>NC_083407.1:95983301-97189551 GCF_020745735.1 Hemiscyllium ocellatum | reverse complement strand
CAGAGAGAGGGGCACCGAGAGAGAGGCAGAGAGAGGGGCACCGAGAGAGAGGCAGAGAGAGGGGCACCGAGAGAGAGGCAGAGAGAGGGGCACCGAGGGAGGGGCGAGAGAGGCAGAGAGAGGGGCCGAGAGAGGCAGAGAGAGGGGCCGAGAGAGGCAGAGAGAGGGGCACCGAGGGAGAGGCAGAGAGAGGGGCACCGAGGGAGGGGCCGAGAGAGGCAGAGAGAGGGGGAGGGGCAGAGAGAGGGGGAGAGGCAGAGAGAGGGGGAGAGAGAGACAGCGCGAGAGAGGCAGCGAGAGAGGGGCACAGAGAGAGCGAGAGAGGCAGAGAGCGAGAGCGTGGGCGTGGCAGAGGCTGTGACAGAGAGAGTGACAGGCAGAGCGAGAGAGAGTGTGACAGGCAGAGAGAGAGAGAGTGTGACAGGCAGAGAGAGAGAGAGAGTGTGACAGGCAGAGAGAGAGAGAGAGTGTGACAGGCAGAGAGAGAGAGTGTGACAGGCAGAGAGAGAGAGTGTGACAGGCAGAGAGAGAGCGAGAGAGTGACAGGCAGAGAGAGAGAGTGACAGGCAGAGCGAGTGAGAGAGTGACAGGCAGAGCGAGTGAGAGAGTGACAGGCAGAGAGAGTGAGTGACAGGCAGAGAGAGTGAGTGACAGGCAGAGAGAGAGAGAGAGAGAGAGAGAGAGAGAGAGAGAGAGGGGGAGACAGAGGCGGAAACCCCAAGAATGTTCTGAGTAAGTTCATTCTGTGAACAGACAATGTTCAACAAAGAACATTTTTTATTTTTCAACTAGCAGCTGCAGCTGAAACGAAATTTTAATTCTCATTCTGCTCACTGCTCATCCTGCAGCATGCACACTGTGCAAAGAGCCTTTTGTTACCAAATGATTCACGCCAACCTTATCCATAATCATTACCTGAGCCACATCACTGCACCAAGTTTCTCACAAAATATAACATTTATTGTTCTCTGTGACTAACACAAAGTCCTTCTGAGGAACAGTGGCCCGAACGCAATAGCTGATTGTTCAAACAAACAATGGAGCAAAAACAATAGCAGGACCGTGACGTTTTTGGATGAAAGTACACGTTTGTGTGAAGCAAACACTGAGGTCCATTTCTGCTTCCCATCCTTGTAGAAAGTGGCCAGGAGTGATCATGCAGCAACTTGTCCGTTCTTCGTTTATCATCCTGGTGAATTTTGACACTGGTCATGAGCATTGACCATCCCAAACTTCTCATGAGCCACCTAACCCCATAAGGATTACTGTGAAGAAATCAGCTTATAAAACACACAGAACATGTGATTCATACTGAAAATGAGTCAAAGATCCAAAGCAGGATAGCACAATTGTTTTACAAGCACAGCTATAACAATAAAACTTCAGGTCAGCTTACAAATTGGGGCAACAATTTCAAAGAAAGGCGTTAATCAATGTTACATTAAATTACATTATTAGAAAATCAACAGCTGGTATCATGTTGGCTTTTTCACAAGGAGTTTAATTTTGCAGCAAAATTCACAAGTTGACTACGTCAAATACAGTTTATCATCATTCTGCTGAGATGTCTGAATGTTAAAATGAGTTACAAACGCATCAATTCAATGAAGAATGCAGCTGCCAATCCTAACAATTCATGAACAATATTATGCCAACTTAAGAGCTGGCCTACATAAAATGGTCCTCAGTCTAGTAACACTGACCTAATCAAACCAAACACAATTCCTTCCTTGTATTTTCAAAAATGCTTTCATGCATGTTTACAGGAGGGGTCTCTATTTCTCTCCTCTTATATAATAGAAGAGCAATTGATTGGATTCAGAAAGTTTAGATACAGACGGGCTCACAGTAAGATCTTATGTGCTGAACACACACACACACACCTCATTGAGGCAAAATTACTAACAGAGGGATATTCAACTGAACAGTTCACACACAAAGAACCTAAGAGGGGTTCGGTCAATTAACATCAGCATCCAAATTGAATCATAGCTAAGCAAAGCTTACAGTTTAGGTGAAAATGGGGTTCTTAGCACTCCTGTCCTTTTGACAGTTAAATCCATAAACACATCTATCTACCATCAGTTGATGATTCATCAGAATTACTGGACACATGGAATGAAGCTTTACAAGACTAAACTTTTGAATAGTGAAGACTATCGATCAATGTTAAATCCACTCATAATCCATCAGTAAGTATTATTTGAACCTCTCATTTGTGACACCACCTCCCACCAACCAATCCACCAAGGCTACATTGACAAGGAAAGCTTCAATAACACTAATAGCGGCCAATTCTAGACCTTCAAATTATTTATTATTTTCAAATAGGAGATCCCACAAAGTGTGAAGCATCAGAAGGACATAGCCTGGCTCTTCTGTCTTTTGCCAACTGAACCAAAATCGATCCAAATACTGTAAAATAAATTAATAACATAGCTGCTCAAGAGGAGTGCCCCATGATCCCAGTAGAAAAACATTAGTTCTTTTATTAAAAGCTGTTGTGCTACCTATTCATTCCCAATTGCCCTGACATACCCTCCTCCAATATTCTTTTAACAACAATGTAAGCTCACCCAATAGCATACGAGCTACAACAAAGCACATCCTAAACCTGGATACTGAATTTCAAATCAAAGAGAACACAAATCATCACTTCATCTGTTGTATTTTACATAACATTAAGAGGTACAAAGAGTAAAGATGAGAATCCATTAGCAGAAGGGTGATGACAGTCTAATGTGTCAGAGTATATCCCCTGGAGTGACAAACTCAATTTGAAAATTCCAAGTTGCATAACATTTGGGCGTAAATACCAAGGTGTGAGCGAAGCTGCAAGACACAATAAAATTGCCTATTAAAATCAATGGAGAAAGTGAGGACTGCAGGTGCTGGAGATCAGAGCTGAAAATGTGTTGCTGGAAAAGTGCAGCAGGTCATGCAGCATCCAAGGAGCAGGAGAGTCGACATTTCAGGCATGAGCCTTTCCTGAAGGGCTCATGCCCAAAACGTCAACTCTCCTGATCCTTGGATGCTGCCTGACCTGCTGCGCTTTTCCAGCAACACATTTTCAGCTATCAAAATCAATGACCAAGATCAGAAGCTAAGACTGATTATTAGCTGGAAGGTAGGCAGTACCTAAGGAACTGCACCTCATTTAGCAAGTGATTAGATGGGGGAAAATACTATTGACACTTAAAACAAGTATCTGCCACCACACATTTGTAGTTCTGGGATTTCACCTTTTTTTTTAAAAAAAAAAGACTTGGTGAACTAGTGCAATGAAATGCTGTTCATGCGGTCGACTGCGCTTCAGATATTTACATCTTTTCAAAGATCTGTGCAGCATCTCTCAGAACAGAAGCTCTGATCAATAATTCAGATAAACTGCCACAGTAAATATGAGCTGTGGAATTTATTATTGTTATTTAGACTGTTCCCAAATACATTGCAATTTTCAGTTATTGTTATTTAGACTGTTCCCAAATACATTGCAATTTTCAGATGTTGTGAGGGGGATCAAGATCATCTTTTAATTTCATTAATTTGCTACAAAATTACTGAAGTTAGCTGCCTTACTCACAAGCTGAACAATGTTTTCTCCCAGTTCCTGATTATTTGCTGTTAAACCGAATGTGTACAACAGGAAAAGTGGTAGGCCATTCAGCCTCAACAGCTTGTTTTATTATTCCATCAAATCATCGCTTGCTTGCACAACAAATCAATTTCCCTTTTCCCATTTCCTATTAAACTGGTTCATCTCGGGTAGGTACAAATGACCTTACAGCAAAGAGAAGAAAGTAATCCTCATATTCTAGACAACATTTATCCTTCAAAGTGGGCCAGCAAAAAATAGATTATGTAGTCAACTTACTGTTGTTTGTGATATCCAAAAGCAAACTCTGCCATTGGCAATTGAGTTTTCATCCATCTCCGCCCTATAATCTAATTCACTCCAAAACTCCTTCACTGCCCGTTTCTTTAAAATTTACATACTTAGATTGATTATGCCATGTCACACTTCAGACATTTTTCTATATTAAATGTGCTAAATAAATACATGACACTATTGTTGCTAGAGAAAGATTACTGGTGAGGACATCAAGACAATGCCTGCCCTTGTTGAACCATTATACATGAAAGCATTACCACCTAAATTGGTAAATAGGTCTTATTATTCATCCTCTTCTTTGAAGGGCATTTTCAACAATACAACAATCCCTTGTCCTTGCACTAGGTCAGCCCGGATACATGGGCCCCAGCAATACACAGCTTTTACCATATGACTCAGATTTGAAAGTGTTGAGAGAAACTAAAAGAATAAGGAACGAGAAAATGATTGTAAACCTGTACTAATTGGTGTTGGATTAGAGAAATTGACATTGAACTCAAAATAATCATCTGTATCACTTTGAAGGATTAAATTCATTTAGTTTTAGACATAACATCAGACAGGAAGTATATGCTAATTCTGATGCATCTGTTGTCTTCAGGCAGAAGCAAAAAGAAACTGGAAGCTGAAAATGAACTGTGCACAATTTTTCAGTTTGTGGCTGAAGTAACCACAGATTTGAGTCAGCACTGCATTCCTATCATTGTGTTCAAAAGTTTGAATTTATTAATAATTTCTTTTGAGGCATCATCCTTAGATTAGATTACTTACAGTGTGGAAACGGGCCCTTCGGGCCAACAAGTCCACACCAACCCTCCGAAGAGCAACCCACCCAGACCCATTCCCTTACATTTACCCCTTCACCTAACACTACAGGCAATTTAGAATGGTCAATTCACCTAATCTGCACATCTTTGGACTGTGGGAGGAAACCCACGCAGACACGGAGAGAATGTGCAAACTCCACACAGAGAGTCACCCGAAGCGGGAACTGAGTCTCTGGCGCTGTGAGGTCGCAGTGCTAACCACTGAGCCACCGTGCCGCTCAGGTGAGCCAGAACATTCAGAGTTCAAGTCCCACTCTGGAGATCTGACATAAAATTTAGGTTGGCAATTCAATGAGGAACTGCTGCAGTGTCAGAGGTGGAGTCCTTCAGATGAGATGTTAAACTGAGGTCCTGTCTTCCCCCTTTAAGGTGAATGTAATATATCCCATGGTTTTATTTAAAAAGCAGGTGAGTTCTGGTGTACTGGCCAATGTTCATACCTGAACCAACACTCAAAGTTTTTTAAAATCTCATTACTGTTTCAGAAGTTCACATGTACAGATGTCGGATGTTAGATGTCACTGTATTAAGAGAATGAATATGTGAACAGTATGATACTTAAATCAGTTTGGGATGTCCTCAAAATGGAAAACATGTATATCAGCTAATTTTGTCTTCCCTTTAAATCAGGTTCTTGTGTCGAGCTGCCCCTGCAGAAGCCACAATCAGCTATGGATCACAAACTGCAACATCCAATCAGTTTTTGGACAAACATACAGCTGACAAAGTCATTCAGATTATCATTTGAAAGAAACATTGTGAAATTTTAGTATTATATTGCAACAATGTGGTAGGTAGTGGACAGGGCAACACATTCTTTACTTTCCTTTTCAAACATTTATTCTCCCACTTAATACTTTGTCACAAAACGATGGTCACTTGCATACCATACTGACAAATTTCCTCGAATTAAAACTAGTTTCCCTCCAACATCTGCAAGACCTAAAGAGGAGGAAGCAGCAGTTTCCCTGATCGATATAATATAGCAGCAGATTAAAACAAAGATCAAGCATTTTGTCCATGCTGCATTAAATATTAAATTAATTGTTAGTCTGGCTATACAGACTTAAAACTGCTCAGGCTTAATATTTTCTGCATGTTTCCAAGAATATATGTTTTTTTTTCTGAAGCAACAAAAGCAGTGACATGCATCAGTGGGAGTGAGGACAATTAAATGTGTTAATCTCCGCTAAGTACAACACCATTACTGTCAACCTATCCAGCAACATTCCTAATAGCTCTTTGAAAGGAATTTCATTTCCTCTAATCACGTAGGCCAAAGTGGTTTGAATAAATCAACAGAACTTTCAAATCTTACCTCTCAAAACAAACATCCTGTACAGTTGATGCATGGATCACCTTCTGACTGACAGCCATGTGAGGTGAAGAAATGCATCATTAGGTCTGAGGAGAAGTGGGGAAGGACTTTTGACGGTCAGCTCTACTATCAGCAGCTTCCACTTATTGGCTTTTATTTGCCTACCTGCGCTCATTATAATCAATCTGAAGCTAGCAGGGCTAAGAATAGATGGATTTAGATAGCCCAGCTCATCAGAAGTAACTTGTTGCAAATTTTTAAAAAAGCTGTTATTGTTTTGACATTGAGAGAATTATTAAGTCTCTATTAAAACAGAAGATCATTTAAATTTTTTTATTTACAACCGATTACTTTTAATTGCAGTTAGTTGTGTGGACAAATACAGTAGCAATTTTTCCCCTCCAGAAAGGCCCTGCAAAGAATGAGATAAGTAATCAGTTGCTCTTGAAACAAATATTAATGGTGCAGAAGGCCATTATCCTATCATGTCTGATCTGGTCATAAAAGCACTATTCAATCTAATCACATTTTTAAGTTCTTAGTCTGGAGCTGCAAACATCATAGCACTTTCAGTGCATCTTCAATTAAAAAAAAATTAATGATGACAGTTCTGCCTCTACTCGCCTTTTAGATAGTGAGTTCCAGACATCCACTAAATCTGGGTGGAAGAAACCTCAACTCTCCCTATTCCTTCATCCGATTACTTTAAAATACATACCCTTTGATTACTAACCAAATAGAGTCATAGAGATGTACAGTATGGAAACAGACCCTTCGGTCCAACCTGTCCATGCCGACCAGATATCCCAACCCAATCTAGTCCCACCTGCCAGCACCCAGCCCATATCCCTCCAAACCCTTCCTATTCATATACCCAAACAATGCCTCTTAAATGTTGCAATTGTACCAGCCTCGACCCACATCCTCTGGCAACTCATTCCATACATGTACCACCCTCTGCGTGACAAAGTTGCCCCTTAGGTCTCTTTTATATCTTTCCCCACTCACCCTAAACCTATGCCCTCTAGTTCTGGACTCCCCGATCCCAGGGAAAAGACTTTGTCAATTTATCTTATCCATGCCCCTCTATAAGGTCACCCCCTCAGCCTCTGATGCTCCAGGGAAAACAGCCCCAGCCTATTCAGCCTCTCCCTATAGCTCAAATTCTCCAACCCTGGCAACATCCATGTATATCTTTTCTGAACCTTTTCAAGTTTCACAACATCTTTCCAATAAGGAGGAGACCAGAATTGCATGCAATATTCTAACAGTGGCCTAACCAATGTCCTGTACAGCCGCAACATGACCTCCCAACTCCTGTACTCAATACTCCAACCAAGAAAGGAAAGCATACCAAACATACCGCCTTCACTACCCTATCTACCTGCGACTTCACTTTCAAGGAGCTGTGAACCTGCACTCTAAGGTCTCTTTGTTCAGCAACACTCCCTAGTGCCTTACCATTAAGTGTATAAGTCCTGCTAAGATTTGCTTTCCCAAAATGCAGCACCTCACATTTATCTGAATTAAACTCCATCTGCCACTTCTCAGCCTATTGGCCCATCTGGTCCAGATGCTGTTATAATGAGGTAACCCACTTCGCTGTCCATTACACCTCCAATTTTGGTGTCATCTGCAAACTTACTAATTGTACCTCTTATGCTCACATCCAAATCATTTACGTAAATGAAAAAAAGTAGAGGACCCAGCACCGGTCCTTATGGCACTCCAATGGTCACAGGCCTCCAGTCTGAAAAACAACCCTCCACCACCACCCTGCCTTCTACCTTTGAGCCAGTTCCACCAGAAATAGATCCTCCTTAACCATTTCATCTCGGTCCTTCAGTTTTACACACACAGATTAAATCTCGCTCAGTTTCTTCTGATTAAAAAAAAAGACTAATGCATCCCATCTTTCCTCATTCAGAAATTGTTTTCACAAATCTTCTCTGTAGTCCCTCTAATGCATTCACATGCTTCCCAGAATATAGTAACCAAAACTGCAGTCTAGCTAGCATTTCCAGAATACCCTCCCTGGCTTTGGCTAATGAAGTATCTATAATGCTATCATGACTGCCTCATATTCCCATCTTGCAATCTTCAGGGCTATATGAACAAATCTCAACCGAGGTCCCTATACATTTTCAGAATCCAGTGGGTTTATTATTCCCTTCATCCTCCAAAATACATTACCTCTAAATTCGCAGACCTGAATTCTATTTGGTACATTTCTGCCCATCAAACTAGCACATTGAGAGCTTCCTGCAGATTACAGCTTTCTTTTAGTTCACTTTTGGAATGTGGATGTTGCAGGGTGGCTGGTAGTTATTGCCTTTCGTGAGTTGCCCTTGAAAAGATAGTGAGCTGCCTTTTTGAAACGCTGTAGGTGGGAGACCTATAATACCACTAGAGAGGGAATTTCAGGATTTTGACACAGCCACGTGAAGGAACAGTGATATATTTCCAAGTCAGGACAGAGTGGCTTGGAGGCTAAATGGCATGTTCAGTTTAGATCAGGGTGCTGCTGAAAAATTTCATGTATATACTGCCCTCATCCTCCAAGATGGAAGTTTAAAAGGACATTAAAAGGTGCTGTGAAGAATCTTTGGCAAATTTCTGCAGTGCAACTTGTAGACAGTACACACTGCTACTCTGAGCATTAGTGGTAGAGGAAGTGTTAGTTTGTCATTGTTCCAATCAAGTGGCTTGCTTTGCCCTGGATGGTGTTGGAACTGTACTCATCCAGTAAAGTGGAGAGTATTACATTCCTGACGGGTGCCTTGTAGATGGTGGACAGACTTTGAGAAGTCAAAAGGAAAGTTACTTGCTGCAGCATACCCAGCCTCTAATATGTCTTGTAGCCACTACGTTTATATGACAAGTTCAGTTCAGTTTCTAGTCAATGGTAACCCCAAGATGTTGGTACTGGGGAACTCTGTGATGGTAACACCATTGACTGTTATGGGGTAGTTGTTAAATTGTCTCTTATTTGAGATTGTCATTACCTGGCATTTGTGTGGCATGAATGCTATGACACTTAGTAGTGCAAGCCTGGACACTGTCTAATTCTTGCTGCATTTGAAAATATACTGCTTCAGTTTCTGGGGAGTCATGAATGGTGCTGAAATGGTTTCTTCCACTACTGACCACATAAGTTTTGCAATCGTCTTAATCATATTCCAACATTTCAGTGCATATCAGTGATATATACTATAAAGAGCATGGATCCAGTAGAAAATTCTGTGGAGTATCAATAGAAATAGCATTCCAGGCACAGAAATATATTAATCAAAATTCATTCCCATTGTCTGAACAAAGGGAGAAAGGGGGCAAATTTGAATTATTTTTCCTCTTTTAAACCCAGGACAGTGAGATGCTGATTGATTTTTTAGTCCTTTCCCTTTCAATTAATTTTCCTTACTGAGGTAGGTCAAAGCCGGTTTCCCCAAACCATAGTTTTCAGATTACATTTTTTTAAAACAAACTCATACCAAAATCCTCCAAGATGAAATCAAAAGTACAATTTATTAAAACAAGAACATTCAACATGCAGGGGGAATTGCTTTGATACTCCATCCACGCAGACAAGTCCTCAGCAAAGTAAGGAGAGGAGAGATAGGTTACAAATTACACGTTTTGTATATCCAAACGTAATAAAGTCAATTCACATGAGTTACAACATCCAGTCGGTCTGCACTAATACTTTCCTCAGTAAGCTGAGTCCAGCAGAATTTTCTTCTTGCAGGCAAAGTTTAGGCTTCTATCCAGCCAGCAACTTGAAGACAGATGGAAGGTCCAAGTCAGGCTGGTGGCCTAAGTGGAAGGTCATTAAGGAAATAGTGTGGCTTTACCTCTGAGAGGGTTTCCACCGATAGATGTCAAGCTAACTATAAAAACGAGAAAGTGAAGATGACAGATGCTGGAGATCAGAATCGAGAGTGTGGTGCTGGAAAAGCACAGCAGGTCAGGCAGCATCCAAGGAGCAGGAGAATTGATGTTTCGGGCATAAGCACTTCATCAGGAAAGCTATAAAAAGCACTGACCCCCATTTTAGCAAAATGGGTATTTGAGGACTTCCTTTGTCCAGAGCTGGCTGGAAACAGGTGGCCCACTTCCAACTCCTTTATGTTAGCTTTAACTGGAATGTCTAACAAATGCAGGGTGTTCAGAAGGTCCTGGAAACATGATCATGTGATCAGCCTCATTTTATGAGTCAGGCAAGGTTGTCCTTTTTTTAAAGCAAGCAAAAATTAACCATGGAACGCAGAAGAAAATATATCTTTTTGGATTTCCCTTCATGCTCTCTGGTCTTGATACCACTGAGCTGATTTTGGAACCAAACTGCCGCACTTTCTGGAATGGCACAGATTCTTACTTGAGCAGTTTGCCAATGTTGGATCTTGTCAGAAGCCTTGTTTAAATTCCACACACTATATCAACTGTGTTACTCTCATCAGTCCTCCTTGCTTTCTCCTAAAAAAAATTCAATCAGGTTCATCAGAAAAGATCTTCCTTTAACAAATCCATGCTGACAGTCCTCAATTGCTCTCTTGGCGATGATTTATATGTTGTCTCTCATAATTTCACCAAATAAATTGCCTACCGTTAAGTTTAGGCTGGCAGATTAGGCCTGTAATTAGTCCGGCTATCCCTTCCTCCCTTTTAAATCAAGATTAGCAGTCCTCCAAAATCGAAGAGGATTGAAGAATGGTGATCAGAACTTCGAGGTCTTTCCTTACCAACCTGGAATACTGCACCTGTCAAGATGCTCAGACATTGGGGGATTTTCCCAGCTCTTGGGATACAGGCAGGAGACTTTTAAAAATTCATTTGCAGAATGCATCACTGGCTTGGCCAGCATTTATTGCCTTGCTGTCATCTTAAAAAGCCTGTTTTCATATCGCAAACTTAAAATAATAGTCAAGTTCTTCTAGCCCCTCAGATAATGGCAATATCCAGGCTGTTTCTGGTGGGTGAGGGGGTAGAGAGCAGGTTGCGTTGTTGTTGACAGGCAAGGGATAGGGGCAGGTTGTTGGTGGGCAAGGGGTAGGATGTGGGTTGCTGGTGGACTAAAGAGACAGGCAGGGAGCACAGGGTTTGGTTAAAATGAAAGGCTCCCTCCCCCACAGCACAGGACTGGATTAAAAGGGCAGACAGGCAGCACGGGACTGGGTTATAAGGACAGGCAGGGTAGAGGATCCCTCAGACTGGATATGAGCTCAGGAACTTGAAACATCAATAGGCATTTAGAAAATCCCAAAAAAAGTCTCCAAACCAGAGTTAGAATCAGAGGCTTGGGTGGGTTCCTACTTACTTACTTGGAAGGTTGCCGAGGAATAACATTAAACTGATAAAACCTGGCCTAACCCCTAGTGAATTATACCACCAACCTCCCGCAGTGTAAACACTGCCAACACGATATACACAAGTCCCATTTCAGATTCACCCTGATCCAGAAACCTAATTGGTCATCCACACACCAGCCTAGATCCTGTCAGCAACCCACAACCTGCTCCCTAATCCCTCTCACCCATCAGTAACCCACAACCTGTTCCCTAATCCCTCTCACCCACCAGTAACCCACAACCTGCTCCCTAATCCCCCTCACCCATCAGCAATCCACAACCTGCTCCCTAATCCCCCTCACCCATCAGCAATCCACAACCTGCTCCCTAATCCCCCTCACCCACCAGCAACCCACAATCTGCTCCCAGCCATCAGCAACACACAACCTGTTCCCTACCCCCACAGCCACCAGCAACCCACAACCTGCTCCCAACCCACCCTCGCCACCAGCAACCCATAACCTACTCCCTACCCTTACCCACCAACAATCTGCACCCCAGCCCCTTGCCCAACAACCTGCACCCTACCCCATCACCCACCAGCAACCCACAATGCTCCCTACCCTCACTCGCCCACATGCAACTTGCTCCCTATCCCCACTCACCTACCAGGAACACACAACCTGCTCCCTACCCTCGCCCACCAGCAACCCACAACCTGCTCCCTATCCCCTCGCCCAGCAGCAACCCATACTGTACCCTCTCGACTACCAGGAACCCACAACCTGCCCACTTATCCCTCAACAAACTGTACTCTGCGCACACACCCAGCAGCAACCTGCTCCGTAACCCCTTGTCTACCAGCAATGTGCACCCATCAACAACCCATACACCACCCATTATCCATCGACAACCCACACCCTACACTATCACCCACGAACAACCCAGAACATACTCTCTCAGCCACAAGCAACCAGCACCCTACCCCCTCACCTGCTTCACTCTCACTTTCTCTGTAACTTCACAAAGTATTTGGGAATAGAAACTGGTTACTTAACAGAAAAGGGTACATAGTGCCATTAAAAAAGGAGTATTGTTTGGCTATTCATAAAATTCTCTCTCTCTTCTGTCACCTACAAGGACTGCTGCACTGCCACAAACTTGGAAGGATCTTCCATCAGAGGTCAGACCAGAAAAATCATAGAAAGTATGAACATTGTGCCCTATCTGGATTAGAAATAGGAAATTGACCCAGTTCATAAGATTTGGACCAATACCTCTAACAGGAAAGCACTACTTTCTTAATTGAAGAGACTGCTACCACTGAGGTAAGGCCAGAAAATGGTACACACTGGTTCTTCAGGAATGTGAGGTCAGCTTACAGAAAGGGGGTGGCATGGTGGCTCAGTGGTTAGCACTGCTGCCTCACAGCGCTAGGGACCTGGGTTCAATTCCAGCCTAGGGCGACTGCGTGTGTGGAGTTCTCACATTCTCCCAGTATCTGCATGGGTTTCCTCTGGGTGCTTCAGTTTCCTCCCACAGTCCAAAGATGTGCAGGTCAGGCGAACTGGCACGTAAATTGCCCACAGTGTTAGGTGCATTAGTCAAAGGGAAATAGGTCTGCGTGGGTTACTCTTCTGAGGGTTAGTGTGGACTTGTTGGGCTGAAATGCCCGTTTCCATACTGTAGGGAATCTAATCTAATCAACAGCTTTGTCCACTGAACACAAGGACAACACCTAACAAAACAGAACCGAAAGCATTCCCAAACGATACTTATCAAACACAGAGCGCCTGCCCCTCAGTATGTGTACACACTAATCATTTTACTGGTCAGAGGTGAAATTCACTTTCTGAGCTTCAGCAATTTTGCTAAGAGACCATCTCCCAGCAAAAGCAGAAAGTGAGACTGCTTTAGAATGCAATCAGTTTACAGATGGATTGGGAGTTTCAAATCCAGTTTGAGCACACGATCAGCAATTCTTGGAAACAGATGTACTGAGGGACTGACGCAACTATCCTGACCTCATTAGCACAACACACTAGTATTTTCTTATTTCTCCAGATTTTTACATTCAGGGCACCACAGGGAAGCCTTTATAACATGTTTCTAACTGACACGTATGCTGTTAAAATAAAATTTACTAAATAGCTCAATGAGATAAAATCAGCGCTGTGTGCTGACAACATGTACAATCTTTTACAGGAGGCACACAAACCACAAAAAAAAAGTAATCATATTGTAAGATCATCATCTCCAAGTTCCTTTGGTCACACATCACTACTCCAGCCATTGGTTTGTTTTGAGCACCACCTCATTTTCATTTTTTTGTAATTACCTCTCTGCCATAATTAATTGAACTATAGGTCATCTCTTCATGTACTATTCAGCTGTTGACACTTTACTCTCACCATCTGACACTTTTGATCACCTGTAGAGACCAGCCTATCAACACTCCACCCACGCCATTTGTATGATGTTTTTGATCTCTCTACCTATAAGTTGTGTATGTTTTTCTTCACTTCACCTGACAAAAGCGCTCCAAAAAGCTTGAGATTTCAAATAAATATGCTGGACAATAAGCTGGTGTTGTGTGATCTCTGATCTTATCATTACTTGGACATCACCAAACCAGCAACATTCCATTATCTAGAAGGACAAGAACTGTAGATAGATGGAGCATGGCCACCTGCAAGTTCCTTTCCAAGTCACAACAACTCGATGTTGAACTATCTCACTGTTCCCTCACTGCTGCTGGTTTAAAACCCTGGAACTCCCTAACAGCATTGAGTGTACCTACACTAAAGAGAGAGGTAGTCCAAGACCACCAAAAGCTCACCTCAAGGTCAAGGTGTGACAAATAAATGTTGAGCTTATAACCAAAACTCACATCCCAAGAACGAGTAAAATAAAATTCCTTCATCATAAACTAAGACAATATCCAAACATTCCCCAAACCAACATCACCAGGTAACATATTTACTCCAGTTTATCTCATCTGAAAAACGTCACCTGCAGTAAGTTTGCAAAGGACACCAAAACTGATGGTGTTGTGGACACTGAAGAAGATTGCAGATAGTGAGGACTTTAGATGCTAGAAAGTCAGAGTCAACAAAATGTGGAGCTAGAAAAAGCACAGCAGGTCAAGCAGCATCAGAAGAGCTGGGGAGATGATGTTTCGGCCACGACCCTTCATCAGAAGATTATCTCAGAATACAATGGGACCTTGATCAGATGGGCAAATGGGCCAAGGAGTGGCAGATGGAGTTGAATTTAAATGAGAGACACTGGAGGGCAGGTCTTATACACTTAATAGTAAGGTCCTGGGGAGTGCTGCCAAACAAAAACCTTGGGGTACAAGTTCATAGACCCTTGAAATTGAAGCTGCAGGTAGACTGCTTGGTAGCTTGCCTTTATTGGTCAGTGCATGGAGTGTAAGAGTTGGGATGTCATGCTGCGGCTGTACAGCACATTAGTTAGGCCATATTTGGAATACTGTGTTCAATTCTAGTCCTCCTACTGTGGGAAAAGTGCCATGGAACTTGAAAGGGTTCAGAAAAGACTTCCAAGCATGTTGCCAGAATTGAAAGGCTTGAGCTGTAGCAAGAGATTGAATACGTTGGGGCTAGTTTCTCTGGAGCATCAGAGGCTGAGGGGTGATGTATTAGAAGTTTATAAAATCATGAAGGGCATGGATTAGGTGAATAGCCAAAATCTTCTCTCCAGGGTAGGGAAATCCAAATCTAGAGGGCATAGTTTACAGTGAGAGGAGAAAGATTTAAAAAGGGACCCAAAGGGCTACTTTTTCACACAAAGAGCATGGCGAGTATGGAATGAGTTGCTAGAGGAAGTAGTGGAGACTGGTACAATTCCAACATTTAAAAGGCATCTAGATGGGTATACGAATAGGAAGGGTTTAGGAAGAGTTGAGAGGGATATGAGCCATTCGCTGGCAAATAGGACTAGATTAACTTAGGATATCTGGTTGGCATAGATGAGCTGGACTGAAGGATCTGTTGTTCAGCTCTATGGTTCTACTGAGGTAGTTTCCCTACTTCTGCCCCAGAGGATCCACATCTATTAGATGCACACCATAACATTCGCAAACAAATACATGAAAGAAACTGAATACTGCAGTGACATATCTGCAGGTATTCAATGTATTGACGAAATAGAAGTGTTGTTGATATGAATGTGTTAAAAAAAAAAACCTGGAAATATAATAAACTGCTCAGGCAGAACTCATATGTCAATCTGTAATCAACATCCTTCAGTGTTGAGACCGACATTTTGAAAATATCACAGCCTGCGTGCAAGCAGTCAAGGCAGCATGAGCTTCAAGCAAGAATCCAACCCAGCAATCTCAGTTCATTTACATACCAACAGAAGTTCTACTGTTCAAACTTAAATGCAGCTGACAAGGCCACAAACCTGAAGTATGGGCCTGCTCACATTACTTCAGAAATAAAAAAATCAATTGCCTTGGACAGATGCATTATCAGGATGGACTTCCTGTCATTTGCTTGAGTATATTTCCAGTATTCTAGGTTTTTGCTGTAGTTTCGTATGAAAACCAAATCCTATCAATTGTCTTCACAAATATACACCTGCCTCCAAAACAATGCTATGGTGATCTTGTGTGACAGATTTATACCTACCAGTACTGTACCTCAACGACAGACAGTGGCAGACCTCTTACTCTTAAGTACTGCATTCAAGTAAGACAACAGCAGAGATGTACCCAGTAGCACTGTGGATCCACTGAGAGCTGAATTCACAAGCTATTTACCCCATTACACTGACAGGATCAAAAGCTACCAATATTTGTCTCATGCTATACAATGACAGACCTGTTCCCATCAACATCGACAGAATCATAAACTCTACAGCATAGGAGCAGGTCATCGAGCCCATTCACACCAACCTTCTGAAGAGTTTCCCATCCAGACCTATCCCATCCCTGTCACTCTGCATTTCCCAAGGGTAACCCACCAATCCTGCACATCCCCAGACACTATGGGCAACTTAGCATGGCCAATCCACCTAGCCTGCGCATCTTTGGACTGTGGGACGAAACCAGAGCACCCAGATGAAACCTATCCAGACACACGGAGAATGTGAAAACTTGACTCAGTCACCCAAGGATGGAATCGAACCCGGTACCCTGGTGCTGTGAGGATGCAGTGCTAATCAGAGACACCGTATCGCACTCGTACTAGTGTCAGTGACACATTTGTCCCCACTCGTACTATGCCCATATAATTGTGACAAATCTATCCCCAGCAGTACTACACCCATGTTATTCAGTGAGTCCTGGCTCCACTATAACTGTACCAGTGACAGAGTTGTACCAACCTATATTATACCTTATTGTTAGACACTGAAAGACCTATATTGCAGAATGCTAAACCAATAAAAGACTTGTCTCATAGTTCCTCCAAATGCCACAGAAATTCAAATACACAGGTCATAATATGATTGACAGCCACAGCAGAGCCAGCTCAGGAGGGTAAAGCAAATAATTTCAAATTTAAAACTGGAAACTTTCCATTGTGATAAATTTTCACTGTGTAAGTGAGAGCGAATGTTGTTTTAATACAGAGAGCTGCAGTATTAAATGAAGACCACTGAGGTAATGAAGGCCCTGGTTAGAAGGCCCAAACAAACATAGGGGTAATGCCCTTCTGTTACACAAATCTAAATGTCAAGGTGACCATTCCTGCCCAATCACTTTCACTGAAGACATCCAAATTGATTTTACCTGTAGGTCTACACCCTTTCATATGTATATATGTGTGTGCGCATCATACAGAAAATACAGAATCAATTCACTGACTTCAGGAATTTTAATCTGTGATACATTTGCTTTCTTTTACATAATCCCTTTGAAGAGGAGGAGTGAGGAGAAAATTTTGCACAGGATCCAAATTAATAACTTGCATTCAACCTCATTATAGTCAGAGTTGTGATTTTCAAAAGCACCGAAAGAATCACAAATTGACAAAATTCAAGGGGTTTGGAAGCATAACCATATTTACACAGTATAAACATCATACCAAGGAGCAAACTGAAATTTTTGTAAAGATTAGACTCAAAGGAACCCAAAAAAGTTATACTTCCCAGCCCTCAACTATCTTTCCTCTCCTGGGAATGCTGATGTCTTACAACATATAAAACATAGAACATTACAGCACAGTACAGGCCCTTTGGCCCTCGATATCACACCGTCCTGGGAAACCAAACTAAAGCCCATCTATTCCATTATCATCCAAAAGTTTATCCAATGAACATTTAAATGCCCATAAAATTAGCAAATCTATAACTGTTGCAGGCAGTGCATTCCACGCCCCCACGAGTGAGTAAAGAAACCACCTGACATCTGTCCTATGTCTATCACGCCTCAATTTGAAGCTATGCCCTCTCATGCTAGCCATCACTATCCTCAGATAAAAGGCTCTCATTGTCCACCCGATCCAACCCTCTGATTATTTATATGCCTCAACTTCCTCCTCTCTAACGAAAGCGGCCTCAACCTTTCCTCATAAGACCTTCCCTCCATGCCAGGCAACATCCTAGTAAATCTCCTCTGAACCCTTTCCAAAGCTTCCACATCGACCAGAACTGCACGCAATACTCCAAGTGCAGCCGTATCAGAGTTTTGTTCAGCTGTAACATGACCTCATGATTCCAAAACTCCGAAACTCACGGTGGCCTCTACTAATAAAAGCTAACACACGGTATTGCCTTCTTAACAGCCCTATCAACGTGGGTGGCAACTTTCAGGCATCTATGTACATGGACACACATCTCTCTGCTCATCAACACTGCCAAGAATCTTATCATTAGACCAGTACTCTGTATTCCTGTTACTCATTCCAAAGTGAATCACCTCACACATTTTTCTGCATTAAACTCCATTTGCCACTTCTCAGCCAGCTCTGCAGCTTATCTATGTCTCTCTAACCTACAACATTCCTTCAGCACTCTCCACAACTGCATCGATCTTCGTGTCATCCACAAATTTACTAACCCATCCTTCTACACTCTCATCCAGGTCATTTATAAAAACGACAAACAGCAATGGCTCCAAAACAGATCCTTGTGGCACCCTACTAGTAACTGAACTCCATGATGAACACTTCCAATCAACCATCACCCTCTGTCTACTTTCAGCTAGCCAATTTCTGATCCAAACCGCTAAATCGCCTTCAATCCCATGCGTCCGCATTCTGTGCAGTAGCCTACAATGGGAAAACTTATCAAATGTCTTACTGAAATCCATATACACATCAATAGTTTTACCCTCATCCACTTGTTTGGTCATCTTCTCAAAGAACTCAGTAAGGTTTGTGAGACAAGACCTACCCTTCACAAAATCATGTTGGCTATCCCTAACCAACTTATTCCTATCTCTTATAACCTTTTCCAACACTTTACCTACAACTGAAGGAAGGCTCACCAGTCGATAATTACCAGGGTTGTTCTACTCCCCTTCTTGAACAAGGGAACAATATTTGCTATCCTCCACTCTTCTGGTACTATTCCTGTAGACAATGAGGACAAAAGATCAAAGCCAAAGTTTCGGGAATCTCCTCCCCTGGCTTCCCAGAGAATCCTAAAATAAACCCCATCCTGCCAAGGGGATTCATCTACTTTCACATTTTCCAGAATTTCTAACACTTCCTCCTTGTGAACCTCAATCCCATCTGGTCTAGTAGCCTGTTTCACAGTATTCTCCTCCACAGCATTGTCTTTTTCCAGTGTGAATACTGACAAAAAATATCCATTTGGCATTTCCCCTATCTCTTCTGATTCCTTCCCACTACTGTCCTTGCTTGGTCCTGGACTTACTTGAGTAATTCTTTTACCCCTTATGTAACTATAGAAAGCTTTAGGGTTTTCTCTGATTCTATCCACCAATAACTTCTCATGTCCCCTTCTCGCTCATCTTAGCACTCTCTCGGTCTTTCCTAGCTACCTTGTAACTCTCAATTGCCCTAATTGAGCCTTCATATCCCATCCTAACATAGCATCTTTCTTCCTCTTGACAAGAGATTCAACTTCTTTCATTAACCTGCGCTTGACAACTGTCTCCCTGTCTGACAGGTACATATTTATCAAGGACACAGTAGCTGTTCCTTGAATAAGCTCCACATTTCTATTGTGCCCATCCACTGCAGTTTCCTTCCCAATGCTATATCTGGCCTAATCGCACCATAATTTCCTTTCCCCCAGCTATAGCTCTCACCCATATGCAGTGTATACCTATCCCTTTCCATTGCTAAAGTAAACATAACTGAATTGTGGTCCTATCACCAAACTGCTCATCTCAAAGCCCTCCGCTTCTTCCTTTCCCGCCGCACTAACCAGTACCCTTCCACTGACACCCTCCTTCGACTGACTGAACTGGTCCTCACCCTGAATAATTTCTCTTTTCAATCCTCCCACTTCCTCCAAACTAAAGGAGTTGCCATGGGCACCCGCATGGGCCCCAGCTATGCCTGCCTCTTCGTAGGATATGTGGAACAGTCCATCTTCCGCAACTACACTGGCACCACCCCCCACCTTTTCCTCTGCTACATCGATGACTGTATCGGCGCTGCCTCGTGCTCCCACGAGGAGGTTGAACAGTTCATCAACTTTACTAACACCTTCCATCCCGACCTGAAATTCACCTGGACTGTCTCAGACTCCTCCCTCCCCTTCCTAGACCTTTCCATTTCTATCTCGGGCGACCGACTCAACACAGACATCTATTATAAACCGACTGACTCCCACAGCTACCTGGACTACACCTCCTCCCACCCTGCCCCCTGTAAAAACGCCATCCCATATTCCCAATTCCTTCGTCTCCGCCGCATCTGCTCCCAGGAGGACCAATTCCAACACCGCACAACCCAGATGGCCTCCTTCTTCAAGGACCGCAGATTCCCCCCAGACGTGATCGACGATGCCCTCCACCGCATCTCCTCCACTTCCCACTCCTCCGCCCTTGAGCCCCGCTCCTCCAACCGCCACCAAGACAGAACCCCACTGGTTCTCACCTACCACCCCACCAACCTGCGCATACAACGTATTATCCGCCGCCATTTCCGCCACCTCCAAACGGACCCCACCACCAAGGATATATTTCCCTCCCCTCCCCTATCAGCGTTCCGCAAGGACCACTCCCTTCGTGACTCCCTTGTCAGATCCACACCCCCCACCAACCCAACCTCCACCCCCGGCACCTTCCCCTGCAACCGCAGGAAATGTAAAACTTGCGCCCACACCTCCACACTCACTTCCCTCCAAGGCCCCAAGGGATCCTTCCATATCCGCCACAAGTTCACCTGTACCTCCACACACATCATCTATTGCATCCGCTGCACCCGATGTGGCCTCCTCTATATTGGTGAGACAGGCCGCTTACTTGCGGAACGCTTCAGAGAACACCTCTGGGCCGCCCGAACCAACCAACCCAATCACCCCGTGGCTCAACACTTTAACTCCCCCTCCCACTCCACCGAGGACATGCAGGTCCTTGGACTCCTCCACCGGCAGAACACAACTACACGACGGCTGGAGGAGGAGCGCCTCATCTTCCGCCTGGGAACCCTCCAACCACAAGGTATGAATTCAGATTTCTCCAGCTTCCTCATTTCCCCTCCCCCCACCTTGTCTCAGTCGGTTCCCTCAACTCAGCACCGCCCTCCTAACCTGCAATCCTCTTCCTGACCTCTCCGCCCCCACCCCACTCCGGCCTATCACCCTCACCTTGACCTCCTTCCACCTATCCCACCTCCATCGCCCCTCCCCCTAGTCCCTCCTCCCTACCTTTTATCTCAGCCGGCTTGGCTCTCTCTCTCTTATTCCTGATGAAGGGCTTATGCTCGAAACGTCGAATTCTCTATTCCTGAGATGCTGCCTAACCTGCTGTGCTTTGACCAGCAACACATTTGCAGCTGTGATCTCCAGCATCTGCAGACCTCATTTTTTGCTCATCTACCTCCAAATCTAACACCTGGCAAGGTTCATTACCCAGTAACAAATCTAATGTGACCTCACCCTTGTTGGCCTGTCTACGTACTATGTCATTAGGTTTCAGCTCCACAGCACAAGTTGCTTAAATCAGCTAAACTTTTTAAAAATGAGAGAATCTAAATTCTATTGTATTTTTAAAATATAATCAAACTGCTTAGATGTGTTACGATACACATGTGGAGATTGTGGAACTTGACCCCAAGCTTTCTGGCCCAGAGGTATGGAACTCCCATACCACCACAAGAGCCCAGAAAAGCTTGTGAAATGAGACAGGAAGTGCCAGCATCACAGTGCATCATACAAGGCATCACAAATAAACCTGATCCTGTCTTCAACCGACATTGGAGAACAAAGCTTTTTTTAAAAACTTTGTCAAGAGACATTTTAAAGAACTATACCCCTCTCGCACAAAGTCAATTTCACACAGCAAAAGTGAGATTGTCAACACTGGCATCTTCCTGGCTTTGGAAACAGAGATATTGTGCAATGCTCACTGAGGCACCGAGGAACTTTAGGCTTGGATGAGCCAGAATGATGGGAGCTTTGACTGCCAACTTAAAAGTTGAGTTAGATTGCCATAGTCCCAGAGGATCATACCACTGCGTTTTCATTACAGAGGTATGACTGTGAGAGTTTAACCCAAGGGTCACCACGAAGGACCACATGGTGACCTCAGCCAACACGGGAATTGAACTTACACCATTGGCATTACTTTGCATTACAAATCAGCCATCCAGCCAACTGAGCTAAAAGACACCCATTAAACTCCTTAACTACCCAAATTAGTTTAAGCAGCTAGGTCTAACAAGCAGGAAGTCTCTTCGTACCCATTCTATCTAGATGCCTCATTTATCCACATAAAGTTTCAACATGTTGTGTAACTTTGAAAACTTCTAAGATATTCCTTTAATATTTTTCGCTAAGTCCCAATTTACTCTCATTACTGAAGATTTTCATCCCTGAAACCATTCTTATAAGTCTCTCCAATTCATTCACATCCTTCCCCCATCATGTAGCACTTAGAACTCCAACTGAGGTCTAACAAGTGCCTTATATAAACTTTACTTCCATGCTCTTGCATTCTATAGCCCAATTAATAAAGCGGATATTATTACATAAGACCGTCAAATAGCTTCCATTGAGTCCACTCCACCATTTAATCATGGCTGATGAGGATTTCAACTCCACTTACCCACCCTCTCCCTGTAGCCCTTAATTCCTTGCGAGATTAAGAATTTATCAATCTTTGCCTTGAAGACATTTAACATCCTGGACTGCACTGTGCTCAGTGGCAATGATTTCCACAGGCCCACCACACTCTGGCTGAAGAAATGTCTCATTTCCATGCTAAATTGACCCCCTTTAATTCCATGGGTCCTAGTCTCCCCACCTTACAGAAACAACTTCCCAGCATCCACCCTTTCTAAGCCATGCATTATCTTGTCAGCTTCTAATAGATCTCCCCTCAACCTTCTAATGAATACAATCCCAGCATCCTCAGCCAATCATCGTATGTTACGCCAACCATTCCAGGGATCAATCTGGGCTGGCTACGTTCCAGTGCCACTATGTCCTTCCTAAGGTGTGAGGCCCAAAATTGGACACAGTACTCCAAATGGGCCTAACTAGAACTTTATAAAAAGTCTCAGAAGCACATCGCTGATGGGCCAATGGGCTGAGAAGTGGCAGATGGAGTTTAATTCAGATAAATGTGAGGTGCTGCATTTTGGGAAAGCAAATCAGAGCAGGACTTGCACACTCAATGGGAAGGTCCTAGGGAGTGTTGCTGAACAAAGAGACCTTGAAGTGCATAGCTCCTTGAAAGTAGAGTCGCAGGTAGATAGGATCGTAAAGAAAGCGTTTGGTATGCTTTCGTTTATTGGTCAGAGTATTGAGTACAGGAGTTGGGAGGTCGTGTTGCAGCTGTACAGGACATCGGTTAGGCCACTGTTGGAATATTGCGTGCAATTCTGGTCTCCTTCCTATCGGAAAGATGTTGCGAAACTTGAAAGGGTTCATAAAAGATTCACAAGGATGCTGCCAGGGTTGGAAGATTTGAACTATAGAGAGGGGCTGAATAGGCTGGGGCTGTTTTCCCTTGGGCATTGGATGCTGAGAGGTGACCTTGAGCAGCTTGGACAGGATAAATCGACAAAGTCTTCTCCTTGGGGTGAGGGAGTCCAGAATCAGATGGCATAAGTTTTATATTCCCCCCCCCCCCCCCCACCTCCCAAAGAGACCTAAGGGGCAACGTTTTCACACAGAGGGTGGTACGAATGAGCTGCCAGAGGAAGTGGTGGAGGCTAGTACAATTTCAACATCTAAAAGGGATCTGGATGGGTATATGAATAGAAAAAGTTTGGAGGGATATGGGCCAGGTGCTGGGAGGTGGTTCTAGATTGGGTTGGGATATCTGGTCGGCATGGATGGGTTGGACTGAAGGGTCTGTTTCCATGCTGTACATCTCTATGACTCTATAAATGACATTACATTTGCTTTCTTAACCACGGACTCAACTTGTAAGTCAACCTTTAGAGAATCCTGGACTAGCACTCCCAGATCCCTTTGTACTTCGGCTTTATGAATTTTCTCACCATTTAGAAAATAGTCCATGCTTGTATTCTTTTTTCCAAAGTGCAAAACCTCACATTTTGCTCATGTTGAATTTCATTAGCCATTTCCTGGACCACACTCCTAAATTGTTGAAATCTTTCTGCAGCCTCCCCACCTCCTCAGTACTACATGCCTGTCTACCTAACTTGTTTTCAGTGGCAAACTTCGCTAGAATGCCCCCAGTCCCTTCATCCAGATCATTAATATATAAAGTGAACAGCTGTGGCCCCAACACTGAACCCTGCAGGACCACACTTGTCACCAGCTACCATTCCGAACAAGAACCTTTCATCCCAACTCTCTGCCTTCTGTCAGACAACCAATCCACAATCCATTCCAGTAGTTCACCTTGAACACCATGGACCCTCACCTTACTCAGCCTCCTCCCATGAGGCACCTTATCAAAGGCCTTTGGAAGTCTTGGTAGATAACATCTACTGGGTTTCCCTGGTCTAACGGCGGCACGGTGGCACAGTGGTTAGCACTGCTGCCTCACAGCGCCTGTAGACCCGGGTTCAATTCCCGACTCAGGCGACTGACTGTGTGGAGTTTGCACGTTCTCCCCGTGTCTGCGTGGGTTTCCTCCGGGTGCTCCGGTTTCCTCCCACAGTCCAAAGATGTGCGGGTCAGGTGAATTGGCCAAGCTAAATTGCCCGTAGTGTTAGGTAAGGGGTAAATGTAGGGGTATGGGTGGGTTGCGCTTCGGCGGGTCGGTGTGGACTTGTTGGGCCGAAGGGCCTGTTTCCACACTGTAAGTCTAATCTAATCTAATCTAAACTTACTTGTTATCTCTTCAAAAGAATTTGACAGGTTTGTCAGGCACAACCTCCCTTTGGTGAATCCATGCTGATTTGTTCTAATCTGACCATGCACTTTCAAGAATTTGAAATCTTATCGTTAATGATGGATTCTAGAATTTTACCAACAACCGAGGTTAGGCTAACCAGCCTATAATTTTCCATCTTTTGTCTCAATCCTTTCTTGAACAAGGGGATCGCAACAGCAATTTTCCAATCATCTGGGACTTTCCCTGACACCACTGACTTTTGAAAGGTCACAACCAACGCCTCCAGTATTTCCTCAGCCACCTCCCTCAGAACTTTAGGGACCAGAAAATTTTTCAATTTTTGGACCTTTTAGCTTTTCTAGCACACTGTCTTTTGCAGTGGCTGCCATACTCAACTCTGCCCCTGACTCTCGTTAATTGTTGGGATATTACTCATGTCTTCCACTGTCAAGACACTTTATGGATAGTGAATACATATTTTGTTAACTGATCTCTCCATCTATCTGGCCATTTTCAATAATCTGTGCAAATATACTGCACCACAAACCTCCTTCTAGCCCGAGAAATATCCATCGATTATTACATAGGTGTCCTTCCACATAATTTTGCATCCATGTTGTCTTTTTCCTTTTCTTCTATGAACTATAATTCATCTCAAATTTGTTGAGATACTACACATAACACCTTTTAGAAGTCTATGTACATCAACCCTGTTGTTTTTACCAAAAACTCAAGTTAGTTGAACATTATTTCCCCTTTAGATACCCATGTTGATTCTTCCTAATTAAACCATATTTTTCAATGCAATGCCTCACGCCATGCCAAAAAAACGTTGCTAAAAGTACACCCACCACTGATGTTAAATTGACTCGTCTATAAATTGCTGGGCTTGCCCATACAATCTTTCTCTGATCATGGGCATGACATTTGAAAATTTCAAGACTTCTGGCAACTCCCAAGTCCAGGAAAGACTCAGGAAATGGATAGTGCCCTTGCAACTTCCACGCCCATTTCATTGCACATTATTTGGTGTTTTTTTTAAAATTCACCTGCAGAATGTTGGCATCACATGCGGCTAACATTTATTTCCTGTGTCTAGTTGCTGTTGAGAAGGTTGTAGTGAGCTGTCTGCAGTCCATTTGCTATACGTAGACCCACACTGCTGTTAGGGAGGGATTCCATTTTGTCAACAAGAATTTGCAGCTGTTTTGCGATGTTGTTTCAGCAACTGATTTTAAATGACAGCAACGACAGTACAATTTGAACCCAAATCAGACAAACTAAAATGAGCTTGAACCTTCAGTATTGCAAAGCTCACAGCCCCACCATGATGCAATCACAAGCACTCAATTTCAAAAAGAGACAAATTCTTGATTCGATTGCATTTGGAGAAATCTTACAGGAACTATATAAAAACAATGACCGAGGTTAAAGGAAAATAATTGTGATCTTACAAAGGATGAAACATTATGGTGACTAAAAGTTAAGGATTGAGGAGGCTTTTTGCATAAAACATTGGGCTTGTTACACATGTGAAAGGTTAGGTTCACAAACAGCTGTAGGCTCTTTTCAATTGAAAAATGTTAACAAGGGCATAATTTTAAGATGATCACAAAAACAATTAGAGGGAAGGATACTTGGCAGTTCAAATAACATGCATATTAAAAGCTGTCTGGAAAAGTCCTTCAGAGGGAAAGGAAAAAAACTGAATTCGATACCAACAAAATGTAACAAGCTGTGTTTAAGAGCTTTACTTCACCTGTTCTATAAATAAAACAAATCTCAGCCAACAGGAAGAATGCCTGGACTGTGAAGTCTTGCAGGGCTGACTGCCCCTGCGGAACTGCAACAAGAGGCACCACCTTCACAACATGAGGAAGAAGAAATGGGAGAAAATGCAATCTACAATAAATGCAGAATATTCAGAACTTCTCACTTGTGATCTGATCAGCTGATGGTGATTTCCAAACTGACTCTGAATTTCACATGAGAACTTGAAGACAGTGCTATGTACAATTATGCTTCAGGTGAAAACTGCTGCCCAAAATAGCTCTTTCCTGATTAGTCCTAGATGCATTCATTCCTCTGCTGCTCAAATTTCAGGAATAATCAGGAGTAGTAGTATTCAATGCTCCTTTTCTTTTACATATTTTTACCTATTTTCTAATCTATACAGAGATGGTAGCACACATCTCTGAAGCAGGTGGGTTTTGAATCCAGACCACCCAGTCCAGAAGTTCAGACACGATCACTGTACCTCAAGAGGATCACCTCATTCTCTTTTACTTTCTTTAGGCTTCTGAAACCCTTTGTCAGTTAAATCATTCCCAATTAATCCTATCATTGAGTGACACACATGGGTGATTTTATGTCAGACACAGCTGTACTGTGATAAGCCATCAAATAATACCTTCTGAAACTTACCATCCAGACTTTAAGACTGGCCAGTGATGAGAGGTTGGAAGACTGCCTGGAGAGCTGAACTAAAATATTCATCAATATCTAACTTAAAGGGAGAAAGTCTGGGGAATGAAATAAAGAAAATAAAGGTAATTGTGAAGGAATCATAGGATTCCTCCAGTGTGGACACAGGCCATTTGGCCAACAAGTCCACACCAACCCTCCAAAGAATAACCCACCCTGAACCTTCCCCATACCCTATTACTCTACATTTCCACTAACACACCTAACCTACATATCCTTGGACAATTTAACATTGCCAATTCACCTAACGTGCACATCTTTGAACTGTGGGAGGAAACCAGATCAGCCAGAGGAAACCCACGCAGACATGGGAAGAATATGCAAACTCCACACAGACATAGATAGACAGTTATCAGAGGCTAGAATTGAACCCGGGTCCCTGGTGCTGTGAGGCAGCAGACCTAACCACTGAGCCACCGTGCCAGTACGAAGTATGTCACTCAGTCCTTTGAGCCTGTTAAGTCATTCGATAAGACAATATTTGATTTGATTGTTGCCATAACTCTAGTTGTAAGCATCTTGTTCATAACTTGTATATTTTTCAATTTGACTTTAAAGTTTTGAGAGTTAAAGTTTTAACTGTAAATGATGGGAAATTTGGCTGAGGGGTTGATAACCCTGAGACAATTTAAATGAGTTTGGGGTTCATTACACTTGGAGAACTATGATTGGGTTACGATGACTAGAAATTAACAGCAAGAAAGGTAAGAGCACAAAACAATAAGTAGGCATATTTAGTTACAGAACTGAAAATGTGACATCTAAAGCCCTTACACTAAGGGCAGTTGAGAGGAATGTTTCTGCTTTGAGAGATTGAGCTAAATTAGTTTAAACACACTCAGTAAACCCTGATGGGCTGTAAAAAGCAATGCTTTCTTCAGATCAAGGAAGGAATTTAAATGAGGGGTTTAAAGCAGTAGCAATGATATTGGATTAAAGCCATAGAACCAAACTAACATCGATGGGAATTGGGTTCAAATCCCATCAGGGCAGGTGGTAAAATCTGAACTGAATTAACAAATCTGTAATTCACAAACCATTCTATCTCACCATGAAACCATATTCTGGATTAGTGGTGCTGGAAGAGCACAGCAGTTCAGGCAACATCCGAGGAGCAGTTAAAATCGACATTTCGAGCAAAAGCCCTTCATCAGGAATAAAGGCAGAGAGCCTGAAGGGTGGAGAGATAAGCTAGAGGAGGGTGGGGTGGGGAGAAAGTAGCATAGAGTACAATAGGTGAAATGACCTGGGAGTTGCAGTGGGAGAGGGACTCCCTGAGATTCTTGTAGAGAGAAGAGGAAAATTTCTTCAAGGCAGTCATCCTTGCAAGATTCGCAGTAGGGTTAAAATCAACTAGGTAAAAACAATGACTGCAGATGCTGGAAACCAGATTTTGGATTAAGTGCTGGAAGAGCACAGCAGTTCAGGCAGCATCCATGAAACCATTGTCCATTATTGAAAAAGAACAGCTCATTCCCTGGTATCTTTTTAGGGTAGAGAACTGCCTTCATACCAGGTTTGGTCAACATATAACTCTAGATCTGCAGCAATATGGACAACTCTCTTAACGGTCACCTGGAATTGTCAAGCAAGCCATTCAGCTGTCTCAAACAGCAATGAATTATAAAGGAATAAAACCTGAGAAACCAATCAGCATGAAATGTCAGACATCAAGCAAATTCTGCAAAGTCCTCCTTACTAACAAGAAGAATATCTAGAGACTTGGACCAAAATTGAGGAGCTCTCAGAATATCACGCAATAGTCTGACAGTTAAACACAAGAAACATACCCAAGAGGCAATCTTCCAGACACCACCATCATCATTCCTGAGTAAAACCTTTTCCAACAAAGATGGCAACACAGTAGTATACAGTCAAAAGGATCTGCCTCAATGGTGCTAGTTGTCAGCGGGTTCAGATTGTTAACTGAAAGATTTGTGGTTTGAGCTCATCCAGGGATAGTCTTCACTCCACCTGCATTTGCTATCAACTAAATCTGGATTGTCCACAAACAGGAAAAACACAACATTTGGGGTTCTTGTGGTGCAGTGATAGTGTCCTTAGCTCTGGGCCAGAATATCCACATTCAAGTCCACCTGCTTCAAAAGGTATGTAATAATACATCTGAACAGGTTAATTAAAAAGATCTAGTCAAGAGGGAGTTGCCTTGGCAATCATCAACATTGATTTCCAGATTTGTGTTATCAGGCTAAGTTCTGCAAGAACATCCTTCCACTACCATTGGCCACAATTGCCTGCTTTGGCTAATGAATCAGTACTTCTCAATATTGAGCACTAATTGGAAGAAACACTGAGGATGGCAAACATAAAAAACATACTTTGGAGTGGAGAACATTGTTGTCTAATCACCAAGAATGGCTCGAAAGTACCACTATAGACTGAGTCCTAAAGAACGTAGCTGCTAGATTTGTCTGTGGCTGGTTTTGAGGGAACCAAGAAAAAATCGACTTGATCTCGCCAATATAATTGCCTCAGATGCTTCTGTCCACAACAGTATTGGTAGGAGTGACCATTGCACAGAGTCTTTGGGGAGTGCCTCCATAACACGTACCAGATAAAGCAACTCAAAACCAAGCTTCTATGAAATGCTACGGATCATCATTATTACCAATGCACTCCAGCACAATCTGTACGCTGATTTTGCAGCATATAATCTACTTTATCATTGCCAACCACCTCTGGGCTGAAAGTGGTTCAAAGGAGAGTGCAGGAAAGCATGCTATGAACAGCACCAGGCATACCTAAAAATGAGATGCCAAACTGCTGAAACTACAGCACAGGACTGCTTGCATGCCAAACAGCAGAAGTAGCATGCAAAAGATAGGGACAAGCAATGCTCCAACAGTTAAGATTAAGGTTCTGTAGCCCTGCAACATCCAGTCATGAATGGTGGTGAATAATTAAACAAAAGGTGGAGGAGTTTTGATAAATACCTCTGTCTTCAATGGTGGGGAGACCAGAACGTAGGTTCAAAGACAACTTAAGCATTCACCTTCAACTGAAATACCAATGATCCATCTTTATTTCTTCCTGAAGTTCCCAACATCAGATGTCAGTCTTCAGCCAGTTCAATTCACTCCACATGGTATCAAGAAACCCTTCGTGCCAACAGATATATAAACGGCTATAAACTCCGACAACATATTTTGGCAATAGTACTCAAGGCCTGAGTTCCAGAAGTAGCTAAACCCCTAGCCAACTGTTCCAGGACAGCTACAGCACACTGGCACCTATCCAGTGATGTGAAAAATTGACCAGAAATAACCTGTGCATGAAAAGCAGGACAAATCCAATCTGCCAGTTACCAATTATTACCCTATCAGACTACATTCAAAGTAATGGATGGAGGCATTAAACAGCATTTACTTGGCAATAACTGGTGTTCCGTTTGGGTTCTGCCAGGACCGCTCAGCTCCTGACTTTATTACAGTCTTGGTACAAACATAGATGAAAGAGGTGAACTCCAAAAGATGATATTGAATGCCCTCAGTAAACAAGGATGGCACAAAGTAACCCTAGATAAACTGAAGTCAATGGGAATCAGGGTGAAAACTCTCCCATAGGTGAAGTGGCATCTTGCACAAAGGAAGGTGCTTGTATTTGATGGAGGTCAGTCATCTCAATCCCAGGAATTTCTCAGAATAGTGTTCCTGGTTCAGCAATCTTCAGATGCTTCATCAATAACCATCATAAAGGTCAGAAGCGGGGATGTTTGCTGATGATTGTACAATATTCAGCACCATTTGCCATTCCTCATAATTAGGCGTCTCATGTTAATATATCAATTTGACTATTGTCATATGTACTAAGATACAGTGAAAAGTATTTTTTGTGTGCAATCCAGGCAAATCATACTTTACATAAGTATACCAGGGTAACAGAACACAATGAACATATTATTATAGATAAAGACAAGATGCAGAGAAAGATCAATGTATGAATGGTCCATTCAAAAGTTTGATAAAAGCGGGAAACAATGTCCTTGAATCTGTTGGTAGGTGTTTTCAAACTTTTATATCTTCTGCCAGGCAGAAGAAAGTAGAAGTGCATTTAACTGGGATGGGAAGAGTCTTTGATTATGTTAGCTACTTTCCCAAGGCAGCTGAAAGTATAGATGGAGTCAGTGGATTGAAGGCTCGTTTACATGAAGTAATTGGCAGTGTTTATAATTCTCTGCAATTTCTTACTGTCTAGGGCATACCAAGATGTGATGGATCTGGATAGGATGCTTTCTGTGGCGCATCAATAAAAATTGGTAACAGTCATTGTGGACATGCCGCATTTCCTTAGCTTTCTGAGCAAATAGAGACATTGGTGTGCTTTCTTGATTATAGCATCATTGTGGATAGATCATTAATAATATTTGCTCCTAGGAACTTCAAGCCCTCAACCACTTCCACCTCAGCACCACTGATACAGACAGGGGCACGTCCTCCACTCCATTTCCTGGTCAAAATCCAGCTACCTTTGCTTTGTTGACATTGAGGGAAAGATTATTGTCTTTACACCATGCCACTATGCTCTCTCTCCTGTACTCTTTCTTATCATTGTTTAAGATCCAACCTAGTACAGTGGTGCCATCAACAAACGTGTAAATGGAGATGAAGCAGAATTTGGCCTCACAAAGTAACATTCATGCACACAATGACCAATCTTACCACCTCCCTTTGAAATTCAATGGTCTACCATAATTGAATTCCCCACTGTCAATACCCTTGGAATTATCAATGATCAGAAACTCAACTGGACTCACCAAATAAACACAGTCAGATGTTAGGAATATTGCAGCCAGTAACTTACCTCCAGACTAAGAGGCATTTGGATTGGTATATGAATAAGGGATGTGGGCTGAGTGCTGGCAGGTGAGACTAGATTGGGTTGGGATATCTGGTCGGTATGGACGGGTTGGTCCGAAGGGTCTGTTTCCATGCTGTACATCACTATGACTCCAAATGTCTGTCCATCATCTGCAAATGCACAAGTCAGGAGTGTGATGGCATATTCCCCTCTTGTCTGGATAGGTGCAGTTTCAACAATACTCAAGCTTGACACCACCCAGGACAGAGCAGCACACTTGACTGGCACCACATCGACAAGCACCTATTCCCTCCAGCTCTGGCACTCAGTAACAGCAGCCTTATTTTAAAAGATGCCTGCAGAAATTCAAAGATCCTCAGATAGCACCTTCCAAACTCTCAATCACTTCAATCTAGAAGAATAAGGGCAGCAGGGAACACCACCACCCACAAGTTCCATTCAAGCTACTCCCCATCCTGACTTGGAAATATATCACCACTCCTTCACTGCCACTGTGTCAAAATCCTTGAATTCCCTCCTAGTAGTTCAAAAAGGCACTGACCACAAACTTATCAAGGGCAACTGGGATGGGCAATAAAAATGCTGGACGGCGAGGGACTCTCATGTCCCAAGAATGAATTTCAAAGAAGTTGACTTGATTGGCACCACTGACCACCTTGAAAAATGCTGTTCCTCCCTCACAGTACACTGCTGCCACTGTGACAAATCTACAAGATGCACTAAGGAAACTCAATAAGACTCCTTTCACAGCACCTTCCAAAACTGCAATTCCCCAACAATGTGCCATCCTAACTTTGACCCAGATTGCTGCCTCACTGGGTCAAAGTCTTGGGACTCCCTTTGTGACAGCAATGTGGCCATACCTATAAAAAATGGACTGTGACATTTTAAGGAAGTAACTCACCACCATCTTCTCAAGGGAAATAGAGTGGGAAATAAATGCTGGCCGAACTAGCAGCATCCATATCTTGTGAAAGATTTTTGCTTACAAACTGCCATCCATACTGACATTACAATAGATTGCCAGTAAAACCTTGACATTTGAAGTTCAAAGCACCCTGCAAGCTTCAATTTGATTGTATGCTACAAACTGTCTGATATACTGTGAGGAGATTCAATCCAACAAGAACCATCCTTTAAATTCCTTGTAATCCTATTTCAAGGAAAAGAAAGGTTAGCAGAGTATAGAATCTTGTCACCAACTATCAGGCAGGCAAGCAAGCAATTTTTATTTATCTGACACTAAGATTACTCAAACTGATTAAAATTCAATTTAAGAACTTTAAAGCTGGCAAAACCAATGAATTCTTCTATCAGGCTTTATGGCTAAAAGGTCTCCAAGACTTGTCATTTTCAAACCAACTTTTCAAAATACCCAACAGCTGTTGCTACAGTTGATGACAGGGAAAGGCAAAGAATTAAAAACTGAAGAACCATTCAGAACTTGGAGATACACTAATAAAGAGTCGACCACCACCAGTCCAATCTATGATGCAAATCTAGCCTATGAGAATTTATTTTGAATACAGCAAGATTAACATCAAAATTTAAATTTTGAGTGTATGCATTTGTAATGCAAATCGCTATGCAAACAGTTGCTGGTCATGGTAAAGTCACAGGTCTATTAACTTCAGTGGTGCTACAGACCATTCTCAAACTTTATCGCAGGTCTCTGCTGACCATAAATTAAAATTCAGCAATCTGTTTTTCACAGAAATGTATTTTTTCCCTTTTAAACTTAAGATTTCCTCAGTTCCTGAGCTGTTTCCTCCAGCCATGATGAAATGTTCCATTTAGCCTGACTAAGTTAAAAGCACATCACATATCACTGTATTAAATTAAATGACAAATACATTAACCCAGCATGCTTTTAACATATGCTTTAAGACTGTGGCAAATTAGATTTAAAATGGATGCCATTCACATTTTTACAAATCTAAAATGGATATTCAGAAACATTTGGCTGTCTTATAGCAATGAGCGCTTGATTTATGAATTTTGTCCCAATGGCCACAATACCTTGAAAACAAAGAATTGGAACCAGTTAAGACTGAAAACTCTCAATCCAATCAGAATTACAGATCCCCCTCATCATAATCAAGGACAGAAAATAACAGAATCTGCAATATTGTCACACACCTAAGTAACTGTTGCTTTAATCATTACAGAAATTTATGAAAACACAAGTCAGAACCTTCCTTTTGGTGGTTGGTTTTGAATAAATTTCTGATCAGCATTCCATTTATTTCCCAAGAAATTCAACTGAGGAGGAAAACAAGATGGCGCCTCAGCAACTACTTCATCTCAAGCAAATCTACATATTGGAGAGTAAGACATTGAGGAGGATAACTCGTGACTTTTTCATATTTGGCTTATTTACTAAAACATGTATTCACAATTTGAGCAAAGCTTTCAAGAATTGCCCCTACTTGACATGGGATGATGATGTGGGTTTCTTTCTTTAAATGCAGCAAATCCCTATTGTGTTACATGCAAACATAGATTAGATTACTTACAGTATGGAAACAGGCCCTTCGGCCCAACAAATCCACACCGACCCCGCCGAAGCGCAACCCACCCATACCCCTACATATACCCCTTACCTAACACTACGGGCAATTTAGCATGGCCAATTCACCTGACCCACACATCTTTGGACTGTGGGAGGAAACCGGAGCACCCGGAGGAAACCCACGCAGACACGGGGAGGACGTGCAAACTCCACACAGTCAGTCGCCCGAGGCGGGAATTGAACCCGAGTCTCTGGCGCTGTAAGACAGCAGTGCTCACCACTGTGCCACCGTGCCGCCCACAGGTGTGAGGAGGAGACGACTGAGCTTCTTGAGCGTGCTCCATATTAGTTAAGATCATCCATGATCTTATTGCAACCTTAAGTCCACATTTCCACTTTTCATCAATGACCTTTCATTTCTTTGCTCAGCAAGAATCTATATACCTTTGCTTTAAAAAATATTCAAAGATTTTGCTTCCATCTATTACAAAGACCCATGATCTTCAAAAAAAACAAAATTACTTCATCTCTCTCAAATGGGTGAGCTCTTACTTTCTAGCTCGTGACCCCTAGTTCTAGATTTGCCCACAGGAGACGTTCTTTACATAATCACTTTGGCCAACCCCCTCAGGATCTTGTATGTTTCAACCAAGTTCCCTCGCTCAAATTTCAGCAAAGACAAACTGAGTCTGCTCAATTCTTCCTCATAAAATAGCTTGCCCATTCTAGTTACTTGTCTAGGAAACATTCTAACATCCTTAATTAAATAAGGAGACCAACATGGTACACAGTGCTCTGCAAAACAAATATAATATTCCTATTTCTACATAATAGTGAAAATTCTGGAGCAACTCAGTAGGTTTGATAGCATCTGCCAACAGAAGAATAGAGTTAATCTTTTGACATAAACAATTTCTGCAGATTTCCTGACTTTTGTATTTACCTCCTCTCACAATAAGCAACAACATTCTGTTGGTTTTCATATTACTTGTTGTACCTGAGCATTGGCATTGTGATTTATGCACTCAGGCATCCCAATCTCTCTGCAATTCAGAGCTTTGTAATCTCACTATTTAGAAAATACAACTTTTGTCCAACATTTCCAAAGTTTTCCTCATTACGCTCTAATTCCAGATCTTTGTCTGCTCATTTAATGTGTCTATTTATAGTCTTTTTCATGACTTACTTTTCCACCAATCTTTGTTTTTAGCATATTTAGCAAACGTGTCATTCATATAAATTGTAAAAGAAAAGTTGATAGCCTAACATTGCTTCCTGTTGAATACCATTCAAAAATGCTGCCTCCATTTCTGTTAGCTAGCCATACGTCACCCACTACACCATAAATCATTTTCAATAATAATCTTTGAAGTGGCATTTTATCAAATGCCTTTTGGAAAATTAAGTTGAGACAAGGGGTTTCCATTTTATCAACTGTATGTTACTTAGACAGAAAACACAAAAAATCGGAGTAGAACATTCTACATTGTTAAAAGATTAAATTGGACTATTTCCCTGGACATTAATGCAATGTTAAAGGGTTAAACTGCACTGTCTTCCTCCAGAAACTGAACATTCTAGAGGTGGGTGGGGACGGCATTTATATACAAACGAGAATGTCTCATACTTCATTTAGACACAGTCATTTACAACTACTCCCTTTCTATTATCAAATTAAACCGTCATTCAGTCCCTTCCATTCAGAAATACTTTCATAGCCACGTCCCAGCCAATCAGGTTCGTTTGCGTGATCCTCCCCGATACTGAAGAAACACATCCCCTTTATTCAGGTCAGTTGGTAATGCTTACAGGTACTCTGACCACCCCATCCACCCTCAATAACCACGTTACCCGAGGTACAATGGAAGGATGAGGTCATCCTCGAAGATAAAGTAAATGCAAACACCCTAATCCTGGGGAAACATTATGCAAACAATTTCCTGACTGTGAGATTCCCCAAGACAATATAGGTGCGATATGTCCTAGTTTTGGGGAATGGCTATGAAAACATTTCTGAATGGAAGGGACTGAATGGGAGTTTAACTTGCCAACAGCAGCAGAACAGCAGTAAATGGCTCCCCAAATGAAGTGAGATTCATCCACATTTCTGCACGTATGTCACCCTCACCCAGTTTAACCCTTTAACATTACATTAATGTCCAGAGATAGTACAATTTAATCTTTTAACATTACACTTGCTTTCTATTTCCTTCCATTTTTGAATAAAGGAGTTACATTTGCTATCTTCCAATCTAATGAAACCTTCCCCGGCATCAATGTAATTCCAGAAAATTACACCCAACACAACTATCCCAAAAGCCATTCTTTAATATCTTAAGATGAAGTTCATCAGAGCTTAGGGAATAAAGCACACATCCCCAACAATTTGCTTGCAGCACTTAATTGGATACTAAATTTCTTGCATTCCTTCCTCCCTCCCATTTCCTTAAATCCGATATTTCTGGGATGACGCATCCACAGCATAGATCTATTCAATTCATCTGTCATCTCCTTACTTTTCATTAATTCCCCAGTATCTCTTTCTAGAAGTTAAACATTCACTTAGTTGTCTTCTTTCCTTTTTACTTATCTGAATAAACTGTTACTGTCTGTTTTAACATTTCCAGGTAAACTTCTCTCTCTCATGCTGGTTGTCGTTTACTCCCACCTGCCCTCTGCACAATAAATGCTGGTCTAACCAGCAAAGTCCACATCCCATAGATGAATTTTAAAAATACTCTATTTTAAGACTTTCAGTCATTCTATGCCATTCTGCCCAAACATTTGGCCTATCACGCCAAAGAAAAACTGCTTTTTCTTTACATTTGACGCAAGGTTGAGAATTATATGATTTCAAACAAGGTGAAAAAACAAAGTAGCAATACATGTGATCATAGTTTCTCTGTAATATTGTCGCTTGAGATGTTTCAATGATAAAAGTTTAGAGATGGTATCCAAATAACCTTGGTGAGTTGCTCAGTACATCCTGTAAATTAGAGCTTATGCAGCTATATGCACTGGTAGTAGAGGGGAAAACACAGTGTTAATCAGGAACAGGAGCAGGCTGCACGGCCCCTCGAGCCTGCTCTGTCACTCAATAGGGTCATGGCTGATCTGACATGTGCACTTTGTCCTTTTCCCATAACCCTCAACTTCACCTCTCATCAAGAGTCTATCTCAACCTTCAGTCTACACAAGGACCCCAAAAATAAACAGGTGAATAACTATGATGATAAAGGCAGATTTGTGCCTCAACATTCAAAGATCAGACAGCTGTGGATCCCAGTTAGAAATTGGAAAGTGAAATCAGGCAATGAATATATACCAACAGTTGAATAACTGACACAGAAGTGAAGGCTGAATAACTCAGTTAAGATGCAAATAGCAAGAGAGTGAGAGAAAAGAAGGAAGAATGTTGAAAACATATGCCGTTTGAACAAACAAATACTTTCAAAATTATTCAAAGACTGAAACTGTGTGCATCATGACAAACAGAAAGAATGCAGCGCTCAATGAATTCAGGGAGCATGGAGTTTGAAATAATTTCTCAATACCCCATCCAGAAAATTAATATTGCAACATCCTGATTATTTCATTCATATTTTACATGCTTCCTGCCAGAATTGTCAGTGAGCATGTTTTGTGAAAGAAAAGCCAAACACAGCGTGAAACATTCTGGGGCGCAGCAGGAGTATAACAAGAACAGAATTAAATTGGAGCTTCAACAGATGCGATTGATATTGAGGGACCTGTGTACCTAGATGGGCTGTAATCACAGGCAACATGGCAAGGCGAAGAAAAAACTTCACATGCAGAATCTCACCTATCACTAATAAAGCTATAAAGCAACAAGGAACAACCTCCAATCGCACAATACCCTGTATGCCAGAGGATGTGATGGAGGCTGGTACAATTGCAACATTTAAGAGGCATTTGGATGGGTATATGAATAGGAAGGGTTGGGAGGGATATGGGCCGGGTGCTAGCAGGTGGGACTAGATTGGGTTGGGATCTATGATCGGCATGGACGGTTTGGACCGAAGGGTCTGTTCCAATACTGTACATCCCTATGACTCTATTTCCAAACTGTAATTTGAATTGATTCAAGTATCGATTTGCTTTTCACTATTATGACTATCACTATTTATGATTTGCTTTTAAGGGAAACCTTGATAACTTAAAACTGCCCCTTCCCCCAAAAATAAAGGACACCCATCATTTCCAGCAATCTCCTCTATCCTGTTTCTGACTATTGTTCTCTGCTTTTTTTTTGGCATCCCTTAATTTCAGAGAGGTCGAAGCTATTATTGGCATCGGATCCACTGGAACCAGGTCAATTCAGATCACCTAGCCAAACTATTCTTCACAAGAACATAAACAATATACATGGTTAATAAACTGCAGGGACAGAGCAATACACCCAGCCCTAGTCACACCCTCATTCCATTTCTGCAAATAAAGTTTCCAGCTGAAACTAGAAGCAAAACAGTCTGTGACACAGAGGCCAACTGGGTAAGAATAGTGAACCCAGTATTGTGCAGCAATCAAATCTGTGGTCTTCCTGGTCATTAAGAGCAAGCTAACAGGACACCTATAAAAGTAGGGCATCACATCTTCTAGTTCAATCCTGCATTGAAACAGATATCAGTTTTACATAAAAACAGCACAGGAGCATGTACACAACAAAGGCAGCAATGGAAAAATGCAAATAAAAACTATCGTCATGAATACTAGAGAGTCTATTTGTTATTTAATTACTCATACAAACATCCAAACTGTTGTTACCATCAGATTGTGCCGAAATGATATTAATACTCAACATGTTTTTTTTAAGTAGCACTATGAAGTGTTATATAGTAAACTCTTATGCAGGCCATTCGCAGTCTATCTTTACTTCATTGATGACCTATGGCAGACTTGTTACAACACGTGGACTTCCATTTACAGTCTGATTGGCTCAGTGGTATTGGCTGATTTGAGATTCAGAGCAGATCCTTTCCTATTTCTCACTCCGCAGAAAGGAAGGCAATCATACACCTATGTGATATAATGACAGCAGCCATATTGTAAGTTACAAATATCCAACAAACTGACCTTAATGTTCTTTAACACCAAAATAAAAGTAAGGATGCGCCATTTAGCACAACCCAATTTACCTCGATGATATATTAACTCCCCCTTTTGAAGTTGTTCCCTCCAGTGCATTTTTAAACTCCTCCCAAATATATAAAGCTGCCTATGAAACTTCCCACAACCTTCTTCAGTTGTATACTTCTATTTGTTGTAATAACATCAACAACTTACTTTATTTATATACAGCCTTTGAAGTAAAATGTCTCAAGGTGTTTTACCAAACTGCTATTCAACAAAACTTGATACAAATCACAAAAAGAGCTCCAGGACAGGTGATATGGTCGTAGTGGTAGGTTTGACAAAGCAGCTCAAAGGAGAAGACAGAGCAAGAGGCAGAGAATTGGTAAATTCAAACACCCCCGAAGCAAATTGCATTTGGCCACACTTAATTCTGATTATTGCTTCTTTCATATCTTGTTAATGTTATGCAGATTTTCATTTCTTCGTCTGCTGGCCATCCTGACTACCTTAAAGCTCTGCCTACACAGTATATAATTAATCTGTAATCCACTTTTTGCTCGACAGCTAGTCCAAGAAAAATTTAATTTCTACCTCAAACAGTTGTTGCAGTGCAGTTCATTTGCTGCAATCCACAGCTAGCTAAAACCTCCAACTGACCTGCACCACACAAATACTCCTGTCACTCTGATTGTGACCTCTCTCCCTTACGAAAGCATGCCGATGTCCAAAAGCTTCAGGCATTCTGGTAAAATATCTAAATGTGCCTTTCAGTGATGACTCCTTTTCCCATTTTACTCTTCGTGTTGTGAGCCTGAATGCTCATCTGGCAAAACGAGAAACACCGGGTGTTTCTTTTTTACTCCATAATTCAAAAGGTACCCTGCAGCAAGTTATTAGTTAGATCTTTCCATGCTGTACATCTGTACAACTCTTAACAAGATCAGGGGCAGAACCTGTCTCAATTTTTGTATTCCCTTTTGCAAGAGGTCAATTGTAGCATCCAACTATTATCCCAGCTAACTCAGCACAGATCAGGGATCACATTGTGACCTCCGTGCCATTCAATGAACATACAGATGTCAAAATGTTCACATTAAATCTGTCCTATTTATACTCCCTTAATTCTGTAATCCTGTAATGAAAATAAAAGTCACTAATCAGCAGTGGAAAGGCCTAGACTATATGGCAGTGAATGAACTGTCAGCACCAGGCATCCTTTGTAACCTTTGTAGCTACACTGCTTTGTGACAATATCAGCAGAAATATAGCCTCATTCCAATACAAAATACAAGATTCAAAAAATTATGAGAAAATACTAAACAATTCACTAATGCTCATCTCTCTGGTGCATAGGCTCTCCCATTGTAATACCACCTCTCATACATTAATTTGCTCAAAACTCATCTCTCTGTATCATCCCTCCCATTCATTACCACTGCTAATGTAACACCCTCAAAGCTTTTTATCTTTTGAAAAAACAAACTTTCATTTTAGTCACATTTTTGTATGAATTACTTTGCAGTTAAGCAGCTTCTTTCACATTCAAATCAATATTTTTAAAGGTACATATTCTTTTTTTAAAAAATTGATTAATGATCAGACAAAGTGCTCTCAAAACAGTAGATGGACAAGTAAAGGCCAGAACACAAAAGGGTTCTCCTGCTTCAAATCATGCCATGGGATCTTTTACCTCACGAACAATTTGAACATCGATTCTCAGGAGAGTTGTTTTGAAAGTTCAATGCTCCCTCAATAATACAATGGATTGTCAGCATCTTACGGATTTATAAACCTGAAGTACATCTTGAGCTATAAATTTCACCTATTCTATTCAACACTGCTTTTCACTCAAACCACACCAATATTCAAACAGCTTATTAATTCTACTTTACAAGAGCTATAGCATAGAATACCAGAAGACAGATGGTGGTGGTGGAGGGTTGTTTTTCAGACTGGAGGCCTGTGACCAGTGGAGTGCCACAAGGATCGGTGCTGGATCCTCTACTTTTTGTCATTTACATAAATGATTTGGGTGCGAGCATAAGAGGTACAGTTAGTAAGTTTGCAGATGACACCAAAATTGGAGGTGTAGTGGACAGCGAAGAGGGTTATTTCAGATTACAACAGGATCTTGACCAGATGGGCCAATGGGCTGAGAAGTGGCAGATGGAGTTTAATTCAGATAAATGCGAGGTGCTGCAATTTGGGAAACCAAATCTTAGTAGGACTTATACATTGAATGGTAAGGTCCTAGGGAGTGTTGCTGTACAAAGAGACCTTGGAGTGCAGGTTCATAGCTCCTTGAAAGTGGAGTCGCAGATAGATAGAATAGTGAAGGCGGAGCTTGATATGCTTTCCTTTATTGGTCAGAGTATTGAATACAGGAGTTGGGCGGCAGTACAAAACATTGTTTAGGCCACAGTTGGAATATTGCGTGCAATTCTGATCTCCTTCCTATCGGAAAGTTGTTGTGAAATTTGAAAGGGTTCAGAAAAGATTTACAAGGACGTTGCCAGGGTTGGAGGATCCGAGCTACAAGGAGAGGCTGAACAGGCTAGGGCTGTTTTCCCTGCAGTGTCGGAGACTGAGGGGTGACCTAACATAGGTTTACAAAATTATGCTGGCAGGTGGGACTAGATTGGGTTGGGATATCTGGTCAGCATGGACAGGTTGGACCGAAGGGTCTGTTTCCATGCTGTACATCTCTATGACGATGACTCTAATGGAGAAGAGAATAACTTTCCAATATACTGATGACCAGTGAAAAAAAATTCCATAACTAGTTACTCTATCATAAATCTTCAAAATCTCGAACACATCAGTTTACATCCTAACCATGTTAAAAAAAAAAAGGTCAGACATTGAAACATTAGCCCTAATTCTTTTCACAAACACACTCTGCCAAGTACTTCCACAATTTCCTGGTTTTCTTTCAGATTTCCTGCATCTGCACTACTTCACTTTTGCATTCTTTAATCATCGCTGCTCCACTAAGAAGCTATTCAAGACATCCATTTAAAAAAAAACAAATGGGAAAGTGAAAAATTCAACAGAAAATACACCGTTAACATTTTTTTTTGCAGCCAGCTAGTTTCCTGGCAGGGAAGATAATGGAATAGTTGAGGTAAAGTTATGAAGAAAGGGAATAATTTCAGCAAGTGGACTCAGGCAGGAGTGAAAGATGATGTTATATACATAGAAATAGACGGTCATTCTGACAGGAAGGATCTGAGATTTGAAACCTAGAAGTTAGCAACAACCAACCTGGTTTAACCAATGTTTAGGGAACAACATGAAAAATGAAGGCATGTTTCAGTGAAGGCCAAAGACTATAGACTCAAAATTACAGTTCAACCAAGGCTTTATGATGGAAAGCACAGGTGCAGCAGAGATTGAAGAGGCAGAGGTGAATGTCATCAATGTACAAATGGTAGCTGATTCGACAATTCGAAAATCAATTGCTAGAGATTCTCTGATTGCAGCCAAATTGAGAATTGTGGAATTGAGAGCAGTAGCACTAAATTGAGCAATTGAGAAAACATAGACAATAGTCTTGTATACACAGATGCTGAATCAACTACACTGATTCAATCTGCCAATGTGAGGTACAATTTATTCTCTGGTACTGTTCTACAAGGTGATGAGAATATAATGTGCCTGCATGTAATTGGTTACACATGCACTTCGTCCTTCCACTGAGAGTCTCAATTACCAATTGCAGCATCAGAAGAGGAGCTTATCTAACTCAAAAAAAGCAGCCTTTGATAAGCATTCCTAAGTTTTCACCATCTGCTTCACATAACTTCACAGAAGCAACTACTATTCCACCAACTTCTTTTGATAGTGTTTGGAACTCATAAATGCATTATTTGCAATCTACATTAATTTTCACTTGCCAGAGGTTGCATCACTTGTCTCTGCTCTCGTAAAGTGTGCGTTTTTCCCCGTTTTCAGCACTTCTGAATTTTGCATCATCTGTAAAGCTGGAAATTAATCCTTGTGCACATTATGAATAGGCCAAAACACAGGGACCTAAGATCCTAGAACATACAAGAGTTGGCCATGTAACCCCTTGAGCCTGCACCACCATTCAATAAGATAGTAGAAGATCTTCAACTTCTTCCTGCATTCTTTGACTTTTTATACGAAAGAATCCAATGATGAGTCTTTCAATAACTAAGTCTTGAGTCTCTGGGTCAGAGAATTCCATGGATGCACCACCTTTTCAACACTAAAATCCAAGTCATTTCAGTTCAAACAGGCTTCTCCCTTATTCGGAAACTGCGCCCCCTGAATTCAGTCCTCCCTATCCTTCCTGCAGGAGGGAACACCCTTTCTGTATCTAGTGTGGCGATGTCAAAGAATTTTCCATGCTTAAGTAAGGTCACTTCAAGTTAACCTTCATGAACAAGTACACATCATTACCTGGAAGTTTAACACTGCCTAGTCACTATTTCAGAAAACACTCTTCAGCTGTTATCCCAACGAAGAGTACATTATTGTATACTTTCCTCCGACCTGTAAACAGAACTGAACCACTACTCTCCATTTCGTACAATATGGCTAATTTTGCATGAATGCTGCCTTTAAATCCATGGGTTTTAATTTTGATAACTGTATTAAATAGTATATTCATTCTGAAAACCCATGTTCACATCAAGACTACTGTATCTTTAAACTTGTTATTTCAAATAACTCAATCTTGTCAGAGATTGTCTTTAATAAATTCATGCTGTCATTTATCATCCTATAGGCTATACTACCACTAACCTGACAAGCCTGCAATTCATAAGAATCAAAAAAAAAGCAGGCATCCATCATTTGGCCTCTTAATCCTGTTTCAAAACTCAAGATCGTGACATAACTTCCACCTTAGCCTCAGGAAGGTAGAGCCATCTCCATATCTCTTGATTCCCTTAATATCCAAATATCTGCTAATACCTCAAAGTCTAGGGATATACAGCATGAAAACAGACCTTACCGTCCAACTCGTCCATGCTGTCCAGATATCCTAACCTAATCTAGTCCCATTTGCCAGCATTGGGCCCATATCCATCTAACCCCTTCCTATTCATATACCCATCCAGATGCCTTTTAAATGCCATAATTGTACCAACCTCCACCACTTCCTCTGACAGCTTATTTCACCCTGTGTGAGAAAACGTTGCCCCTTAGATCCCTTTTATATCTCTCCCCTCTCACCCTAAACCTTTGCCTCTAATTCTGGACTTCCCCAACCCCAGGGAAAATACTTGTTGATTTGTCCTAGCCGTACCCCTCATGATTTTCTAAACCTCTATAAGGTCACCCCTCAGCCTCCAACGCTCGAGGGAAAACAGCCCCAGCCTATTTAGCCTCTGCTTATTACTCAAATCCTCCAACTCTGGCAACATCCTTGTAAATCTTTTCTAAACCCTTTCAAATTTCACAACACCTGAATATACTCAATGAATGAACATTCATAGTTCTGTGGCAGAAAATTCCAAAGATTCACAAACCTTTAAGCACAAGGGTTCATAATTTTGGTCCTAAATGGCAGACTCATTTTACTGCGACTCAACCTCATTTCTAGTTTCCAGAGTCAAGGAAATTTCTCTAATTAGCCAAACCCTTAATTTGGTTCTTTCTCACCTAAATGTTGAGAAAGATTTTATTTCTTTCACTATTTTATATTTAAAGCTGGTAAACTATTTTCCTATTTCCAGCTTTCGTTTTCCATAATCAACTGATCTATTTTATGAACTTGATATTGTAAACCACTTTTTCATATTAACGTTTAAACCTCAAAACAGTTGTGATCCAGTAAACTCAAAGTTGTGGATGGCCTTTGTTTCCCCACTTGAAGCAATATGTTCAGTCTGTACCTTAGTTATCTTGTGTTTGCTCATTTACTGTTTTCTCTGCTAAGCTTTTGATTCGAAACTACTGGCACCACACTTATTTTAAAATAAATAAAACCTTTGGAGTGTCTTCACCATTGACTGCTCCAAATCCCTTTCAAAAAATATTTTCAACCCAACAATTATCATTTCTCAGATGTTTTAGTACTGAAACATTCTCTACTTTCCCACTTAAGTCCCCAAAGTCATATCCTTCACAACTTCCTTATTCATTGTGCTAGAAGCATACTGATCATGCTTTTTTTTAGGAATTCAATGTTGTTCCCCATCCTTTACACTGCTTTCCTATATTAGAATAATTGAAGTTCTCATTATTACCACACTATTACTTTTATAGGTTTCACAAACTTCTTGCAGGTTTACTGCACTATCTTTCCATTATTTGATGATTTACGTGATACACCAGGTTCTTTGCTTTTTTTTTAAAAATTAGAGAGAGTGTGTGTGTGTGTGTGCGTGTGCGTGTGCGGGTAACAGAACAGGCAAGCTCCAATGTTAAGCAAGTGTCTCTTTCTTCCAGATTACCTTTGTTACACAACCTCCCACCTCTTGCGCTCAAGAAAATCTGTTTGGTCTATTCATCATTCTCCATGCATTTTCCTAAATGAACTCCAACTCTGATTTAGTCTGCATTCTCCACACTCAAGCAAGCTTGGTGGTGCAGTAACAGTGACAAGTTTAAATCCCACCTGTTATGTAGATGTCTATTAATATGCCCGAATGACAGATCTTTTCTCCTCTATCTTCCCCAATACACCATTAATTTTAAAGGTACACTAGAATGAGAAGTAAAATATTTCACGATGTGATTTAACAGAATGGTTAGAGGTTGCATTTCTCAAGGCTACTGGCCTGAATGTCTGAAGTTTTGGCTCACCATACTGCTCAGCAGTGATAGAGTGAGAGCAAGAGGGAAGATGTGGTATGAAATTTAGCATTTTGCAATTTGGATTAAGTTGGAATTGATTTATGACTTACAGCAGGTCTGAATTAAGTAGCGAATGATGCATTCTGTCCTATCTAGTCATACTGATGAGATGGACATTAAACTGAGCCTGTGATTGCAAAGTATACATGCAAATCCTTTATACATACATCTCAAATGAAAATTAAATTCCAAGTTTCAAATATCAGGCAATACAATCACACAGTTTCCCAAACTCAGGTAAAATAAATAATCACAGTAACACAGAAAATGATGTCATCTGCCATTTTGAAGTTTTATTGAGTTACAGGTTCAGATAATGACTTTCAGACTCTTCTTGTAACTGGGAATGTGCATTCCAGCTCAATATAATTGCAATCAGATTGTTACATTAACAAAAGTAAGGAACATACACAGTACATTCAAAGAGTAAATCCATATTTGAACGAGTGAAGAGAAGGTTCTAAACATGGACCAAAATATTAATTCTTGGAGAAAGTGAGGAATGCAGATGCTGGAGATCAGAGCTGAAAATGTGTTGCTAGAATTCCTTTATCTCCGCGCATCTGCTCCAAGGAGGACCAGTTCCAATACCATACAACCCAGATGGCCTCCTTCTTCAAAGACCACAATTTCCCCCCTAGACGTGATCGGCGATACCCTCCACTGCATCTCCTCCACTTCGTGCTCCTCTGCCCTTGAGCCCCGCCCCTCCAATCGCCACCAGGACAGAACCCCACTGGTCCTCACTTACCACCCCACCAAACTCCATATACATCGTACCATCCATCGTCATTTCCGCCACTTCCAAACGGACCCCACCACCAGAGATATATTTCCCTCCCCTCTCAGCGTTCTGAAAAGACCACTCCCTCCATGACTCCCTTTTCAGGTCCACACCCCCCACCAACCCAACCTCCACTCCCGAAACCATCCCCTCCAATTGCAAGAAATGCAAAACCTGTGCCCACACCTCCCCCCTTACTTCCTTCCAAGGCCCCTTCCATATCCGCCACAAATTCACCTGCACCTCCATACACATCATTTACTGCATCTGCTGCACCCAATGTGGCCTCCTCTATATTGGGGAGACAGGCCGCCTACTTGCAGAACGTTTCAGAGAACACCTCTGGGACACCCGGACCAACCAACCCAACCACCCAGTGGCTCAGCACTTCAACTCCCCCTCTCACTCCACCAAGGACATGCAGGTCCTTGGACTCCTCCACTGCCAGACCATAGCAACACGACAGCTGGAGCAAGAGCGCCTCATCTTCCACCTTGGAACTCTCCAACCACAAGGGATGAACTCAGATTTCTCCATTTCCTCATTTCCCCCTCCCCCCACCTTGTCTCAGTCAAATCTCTCGAACTCAGCACCGCCCTCCTAACCTGCAATCTTCTTCCTGACCTCTCCGCTCCCACCCCTACTCTGGCCTATCACCCTCACCTTAACCTCCTTCCACCTATCGCATTTCCAATGCCCCTCCCCCAAGTCCCTCCTCCCTACCTTTTATCTTACCCTGCTGGACACACTTTCCTCATTCCTGAAGAAGGGCTCATGCCCGAAACGTCGATTCTCCTGCTCCTTGGATGCTGCCTGACCTGCTGCGCTTTTCCGGCAACACATTTTCAGCAAAATATTAATTCCCCGGGTATTCAGTGAGTGAAAAAATGCAACGCAAGCGTACGAGGTCTGATTCTCCAACTCTTAGCTGGCTTGCACCAGTAGGGCTGGAGTTAAGAGAAGTAGGGAATTACCCTTGGATTAGGAAAGTGAAAAACAAATAAAATCATAGAATTCAGATTCATCACTATCCAGCAATCCATGTGGATATTTCCAGGTTCCGGTTTAGCTCAGAATTCAATCCTCTGACTGTAACAAAGGTAAACATCACCTGGCTCCATTCATACAAGTCTGATCTTTTCTTTCAGCTTCCACAAGAAAGTATCCCAAGGATATATCCATGGCTCTTGACCTCACCCTATATGCTTTCGCCTCTGCAAAATCATTTGAATACATTGCATCAGTTTTCACAAGCACACTGACAACAAGCAGCTCTACCTCACCACATCTCTCGCGACACCTTCACTGTTCCTAAATTATCAGACAGTTCGTCTGGCATTCAATACTGGATGAGCAGCAATTTTCCTCAACAAACAGTGGGAAGATGAAAACCATCGCCCACAGTCTTTGCAAACGCCATTCTTTTCTTTCAGTAGCCATACAGCATACAAACAGACCCTTCCCAAACTAAACTCGTCACACCTACCCTGCACTTGGCCCACATCCCTCCAAACCTTTCCAATTCATGTACTTATCCACGTCTTTTAGACATAATTGTACCCACATCCTCCACATCCGCACCACTGCACAGAGAAAAGACACCTGCTATTCACCTTATTTGTACCCCTCCATTTAAAAAAAGTCTCTATAAAGTCACCCCTCAACCTCCTTACTCCAGTGAAAAATTCTCATCCTATCTAGCCTCTTTCTATTACTTAAACCGTCTGTTTCTGGCAACATCCTGATTATTTTTTTCTCCAGCCTGATATATCCTTCTTATAAAAAGGTAACCAGAACTGGACACAGTACTCCAGTACTACAGAAGAGAGGTCTGATCAACATTCTGCACAACCTCAACATGACTTCCCGACTCCTATACTCAAAGGTCCGAGCTGTGAATGCAAGCATGCTAACCGCCTTAATCACCATCTACATGTGATGCAAATTTCAAAAAATTATGTACCTGAACCCCTAGCTTTCTGTTCTACAATACTCTTGTCTCAGGATAAATCAGACAGTTCAAAACATGGATGCCATACTTGATGGCAAGGTGGGTTTCTCACCACTCATTCACACCATCACTAAGACCACCTATTTCCATCTTCATAACAGCGTACCCTTATTGTGTTCAAACTGTCCACAGTCTCACCTCACCTCATCTCTAAAATCCTCTGGCTCTACAAATCTGAGATATCAGTGATCAAATACTGGCCTCTTGAACATCACCAATCATTTAACCCTTTGAATTGCTCCACCATATGACTGTGATGGATCCTCTATCTTAATGCCATATCCCCATAACACTTGACACTTAAAACCTTTGAAAAAAAATCTGTATTTTTTTCATTCAGTGACTTGGCCTCCACAGCCTTGTGATAGAGAATTCCACAAGTTCACTACCCTGTGTGTGATTTCTTTTCTCTCGTCAGTCCTAAATGGTGCGTCTGGTTCTAAAATCCCCTAACCAAGGAAGTCAACTTCCCTGCACAAGTCTATCCAGTCCTGTCAGGATTTTACATGTTTCAATCAAAATTCCCCTCATCCTTCTGAACTCCAGTGTGTACAGGAGCAGTCAAACTAATCTCTCACAGGACAGTCCTAGCGTTCCCACTATTAGTCTCGTGCACCTTCACTGCATCCCCTTTATGGCAAATATATCCTTTCTCAGAAAGGGAGATGAAAACTGCATGCAAAATCCCAGATATGGTCTCAACAAGACCCTGTATAACTGCAATGAAACATCGCTATTCTAAACTCAAATTCTCTTGCAATGAAGTCCAATACACCATTTGCCTTTCTAATTGCTTGCTGTATGTGCTTACTTGACTGATGTACAAGGACACAAGTCTTTTCATACATCCACACTTCCCAGCCTATCACCCTTTAGGAGCAGCATGGTTGCACAGTGGTTAGCACTGCTGTTTCACAGCGCCAGGGACCCAGGTTGATTCCAGTCTTGGTGACTGTCTGTGTGGAGTTTGCATATTCTCACTGTGTCTATGTGGTTTTCCGCCAGGTACTCCAGTTTCCTCCCACACTTCAAAGATGTGCAGGTTAGGTGGATGGGCCATGCTGAATTGTCCTGTAGTGTCCAGGGTTGCGTAGCCATGGTAAATGCAGGGTTATAGTGATAGGTCAGGAAGGTGATGGATTTGGGTGAGATGCTCTTTGGAAGCTCAGTGCTGACTCAATGGGCCAAATGGCCTCTTTCTACACTACACAGAGTCTAGATTTATAAAATACTCTTCTGGTTTTTCACAATGAAGTGTATAACTTCATATTTAGCTGTGTTGCACTACATCTGCCATGTATTTGCCCATTCTATTTGTCTACAACACCTTGAAGCAATCATGCCTCAGCTTCACAACTCAAATCCATCCAGTTTCGTCTCATCAGAAAATTGTAATAATTTTACAACTGGCATCTGTGCCTTCTAAATGTTTTGGTCCCTAAGCTCTGAAATTTCCCTAACCTCTCCACATCTCCATATTGTTCTCCTCTAAGTCACTTCTTAAACCTAAAGCTTTGACCAGTTAGTCATTTGCTTTTCATTGTCTTAGCTGGCGCAGTATCAGATTTTGTTTCATAACACCTACGAAACATCTTTGGCATTTTATGAACTAAGGTGCTCAATAAACATTATTGCTGTTGACATCTTTTGTCATAATCGAAACAGCAAATGCTCATTTAGCCCACTCTAATTAAATCATGGCTACTCGGCACCTCTTTGACCCAGTAAAGAGACACACCCTCAGGGGAAAGACAAAGTGTATAAAACTGCTTCACACATATGCACAAGCAAAATAACCAAAATTAATTTAACAGGCATCATTTAAAGACAGATTCGATTCTTGAACCAGCCATAATATTACCCACTGATAGGCTATAAAAGATAAATGCAACATTTTCCTAAAGTTGCTATATGTTCTTATCCATTTAACAAACTCCTGAAAACATTTAATAGGGAGATATAACTACTGTGAGTTGTTGATCATAACCCCTGTTAAATTATTCTAATCCATTTTTCATGTTTCTTCTCTCTCCGTTCAAGACCATAATCAACATTTCCTTGAACTGCCCTTACCCTCAGCTGTAATTAACTCATCCCCCACACATTCCTTCTCTCAAGTTCAAAACCATACAGCTCCTCCATTCAAGTTTTCATGTTTGCTTCATGCAATCCAATGTTGGCATAGCCTGTTTAGTAGTTGATTCTATTCTCCTGTTCGAACTGGAATGGCACTCTGCAGAATAAGTTACAGCATTTGCTGTCACCCATAGTGGCCCTCTAGCTTCACCCGCACAATAATGACATCCACTCAGTCATTGTCTTTGAAAGTTGTTGGCATGCAGCCTCCCACACGGAGGGAGTGCATATTTTTAGGTCAAATCGATTGGATTTTTTTTTTGCAAAATTCTTTATTGGGGAATATACAAGCGTGACAGTTTTTTTTTTGCGGGGCGGGGAGGGAAGAGTGGAACAGAGAGGACAGAAAATAAGCAAAAGATCTGACCTCGAATTATTCCAACAAATGGAAAAATGGGAATTAGCATTTTATTAGCCAGACCGGAGCAGATCTCAGCCAACTAGGACAATCACCCTCGTAATCACAAGGGCAGCATTCTTATAAAGAAAACAGCTAAGAACGCCTGCCAGACCTTCCGTCAAGCTCAGAACCATAGAGTTAAGAATGCACGATTCAGAATCTCACCGCAGTCGGGGGGCGGGGGGGAAAACCAGACAAAATAAACGCCAGAGAATGTGAACCAGATACTGAATTCTGAAGAATAGACCGAGTTAAGGGGCCGTGATTGAAGGCTGAGGACAAATGTGGCAGCGGGAGACCATCTGGCTGCGGAAGGTACAACAGGTCGGAACTCAGAGGCTGAAAACCCCCTGTGTCCGCGGACAGGGAGTAGGGAAAGGGGCAACTCCGATCCATTCTCTCACTCACCCCTCCACCTAAGGGAGAAGCGGGCGGAGAGGCGAGGGCAACACGAGAGCCGGTTTCCGCGACATTTTCACCTGGGAGCAGGGGGGCGAGCTCCGGCTCCAACTAGCCGGGGATGTGGCTGCGTGGGAGTTGTTAGGGGGGAAACGAGCCGCCAGCCAGGGACCCCCGAACCACCTCCCCTCCGGCCTGAGGATCAGAGCGGCCCCAGTGTCCTTACCTCCCAGCCCGCTCTCTCACCTGTATGTAGTTGCTCTCGCAGTACTCGGCCACCCGGTCCAGGTTGTGGTAACTGTCCAACAGCGCTCGGCGGCCCGCGGGGATCTCCTCCTCCAGCAGCATCTGCAGCTCCGCCATCTTCCCCACATCTTCCGACACTGGGGATGCGGGACCGGAACCGGAAACAGGGAGCGAGGGAGGAGGAGGAGGAGGAGGAGGGGGGTGAGTGGGGGCGGTCAGAGTCACTTCCGGAAAGCCTGCCCTCCCGCAACTGCCCACACCCCACTCTCTCACACCGTCCCACACGCGCGCGCACAGTCCTGCATGGCAACGGGAACAACCAAGATCTCCCTTAGCAACCATCATTCCCCCTAGCAACCAGGGTCCTCCTGAGCAATCAGCCTCACAACCATCATTCTCCCTAATAACCATGATTCGCTCTAATCACCGCTCGCCCTAGTGATCATCATCCAACCGGCAACCAGCGCACCATAGCAACCAACACCTTATCATAGCAACCATTACCAGCCAAGCAACCAACATAGATCCAAAGATCCAGCACTCAACCTATGGCTGTGATCATCTCCCCTAGCAACCAGCACTGACCCCTACCAATACCATTCCCCTAGCAATGAACCCTCGCCCTAGCATCCAGCACTCAACATAGCAGCCATTATTATCCCCAGCAAAGAGTACTCAGTGTAGCAACTACCATTCCCTAGTAACCTGCAATCACTCTAGCAAACAAGAAACCAGCCCACACATCCGAGCAATAACTCTCACCCTGTGGATCTTCCATCTTCCCAGAAACTAACATTCATCTTAACAAACAGATTTCATACAACCATCATCTACACAAGAAATCATAGTTTTTCCTAACAACCATAATTCTCCTAGCAACTACAATCCACCCTGGCAACTTTCAATCATCCTTTCAAGAACCAGCACTTCCTCCTAGCAACCTTTAAGCATTCCTTCAGGAACTCGCACTCATCCTAACAATCATCAATCATCCTAGCAACAACAATCCATGTTAACAACAATCACTCACCAAAGCAAACATTAATTCCCCTAGAAGCAAAACAATCGCTCAGTCAATCAGCAGCCTACCTCTAAAGACCATTGTCCAACTAGTACTCACCATAGCAACCATCATTCCTCAACACCAGTACCCACTGTAGTAACTATCATAACCTTGTTATTTTATCGTTCCTGGCAACCAACATATACAGTACCCTCAGAGCAGTCTCATACCCCTGCAAAAGACCACTATAACAGTGTGGAAATGGGCACTCAAGCAGCTGACATATTTCTAAAAATTACAAAGGAGGATCCAACTAAAATAACCACAACCTAACCCACAGGAAGACGCATAAAATTACTCTACATCTTAGCCTTTCAGTTTGCATAGGAGGAGAGGCAGCATCAATAGCAAACCATTGACCACAGCAACAGCTACTGCAATTAGTAACAGGCTCACTGTACCAGTTACGTCTGAGGCATGTAACCTTCAGTTCTGAAGCTGCATGCAATTTTATAACATCTCATTTGTCTTTCAACTTCATTCAAATTAGCATGAAAATGAACTTTACATAATGTTAAGAAAAGAACAATGTTTTTATTGTATGATTTAAAAGGCTAATCATTATGCTACACTTTTACATTTTCAATTCATTATTTGAAAAAATCATTGAAAAAATATCAACCTGATGAGTGATAAAACTGCATCTTGGCTATGGATAATGCCTTTGGTCAGAGGAATAGATTTTATGGTTATCATTATTGTTTGTAATATAGCTACGATGATAAATTATTCTGAATGTGCTACGAGAAACGAGTAAGAATCAATAGCTGAAAAATTTATTTAATTCCATATATCTTCACTTAAAGTTCATTTGAAAGACAAGCTTACTGACAAAATGATAATTTAACAGGCTAAAAACAAAGTTTCAAAGTTCAATCTATTTAATTTGGTTTTTAATTGATAAATGAATATGTATATTGAATTTATGTATTATTTGTGCAAACAGTGCATTCTATCATAAAGACTTTGCAATTTTTCAAGTATTTGCTTTAGATCTGCCAAATTTTCATCTTGTAGCTTCCAATCATTTTTACTTTTGATATTTTCTAAAAGGGTCACCAGCTAAATAATGTGTGTTAATGAGTGTTAAGTGAAGAACCTAGAAAATACTTTAAAGCTGCAAAGGAATAAATAAGGCTTCACTAAGAAACCAGCTCAATCCATAAAGCACTCAACTGAACTGCATTTTATTTTCCATGACAGTGGGAAGTCATATAAAAAACACAAAATCACTGATATTCAATGTCTATTTTATAAAGTCAGGAAAATCCGAAATGTAGAATCTGGTTTGGACCCTTATGAAGATCATTCATAAATTCCAACAATGAATACAACCTATCACTGTCATGCAGTTGAACAACTGACAAATATCCACGAACATATACTCAATCTACCAAATAGTATTAGCATTTTTGCAAGGTTTGTGAAGGTTTGTAGTTGAGGTTGAAGTTTCGGGTGTAGGTTTGCTCGCTGAGCTGTAGTGTTGATATCCAGACATTTCATTACCTGGCTAGGTAACATCATCAGTGGTGACCTCCAAGTGAAGCGAAGCTGTTGTCTCCTGCTTTCTACTTATATGTTTGTCCTGAATGGGGTTCCTAGGGTTTGTGGTGATGTCATTTCGTTTGTTTTCTGAGGGGTTGATAGATGGCATCTAGATCTGTGCGTTTGTTTACGTAGGACAAACAGGAAGAAAGTTAGCCACCAGGATACACGAACACCAGCTGGCCACAAAAAGACATGACCTCGTAGCTCTACACATGGATGAAAAAAACCACCAATTCAACTGGGACAACACATCTATCCTGGGACAGGCTAAGCAAAGAGAATTCCGAGAGGCCTGGCACTCCAACCACAACGCCATAAACAAACACATAGATCTAGGTACCATCGATCAACCCCTCAGAAAACGAACAGGAAATAACATCTCCAAAACCTCAGGAACCCCACCCAGGACAAATATATAAATAGAAAGCAGGAGACAACAGCTTCACTTCACTTGGAGATCGCCACTAATGATGTTACCTAGCCAGGTAATGAAACAACTGGATATCAAACCGACAGCTCAGTGAGCAAACCTACACCCTAAGTATTAGCATTAGGCACACAGGTGCTGGTCTGAACAAGAGGTATATCACCCTGGAACAACTCGCAACAGTAACAGTACATATTTATAGTATTTTCACAAAATCAGATGTCCTAAAGTGTTTTACTGAAGGAAAAATCATATAATAAAGTATTAGGTTTTGATGAGTATTTTGAACGAGTCATAGAATTGGAGGAATTTAGGTTAGAATTCCAGAATTTAGGCATTTGTCAGCTGAAGGTGGCCATTATAGTGGAAGAAAATGGGAGATTTTAAAAATACCACAATTGTGAGAATGCAGAGATCTCAGAGGGTTGTCGAAGTAAAGAAAGTTGAGGCCATATAGGAATGGAAAATAAGTATGGAAATTCTAAAATAGTTTACTGCATCAGGATCCAATGTAAGGGGTAAAATAAAAGGTGACTGATATTCAGAAATTAGGAGAGGCAACAGAGTTCTGGATGAGCCATTAATCAAGGCAGCAATGAAACAATTGAATCTGGAGGGAACACAAACAATGAAAGATGATTTCAGCAACATATTAACTGGAGGAGGAGTGGAGATGAATGGTGTTATGAAGGTACAGAGCAAGTTAAATAAAGATCTATCCAGACTGTACCATAAAACCCTTGGCAAAGGGAAAGGTTCAAAGCTCAGCTCAGGATCAAAGAGGATGCCAAAGTTGCAAATAGTCAGACAGTGGCCAGGGAGAAATATTGCATCAGTCAATAGGTATTTGGTGTGTTGAATACAATAGCATTTGTCTTTTCCGTACATAACTGGATTATAGCAAGTAGGTCACATGGTAAGGCTGTGAGAAAGGAGAATTTAATGGATACACACAGTCAATATACACTCACAACCAGTACAAACATAAAATGAGCTCCCTTAAACCCCTGAAATACCTCAAAGTTGATCCTTTCCTAAAGGTGATGCAAGTAACAGCTGTATTATACCGGGGGTGTTGTTTCTGTTTCTTGGTGAATTCTGACTATTAAATCTGATGGAATTCATGGATAGTCAGGTGTGTAACACCAGTGTACATTACAGAGAGGATGCAGGAAGCAGAGAGCCGTTGCAGAATTTAAAACAGCAGCAGCTTCTGTAGATAACAACAGGTTCCAGAGACAGAAATTGTAAATGGTATATTTAGTTTTTTCTGTCACAATGTACTGCTGTAGTGCTTTCTTCACAAGTTTGTATTTCCTTCAAATTGTCTCCGTGTCTTCCACTTGACACAACTTCCAGAATCATCTTAATTGGATTGGTTTGAGGAGAGATTGCCTGCTCAGCTCATGGCAGGAAATGGGTAGCCACTGTACTATGTTGGGAGAGGATTTTAGAACTTAGTCTCACTGGAAAAGAGGTGATGATGAGATACAACTTTGTTTTCATAGAATAGTCTAAAGGGATTGCATATTGTTAGAGCTGTTTCAACTTGGTTAAAGGAGTAGAGACAAAGGAAAGAGAGACTAAATTCAAAACTGCAGAGAAAATACTTCAGTGATCATGGGTTCATTTTATGGAACAGACTTTCTTGGTAGCCAGTAGAAGCAATTGTTATTGAGTAACTCAATAGCAAAATAGATAATTTTTCTTTCAGAAAATATAATTGTGGGTTGTGGTATGATAGTAATTTGAGAGATGGCCTGTAGTAAATGCAGGATGTTTGGTCCCTCTCCTCATGTCCATGTCTTTTGTAGACTCATTGATACAGATTAAATCATCATGTTTAATCAACAAATTCACTATCATTGAAACATACAGTCATCAGATAATTAGAAACCAATTAGATGGACCTTGTAGAGTCATTCAGATGGATGAGATCATTCAGTCCATCAAATCTGACCTAGCTCTCTTTACAGGAATCCAGTCAGTGCTGCATCCAACTCTATTTTCACTATCCTATTAAATTCTTATTTAATTTGTCTTCTTGAGTTTTTAATTGTTCACCACATTCCAAAGCTGTCATTTTAAGTCATTACCATTCAGTGCGTAATAAACATAGAAGGAGAGGTATCAAGAGGCCTTCTATTAGGGTCACTCCATGCATGGCCTCAAAGTACAGTTGCCAGCTAGATTGCAAAATACATTGCAAGAGAAAGCCATTAATCAACTATTCATAAACAAACTTCACTAAAATTCATCAACTGCAAAAATCTAGGCATATTAAATATATTAAAACTTAACTGTTACATACAACCAACACTGAGGGTATGAAAGGTATTTTGCCACTGAAAGTTATCACATTAGAGTTCGGTGACCGCAACATGCTAAATGTCGGTATGACTCATCTTCCTATCTCACTTTATTGTGGTCTTGGTTTTGTGAGTAGCTTTCCTTCCATGATTTTCTTGGTTTGAGTGCTTATTGGCTCAACATATCAAGGATTCAAAACAGCTCCACAACATAATTTCACGACAAAACATAAACTATTAGCTCACATGTACCGAAAATAAACATTTAGATATAACTCTGAGAATATGCAATCTGTCCAAAGCTATTTTATAAGACATTCTAGTGTAACAGTCTAATATGGTTGCAGTTAACTCAGGGAGACAAAATTGTTGACAACATACATTTTTACATGCATGTTGTTATCTGGAGCTATGAATTGTAATGGTTGAGGCTCCAATGTTCTGTCCATCAATATGGAAACTATCAAGAATCCTGCTGTTACCACCTGCCATTGGTAAATGTTGGAAGGATGTCGGAAATCTGTTTGGCTACATCATGAACACTTTCCTTGGCCATCAGTTCTTGGATGGGATCAAACATGGAGGTTCTGGTTCAGAACTAAGACAATACCTACTACACTGCAAGACCTGCTGATAGATTCATATTAATCTAGCAGGAGTCAAATGCACCACTTTTGGAAGGATCTCAAAGATTTGAAGAAGGCATAGAAAAATGTACCAAATGGCTCCAGAAACAAAGGATTAGTTACACAGATAGAATGGAGAGATGGTGGTTGCTCTCTTGAGAACAGAAGCTGCCAAGAGGAAGTTTAACAAAGTTGTTCCAATGGATGAATGACTTTAATGGTGCAGAATAAAGGGAAACTTTCCAATGGCTATAGGTCGAATAATTGGAGAGCAGAGATTTAAGATGACTTGTGAAAGAACCAGAGGCAACATTAGTGAAAATTGTTCTAATGCCATTGTAAGACAGGATGTTAAACTCAGATTCAACAGTTGCCTTTGAAAAAATATATAAATATTTGAAGGAGAAAACCATTTGCAGGGATATAGGAAAACAGTAGAACTTATTAAATCAGTTTGAAGAGCCAACACAAATATAATGGACTGATGTCCCCTTTGATGTCCTAGCCGGTGATGTATTGATATTTTCTGGGAAACTTGCAGGTTTTAGTAATTATATTTTAACAATAGAGCTGGTCAATTGAATGCAATATTAGTGAATACTTCATGTAAAGTAGAGAAGTTAAATATTCTTCAATCTTAAATTCAAACAGTTCTCTTTTGTAGGATTTTGGGAAATAATATCCTGTGATGCAGATCTCACCTTATTAGAATCATAATCTCATCTCAAGTCATTTGTTCTTGTATTCTTAAGTCTTATTTATAATTACACATTGTAGTCAAAAAAATGTAATACATAATACAGAAAGAAATTAACACTCACCACCCCTTCCCTAAAATATTATATCAAACTTCATCCAATGGATTTAAAAGATCCTCCAGCACTCCTTTGATTTACTCCAAATTTGTATATTTTCCTTTAGTTCTCAATTGCTCTAATTTCAGTATTAACTCAAGGAAACCCAACAAGCATCTATCATATTTCAAAATCTGTGTCCTCCTCTACTTCTATTTCAATCTATCAGATCAATATCAGTACAGAGGAACCTTGATTATCCGAATATCAATTATCTGAATTTCGGATTATTCGAAGAAAATCTCAAAGTCCCAATAGAAACATTACATTAAAGGGACGTTTCCAACACTGATCGCGTCTTTTGTTTACAATGATTAAAAATTAACTCAACTCACTGAAATGCTGCCAAGAACCAGTCCTGGACTTCGATGGGAGCCCAGGCACGGTCTTCAAATGACTGACCGATCGCCCACACTCTCTGTCTCTCCCTCTCATTCCCTGGAGTTCTACACAGGGGTGTTACCTAAACCCCCCTTCCCTAGATAATCTCTCCAACATTGTCCTGTACAGAACAGAATGGGAACTTGTCAAAAAAGCTGCAGTAAAATGGTTGTGTGTGTGTGTGTGTGTGTGTGTGTGCGTGCCCTATTTTGTGACCAGCACCAGTCTTACTGTTGCCGTCCAGTCTGGCTGCCCGAAGGGGGACAGACAGTGGGAGGGGGCGGGATTGAGGGAACAGATAGTGGGTGGGAGCTCACGCATGGTGCGCTGCTACCTAGTCTCCTGAATGGGGAGCAGACTTAGCAAGTACTCGCTGTGTCAATTCCATTGAACTGATTGGGGTTGGGGGAGGGGGGCTTCAGCAATGCTGTAGGTCCCTTACACACAAGTGTCTCCTTGCTCAGAAACAAACCCCAAGTCAGATAAAGGGAGCAAGGCAGGCAGAGCGAGGAAAAAGGAAATTTCAGAAAATGCCAAGCCCCAGAGGGGAGGCATGGAATCAATTAACCAAATAATCACTTATCTGAACAAAATAGTGCCACCCATCTCATTCAGATATTCGAGGTTCCACTGTACATGTTTACTCGATCCTGATTGTTGCATTAACTTGCATATTAAGTTAATCTATTAATTTGCAAGTGCTTTAACAGGAAAAGTATAAATCAGTCACAACATTATATAAACTCCTAAATCAACTTAATTATTTCATATACTGGTGTTGTCGACGTAACTAAATATTTGCATACACCTGTTGGGATTAAGATTGAAGAATAGTTAACATGACTATTTTATATGAGATATTCACTTTTACTTGGAGAAAGTGAAGACTGCAGATGCTGGAAATCAGAGCTGAAAATGTGTTGCTGGAAAAGTGAAGCAGGTCAGGCAGCATCCAGGGAGCAGGAGAATCGACGTTTCGGGCATGAGCCCTTCTTCAGGAATGAGGAAAGTGTGTCCAGCAGGGTAAGATAAAAGGTAGGGAGGAGGGACTTGGGGGAGGGGCATTGGAAATGTGATAGGTGGAAGGAGGTTAAGGTGAGGGTGAAAGGCCGGAGTGGGGGTGGGGGCGAAGAGGTCAGGAAGAAGATTGCAGGTTAGGAAGGTGGTGCTGAGTTCGAGGGTTGGGACTGAGACAAAGTGGGGGAGGGGAAATGAGGAAACTGGAGAAATCTGAGTTCATCCCTCGTGGTTGGAGGGTTCCTAGGCGAAAGATGAGGCGCTCTTCCTCCAGCCATCGTGTTGCTATGGTCTGGAAATGAAGGAGTACAAGGACCTGCATGTCCTTGGTGGATTGGGAGGGGGAGTTGAAGTGTTGAGCCACGGGGTGGTTGGGTTGGTTGGTCCAGTGTCCCAGAGGTGTTCTCTGAAACATTCTGCAAGTAGGCGGCCTGTCTCCCCAATATAGAGGCCACATCGGGTGCAGCGGATGCAGTAAATGATGTGTGTGGAGGTGCAGGTGAATTTGTGGCGGATATGGAAGGGTCCCTTGGAAGGATGTAAGGGGGGAGGTGTGGGTGCACGTTTTGCATTTCTTGCGGTTGCAGGGGAAGGTGCTGGGAGTGGAGGTTGGGTTGATGGGGGGTGTGGACCTGGCAAGAGAGTCACGGAGGGAGTGGTCTTTTCCGAACGCTGATAGGAGAGAGGAGGGAAATATATCCCTGGTGGAGGGGTCCATTTGGAGTCCAAACGGGGTCCAAATGGACCCCACCACCAGGGATATATTTCCCTCCCCTCCCCTATCAGCGTTCCAAAAGGACAACTCCCTCCGTGACTCCCTTGTTAGGTCCACACCCCCCACCAACCCAACCTCCACGCCCGGCACCTTCCCCTGCAAACGCAAGAAATGCAAAACTTGCGCACAAATCCCCCATTACTTTCCCTCCAAGGCCCCAAGGGATCCTTCCATATCCGGCATAAATTCACCTGCAGCTCCATACACATCATTTACTGCATCCACTGCACCCGATGTGGCCTCCTCTATATTGGGGAGACAGGCCGCCTACTTGCAGAACGTTTCAGAGAACACCACTGGGACACCCAGACCCACCAACCCAACCACCCCGTGGCTCAACACTTCAACTCCCCCTCCCACTCCACCAAGGACATGCAGGTGCTTGGACTCCTCCGTCGCTAGACCATAGCAACACGACAGCTGGAGGAAAAGCGCCTCATCTTCCGCCTAGGAACCCTCCAACCACGAGGGATGAACTCAGATTTCTCCAGATTCTTCATTTCCCCTCCCCCCAACTTGTCTCAGCCACAACCCTCGAACTCAGCACCGCCCTCCTAACCTGCAATCTTCTTCCTGACCTCTCCGCCCTCACCCCCACTCTGGCCTATCACCCTCACCTTAACCTCCTTCCACCTATCGCATTTCCAATGCCCCTCCCCCAAGTCCCTCCTCCCTACCTTTTATCTTAGCCTGCTTGGCACAGTCTCCTCATTCCTGAAAAAGGGCTCATGCCTGAAACGTCGATTCTCCTGCTCCTTGGATGCTGCCTGACCTGCTGCGCTTTTCATTCATTTATACTGTTTCAGTTTACTCTTCATTATGCATTCTGCACATTATATACCTCACATGCAACACACCATACCTGTGGATGCACACACTGGTATCTAGAGATTACATCATATATCAGATACAAACCATCAAAAGTTATGATAAGAGGGGGAGAGAATGGAAAGCCAGGAGAAGTGTAGAGAGGTCTTCTGTTATAACCACTCCATGAGTGACCCCAATGTAAGCAGTTGATTGCTAGGTTATAAAATACCTTCCAAGAGAAAGCCATTAATTACCTTGATAAGTCAGCTTCACGAAAATTTATGAACTACAAAAATAACTTAATTTGCTGTAAAACACTTTGAGGTGCCTGGCAGTCATGACTAATCTTAACAAATGCAAAATTTTCTTTTTATAACTACTCCTTCTTGATCTACACAAGATTGTGCATTGATTCCTATTCGATATTCTTTGCTGGGTTGTCCACAATATCCCAGGTAATTTATGTTCCTTCTAAGTGCACTCATATGTCATTTTGTCCTGATCGTTTCCATTTGTTATCATAAAATTTCCAATTACCCCACATGACCATCGAGAATGCTAATTGTAGATCCCTATAGATGGTGTAACATTTCTGTTTACACCTCATATGCTCAATAGTTTCCTTGTGTCTAATTAAATTACAGATCTGCATAAGGTTACCATTTCATCTTGGTCTTAAATCCTGCAAGAAGCATACAGTGCAATAAACTAAAAATCATTACCTCTTGAACCGAGATTAAAAGCTTGGATCAACAAGAAAGGCATTATCAATACAGCTACTTTGCTTTTTAACCCTTCCTGGATTACATTAAATATAATGCATGTCATAATCAGGTTTCCCCTCCCAATGCCTTATGCAGTTTGTATTGTCAATTCTGAGACGTCATAGAATTTTTAGCATACTGACATTACCATATGCCCCTGTTTAAGCTTCTTTTCAAACAAACAATTTCCAGGTTGAGTTGATTGACAGCAAAAAAAAGTGTGCTGGCTAGTTGATTTTAGAGCTTGACCTCCTACCTTGTCAGAACTGTGAAAGGAGACCAACTGAATTAAAGCTGAGTATTTGCAGTCTAAGTCTCACACCTTGTCCCAGTGTGACCCTTGATTATCTTTTTCAAATATCTGTGGAAATTTTGAGCCTAAAAAAAGATTTTAAGTACTTGATTTTTAAAACTTAGAAAAGTACAATATCTTTACATTCATCATGGTTGCTCAGTAATCTCAGATTAGCAAATGTTTAAGGAGACCTAAAAAATCTAACCATAAACTTTTCATGACTTTGGAGAATAGATTGGGTTTTGAGTATTCAAAATTTGAAATAACCCCTTGAGAGATGGAGTCAATCTCCTTAACTGGAGTTTCTGACACTAGACATATATAAATTTAAAGCAAATAGATTTGAAAAGTCCAAAATGATTTTAAAACATGTACTCCTCCGACAGTAACTTTGTAATTTTCCAAGCTGTCTTTTACCATTTCTTAAATCTTAATGCATTAATTCTATGTTTCATATTTAATGTTATTAGAGCTTAATATTTCACCTATTACAAAGTCTGCAGAAATCTGGGTAGGCATATGTTTGATTTTTTTTTCCCCAAGGAAGCATGCACAATTTCTCTTAAACATATGATTTTAGACCTAGTAATCTTTCACTTCTTTTAATGCATGAATTCAATTTTCAAACATCACCAATGAAAACACACCACTTTCCCTTCGATTCTAACCTTGCTAGTTTAAATGACAGCACATCAGGTACACAGCATGATTAAATAATTCAAAGGATCCTAAAAATCGAAGAACTTGCATCCTTTGGAATTGAAAATGTGACAAAATCATCAACAACCATTGGTTGATTGATTACAATATCACTGCTGCTATCCATCAGTAACAGGATTCTATTGGGGAAGACAGGATTTTAGTTGTTTATTTAAGCAAAAAGTAATGCTTCCCAGCCCTGTCTCAGGCAAGTAAAAGTCACATCAATATTTCAGACAGATATTTTTTATGTGCAAAGCAGTACAATCCAATTACAGTATGTTCCCCAAAATTATACAACCGTCAGATAAAAGAGCAGAAGCAGGCCATTCAGCCCATTGAGTATGCTCTACCATTCAATGAAATTATAGCTGATCTGATCATTAGCTCAACTTTCCTGCCTTTTCTACATAACACTCAATTCAATTTTGGAATAAAAATCTGTCAACTCAGTCTTGAATATACTTAACAACCAGTCTGCAGTATTCTATAGATTCACTATCTGCTGAAAGAACGTTCTCTTCTTCATATTAAAACTATCAGCATGGCTACAGGATTATTCTCTCCCGTACTCAATACTTGCACAATGGGAAACAACCTTTCCTCTAAACTCCAACAAGTACAATCCCAAACTACTCAACCTCTCCTCATAAGCCAGTCCCTCCTGACTTGGGATCAGCGTAGTGAACCTTGCCTGGACTGATTCCAATGCCAGCATATTTTTCTTCAGGTAAAGGTCCCAAACCTTCGCAGCATTCCAGCTGTGGACTGATTGGTGTCTTGTATAGTTTTTCCAATTTCCCTATTTTTACATTACATTCCCTTTTAAATAAAGGCCAACATTCCAATTGGTTTTTGAGGTTTTTGCATAAGACTCCCAAATCCCTGTTCACTGTAGCCTTCTGCAATCTTTTAGTAAAAAATGAGGTCTGCAGATGCTGGAGATCACAGCTGAAAATGTGTTGCTGGTCAAAGCACAGTAGGCCGGGCAGCATCTCAGGAATAGGAAATTCAACGTTTCAAGCATAAGCCCTTCATCAGGAATCCTTACCTGGGGGGTGCAGTGAGAGAGAGACTCACTGAAATCCTTGTAGAGGGAGGAAGAGAGCTTCTTCAAGGAAGGCATCCTTGCAAGAGGATTCGCAGTAGGTTAAAATCTTCGAGTAAAAAATGAGGTCTGCAGATGCTGGAGATCACAGCTGAAAATGTGTTGCTGGTCAAAGCACAGTAGGCCAGGCAGCATCTCAGGAATAGGGAATGCAACGTTTCGAGCATAAGCCCTTCATTCCTGATGAATTCGTTGCATTCCCTATTCCTGAGATGCTGCCTGGCCTACTGTGCTTTGACCAGCAACACATTTTCAGCTTCTGCAATCTTTTGCCATTTAAATAATATTCAGTTCCTCTATTCTTCCTGCCAAAGTTCATAATATTATATCCCTTTAGGCAGGTATTTGCCCACTTGCTGAACCTGTCTAAAACACACTATATTCTGTCAGCCTTGCCATTTGCCTTCCCACCCATTTTTGTGTCATTGAAACTAGGCTGTAGCACAGTACCTCCTTCATTTAAGTCATTCATATGCATTATAAATAACATTGATTCCTGTGGCATTCTACTGATTACAGATTATCATCATGAAAAGGAACCCCTCCACCCCTCTCCCCACCCCAATTCTCTGTCTTTTGAAGTTATCCTTTATCTATGCTATTATGTTACCTCCAACATCATGAGCTCTTATCTTAAGTATCATAGAGGAAAGAGAGGAAAAAAACCTTACATTCATAGTGCATGTTTCATAACCTCAGGACATGCGTTTATTTACCTCCCACCACATTTTAGGGTAGCTTTTCTGGCATTGTAGTTGTGTACCTGCCTCTGAGCCAGAAGCTCCAAGTTTCTGTCCTATTGGAGGACTTGACGGCCAGTAAAGGTGTGTTTATACTGCAACCAAACAGGTTGAGTATCAATTTGCAAATCCTCCCACCACAAACCAATGGAAGCTGGTATGTGTGAAAAAGATTCCTGGTCAACCAAGTGATGGGAAAGAATTTCAAAGCTTCGACATCACTACCTATTGCTCCAGAGAGTGCATGTTGGCCCTGCAACTCTTGCGCTCTCGTGACCTGTAACACACTACTATGTTTTCAGCCTCATGAGAATGCTGGGCAAAGTCCGTGTCTTCATTCAAATTTGGAGTGGTAAAGGTTTGGATTGTAGTCTTTTAGACTTCTAATTTCTCTCTCCAATATCTTTTTCTTACACTACATCACAGCTTGTGACTCTTGTGAAAACACTGATATTAACTTCTCAACTTGCTGCTCAATTTCGATAATTTTCTTACAATTGTTTCTGTACTGTTCTAGGTGTTTGGTTAATACATGACAGGTTGCAAACAGTCCTTAATTAATTATTTTCTGTGTACACATTTGGGGAGGGGCAGCTGCATGAAGAGAGCACAGAGAACACGAGACCATAAGAAATTGGAGTAGAGTGGGCCAAATGGTCATTTGCTTATACTCTGCCTTCAAATGGAGTATCAATCTCTGTCTTGCATGTAGACAATAACTGGGCATCTATAGACCTTTACATAGGTATGGTTCAGAATTCCAATGATTCACAAGTCTTTCAGTGAATAAATGTCTCCATCACAGTCCTAAATAGCTGATTCTTTACTCTGATATTACACCCCCATGTTTTACATTGCCCGGCCAGGGAAACCAATCTTTAAGCAGATAATCTGTCAAGCCCTTAATGTCGCACAAAATCATAAAATGGTTATTGTACCAAAAGAGGCTCTTTGACTCATCATTTCCGTGATTACTTTTATCAAGTGAATTCAGCTAAGCCTACTCCTCTGCCTTTCACAGTAGCTCTGCAAATATTTTTTTTATTCAGGTGCCTATTGATTGATTAAACCTGTCTTCACTATCTCAAGCCGTGCACACCAGATACTAACCTATCAATGTGTAAAAAAAAAAATTCCTCATCTATTTATCATCTCATCAGTCACCTCTCTTTCACCCTGGGTCATCAGGTCCAGGGGATTTTTCAGTTATTGCTCTCATTAATTGCTCTTGTTTCACTTAATTACTAATATTGATAATAACAAGTTTCTCATTCTCACTAAACAAATGCTTCCCAAAATGGGGTTTGGAACACGAAAAGGTGCTACCACCTGAAATTCTGGGTGCATGAGCTCTAAGAAAGCAATGGCTCCTATGGAGCTCTAACAGACAGGCCCAACTTTCACAGGTAACCCCTCCCACCATCCTACAGTCCATAATGAGGGATCACAATAATTTCAAGCTTTGAATTGTGCTCGCAGGGAGAAAAAATTCAGAAGTACTACCTTAAACTCTCAGCTCCACACTATTTCCATTATGTTTTTTCCACTTTGTCTTCTATCATGAAGACCAGCACATTTTGATGAACATCTCTACCATTTCCTTATTCCCAATTATAATTGCTCCTCTTTTATCGTCTAAAGAACCCATGCTAACCTCTTCCTTTTTAACAGACTCATAGAAGTTTAACAAGCTTTTATAATATTCCTTGCTAGTTTGTTCTCATGATCTCTTTCCTCACCATCTATTTTTGATTATCTGCTGCTGTTTGCCAAACTTCTACAATCTTCAAATTACAACTGTTTTCAACAATATTGTGTGCCTCTTCTTTTAATGTAATCCATCTTTAACATATTAATTTAGCCACACATTAATTTTTCTTGTGTAAATGCAGGATAATATATAAATTGAAAGTAAAATATTTAAATGATTCTCTTGTGTACCCATTCACAATACCTTTCATTCTAATTTCCGTATTTACTCTAGCTACCTCTCCCCACAAACAGCACCATAATTACCTTCACATAGGTTCAAAGCTCTAGTTTTGGACTCCTCATCTATGCTCTCAAACACAATATGAAATTCTGTTATAGTGTGATTTTACTTCCCTGGTGTACTCATTGCTTTGATAACACTTATTATCAGAAATGAATATAGTTTTAGTGGAAGGCATTTGGGGTGGCAGGGTGGGGGATGGAGAGAGAGAGGGAGGGAAGAGAGGCAGAAGGACAAATGTTTGTCTGGTCAGGGAATTGATAAGGGAGCTAGGAAACTGGGACTGAGCACCAATTCCAGGACATTAAAATTATTTAATTAATTAAGTCCTGTGTTGCATCAATAATACATTTCAACATATTGACAAAAAACACATGCAGGTTTAACGAAGTGTGACATGCACTCATGACTCACATTGAGGTTATGTATGAATAATCTGTTAAGGAGCTCAGATTTCCAGATCCTTTCCAACTCACTCCTTTTTCTTAATTTACATTATTTTAAAGTTTTTGCCTCCATAAACCTTTGCCCAGTTTCAGTTCCAACCTAAATCCACATGCCCCACACATCAGTATCTAGTTTGGTTTTAAAGTTAGACAGAAAAAAATGACTTCAGGGTTAGCAAGGCATAAAAAGGGAACTGAATCTCCAGCTGGAATGACAAAGTCAATTTATATACAAGCAGTGAGTGATCTGGTCTAGAAGCAGGCTGCACTTGACCTTTTCCTACACTTTCTTAACTCTTCCATATCCTTTCAATGTTAACTTTTTTTAATGATCAAAGTAATCTAAATATAGAATTTATTAAAGTATAATGGAAATTAATTTGCATTAAACAGTTTTCCTCATCTGTTCTCAATCACAAGCAAAGGGGATACAAGCCATTGTCCCATCCTCTGAGACAGTATCTCCCACACATTCTTTGACAAGCACAGTTTTTGCTAGGTTTAATCTATGGGAGATGTTACAGCCAAGATCAACCCTTTCTTCATCCACATAGAACATTACAGCACATACCTTTGGCTCTCGATGGTTTCACAGGTCAGCGCAACAATCTGAAGCCCATCTAACTACACTATTCCATTATCATCCATATGTTTATCCAATCATCATTTAAATGCCCTAAAGTTGGCGAGTCTACTACTGTCGCAGGCAGTGCGTTCCATGCCCCTACTACTCTAAGTAAAGAAATTGCCTCTGGCATTTGTCCTATATCTATCACCCCTCAATTTAAAGCTATGCCCCCTCGTGCTAGCCATCACCTTCCGAGGAAAAAGGCTCTCACTGTCCAGTACTTTCTTGTGGGGTAATCTTGTCAATTTTGGAGAAAAATCACTGGCTGAGTCATCCACGGCTGAGACTAGACTTGGTGTTACACCCAAAGGGAGTATGAAAACTTAAGAGTAAGGTCAAAGGATTAAATAATCTCCAAGCATGTACTGATATCATGAAATCGAAGCAGCAAACACAGGTGGATGTACACTGCATGGTGCTGTCCTTTCAGCAATTTTATTAATAAATGACAAGCACACAGTGTTTTCATGGCAATTGATTTTGACTTCACTCATGGTAACTGGACCAAATCTCCACAGAATGTTTAACAGAGAAGTTTTATTCCCCTTTTCTTTCCAAACCATGCTGATTAGCTGGCAAAGGAACACATTAGATTTTTCACTGAAAGCGCTCCGCAAGATATTCAGATTCTGCTCTCAGCTGGAATCCAGAGATTGACAGTAACTAGGAGTGGGAACCTGGCCTAATTATTCTGTTAGTTCATTCTGGGAAAGAGGGCAGCATGACCGAATACAGCTTGACCCTCTTCCCTGTCATGCTAGCCACGATCAGCTTAGCACCAACCTGACTCAACTGGGGGTGGTGAAACTCAAACTCTGAAAGTGAAAAGCTTGTTCTCATGTCTCAACAGCAAACCCCACCAAAAGCCTTAATGACAGAACCATTATCCCAAAAATAGGTGTACACACTTATCCAACACTGTTCAATGCTATTATGATCACCATAATCTTGTCTCACTTTATCATCACTTTCATCTCTCATTTCCAAAAATGGTCAATTATTTGTCTGTTCTTTTTCCCATTTTATCGAAGGGATGCTTGCATCTCATGGTGTAGCTAACTCGCAGATGTGCCAGGGATCCTCAGGAAAATCAAGAATGTGCATCTGAAATTCCATATCGTCACTAAAATGAGGCTATGGTTCAGCCCTAATAAAGGTTCTGCAGTGAAGGCTTGCGGTGATGAGAGGTTGCCACTTTAAGGTTGGTTTATATTTTCACAAGTAGGGAAGGAGCAGAATGACACTCTCAGGAATCTTGTCATAGAGAATGAAGGATACAGTGGCAGGTATGGATCTGAAAAGTCATTGCAAACCTCTTACTGACAGGGCTCCATCCAATAAACCCCACACTCAGCCCTGGTGAAGTCAGTCTAGCTTCGCTTGCTGACAGTAATCCAAGCCTCCTCTTTTGGGGTGGTTACAAGGTCATACTTCATCTCCACCAACTGGTCTGCCACAGGATGCAAGCTCAGCTTCCTGATCAGTGTACTCAGCATGATTGTAGCCACAGTATAAGCAAACCTAACAGGAAGAGAGACACGGACAGTCTGAGATCAGGGATTACAACAACCATACAAAAACCACACAGCCCATGAGTTAATCATTTACTTGTCAAAACCTCTCCCAATTCAGATATATGCCTTTTCTATTCCCTTGGTCAGAACGTAACTGAGACTGGTAACTGAGAGGGAATACAGCCCATTCTTTGGGTTTCAATAAATACTCTCGTTCTTCTAAAGTTCGACAGACACAGGCCAAACATTTGCAATCTTGAGATTGACATAAAATTCACACGTAAAGCACTTAAAAAGGTCTTTCAGTCCAACCTGTCCATGCTAGTTCCACACAAGCTTCTCCCAACCTCCTCCATCTCACTTCACCAGCTATTCCTTTTTCCGTGTTGTGTTTATCCATCTTCTCCATAAATGCATTTCTGCCATTCATCTCAATTGTTTCACGTGATGACTAGATGCTCTAGAAAATATTCATTAATTTGTGCCGACACAAATGTTGATCTTTTTGATTCTTTTTATTTCTGGGACTCTTACATTCAGCAAGCAGTAATGTATTAGTCTAGAGGGATTAAAGAGGGTTCTAAAAAAATCCATGAGAGCAGCAGAGTAACTGCCCATTGCAAGTGGGTAACAGAGCTTGGGTTTCCAGGCCACTAGTCTACCTTTCAGCATCTCACAGGAGGAGACACTCTTCACCAGGAATCCAGCCAATGGACAGTGGCAGGCCTTTTGACCTTGGAGCATCACAGTCAAATCTAAATTCTCCCTTGGCAACTAATGATTGTTCCCATTCACATAACTCTAAAGTTGATGAGCAGGCTTTAAATATTTTAGGACCACAGCACACGAACTTTCATATCCTCTCTCAAACACCATTATAAAAAAGGTTCCTACTGAAATAAATCTTGAAAACAGACTGTTCTCACACACAGAAGTCTGACAGGAAGCCTCGGGAGAATGAAACCACTTCCTCTTTCATAAGGAACTTGGACAAACTAGATTCATTTCTATTCTGAGGGGGATAAAATTTACAACTGAAATCTTTCCTTAGTGGAGCACCTCACTACTTTACGTCAGGAATAGCAATAGAGGATCATTCAGACAATTGAACCTGTTCTGCCATTCGACAGGACAATGACAATCTGATTATGACCTAAAGTTCACTTGTCTGCCTCTTCTCTATAACCCTTGACTCCCCTGTCCATCAATGCCCATTTAACTCAGTCTTGAATACTCAGTCTTCAATGGGCCTACTTTCCTCAATTGGAGAAGAGAATTCCAATCCAAAGACAAATGATTCTTTGAGAAGAAATTCCTCCTTTCTTGTAAATGGGAGACCCCTTACTATTAAACTCTGTTAGAAAAGTCTAGTTTTCCTACAAGAGGATACATCCTCACATCAATTACCTTGAAAAGCCCTTCAGAAGTATATTGTTTTACCTCAACTCTGGACATTCCTGGCTCCCGGAAAATCCCAGCAATGTAAATTGCTTCCTGGCAGCTTCATCGTTGAACCTTTCTGGATCAAACCTGCAAGATAAGGTGAGAACTGTCTTTGTTAAAACAGATCTCCAGACAGAATAGCTTTCAGCATGGTCACCCACTCTGCAATGTAAAACTGGTTATAGCCCAAATCCAGATTTGACTGCTCCTAAATATAATTTATTAATTGAAGGTGGAAAAGCAGATACATACTCTAACATGTGCATACACATAGCATTATTTCATAAAACTGGAGTTGAACATGAAAGATGGCAGTGCAGTTTAGTATTGCATAAATGTATTTCACTGTATCTTCAGTGAAACAACAGTGGAGGAGATGGAGGGAATTTGAAGAGGAAGTTAAGAAAAAGAACACCATTTCAGGACAATGATAAATCTCAATGTAGAACAACACAAAAGACAATGGTCACAAAACCAAGTACTTTGAAAATCAGTAAGCAGGTGAATTGTCAGAGTAGGCTGGATAATGGTACCCTTGTGCTCAAATGGGAGGTCAACAAGAGATCAGTAAACCCTTTGATCTTGCTCTACCATTCAGTTAGATCATGTTTGATTTCTAGCTCATCCCTTTTATTGTTCGGTATCTTTTGATATCCTGACCCAGCAAAAGTCTCTTACTGTCAATCTTGATAGCTCTAATTGTTTTGTTTTCCAGATTTCTACCAGTGCTTCCTGGTTTCATTTCTAAATAGCCGAGTTCTAATTTTACATCCCCTTGTTCATCAGCAAAGAAATTGGATTCTCTGTAACCATCCTAGCAAATCCAAATAATAATTTTACCTAAGGCCAGGCATATTCAGGACACCCCACATCGTCAAAATATCCATCTTAATGTTTGGGTCCAAAAGTGAACATTATACCCAGAAGGCTTGACTCAGCTGAAGCATACCAGAACCCCCTTGGTAATATGGCCTTCTTTACATCAAGGCTACGATTCTGTGACCTTTTCAATTACATTTTGTAGCAGTCCATGGCCTTTAAGGATTCATGTATTTCGATCCCCAAATCTCTTTGCTCTTAGTCCCAAGTTTCTGAGCGTTTTGAAAAGAATCAGATTTATCTTCCTTCCGTCCAAAATGAACATCCTCATGCTTAACAACAATGAATTCCATTTAGTAATAGCTTTATCTGGCCCCTTAACCTAGGTCTCTTTACAACTTTCAATCTAACCTACACTACTTACTGTTCCTCCTCATTGAGCAAAAGTGGATACGCAATTATCATTAATAAATATTAATAAATATGGTGAAAAGTTGTTGCTGCAGAACAAATTCTTAGGGCAGGCCACTTGTCACAACCTGCCAATGTGAGTATCTCTTGTTTATTATTTCTTCATCTCTTATCTCCAAAACAATAGCCACTTGAGTTAGATATCTCCAATGCTGTGCACTCCAAATTTGCTAACAGCAGGAATTTTACTCTGGATCTCAACCCATGCTACCCCAAGTCTGGGAGTTTTTGATGGGGCTGGTGAAAAAGGAACTTTACTATGTTTCTGATTGTGTGCTGTGTCTGCCCTGGGAGTATTTGGTTGACAGTGTAGATGAGCTTTTCACCTGGCTTGGTAGAATTTGATGGATTAGTTTACAACTGTGGGTTGCAGAACAAGCAATTGGGGTTGTGAGCTCCCTTTTCCCTGAAGCAGCAATGATCACTGCAGAAATAAACTCAAGACTGAATGAAACTCTTGCAACAGGCCACTTTGACAAAACTACAACTTCCCATTGTGCTCTACAGCAACACTCTAACTGGTTACTACAAGATCTGATGCAGCCACTCTCCATATTGCTGCCGAGTTTTATTCAGCATTCACTGCTTGCCGAACACCCCCTGCCTTTCCAGAGGCCCATTTGTTGCTTCCCTCCTGTTTATCACCTCTCCAGCTCTCTGCCTTGCATCCTGTCATCCCACTGCCCCTCTCCTCAGTCCTCATTTACAGCAAGGCTTTGTGAGAGAAAAGTGACAAGTTGAAAGGCACAGTGGAAAGGAAAGGGTAAGCAGCAAGAGTGAGACAAACTATGCTATCACGCAAAGAGGGAGGATTTCTCTCTTGGCTTCTGGGGATTGATTCGGGTTAAGGTAAGAGCGTGGGTTTGTGACTCTCACAACTATCACTTTTCCTGGTTTCATTCTGTAGTCACATCAATTTTAAAGCATTAAAATGAGGTCACAGCAGTCAAAAGCTTTGGAGGAATTTGTGCAATGCAAGCTTTGTTCTGTTGCTAATCCATATGGTACCTGCCCTGGGACTAGCTGCTGATGACATATGAAGCTGTTGAATTCTCCGCTGTTACTAACTGTCACCTTGTTTAGGACAAAGAATCACACAATAAAACATAACCTTAAAAAGTAGGAATTTGAAGGTACCTGTAAGGCATATGCCATGATGTGTCATCCTGAAGCACAACACCAAGGGCGTAAATGACCAGAGTCTGAGGAAGATAAAAAGTAAGTGTGAATAAAGAGTCAATGGGTCAATTTGTTCTTAAATGATTCATTTGAATGAAGTATCCACTAGTCTGCATGGATTGTGTACAAACAGACTTGACACTAGCTCATAAGAAAATAATCCATTTGTTAAGGTATGAGAAGAATAGTGTTGCCTGAAGTGTGCATCAAGCTAGAGTTTGCACCTTCGACCAACAAGGAGCGATAACCAGCATATAAAAAACAAGAGGCTGCGTGTGAAGGCTACAATTCCAATATTTCTGTCTTACCTCCTTTGGGATGATGTGATGGTTGACACTCCCTTCCAGCTCCTGAAGTCGCGCTGCAACAGGGGTGAGCTTCGCTGTTCGGACAGTCTCATTCAAAACCTGCTGGCAGTACCTGTGGTTGGGGAGGACAGGATTATTTAATGTTCCCATCACTGCAGCATAAAATTAGATGGAGTCTCAGGGACTGTTTCGCAGGAGGCATGTGACATTGCGTAGAAGCAACTTGTGAATCCTGAATAGAGGGACTATGGAAATTTGTGTACAGTGTATGGGCAGCAGCTGCTCACACTTTCCTGCTGCAAGCCTGAGTCATTAGCACGCAACACCAAATGAAAAATGAAGACTTGTTTTGATATAGCCGCTTTCGTTATGCTTCATAGGCAATTAAATACTCTTTAAGATTAGTCACTGTTATAAAGAAGGAAACATAGCAGCCAATTTACACAGCAAGATGCCACAAGCCACAATATGGGGGTGAACCGATCACCAATTCTTTGTGTCTTGTGTTATGGATCAGGCCCAGTCCCTAACTTTGCTAGCTGTTTTAAGCAGGTGTAAAGTGGATATTGCAGGAGAGACGCCACTGGTCAAACCACATAGTTTTAAACAAAACAGGATTTATTTACAAGATTACCAAATGGAACACAAACAAAAGAGAACAGAATACTGAATAACTTAACCTATCCGAACCCCAACAGATCATCCCAACTTAATGACGCTGTTCCAAATATTTAGACCAATCCCCATAAACACCCCTTGGCACAAAAGGTAAAATCAAACACAGGGTCTTATAGGAGAGAAATCAGATAGAGAGTCAGCCTGGGCTTGCTTCTTCAGGTCCAGCAGCTTTTCAGCTCACTGACTACTTTCAGTGAATAGCCAGACTGCCAAAAACCAACTCAAACCAGAGAAAAGCTGAGCTGGGAGAACAAGTCACTCCCCTTTCATTGTAAAAGTGTTTATTTTAAAACTTAAAAGCCTTTTGCATGAGGCAGCATCTGTTAGTTATAATCAAATTGGCACTAAAACGTACAAACCCAGATTTGTTGGAGTCTGTGTCTTTTACAACCTATTGAAAAAAAAACACCAAGGACACCAATACCTTGTTAAAGGAGCAGCAACATCAGACCTCCTCCCTTAAAACAAAACGAACCAGCGATATCCAAAGATGGCTTCATTTTAAAATCCCTTAATCTTATAACTGTTAGTACTCTACAACACATATATACAGTACAGAGACAATAATCAGGCAAACATGCACTACTACATTTTGTTTTGGTCTGTTTTACTCCTGCCACCAAACACTTCCATTTCCCATTCAAATCTCGACAATGCATTGGCAATCACGTTTTCTCATCTTGCCACATGCACAATTTTCAAATTGAATGGCTGTAACAAGTTCCATCTAAACAGTTTGGCATTTTTGCTCTTAAATTTCTCAATATACCTCAATGGGTTATGATTGGTGTACATGAGTATATGGCAACATAAACATTGAAATGTTGTAAAGTCAACAACAAGCTCAAAGTCTCCCTCTCAACTGTCAAATAGTTCTGATGAACTTCAATTTCCTGAAGCAATATCCAATAGATCTTTCTATCTTCTCGTCATCTTCCTGTAACAGCACAGCACCAACATCCACATTACTTACATCGATAGCCACCCCTTGAATGGCTTTGCATAATTAGGTGTGGCTAATACTAGGGCAGTGGTTAACACAGTCTTCAGGCTGTCAAACACCTTCTGACAGTCCACTGTCCACTGAAACTTCTTGTCCTCCTTTAGCATTTCAGTGAGTGGAGCAGCCACACTGCTAAAAATTTGGTACAAAATTTGATAAAATCCACTCAATCCCAGAAACCACAGTGCTGCTCTTTTAGTCGATGGTATGGGAAACTCCCCAATTACTTTTGTTTTTGCCATCTGTCCACGTCCAATAACATGGTCCAGGAAGGTGACTTGGGCTTTAGCAAATTCACTTTTAGCCAGGTTTAACACTAAGCCTGCCTTCCGAAGTTGATTGAGCAAGTCCAATAAATGCTGTAAATGTTCCTTCCATGAGTGACTAAAATTCACCAGGTCATGAATATAAACTACATAGTTGTGTAATCTCTACAATCCTTTCAGCTATGATATTGCATAATGGGACAATCATTGGAAATCTAGTGGACACATCCATTATTATTAACAAATACGGATTCCCAACTTTTGTCTTAGGTAGGGGTCCTACGCAATAAATTAATACTCTTGGAAAAGGTTCATCAAATGAAGGAATAGGTATTATAAGTGTGGATTTTATCACTGCCTGTGGCTTTCCAATTACCTGACATGCCTGGCAAAATTCAGCAATATCCTTCCCATTTCCTCATTAAGACACCATGTTTAAGATAACAACATGCAGGGATGCATTTGGATTCTTTGTTTGTGTATGTCTTTTGATACAATTGCTTTAATTTTTCATTTTTCTGCTGTAACTCAGTTAATTTATCTGAGCTACAGATGTCTGCTGTGTCACCTATCTGCTCCTAGCTTGTCTCAATCATCTGATCAAACAGGGTTTTTGCTAATTCCATTTCAACTTTCTTATTTGTACTCTTTGATCAACTAGTGACTTTGTGACCTTATTCCCACACAGTCAGGAAAATCCCAGGATATGAGTCCTGTAACAGTTCAGTTGCCTGAGTTTCCGCTGGATTTTCAACTACAGCAGGCAGCACTCCTACCTGTGAACCAGCTAAATCATTAGTAAGGACAAATTGTATACCCGGAGCTGAGAGTTTGCCCAGTACTCCCACCACAACTTCTCCACTCTTCACTAGACACTTTAACCACACTTTACATAATTGAACGCCTCTTGTCTCACTGTGAATTCCAATTACTAGCATTTTTTTCTGGCAATAGTCCTTCAGAGGTACATAGCTTCTCATCTTCCAACATCCCAAATTGAGAGGATCCTGAATCCCTTAATATTATAACTTCTTTATCTGCTGCTCCTGGCCTATGCCAGTAAACTTTACCTTTGGAGGTATGCAGTTGAAGAAGATTTGGCACTTCCTCCTTAACCAAGTTCCAGCCAGCTTGGACATTCTGGTGCAGTTTTCTAGCCTCCACCATGCTGTCCATTATCACTCCAACAAAGATCACTGGCGTATCCTGTTTTCCTATATCTGGCTTCCCAGTGCTTTTCCTAATCCGCCAACACCGTGATTTCATTACCTTATTGTGGTGAAAACAACTTCTCTTTCCTCTGAAGGATTTCCACACTCTGTGATAAATTAATCTTATGATCTTCACTGAGATCTACCTTTCCCTTTCCACGCGAAGACTTCTATTTTCCCCAGTTTCTATCCTTCAGATAGGAATTGATTTTGGAATCCAACCTTTGATTTATGGACCAACTCATAATCATCAGACAGTTCTGCTGCTAATTTTGCCGTTTTAACTCTCTACTTTTCCACGTGTTCTCACTACTTCAGAAAGTGAATTTTTGAACTCAAGTCTAAGTGTCAATTTTTCTAAAATTCAAAGTCCCTCTCCTTCATTTCTTTCCTCTGCTCTTGATGGTAATTCCTTGAATTTTGCCTCTAACTCAAGCTGCTTCATTTTCAAATGAATTTTAGCCATCTCTAAAGATTCTGATGGTATTTCCAGCAAATTTAAATGTGCAGCTGTTGCTGTAGTTATATCTCCTTTCCTCACTCAAAGAGGCAGCTCCAACTCCTACTTGTCTGATAATTCCAGCAGCTTGGCTTTAATCACCTTTTGCAAAACTCACCAAGTCACTTCTTCCACCCCAAGAAAACTCTTGGTGACTGAAAGAGCCATTGTTATCCTAAGCATGGTTTAAACCAACTAAATTCAACACCCAGAACAAAAGACACTAACACCTTCCACTTGCTGGCTTCAAGTCTAACAACCCTAATCCCAATTTGGAACTATAGAACAAATCCCGCAAACAGCCCCAATCTGTTAATAGGCCAGGCCAGATCCCCTCAAAACATTTCAGGAAAGTGGTCCAGTCCCTAACTTTACTAGTTGTTTTAAACAGGTGTCAACTGGATATTGCAGGAGAGATGCCACTGATCAAACCACATTGTTTCAAACAAAACAGAGTTTATTTACAAGATTACCGAATGGAACACAAACAAAAGAGAACAGAATATTGAACAACCTAACCTGTCCGAAAATCCAACAGATCATCCCAACTTCATGGGGCTGTTCCAAATACTTAGAACAATTGGATGTCAGTTTGCTCGCTGTGCTTGAAGATTAATTTCCAGATATTTCGTCACCCTACTAGGTAACATCTTCAGTGGGCCTCAGGCGAAGCACTGCTGAAATTTCCTGCTTTTTATTAATAGGTTTGGGTTGGTGATGTTATTTCCTGTTCCTTTTCCTCAGGGGATGGGATCTAACTCAATGTGTTTGTTGATAGAGTTCCAGTTGGAATGCAATGCATCTTGGAATTCTAGTGCGTGCCTTTGGCTTGTCCGAGGATGGATGTGCTGTCCCAGTCAAAGTGGTGTCCTTCCTCATCCGGACGTAAGGACACTAGTGAGAGAGGGTCATGTCTTTTTGTGGCTAGTTGGCGTTCATGTATCCTGGTGGCTTGTTTTTTTTGGACAAACAGACAGAAAATAAGCCAGAAAAAAACATAATCCTCTCTCACTAGTATCCTTCCATCCAGATGAGGAAGGACACCACTTCGACTGGGACAGCACATCCACCCTAGGACAAGCCAAACAAAGACATGCACAAGAATTCCTAGAAGCATGGCATTCCAACCAGAACTCTATCAACAAACACACTGAATTAGACCCCATCTACCATCTTCTGAGAAAAGGAAATGACTTCACCACAGGAAATAACATCACCAACCCAAAGAAACCCAAACTTATAAATAGAAAGCAGGAATTTTCAGCAGTGCTTCACCTGACGCTCACTGAAGATGTTACCTAGTAGGGCGACAAAACGTCTAGAAATGAAACTTCAAGCTCAGCGAGCAAACCTACATCCAAAACCTCAATCTGAACTACAAATGTTCTCACAACTTAGAACATAAACACCCCTTGGCACAAAAGGGCAAATCAAACACAAAATCACACACAGGGTCTTACAGGAGAGAAGTCAGAAAGAGAGGAGGATCAGTCTGTACATGCTTCTTTGGGTCCAGCAGCTTTTCAACTGACTGCTTTCAGTGAATAGCCAAATTGCCAAAAAACAAATCAAACCAGAGAGAAGCTGAGCTGGGAGAGCTGTCCCCTCCCCTTTCATTGTAAAGGTGTTTTTTTAAAAACTTAAAAGTCTATTACCTGAGGCAGTACCTGTTAGCTATAATCAAACTGGCCCTAAAACCTTTCAAACCCAGACTTTTCTGAGTCTGTCTTTTATGACCTCCTGATTAAAAAAAAACCAAAGACTGCATAATCTTGTTAAAGGAGCAGCATTATCACATTTGGTTGAGAGATGAACATCAATGAAGACACTGGGGATAAATACTCTGCTTGTCTTCAAAAGTGCCAAGGGATCTTTTACATCTACCTGAAAGGGAAGATGGGACTTCGATTCAACATCATATCGCCATTTCCAACAGTCCCTCAGTACAGTACTGGATGTGTTAGTGTGGATTGAGTACTCAAGTCTCTACATAAGATTTGAACCCATGAGTCTTGACTCATAGCTAAGGTAGACATTTTGAGACTACCCTTAGTTAGGAAGATGTCTACTTTGTTTCAAGGAATGGTGAGTAACATTGGCAAGCATGATGCACAAGGTACAACAAAATGTCATTAAATAATAGGTAAAATAGCCCTACTGCCAGAAGGCTGCCCAATGCAATATAAAACAGCTCAACACAGGAAGATCCCAGGTTTGATGCCTGGGTATGTGATTATCGCTGGATAAGGGGTTGGAAAAATATCGTAAGGTTTCAGCTTCTTATCACTGCCCAATAACCCCTGGACTAGAGACAGAGAGGGGAAATCAGCCAGAATTCCTGTTCTTGGGTTACACAGTTATAGGATATCAGCTAAGGATTCTGCTTTGACCATTACCTCATAATACCTGTTGGAAATCATGCCTATATTGTGGTCAGCTATGATGTCCCAGTAGTGACATAGCCCTCTGGCATCATGTTTGAAGTTGTTTTTAACTATTATTCATTTGTGATTCATGGACATCGCTGACTAGCATTTATTTTCTGTCCCTAGCTACCCTTGAGAAGGTGGCGTTGAGCTGCCTTCTTGAATCATTGCAGTCCATGTACTGTAGATTGACATACAGGGGAACTTGTAGTTGATGGTTCTCTTATGCATCTGCTGCCCTTGGCCTTCTAGATGGTTGTCCTAGGTTTAGAAGGTGAGTTATTCTCCACTGTATTCCTAGCCTGAGACCTGAACTTGTAGCCAATGTGTTTATATGGTGAGTCTAGTTGAGTTTCTGTCAATGGTAACACAAGCATTTCAATAGTAGGGTTGCAGTGATGGCAATGGGTTGTGGTCAGATCATCGCTTATTGGAGATAGTCATTGCCTGGCATTTGCTTGGTGCAAATGTTACTTGCCATTTGTCAGCCAAAGCCTGGATATTGTCCAGGGATTGTTGCATTTGAACATAGGCTGCTTCAGTATCCAAAGTGTCGTGAACATTGTGAATCATCAGCAAACATCCCCACTTCTGACCTTATGAGGGAGGGAAGGTCATTGATGAAACAGCTAAAGATGATTGGGCCTAGGACACCATCTTGAGGGGCTCCTGCAGAAATGTCCTGAAGCTGAGATGACAGACCTCTAACAACCACAATCAACTTCCTACGTGCCATATAAGACTCCAACCAGCAAAGATATTAACTGATTCTAGTTTTGCTAAAGGTCCTTAATGCCTCACTCAGTCAAGTGCAGTTTTGATGTCAAGGGCTGTCCCTCTCACCTCACCTCTCGAATTGAGCTCTTTTATCTATTAGCCAAAGCTGTAATGAAGTCAAAACTTGAATGACCCTGCATATGCATAAAGAGGTCCTCAGCACCCACAATGCACCCCAAGTTCTGTTCAATGTTCTCAGCACAGATGAGAGACTGAGTCAGAAAGTTTCTTAGTCTGTTTAGATTGATATTAAACTAGCTGGTGTCTTTATCTCCAACTGGGCTCCAGGTTCAGGAACATGTCCCCATTACTTAAGATTTCCCACAATTATTAACATTTGTCTCTTCACAGCTGGTACATCACCTGAACCAGGGCAACTGCAAAAATCATCCCTCACCTCAGTTCTTGCAGCTTATCAAAAGTGAGCGGACTCCTTCCCAGAACCTTATTTACCTCTTGGTAAAGTTTTTCCTGCACTGAACTTGACGTGGTCAAAAAGTACGTGGACCAAATGCACACTGGAAAAGAGAAATCATGATCAAATGTGATTATTTCAGATAGTGTTTATTTGCACAGCATCGGGGCTGATAGAGGCTACCTGAAAAGTACATTGCTGAGATAGGACACCTACAGACACATGGCAGAAAGAGGATAGCACCGTAGAACAGGGCTGGGAGAGGATAGCTACACAGCACTAAGGGGGCTGAGTGGTTATATGGACAAGCCTCAACTCCACAACTCTCTATCTAAATGTTTTCATCTTTGAGACATACTTTGAATCCAATCTTTACATACAGCTCTGGACACGTATTTTGTTGTCTTCTTACATTTCTGTGTCAACCTTTGACCAACATATGACGATGCACGTAGTCAGATTGCAAGTGAACATCATGTGGGCAGCGTGTCGAAAATGAGAGAGAGAGAGAGAGAGAGAGAGAGAGAGTGTGTGTGTGTGTGTGTGTGTTTCTGTCTGTCTGTGAGGAGGGTGGGGGGGGGGTGTTAGAGAGAAGGAAAGGAAGTTGGGAGTGAAAACGGAGGAGCTTGGGGAAAGACAAGGAGGAAAACACAGTTGGATTGGCTGGTTGGATGGAGAAGATACGGGAGTTCCAGGAATGGAGAAATGGAAGGAGGAGCTTAGAGTATTGGGAGGATTACAGGAGGTAGTTGGGACAGGGTTATGGAAACGGGTTCTGGAGCCAAAGTGAAATGGGGAAGCCAGGTGGAAAGAGGAGCTGAGTCAGGGAGGGTACAGAGTATCCTGTATAATACAAACCAGAATTACTCCAATGCTAAGTAACAGTTTCGTCTAAGGGAGGGAGCATCATTAAAATTGACGAAGGAGGGTAAAATATTACTGGGCTTATCTATGAGAGATGTTGTGGTATTACTTCATGTGAAGTACTTTGGAATAGTTACTACAATATTGGTGCTATATATGCAAATTGTGCTTTTCCTACTTGCAGTTTGACAAGTAGGGTCAGGTAAAATTGAATTTCACTGCTGTGTTTAGATGAAACTGTACTTACGATTTGCTGTGATCACACTTCCAGCCAGTGAAAAGATCATACTGTCCTCCAGAACCTGGCAAAATAATTAAAAGATCACACTAGAATTGTCACACAGAAACAAGGCTTGAGCTCGTAGAATTGACTCTACTGGTTCAGGAGCTGGTGCAGCAACTAACAGAAAGTAGGCGGCACAGACAGCTAGTGGTAGTAGAACAGAAGTCTAAGGCTCTGCTGGTATGTCAATTTCTTCTGGATCACTCAGGAGATAAGTTTGAAATTTAGGCTGCAATGAAAATCACAGGATGCACATCTGTGCCCATTACTTACCCCACAAAAGGGAACGGACACATTCAATGCTCCATACAACAAACAAACAATTGCAACAATGCACCATGTCAGTCATGGTATAACAACAACCACTTGTACCTTAAACGTCGAATGACATCTCAATATACATCATATATACTACTTTATCAAAGTTTAATATTAACCTCAAAAGTAGTTAATGGGACTGGTGACCAAAACCTTGATCATAGAGGCAGATCTTAAGAAGAATCTTAAAGGAGGAAAAAGAGGTAGACAAGTCAGACAACTCCAACAACACCCTTTGAAGGAGCTGTCAGCCAATGGAGCGATTACAATCGGAGATGAGCAAGAGGCCAGAATCAGAGTAACACAAATATCTCAGCTATAGGAGCGGGGAAAGTTACAGATAGAGAGGGATGAAGCCATGGAAGCATTCAAATACGAGGATGAGGGAAATCCTGCCCATAATTCTACATAAATCCTGCACTGCACCGCCCCCCGCCCAACACACAAGCGACCAGCTGGAATAGCACAATCACAGGCTGCTGAGTTACATATACATTTACAGCCTAATCAGTTAGTCATACAATCTCAGTCTGCCCAGCCAGCTGTACCTGCTTCTCAATGAGGTCACCCTGCAGCAAGGAGTCCATGAACACTTCATGATTATTGCTTTGTCCTTTGCGCTCTCTTGCCACTTTCTTCAGTGCAGCTTCCATTTCTCCCAGGGCTAGGACAGAAGAGTATGAAAGTAATTTGAAGGCATCCAAATCTGAACAGAAAACTTAGTTAACTTCTAATTTCAAGGTGCTGAATGGAAGTTAAATTAGAATGTAAGGAAAAGACGAGGAGGCACAAGTTCATGAACTTACCTTCCATGCTAATATTGCTAATCTCTGTGGAGATCAAAGCCACCCATGATTATCAGTGTATCTTTCACATAAGTTGCCATTATTATCTCCTATACTCCATCCTGAATTGTTACTGATAAGGACTCTATAAACTACTCCAAGTGAGTTCTCCCTTAACTTTTTCTTATCTCTACCTAAATGAATTCTACCTCCTGATATTTAGAACTAAGATCAAAGAGTCATAGTCATAGAGCATACAAACAGACCCTTTGGTTTAACCAATCCACACTGACCATGTTCCCAAACTAAACTTGTCCGACCTGCCTGCGTTTGGTCCATATCTCTCCAAATCTTGCTTATTCATGGACTTATCCTTCTTTTAACATATTAGTGCCATCCTTAATTAGCAGAGCTACTCTTTCACCATGTTCTAGCTTCCTGTTCTCCATACTGCTGTGAAATAGAAGTTGCACTATTATATGGCTGAAATACCAAAGGAATTTTGCAACTTGGAAAGATCAAGTGGTACGGTTCTGGAGAAGGGTCACTGGACCCAAAACATGAACTTTTATTTGTTTCTCTGCAGATACTGCCAGATCTGCTGAGATTTCCAGCAATTTCTGGTTTTGTTTCAAATTTCCAGCTTCCATAGTTCTTTTGGTTTCTCATCAAATTGTCTTTTAAAGTGCTTTCCTGCAACAGTGACTACAATCATTGTGAATCATTTTAGCTTGTCTTGAGATCATGAAAGATAACATCTAAATCCAAGTTATTTCACTTAATCCTTTTAAAATTACGTCATGCTGCTGCCTTCAATATTTATGTACTCCAGATCAAGTTTCCTTTATTTTGTAGCTGGTTCTCCAAAGATTGATATTTACTCAAGGGAATTTAAGAGACTTATACCTGAAACAGATTGAGTATGCTGAATCCTTTGTCTCCTGAAAACAGAATATGGAAAGTGGATGTGGAATGAGTGTTTAAAGTTATGAAAGTATTACAGAAAGCTTTATATTATTGCTTGGAAGACTTAGATTTTGAAGAATTGTGGAAAATGGACCTACTTCAAGCTCTGTGGACAGGCTAAAAGTGTTTTTTTTTAAAAAGAGGTAACTGAAAGCTCACTCCAGACAGTAGAGATTCATTTAATAAGGTTTCCTATAAATCACATAACTGCTAGTTTTGCTATAGGTCTTCTGGGATTGTGACTGGATTGGAGAGATTCTGTGAATATCCGGTTGAATTAGACAGCCTACTATGAACAAGCTGACTTGAGAGAGAACCTATTAACAACAAGTTGAATGTTCTCATCTTTGAAAAAAAAACTCTCTTGTTGAGTTCAAACTTAATCCTTTTGTTTTGAAAGAGTGGCTGAAAAAACATCCGAAGGCAGATTTCCTGGACGAGTTGATCTGCAAGATTTTGGTAAAGTGTTGCTGAACAAAGAGTGCCGGTTCACAGTTCCTCAAAAGTGGAGTCACAGGTAGATAGGCTAGTGAAGAAGGCATTTGATATGCTTTCCTTTATTGGTCAGAGCATACATCAGAGAGCATAGGAGTTGGAAGGTTATGTTGTGGTTATACAGTACATTGGTTAGGCCACTTTTGGATTATTGCGTGCAATTTTGGTCTCCCTCCTGTACCTCTGTGCTTAAAGGCTTGTGAATCTTTGGAATTTTCTACCACAGAGCTGTGAATGTTCATTCATTGAGTATATTCAGATGTTGTGAAACTTCAAAGGATTCAGAAAAGATTTACAAGGATGTTGCCAGGATTGGAGGATTTGAGCGAAAAGGAGAGGCTAAATAAGCTGGGTCTGTTTTCCCTGGAGCAACGGATGCTGGAGGTGTGCCCTTATAGAGGTTTGTAAAATCATGAGAGGCGTGGATAGAGTAAATAGACATGGTCTTTTCCATGGGCTAGGGGAATCCAGAAGTAGAGAGCATTGGTTTAGGGTGAGGGGGGCAGGATTCAAAAGCAACCTAAGAGGCAACCATTTCACACAGAGGTGCATGTATGGAATGAACTGCAGAGGAAATAGTGGAGGCTGGTACAATTTTAATGTTTAAAAGGCATGGGTATATGAATAGGAAGGGTTTAGCGGGATGTGGGCCAAGTGCTGGCAAATGGGACTAGATTAATTTAGGATATCTTGTCAGCATGGATGAGTTCGATAGAAGGGCCTCTTTCCAAGCTGTACATCTCTATGACTATTTCAGAGACAACTGTGTATGATTAGTGACTTATCCAAAGGTGCCAGAATATCTCAAACAGATTCTGGACTATTCTACACTTTATCCTTTTGCCTTCAAGAAAAACCTATTAGCCAATGTGTTTTTTTTTCAGATAATAATTGTATCTTTAGTGAATAGCATTTCTTGTTTTCGTAAGAAATTTCGTCGATTGATCATATTGGTCAACACCTGATGTGGACAAGGTATTTAATTAATCTTCATGGTAACTGGAAAGGTAATTTTATATTTTAAACAAAATAAAGTAGTGCGACTGGAGTGACAGTATACTTCTCCAGTCTCAGTCATAGAATAATTTGAAGAAATTGGACACGAGTAAACAATCCTGCTGTGTACTGAAGCATAAGAAACCTGGGTTTCCTCATATAACACAAATGACAGAAAGTTAGCATGAGGGTACAGCTGGCAATCAGAAAATAAATGGTTCATTTGCTTTTTACTCCAAAGTGATTGGAGCTCAAAATAAAGAGGTCTTACTGCAGCTGCACAAGGTCTTGGTGAGACCACAACTGCACTACAGTGTCGCCTGGTCTACTTTCCTAAGCAACAAAATGCCTGCCCAGGAAGGACTGCAACAAAGATTCACTACACTGATTTCCAGAATGACAGGATTGTTCAAATTATGACAGACTAAGTGATATAGGCCCAGACCTTCTTTAAAGGTTAGAAAACGAAAAGATGATCAAATGAAAATGTAAACTTAAGAGACTTGATGGTGTATTTTTTTTCCAAATCATTTCTCGTATGGGGTTCGCATGGGGAAGGTCTGCATTTATTATCACTCCCTACTGAGTTCATGATGAGTTACTTTGTTAACAACTGGGTGGCTTGCTGCTGGTTCAATTCAGAGTTAAGATTCAACCGCACCGCAATGATTTGGAGTCACTAAGGCCAGGTGGTAAGGATGGCAGATCTCCTTCCCTAAAGAACTTGAGGAATTAGATGGGTTTTTTCCACAATCAGTAGTTTCATTCCAGGTTTATTTAATTAACATAATCTATATTCCTCCAGGAAGAGTATATGCACACGCACGCACACAACCACATCCCTGCACATGTCAGCAATTAAAGGTGGGATTTGGAGTTAGAAGTGGTCTGTTTATGTTTCTTTGATCACTTATACAACTTCCCATTAAAAAAACAGCACCAGCATAAACCAATGCTAAATTACCCTCTTCGTAATGCTGTTTTCTGGATGAGCTTTTATCAAGAGATCCATCCAAAAATCCTTTTCCAATCTCTGACCAAATCTGAAAACAAATACAAATTATCTCAGAATACAAGAAAAATTTGTACTAATCCCATGTTTCCATGGAAATTGCACATATTTCAGATTACCAGAGGTACTGTCACATATCTCTGTTTACTAAGATTCTTAGGGAACTTGACAGAGTTGATGAGGAGAGGTTATTTCCCTTTGTGGGACAGTCTAGATCCAGAGGGCATAATCTCAGAGTAAGGGGTTACTCATTTCAGACAGATGAGGGGAAATTTCTTGAATTTAGGGAATTATGTGCCCCTTGAGATGTAGAGTTTGAGTCAGTAAGCATACTCAAGACTGAGAGATTTTTAACCAGTGGGGGAAGGAATTAAGGATTATGAGGAAAATGCAGGTTAAGTGGAATTGAGAATTATCATTGGATGGATGAAAAGTCTCAATGTGTTGTAAAGCCTATTACCGAGGGTACTGGCATACATTTCACATTATACTGAGGGCCTAGTACACTTTTCAAGAATGACTAGGAAACTGGTTCACTTCTGAAGCTTACCAGGGAGGATGGCACATACCTCCAAATATTAGCAAATACCAGTGTTCCTTGTATGCTGATGGAAATTGTAACTATACTGGCAGAGGATTTCTGTGATTGCACCAAGTCCCTGGAATGTATTGTTATCTTTATAGTAGGCCTTCGTAGTGTGTCAACATTCACAGAGTGGCCCTGGAGCACATCAACACTGAGAAAGAATCCCTGGATTGTGTCAACATTTGCTAACACTTCCTGGAATGTGTCTTTTACAAAGGTTCTGTGCAAATGTACAAAAACCCCTACATTAAAGTGAGGGAATCTCCCCTAAAAAGATGCTTGGAAATAGATATCTCTGCCTTCTTCCACATCACTACAATTATCTCAATGACTAGCTTGATTTAACAAGACTCTTAATTCATTTAAACTGGAGTGTTAGGGCTTCAAACCAGGATAGACTTAAGAGTAAATCTCAGCAAAGTCTGCTGAACATCATCACATTGTATAAAGACAAGTGTACAAACCAACAATGTTCCTCATCTGTTTGGGTCAGATCCATACCCACTGAGACATCAAGGAAAAAGGCTGCTTCCTCTGTAGCAGTTGCACTTTATTCAATTGAAGGACACTATTCATTCAATTCATTCACAGGGCGAGAATAGCAATATTGATGAAAATTAATTCCCCCTGCTAAACTGGGTCGGGTTGTTCAAATCTGTAACTCACTTCAACACACTCACCGATTCATGGTTCTTTCGGAAGCGTATTACTTCTTGATCATTTTCAAAGTGACTACCCATTGCTGCCCGCGTGACAGACTTCATGGCAAAACCCAACATGTGCTGGCACAGAGGGACATGCTGAGCTTCAGGATATGACAGCCACTTTGTTACCAACTCGTCAGCTAGCTAAAGGAGAACAGAAGAAAAATATCAAGAGAAATCACAGTCAGCTGACAGTCTGGCAACATATCCTGCCCCTAGAAATCGCAGTCTGATAAAAACTAACTCAGCATGCCAAGTGGTAAAATGTCAGATTTTCAGCATGTACACTGACTTAGCTGTCAGTGCAAAGGTCCTTTTATATTATAATTATCCCATGCTGTAATTACTCTGCCATTGTTTGATGGGATAATGCACTGGGACATTACTCCTTTTAATTCATGCTGTGCCTTCCCTGGGAGGGAGGGAGAGGCCCATGTAAAAGGAGGAATATCCAGTTTCCAACTTGCTCTGTACCTGCCTTAGGATTGTTCGAAGTAAAATTGGAGAGGGAGCTTTGTAATTGCCCTCTTGAATACTTGATACTTACACATAACGCCAATAATAATACTGTTATATTGTAATAATATTAATACTAATATATTGTAATTAATTCCCATAGCTTAGGAAGTACAGTTGACTGATACTGACTATTCATTTGTCATGTTTTAATGCCGGCTGCACAACTATCTAAGCTTCATTGAAATTAAAGACAGCAAACAGTTGGAAACTACAAAGCAGCTATTGCAGAAATCTACAGCAGCTGTTCCACAACCAATCCTCAGCCAGCACTCACTGTGTCTTGGCTAACTCATCACCTTTGGAAGAGGTAATGGGGGCTTTGAAATCAATCCCCAGAACTTTCAGGAGGTTGGGGGTGCGAGCAAATGTCTGTATAAAACTTGCCATAAACTGAAATGAATTACAGGTGAAGCCTGACATGATTCAATAATAAATAGAACTCTGTCAGATTGTGAATGGCACGAACAGTGAGACTTTCCATTCAGTACACTCACTGGTTTATTCATTTCAATCCTGGAGGGAAAAAGTGGTTATTTGTCAAAGGGCAGGATCATGTGCTCAGATTCTCAGCTGTCTTTAATTTCAATGTGTCAGGGAAGGGCTTGAGATTTTCCAACAGTGAGCCAGCAAACACCATTTTCTACAAACACTCAAATATCAACTCTTACATCACACAAAAACAGTCTGTCCTACTCTCAGATACCTGTTCAGCTACTGGGCAGAAGGAACAACTCAGGTTAAAATTTATGTAATTTCCCAAAGTGTGAATATAAAATGGGATGAATCATAGGAACTCGATGGAACACAAAAGTTGATACTAAACTAGCCATGTGTGATCAAAGTTTAGCTGAACAATACTCAACAACTACTTTGAGAATATAGGGTTTGACTTTCAATTGCCTGTCAGGATAAGGCGAGGAACAGGCACTTCTTGAAAATAGCATTCCCAGATGGTGCGTCAGTCTTCTGACACCCGAGGGACATGCTGATATGTTCAAAACAAGCAGTCCGGTGCACTACAATGTGGGGAACCATCACATGGTTTAACTGAAGTAAAATTTTTGCAAAGATGGTTAGGCCATAATTTTTCAGTTCACTTTTAACGTACAAACTGCACCTTGGGACAGGAGAATAGTTACTGCAAGACTTATGATTATGGAGAAGGAGTAGGATAAACCTTGTCATTGCTGACTGAGTAAACTACAGAAAATCTGAGTTCTGAAGAAATATTTACGATGCTAGATTCAAGATAAACTCTATGACAATTTAGAAATTCAGGTCAATCAACAGCAACCAAAACTGACTGATTAAAGGTAAACTGTTTTTGACAAGTTTAACAAATATTTACTGAAGTATACTCTAACTAGATAGAATCAGGGAATAGAACCTCATAGGAGAGTTGTTGTAAAAAGTGAGGCATATAGTACAAGAGGAAATGTAACAGTGTGAATAGAAATCTGGTTTTCTTCTGAATTTGTGCTTCAACTTGCAAATCAGAAGCTAGGGGGCTGAAGATACTATCTCCATTCCAGCATGGTTTAAGGAGTTATTCAAAGGAGTCTTGATCACAGTCTCTATGATGCTCTCATGCAACCTCATTTGACACCTATTCCAGCTTGCGAAAATACCGTGAGATGGTGGTCTCTTGGAGTCAGGTTAATTGGCCATCTGAACTATATTAAACTTCTATCAGTAATTCACATGGACAGCAGTGGGTGTAGGTTTGCTAATTTTTTGAGAAATATTCCTCTCTTACAAATTGGCTTGCTTCACCCAAATAGTCCATTTGTCCCTCTTTCTCTCAATCTCCTTTATTCAATTTTCCTTAAACCACTGATCTAATAGACAACGATAATGATCTAATAGCAATTTTCATTCACGCTGTTGCTGTTGGTCATAGCTATTCCTGCCAGTTGATCTGCTGTCATGGTATGTCATGGTCATCCAACTTACACTGTCCTCACTTATCTGCAACAGCTCTGTCATCTATCTTTCAATTATTGTCTAGCTCAACATTTCTTTCTGCTGCCCTCCACTTTGTCCTCTGGATGAAACCTTTTTAATGTAGTAAAACATCCAAATGCATTTAACAAAAGGAAATTCGCACAGGTCTCCAAGGAGATATGAGGACAGTTTCTCAAAAGCTTGCTCAGAAGTAAATTCTAAAGAAAATTCTAAAGGAGGAGAGAAAGGCAGAAAGATTTTGGGAGGAAATTTGATGGCTTAAGATCCACGCAGCTGAAGGCATTGATTCTAATGGTGGAGTATTTAAAATCAGGGACACATGGATTCCAGAATTAGAGCGTGGAGATCTTGAAGGCCTGCAAGGCTTAGGTGAACACAGGTGCAGGCACATAAAAGACGACATTGCAAATGATACTCTGACAGCAGTCTTGGAGTCATGGAGATGCACAGCATGGAAACAGACCCTTCGGTCCAACCCGTCCATGTCGACCAGATATCCCAACCCAATCTAGTCCCACCTGCCAGCACCCGGCCCATATCCCTCCAAATCCTTCGTATTCATATACCCATCCAAATGCCTCTTAAATGTTGCAATTATACCAGCCTCCACCACTTCCTCTGCAGCTCATTCCATACCCGTACCACCCTCTGTGTGAAAACGTTGCCCCTTAGGTCTCTTTTATATCTTTTCCCTCTCACCGTAAACCTATGCCCTCTAATTCTGGACTCCCTGACCCCAGGGAAAAGACTTTGCCTATTAACCCTATCCATGCCCCTTATAATTTTGTAAACCCCTATAAGTTCACCCCTCAGCCTCCGACACTCCAGGGAAAACACCCCAGCCTGTTCAGCCTCTCCCTGTAGCTCAGATCCTCCAGCCCTGGCAACATCCTTGTAAATCTGTTCTGAACCCTTTCAAGTTTCACAACATCTTTCCAATAGGAAGAACAGAATTGCACGCAATATTCCAACAATGGCCTAACCAATGTCCTGTACAGCAGCAACACGACCTCCCAACTCCTGTACTCAACACTCTGACCAATAAAAGAAAGTATACCAAATACCTTCTTCACTATCCTATTTACCTGTGACTCCACTTTCAAGGAGCTATGAACCTGCACTCCAAGGTCTCTTTGTTCAGCAACACTCCCTAGGACCTTACCATTAAATGTATAAGTCCTACTAAGATTTGGTTTCCCAAACTGTAGCACCTTGCAATTATCTGAATTAAACTCCATCTGCCATTTCTCAGCCCATTGGCCCATCTGGTCAAGATCCTGTTGTAATCTGAGGTAACCCTCTTCGCTGTCCACTACACCTCCAATTTTGATGTCATCTGCAAACTTACTAACGGTACCTCTTATGCTCGCATCCAAATCATTTATGGAAATGACAAAAAGCAGAGGATCCAGTACCAATCCTTGTGGCACTCCACTGGTCACAGGCCTCCAGTCTAAAATCAACCTTCCTCCACCACCCTCTGTCCTCTACCTTTGAGCCAGTTCTGTATCCAAATGGCTGGTCCTCCCTGTATTCCATGAGATCTAACCTTGCTAATCAGTCTCCCATTGGGAACCTTGTCGAGCGCCTCACTGAAGTCCATATAGATCACATCTAATCATGTCAAAGTTAGAGATATCCACACTGTAAGTCTAATCTAATCTAATCTAAAAGGACAAGGAAATGGAGCTCATTGCAATTCAACAACCAATGTCTTCACAAAAGGAGAAATTGGAAAGACATCACATAACAAAATAGAGATTAGCAGAACACGAAAAGATCAGCAGGACAGTTTAAATGCAACAAGAATCCAGTTACCTCCAAAAGGACAGCAAAGTTGCTCTGGATAGCTTTGTTCACTCCTGTCTCATAAACTTTCTTCCTCACATGACCCTCAGCAGCATTGCCTCCAAATCCAGACTGATATCCCAATAAGGATTTCAGCATGGTCTCAAATGGATCAGCTAGACAGGAGAGGAATGAGATTTGTGAAATTTCAAAGAAAATTGACTGAATTATAACTCCTATATTTTGGTTAAGTTATTCAGAGACTGGCGTAGTATGAATGATAGTTTGAGCCCCAATCTATGGCTTAACAATGAACTCCCAGGACAGCATACTTGGGCCACTATAATTGCTTTAATTCCCCCGGGTTAGGTATTGTCTCCCTGTTGAGCTGGCAAGGTGAATAAACTTGCTTAGTCATAGGAGACAGAGGGTAGCAGTGGAAGGATGCTTTTCAGAATGCAGGGTTGTGACTAGTGGTGTTCCACAGACATCAGTGTTGGAACCTCTGTTGTTTGTGGTATACATAAATGATTTGGAGGAAAACGTGGCTAGTCTAATTAGTAAGTTTGTGGACGATGCAAGGATTGGTGGAGTTGCAGTGGATTGTCAGATGACACAGCTTAGTTGGAGGCATGGACAGAAAAATGGCAGATTGAGTTTAATCCAGACAAACGTCAGGTGATGCATTTTGGAAGGTCAAATACAAGTGGAAATTATACAGTGAATGACAGCACCCTTACAAGTATAGATATGCAAAGGGATCTGGCTGTGCAGGCCCACAGATCACTGAAGGTGGCAATGCAGGTAGATAAGGTAGTTCAAGCAAAAGCCAACATTTGGAAGGGGCACTGAGCACAAGATAGGCAAGTATGCTGCAGTTTTGTTTGGGCCACACCTGGAATATTGTTTACGGTTCTGGTCACCAATCTACCAGAGAATGTGGATGTTTTGACGAAGGTACAGAAAAGGTTTAGCAGGATGCTATAGGGGATTTTAGCTATGATAGACTAGGTTTGTTTTCACTGGAATGCAGGAGGTTGAGAGACGACCTGATAGAAGTTTATAAGATTGTGAATGGAATGAAGAGAGTGGCAAGTATGAGGCTTTTTCGCAGTGTGGATGGGTCAATTACTACGGGACATATATTCAAGCTGTGGGGGAGAGATGAGGGGGGAGTTTGAAACAGATGTGAGAAGCACATTTTTCACAAAGGTGGTGAGTGCCTGGAACAAGCTGCCAGAGGTGGTGATAGAAGCAGACACTATAGCAGCATTCAAGAAGCACCTGGACAAATCCATGAATAGGAAGGGAATAGAGGGATACAAATCCTCTAAGCGAAGATTGTTTTAGCATGGCAGGGAAAAATGTATCAGCACAGACTTCTGTTCCTGTGCTTTATTTCTCTTTGTTATGCAAGCACTATATGGGGAAACTTGCACATTTACACAAATTACTCAAACCCTATGATTAGACTTTAATTTGTAACCTTCTCCTGTAGATTTTATTCTGAACTAAACCCATCAAAAATCTCCAATCGATTGTGGACGATAACTCAGCCTTAGGTATTCATCCTCAACTGATATACAATTAAAGTGTTGACTGGTTTCAACGTCTATTTTCAGATTCACTGTCACATGGTGCTTGGTCTACTCAGTGTATAAAACCTCAACAGCACTTACAGGTTCGGTTTGGGTTGATGTGCTCCTTCAGGAGGTCCACGGAGCCCAAACTGACCACCAGTCGTTGTCCAAACCAGAAAGATGCCAATGGTCCATACTTTTCATGAAGACTGACTAGAAATTGATGAAGGCTCCCTGTGTTCACAATATCTGGAAGATTTCCATCCCTTGAAGAGTAAAAACATAACGCTTCTATCAAAAAATGAAGCTGGAGGAATGTTGAGACACACACAAACAGGTAACAGGAGAGGCAGAGGCCCAGGCTCAGGGATGGGCACAAGAAGATCTTTAACCAGAAATTGATTCCTAGGATGATGGGAGTGTCCTATGTTAGACAGGAAATAGGGAGTAGACAGAAATTAGTCATTTTCTGATTGGCAAGATTTAACAAGTGGCTTGACACAAGATCAATGCTGAGACCTTAACTTTTTACAATTTATATCCATGACTTGGAAGCAATATATGATTACTAAGTTTACTAACCACATAAAACTCAGTAGGAAACTAGGTTGTGAAGAGGACATAGGTAAGCTACAAAGGATTAGGTATTAAAATAGATTGAGTAAGTGGGCAAAGAGCTGGCTAATTGTATATAACGTGGGAAATGTGAAAGCTCGTGATTTAAAATAAACCTGTTGGACTTTAACCTTGTCTACCTCAATCCAACACTGGCACCTCCACGTCAGTATTACAGGGTATTGATGAGACAGACCTGGAGAGCTATGTATAGTATTCATGCTCTTATTTAAGGAAAGAATTAAATGTGTTGGAAGTAACTCATACAAGGTTTACTAGACTAATAACTGAAATGGTTGGGCTATCATGAAAAAAAGGTTGGCAAGATTAGGCTTGTATTAGAGTTTAGAAGGGTAAGCGGTACCTTGATTGAATCACTAAGGTTCTGAAGGGTCTTGGCAGGGTGAATAAGGAAAGGATGTTTTCTCTAGTGACAACATCTAGAACTAGACATCACTGTTTAAAAATAAGGGGTCATCCATCCAGTCATTCAGCACCGAGTCAGGCCCTTTGGCCCAAACTGGTCCATGCCGACCAAAACATCCATCCATGCTAATCCCATTTCCCTGTACTTAGCCCATTTCCTTCTAAACCTTTCCTGTCCATGTATTTGTCCAAATGCCTTTTTAAGATGGAATTGAGGAGAAAGGTCATATTAAGCATTAATTCTCTCCTGCTCTGGCACGTAGAAGCTGTAGTGCATATCATCTACAAAATGCAATGCAGGAACTTGGTAAGGCTTCTCAGATAGCATCTTGAAAATCAATGACCTCCAGCACCCATAAAATGAAGGACAGCAGGTGCAAGTGAACACCAACATTTGCAAGTATTTTCCCAAATCTCTCATGGTACTGAGTTGGAGCACTGTCTCTGCGTAACCTCCTGGGGAGCATGCAGGAGTGTGGAGTTATAACTAGGATAAGATCAACCATGATCATGTTAAATGACGGAGTGGGCTCAAAAGACTGAATTGCCTACTCCTGTCCCTAATTCTTATGTTGCTATTCGCATCATTGGTGTACCAACACCAAATGGACTGCAGCAATTCAAAGTCCGAAAATATAAATGCTGGAAAAGCTCAGGAGGTCTGACAACATCTGTGGAGAGAAATCAGAGTTAACGTTTCGGGTTATTCGACCCATAACGTGAACTCTGATTTCTCTCCACAGATGCTACCAGACCTGCTGAGATTTTCCAGCAATTTCTGTTTTTGTTTCAGATTTACAGCACCCGCACTTCTTTTGGTTTTTTATTCAGCATTTAAAGGTGACCTGTTCAAGGGGAATGAAGGAGAGGAAATAAATATTGACCTTGGCAGCGACACACATAATCCTATAATCTCCACAGCAGATCATATATCATGATACAGTGAATATTTATCCCTCAATGAACATCATTAATTCTCATTGCAATTTCTGGGATCTTGTTATGCACCAATTGGCTGTCACGTTTCCTAGACTGTAACAATACGTCAAAAGTCCTTTGCTAACTGCAAAAGTCCTTTGGAGCAGTCTGAAGTTATGAAAGGCTCCATATAAATGCAAGATTGTCATTTTCTTCTTGTTAACAAACTTTCAGGCCTGTAGAGCAAAGGCGGACTTACTTCTCCTCCGTAGGAGCCATACCCGGAATGCCAGATGCTTGCCTGGATGCCTGGGGGGGGGAAGCAAAGTACAAAATGAATACCCAGAAGAAACTACATATCAGAATCCTTCACATCTCTCCCGCTATATGTCAAACATGATGAAAGCCTGCAGAGAGAGAATTTGTTTTCACATCATCGAATCCAATGTATGGATATGATGACTGCAGCAGATTATCTGACCAAGTGCCAACTAGAACTAATCACAACTGACCACCCACACATGACCCAAAGGAATCCCTGGATGGTGATCAGGCTCAGGGCTCAATTTCCCAGCCAACAGATGAAGTTTACACAGGTTCTTTATAATCAAACTGGGAAAGTATCCAATAATAATGATCTAATCAAATGGGCCACAGTTTTAGGCATAGTTATGATATATTAGTATTCATACTTCTGTTTGTGTAATAGATTTTCAAAGTCTGGGTACAAAAGATTCACACCAGTACTGTACCCTCAGTTGTAATAGACCTGTACCTAGTAACCGGCATGTCCTCACCAGTACTGTGTCCATGTTATATAGCAACAGATCTGTCCACCTGTCCCCAAGAATATTGCATCCTGGGTGTTATTTAGTGACAGGCCATTGGAAATAAGTGCAGTAAAAGTAAACAAAACTTAAATATTTCATTCAGGGCTCAGTTGCTAGAATTCTTGACTGAGTCAGAAGGATATGGGTCCAAGCCCCACTCTCAGAAGAGAAAATGTAAGTTAAACTGATAATGCTATGGTAATATTAAGCTCCCATCTGCCCTCTAAGGAAAACGTATGCGATAATGTAGCACTATTCAAATTTGTGCACAATATTCCCAGCATCCTGCCTGATATTTATCCCCCAAACAGTACAACTAAAAACAGCTTTAATGGTCATTATCTCATTTTGTGGAAACAACACACTACACACAATTGGCTTCTGTTTTATCACACAACACAGATTGAACTTCTAAATGATAGTTTCTTCTTATTTATCCTACTTCCAATAGCAGGAGGGTCAGTAGCCAGAGGGTGTAGATTTAGGATAACAGGCAAAAAAAAAGAGGGGAGATCAGGAGGGCTATTCTTCACATAGTTGTGTTCACTAAAGTATTTTGGTATGAACACAAATTCTCCAGGGGTCCAATATTGTAAACAAACATATGCTTCAGTTTAAATGTTAAGCATTTCCAGGATGCAAAATGTCATTTTCAGCAACACTGAATTAAATAATTCTACACAAGTCCACTCCTGTTACAGCTCTTGTATTGATAAGCTAGATACTAATCTTCGATTGCTGAACCATGCAAGGTGGTTCATCGATCAATGGCAATTTATTTATTCCTCAAAGCAGCACACAAGGAGCTGTTATCAAGTATTTCAGATACATTCACTGCAATTCATCTATGGGGAACAGGCTACAACATTTTTCTGCTGCAGCACTTGCTATACAGCTCAATTCATGTCACGAAGGTACCTGAGATAAATCTAACTCTTTCTACAGTACATGTAGACATATTCACAAGCGTATGCACACAGGAAGATATATTTCCATGCACACAGCTCAGACTCCCACAAATTATCGTCAATCGCTTGCTAATGATATGATTGTCCACTTAGGAAATTCCTTGTAACTAATCTTGCGATCCATGTGCCCTTATGTGACTGACGAACCTGATTCTAGAGCTCGATCTCCAACCACTCATTTGGCAAGTGCTTCTGAGAGGTGAAAGTGGTCTTGGAATCATCGGCATTCCTTTGTCTGCTTCCTTTTCTATACTTCAGCTAGCCAACAGGTGTTCTCAAATAATTGTGTCCTTTCATACAGGTGCTTCCTTCAGGTCGGTTTCTTCTGAATGAGAGTCTCCGATGTATTGACATCTGGAATGCATTTCTTGAGGGAAGCCTTCAGGGAATCTTTGAAATGTTTTATCTATCTTCTTTTCATTTGTATGCCTTCCTTGAGCTGGATGATGACAATTTGCTTTAGTACTCAGGCATCTTAATCATCCCTGTCATCAGCTGTGTTCCACAGGGTTCGGTTACAGGTCCTATTTTGTTTGGCATTTATATGAATGATTTGGATGAGAATATAGAAGGCATGGTTGCAGATGACACCAAAATTGGTGACATAGTAGACAGTGAAGAAGGTTTTCTAAGATTACAAAGGGACCTTGATCAAATGTGTCAATGGGCTGGAAAATGGCAGGTGAAGTTCAATCTGGATAAAAATGAGATATTGCATTTTGGTAAAACAAACAATAGTAGGGCCTTGCATAGTTTTGTTGAACAGAGGGACCTGTTTAGGTTTAGGTACATAATTCTTGCACCACATATAGACAGGGTGGTTAAAAAGGCATTTGGCATACTTGCCTTCATAGCTCAGTCCTTTGAGTAAAGGAATTGGGATGTTATGTTGAGGTTGTACAGAACATTGGTGAGACCTGGAATAATGTCCAGTTCTGGTCACCCAGTTATAGGAAGGATATTATTAAGCTGGAGAGGGTTCAGAAGAGATGTTGCTAGGTTTGGAAGGTTTGAATCATAAATAAAGGCTTGGTAGGCTGGGACCTTTTTCACTGAACGTAGGAGATTGAGATGTGACCTTATAGAGTGTATAAAGTAATGAGGGGTATAGATAGAGTTAACAGTTGTTGTCTCATCCCTAGGATAGCGCATTTCAAGACTACGGGACACATTTTTATGCTAAGAGTGGAGAGATTGAAAAAAAGACTCAAGAAACAATTTTTTTTACACAGAGAGTGGTTTGCGTGTGGATTGAACTTCCTGAGGAAGTGGTGGATGTGGGTAGGTTTACAACATTTGAAAGACATTTGGATAAGCACATGAATAGGAAAGATTTGGAGGGATATGGGCCAGGAACAGGCAGATGGGACTAGTTTAGTTTGGGATTATGCTTGGCATGGACTGGTTGGACCAAAGCATCTGTCTCCATGCTGTATGACTCTACGTCTCCTTATGGCCAATCCAGCAGTGTTTATTTAAGATGATCTTGGCCTTGATGCTGGCATCATTAACTGTTTCAAGGATGCTGATGTTAGTGCACCTGTTCTCTCAGTTGATGTGGAGAATCTGTCTCAAACAGCATGAATGGTACTTCTCAAGGGTCTTGAGGTGGCATCTGTCCAATTTTCAAAATTAAATGGAACAGTCAGAAGGATGACTGCCTTGTACACATATGTACACTATCTTCAGGCACAATTGTTCAAGCACAGTTCTCTCACTCACATGCATTCACACATTTCATTTTTACAAACCTCATTCCAGACAAACAAAACATATGTGCACTTTCTAGAACTAACAGCAGCCCAGGCCAATTTCTACTTTGGATGGGGGTGAGGGGGATAATGTGAAGGCGTAACAGTCAGCATCCTAATGGAGACCATTTTAGCACATACCTTGGAAGGCCTAACCTCCAGTATTGACTTCGAAAATCAACTGAATAATGTTTGTTTTCCTCAGCTACCCTACTCTGATCACAGTTTTATCAAATTTTCATCATTGATTGAAGCACACATAAAAGCCAATGTTAATATATAGCAAGGGATATTTAGTACAGGAATAGCAATGGAATTTGGGGGTAATGATAACAGGCTGTGGGAACGGGTTATGGGTAAGCTCTGGAGATGATGTATGTCGGAAAGGGGTAACGAAGGGAGGGAAAGGAGAGACCATACAGGGAGGCTGTGGGAAATGGGGTAGAAGTAGAAAGGAAAGCTGTGGGGAATGGAGTAAAAGAAGAAATTGTGGGTATTAGGGTAAAATAGAAATTATGGGGAGATGGGGGTAAAAGGAGAAGCTGGGGAGATGGGGGTAAAGGGAGAAGATGGGGGAGATGGGGGTAAAAGGAGAAGCTGGGGGAGATGGGGGTAAAGGGAGAAGATGGGGGAGATGGGGGTAAAGGGAGAAGATGGGGGAGATGGGGGTAAAGGGAGAAGATGGGGGAGATGGGGGTAAAAGGAGAAGCTGGGGAGATGGGGGTAAAGGGAGAAGATGGGGGAGATGGGGGTAAAAGGAGAAGCTGGGGGAGATGGGGGTAAAGGGAGAAGATGGGGGAGATGGGGGTAAAGGGAGAAGATGGGGGAGATGGGGGTAAAGGGAGAAGATGGGGAGATGGGGGTAAAAGGAGAAGCTGGGGGAGATGGGGGTAAAGGGAGAAGATGGGGGAGATGGGGGTAAAAGGAGAAGCTGGGAGAGATGGGGTAAAAGGAGAAGCTGGGGGAGATGGGGGTAAAGGGAGAAGCTGGGGGAGATGGGGGTAAAGGGAGAAGATGGGGAGATGGGGGTAAAAGGAGAAGATGGGGAGATGGGGGTAAAAGGAGAAGCTGGGGGAGATGGGGGTAAAGGGAGAAGCTGGGGGAGATAGGGGTAAAGGGAGAAGATGGGGGAGATGGGGTAAAAGGAGAAGCTGGGGGAGATGGGGCGGGAGGTAACATGGGGAGTTTGTAGTTGCGGGAGAAGCTGGAGCCGTGGAGCACAGATTTCTGTCTCTTTGCCCCTGGGGCCTGAGGCAGGGCTGAGGGATCCTTCCAGTTGCATCTGCGTCTTCACCGGGGGAGGTTCAGCAGGAAAGGCTGGGGATTGATGCGGGGCCTGGGCCAGACTGCCTCCCTTACCGGGTACAGGTAGAGCACGGCCCCGATCAGGAAAACCACGAAGGTAATGGCAAAGATTGCGAAGTCCAGCATGGTGCCGGCGGCTCGGCCTGTGGCTGCTCCTGCTCCCGGACACGATCACAAGCTCCAGCCGCCTCCGTCCGGACACGTCCACCGCCCCGCCCACGGGCCGTCCCCATAGCAACCCCACCCTGTCCAGGCCCCCCAGCCCGGTCCCAAAACCCGTCCCTGCCCCCATCCCTGTCCTAATCCCCAGTCCAGCTCTGTCCCTGTCCTAATCCCAATCCCAGCCCTGCCCCAATCCCTGTCCTAATCCCAATCCCAGCCCTGGACCAACCCCAATCTCAATCCTGTCCCTGTCCCAATTCCAATCCTAGCCCTGTCTCAATCATAATCCCAATCCAAATCCCAGCTCTATCCCATCTCAATCCCAGCCCTGTCCCAAATCCGGTCCCAATCTCAATCCCGGCCCTGTCCCAGACCTTGTTCCCATTCTCAATCCCGGTCCTGTCCCAATCCAAATCTTACTCCTGACCCGGATCCAATCCCAGTCCCAATCCCAGCCCTGTCCCAATCCGTCCATGTCCCGAAACATGGGTCTTTCAGTCCCAATCCTGGATCTCTTTGTGTCCCAATCCTAGGTCTGTCCATATTTCAATTCTAGGGTCTCAGCCCCAATACTGAGTCTGTCCATGACCTAGTCACAATCCCAATTCTGGATCTGTTCCTTTTTCCCAATCTTAGGCTGTCAGTGTTCTAGCCTATCAGAGAAAATTGGTGAATTATCACAGATCGTGTTGTTGACAAGCAAAATGAATGGCCAGGAGGAAGAGAATGTCATTACAGGAGGAATGAGCAATTGAAGAGAAGAAATTCTCTGAAGCCATAGGATAGGGTGAAAGCTCTTCTTTTTGTCTCCATGAATTCCATTATCTTGAAGCATCTGTCCTTGGTGAATGTTTTAATTCAAGCTAAAAGCTTTACCTTTATCTTTAAAACCATTTATGGCAATCATCTTCAGCTTTAATTTGTCCTTATTCCAATAGATTTTCTTGTCAGATTCATACTAAGTAATATATTTCTCATTTTGCATCTCGGAATGCATCCTTCCACCTCACTGTCCCGGGAAGTTAGGTATAATATGGGATATTCATCCCCTTAATCACAGTCTCTCATTCAATCATATAGATTATGGTTAATATGTATTTCAATTCTGTTGTGCTCCATGTCCCTTGACCCAACAAACTGTTAATAGGTACTGAGGATTCCAATTAATGTGTTCCAGTGCCCCCTTATCCATTGGAAAAATTTGTGAGAAGATTTGTAGCTCGGGTGCTCTATGTTGTGGTTCTGTTCGCCAAGCTGGGAGTTTTTCTTGCAAACATTTCGTTCCCTTTCTAGGTGACATCTTCAGTGCTTGGGAGCCTCCTGTGAAGCGCTTCTGTGCTGATTCCTCCAGCATTTATACTGGTTTGAATCTGCCGCTTCTGGTTGTCAGCTACTGCAACGGACAGCAACTGACAACTGGAAGCGGCAGATTCAAACCAGTATAAATGCCGGAAGAATCAGCACAGAAACGCTTCACAGGAGGCTCCCAAGCAGTGAAGATGTCACCTAGAAAGGGGATGAAACGTTTGCAAGAAAAACTCCCAGCTCGGCGAACAGAACCATTGGAAAAATACTTCTTGATTTCACTCTTGTTGGTTTAGTTCTGATTTTAAAATTGCTCATATGATATGCCAGTGTGATTATAATAGTATGCATTTTGCTTTCATCCCCTGACAAAGGAACAGCACTCCGAAAGTTTGTAATTTCAAATAAACGTGTTACACTATAACCTGATATTGTATGACTTCTGACTTCATCCACCCCAGTCCAACACTGGTACCTCCACTTCAAGGTTTTTGGAATATTGTTGTTTTTAAAATATGATTCTAAGTAAGGTATTTTGATGTTGTTTACTCTGTGTTTCTTGCCGGACCATTATAAAGAATGTGATTGGATGTAGTGAGTGTGGATTTGTGAATGGGAAATTATGCTTGACAAGTCTATAGGTGGGAATGTAACTAAGAGATTTGATGAAAGGGAATTGGTGAACAGAATGTAGTTGGATTCTCATTTGGTTTTTGATGTAGTCCCCCACCAGAGGTTAGTCAGCAGAATTAAAAGCCATGGTTAGGAGGTAATATACTGACATGGATTAAGGATTAGCTCACAGGCAGAAAACAGTCATTTTCACATTGTGACCGATGGGGTACCACATAGATCTATCCTTGGGTGCCACTGTACACAATATATTTCATTGATTTGGAGTTGGGAACCTAATACAATATTTCCAAGTTTGCATATAACACAAAGCTAAGTGGGAATATGTGCTGTGGATAAGATACAAAGTGTATTCAAGAGGATTTGGACAAACTTAGCAAATGGGCAAGAACATAGGAGATGGAACATAATATGGAAACATAATACTCCATAGTGTAGAAAGAAGATATGCAGAATATTTCTTGAATGGCAAGAGTTTTAAAAATGTAGATATTCAATAAAGGGACCTGGGTGTCCTCCTCAATAAGTCATTGCAGACTAAATGTGCAGTTGCAGCAGAGAATTTGGAGGACTTGTGCGCTGTTAGCCTTTATCTCAATAGGAATTTAGTAAAGGAGCAGAGTCTTACTTCAGTTGTAAAGAACCTTGGCTAGACTGCACCTGGAGTAATATGCACAGTTTTGGTTCCCTTCCCTTGGGAAAGATATTATTCCCATGGAGAGAATACAACAAAAGTTTGCCAGACTTGTTCATGGGATGGAGAAACTGATCTACGAAGGGAAATTCAGGAAACTGGGCCAGTATTCTCTTGCATTTCAAAGAGTGAGAGCCTACAGATACAATAGCAATTGTTAAGAGGTATTTTGACACATATATGGATATGGGTTTTTTTTTAGATTAGATTACTTACAGTGTGGAAACAGGCCCTTCGGCCCAACAAGTCCACACTGACCCGCCGAAGCGCAACCCGCCCATACCCCTACATTTACCCCTTTACCTAACACTACGGGCAATTTAGCATGGCCAATTCACCTGACCCGCACATCTTTGGACTGTGGGAGGAAACCGGAGCACCCGGAGGTTGAGATTGTGGTGCTGGAAAAGCACAGCTGGTCAGGCTTTTCCAGCACCACACTCTCGACTCTGATCTCCAGTCCTCACTTTCTCCTAGATATATGAATATATTGGGAATAGAGGGATATGGATTCCATAGAGTCAAAAGATTGAAACCTATAATATACTTAAATAAGCAGGGTAGATACATGTAAGATGCTTCCCCTGCTCGGGAGTCTCAAACCAGGGGATACCATTACAAAATAAAGGGGAAGCCACTTACGATTGTGATAAGAGTTGTTTTCACTTGGCTGATTGAAAATTTTTGGAATTCTCTATCCCAGAGAGCTGTGGAAGCTTAATCATTGGATTTTAAAAGAAATTACTTGTGGGCATCACATTTATTGTCCACCTTTTAAAGAGACTGACAGATTTCTAAATATAAATGGCATAAGGGGATATGGGGTTAGAGTGGAGAAAAAGGGATTGAAGTGGATTTCAACCATGACCATTTTGAATGGCAGAGCAGGCTGACCTACTCCTGCTTCTATGTTCCTATGAGTTGCTATCAATCCACAGACAATAAATAACTCAGAGACAACAGTACCATCATTGGTTTCAGGGTTGCAGTATGGTCAGCATTGCAGACATGTTGCCCAGTTAGCAATCCAGAGACATGAGTTCACATCATACCAAAGAAAATGAGAACTTAAATTAATTGAATAAAACTTGGAATATAAAATGTTAATTTCATTAATGGTGACCTGGTGTGATTGTTTAAAAATAAAGTTCTTGATCACCACTTTCTCCTCCAGGGAAATTAGGCTTGGGCAAAAAATATTGGTCTTGCCAGAGGTTCATACATCTTATAAATAAATTGGTCAGACCACATTTTGAATAGTGTGTTCAGTTTTGGGTCCCTTATTTAGAGAAGGGTGCTAAAACCCTTGAGAGAGAGTTAAGTATCTGTAATATGCTGCCAAAGGAGGTGGTAGAAGATACAATCGCAATGTTTAAGAGAGTCATCCTGACAGATTTATGAATCATCAAGAATAGAGGAATACGAATTGCATGTGTCAGCACAGCCTTGGTGGGCCAAAGGGCCTGTTCTTGTGCTGCACTTTACTGGTCTTTGACCCCTTACAGATAACACACATGTCCTTTGGTATCAGGATCAGAAACTGAGGCTCACTTGCCAGCCATGCAGGTGCAGAATGGTCTCAGGCACAGTACAGAGGTGACCGATGACCATAGAGCTGAACCCTGTCAAGAATTCTCTTGGTCAGGACAAAAAGGTAGAAATTTAGGGAAATGGTTTTTGTGGAGTGAAGAAATCACAAGGACTAACATTTTGATTCAAATGCTTTATTTTATCATGATTAAAAAGCTTATCTCAAATTTTTGTTTGAAATATAAGAACTTGTATTTTTAATCTCAAAATTACAAAGAATTTTACACCAATGAAGCACTTTTGAAGTTACTGTTGTGGTGTAAGAAACACAGCAGCCAGATTGTGCACAGCAAGATTCCAGAACAGAAATAACAAATTACCTATTTGATTTATTGATTTCAGTTGTTGAATAAAGTTTTGGCTGAGACACTATAGTACTGAAGGATTTTTCATGTTCACCTACCACACAGCAGTATTAGCATGAACTTTATATACGAATTTCTCTTGTGGAACTTGAATCTAAGATCTTCTGATTAATAAGATCTGAGCTGTGGCTTATGCCTGTAACTCATCTTTTCAATTCTTCCTACAAATCCACGATCTCACCAAAAATAACCCAAGGAGACAGGTTCTGATTCCACACTTGGGACTCAAACACACTCTGGTTCACAAAGAAAGATGTAACCCAATGCATTCCAAGACCTCTCTATAAACAATTAGAAACTCTAAAGCTAACTGTGTACTAACTATGGCTCTAGTTTGCCAGATCACTTAGTTGTATTTTGTCTTTATATTATTGTTTTATTTCAGGCAATAACTTAGTAATGAGTAAACCCTAAATCAGAACGTCAAGCTTTGTTGGTAATAGTAACCTGAATGAGTAGCGACATAGGGTTTCATGGCAAAGACTAATTTGCAAGACTGAATATTGATGCTATAAAGGAGAATCCATCTCAGGAGTCATTTTGGATAAACATTCCTTTCATTTAAGAGACAATTCACGTTCATCAAGTGAATGAGGCTCACAGGTTGTACGTGTCCTGAAACTCTGACTGATTCTGCTGGACTTCCCCTGGAAGGGATATGCTGCACAGCAACCTTATATTTCCTCTACCCTATTCAGAAATCTTCTCAAGTTCAAACTACCACAGCTGCTTGGCTTAACTTTATACAGCTCCCTGGCAGTTTTGATAATTACTCTGTGACTAGCTGCCAACAGTTTCACTTTTGGAGGCACATATTGAAGATGGCAGTTTTACTGCTTCTGTTTTCCACTTGATTACTTTGTTGGGAGCTGCCAAAACACAAGTTAGGCAGGCCACTTAAACTGTCACTGAGCACTGGGCTCTGCACCTCCTCACAACTTTGCTGGGGAACATGAAAAGACTTTTCCATTTGTGAAAGCTTAAATAGAATTAAGCTCCTTCTACACTATTCTAACAAATGCTCTCAGGACAGGTACAATGCAGAGTTAGTGCAAATCTCCCTCCATACTGTCCCATCAAACATCCTGAGGGCAGGTACAGATGGATATTGATACTGAGTAAAGCTTTTTGACCACTGTTCCATCAAGCATTCCCAGGGCAGGTACAAAGTTTTGTGTCTCCATGTCAGTCTCAGAACTGCAGCCCTTATTACATCAATATGTTTTATTTTTAAAACTGTTTTCCACACGAGGCATCTAATAACTTTGCTAAGATGGCAAAGTTGATTTAAGGAGATGCCCACATTCCACACATGAAACAAAGAAAAAAAGGTGTGCTGATTTAGGGTTGTGAATCAGTGCTAAGCATTCAAAAAAACTCTGCTGAAACTGGCAAATCAAACTTCAGTTCCCTCGATCTGAGCAGTGTCTGAACGTGGGCGTTAGTTACAAATGACAGTATACAATGCTACTTGACACCCAATCTAATATTATAGTAAATAAGGGTGTATAAGTTGACCCAGTAGAAGATATCAGCCCCAAATAAAAATCGATTTTGCATACACTCTGTGTATAAAATGACCCCTTTCCATACTTTTAGCGACATGTTGTACTTGTATTAGTGGTCAGCCTCAATTTTTACTCCACAAGAGAATGTTTATTCTTACTGGTATCTTACATCTGGGTGCAAGAGATTGAGCAGGTGATTCAGGCTTTCGTTGCAAAGATGCAAAAAAATTTAAGACACACCCACACAAAAGAGTCACAGCAAACACAGATGGAGGCCACCCACAGTAGCATACTCAACGTATATGTTGATCCAAGTTTCAGAAGGAACTTTTCGTAGCTTCAAAAGTCGACTGACATCCACTGGACTATTCATACTGGAACATAATGTGTGATGTGGACATCTTTTCAACAGAGATGAAAATTGACTTCGGATGAAAGCATAAGCATGGACATCTGCACCATACAATTTTCATCACACAAAACCAAACAAAAAGGAATTCAAAGTCCCTTGTAGCCAGACCATTTTGATGTAATGTTCCACGCACCTTCAGTATTAAAGGCTCACATTTTATGCTTGAGCTTTAATTTTCTCATCAGGTGCACCAATGTCATTCATGTGTGATGCAAACTCTGATTCTACAAAGAAAAATGAAAACTTTAGTGAGACTCCAATTCAGTAGTAAATACTCAGTCCATGAAGATGGATATCACCCAGATAATAATATGACATCCTGGCTATATTTTCACCAATTCATTAACTATAGCAAAAATTGGATAGATATTATACATAACTTTATATCACAGCATTCTTGCAGTACACTTTTATGAAACTCCAGTAATTCAAGATAATGTGATTTCAAGAATTGATTTTAGTTGACCTTATTTGTATTCTCCAAAGAGATTTGATGAGTAACCAGATGAAAGCAATATACAAATCCTAAATAGATTACCTATACTTCTGTCAAGCATCTCCATTGAATTGTCGCAAAAGCTGACTGGTTCACTATGTCAGGTTTACATCACAGAAACAGGCAACTCAGATCAATGTCAACATTTGTGCCTCATCCCACTTCATCTAATCCTTTCTGCCTCGTGTGTTTATCTAGCTTCACTTAAATGATTTATTATACTGCCTCAGCCACTTTTAGAGAGAATGTGTATGAAACCTCAAATGAAGACATTCCTCCTGAATTCCTTTTTGGATTTATTAATGACTATCTTGTGTTTGACCTAGTTTAAACTTCTTCACAAGTGGAAACAATTACTCTACAGCCATCCTAACAAGGCCGTTTTCAAAATTACAAAATCTCCCAAACCTTTACTTTTCCAGAGAATAAGCCTCCGCTTGTTCAGCCCTTCTATCTTTCTCAATACATATATCTTCTCAGTTCTAGTATAATCATTGTGAATTATGTTTGAACTATTTCCAGTGCCTCAGTAAACTTTTCATAATATGGAGACCAGACAGAGAGGAGTAATCCAAGTATGACCTAATGGTCTACAGTTCAATACAAGTTTAATATAAAAGCTTTGTGTTTCAATATGAACCCCAGTTCTTATTTTGCTTTTATTAAATGGCTTTATTAACTTACATCACAAGCGTACATATGTAGCCCTTAATTATACTCTTTATCTATCCAATTAGAGATATTCTGATTTAGACTCTTCGTTAATAGCCTTTAAGGCAGGATACCTGCTTCTTTTTTCCTCGTGTGGCATATGTGTGATCCAGTGCCTTGCCAATGTAATTGACTCTTAATTATCTTGTACCTAGCAAACTATTAAGTAATATCAAACTGTTTCACTTGCAGAAGTTAAAGAGCAAGTCCACATTCCTTGATCAAGTTCACTTACTCTGGGTAACTTAGAAGGACGGCGAATGGCCACATTGCAAGCACAAAAGAGAGTAAACTATGGACAGGAACTGGGAAAAATATAGTTGTGCAATATCCTTCACAGTTGAGTGGATCATCACTGGCCGTCTCTGTTAACACATGCTTTCCATGCGTTTTTAACAAGGCTTGTCATTCATTATCGAGCAAAAAATATTGTTTGCAACAGGGAGGACAAAAGTAACGAATGTGGTGAGGAGATCACATCCATGCTGCCTACAACGAACGTCGTAAAATGTCCCAAAGAGCTTCACAGGAGTGTAATCAGATACTGACAATGTCACGATTAGAGTGGTGCTGGAAAAACACAGCAGGTGCTCCTGGATGCTGCCTGGCCTGCTGCGCTTTTCCAGCATTACTCTAACCTTGACTCTGATCTCCTGCTGCAGTACTCACTTTCGCCTAGGTACTGACAATGACTTAAGAAATGAATCATTAGGCAATTGACAAAAAGCTTGATCAAAAACCAGAAGTCTTAAAGTAGGGGAGAGAGGGGCAAATCGTCAGAGAAGAAATTCCAGAGCTTACAGTCTAGACATTAAAACTACATCTGCCAATAGTGGGAAAAAAAGTCAAAGATGCACCAAAATTGGAGGAATATCAAATTCTCAGAGTTTTATGCGGAAGGATGTTACAGCAATAGGGAGGGGTGAGACTATGGACCACTGTGAACACATGACAATTTTAAATTTGAAACATTGTTTGTCTGAGAGCCAACCTATGTCAGAAAACACAGGGGTAACAAATGGACAGGACATGGTGTATGCTAAAATATGTGAAGCAGTAATTTGGGAAAGGTCAAATTTATAGAGGATGGAAAATGGGAAGCATTGGAATAACTGAATCTGAAGTTCACAAATGATAGATATAGGTTGCAGTTGCAACAGACTAATGCAGAAGCAGAAATGGACAATATTACAGTGCTTACAATTGGCAGCCTCAGTGGTAGGAATTAGAGAAACAGGAGCAAGAGTAAACCAAAAAGGTCCCTTGAGCCTGCTCCACCATTCAATATAATCTTGGATGATCTTCTATCTCGAAATTTTCCAGGAATTCCTTCTAACCCTAGTTTCCAAGAGACTAACTGTCTGTCACAACCCTGAATGTACCCAATGAAGGAACACCACAAACAGCTGGGGTAGAGAATTCCAGAGATGCAAAGCCCTCAGACTGAAGAAATTTGTCAAGTCACTTCCTAGGAGTGATGATAACCGGCAACCTGTTCTGGACTTTCCATGTAGATACAACGGTCAAGGGGGCACAACAATGCCTCTCCTTCCCCAGGCGGCAAAGGAAATTTAGGACGTCCGTAAGGACCCTCACCAACTCTGACAGGTGCATCATAGAAAGCATACTGTCCTGGTGCATAACAGACTTGTACAGCAACCACTCTTCCCTGCTATTATTAGACAGATAAATGGATTCTCTAACTTCAAAGAATATTGATCTTGCCATGCACAAGTGCTGTGCGGTGCAACCTGTGTAGAACATAGAAAATGTACAGCACAGAACAGGCCCTTTGGCCCACGATGTTGTGCTGAGGATTATTCCTAATCTAAAATAAGATAACCTAACCTATACACCCCTTAATTCACTGCTGTCCACGTGCATGTCCTGCAGTTGCTTAAATGTCCCTAATGGCTCTGCTTCCACCACCACCCATTGGCAACACATTCCATGCATTCACAACATTCTGCCTGAAGAACCTTCCTCTGACGTCTCCTCTATACCTTTCTCCTAATATTTTAAAACTATGACCCCTCGTACCAGTCAATCCTGCCCTGGGGAAAAGTCTCTGACTATTGACTCTATCCATGCCTCTCATTACCTTGTATACCTCGATCAGGTCACCTCTCTTCGAGCTTAGTCAACCTCTCCTCAGAAGACAAGCTCTCCGGTCCAGACAGCATCCTGTTAAACCTTTTTTGCACCCTCTCCAAAGCCTCCATATCTTTCCTATAACAGGGCGGCCAGAACTGGACACAATATTCCAAGTGTGGTCTCACCAGGGACTTGTAGAGCTGCAGCAAAACCTCACAGTTCTTAAACTCGATTCCTCTGTTAATAAAAGCCAAAACACTACATGTTTTGGGATCTATGCACTTGAACACCAAGATCCTTTTGTTCCTCCACACTGCCAAGAATCCTGTATTTAATCCTATAGTCAGCATTCAAGTTTGACCTTCCAAAATGCATCACTTCACATTGAAGTTGAACTCCATCTGTAATTTCTCAGCCCAGCTCTGCATCCTGTCGATGTCACGCTGCAGCCTACAATAGCCCTCTATACTATCAACGGCACCTCCAACATTTGTGTCTTCAGCAAATTTACGAAACCACCCCTCAACCTCCTCAAAGTTATTTATAAAAACTACAAAGAGCCCAGGAACACAGCCTTGTGGAACACCACTCACCACTGACCTCCAAGCAGAATATATTTCATCTACAACCACTTTCTGCCTTCTGTCAGCCAACCAATTCCGAATCCAGATAGCCAAATTTCCCTGTATCCCATACCTCTTGACTTTATGAATGAACCTACCATTGGGAACCTTGTCAAATGCCTTGCTGAAGCCCATATACACCACATTCACTACTCGCCCTGTCTCATCACCTCCTCAAAGAACTCAATAAGATTTGAGGCATGACCTGCCCCTCACAAATCCATGGTGACTGCCTTTAATCATGCTATACTTTTCCAAATAGTCAGAGATACTATCCCTCAGAATTCTTTCTAAAACCTTGTTGAGCACGGATGTAAGACTGACTGGTCTGTAATTGCCAGGGATTCTCCTATTACCCTTCTTGAAAAGATGGACAACATTCACCTCCCTCCAATCCTCGGTACGACTCCCATGTAGAGTGAGGAAGCAAAGATCTTCACCAGTGGCTTAGCAACCTCCTTTCTCGCTTTTCGGAGCGACCTAGGATAAATCTGGTCTGGCCCTGGGGACTTATCAATCTTAATGTTTGCCAAAACTTCCTGCACATCAACTTCATCAATCTTGATCTGTTTAAGCCTGTGTCCCAGCTCCTCAAAGTTCTCATTCACCACACGGTCCCTTTCCTTAGTGAAAACCGGAGCAAAACACTCATTTAGGGCTTCCCCTATCCGCTCAGATTCCACGCACAAGTTCCTTACGCTATCCTTGACCAGACTTACTTTCTCCCTGATCATTCTCTTATTCCTCACATATGAGTAAAATGTCTTTGGGTTCTCCCTCATCCTTCCTGCCAAACCTTTTTCATGCTGCCTACTGGCTCCCCCCAGCACATTTCTGAGCTCCTTTCTAGCAAACCTGTAATCCTCAAAAGCTGTGCCAGATCCTTGCTTCCGCCACTAGTAAGCTGCTTTCTTCCTTTTGACGAGAAGCTCCTCTGTTCTCGTCATCCAAGGCTCCTTAATCTTACCCCTTCTTGCCTATCTCAGAGGAACAAATTTATGCATCACTCGCGACAGCCGCTCCTTAAAACAGCCTCCACACACCTGTTGTGCCCTTTCTGTGGAACAAACTGCTACCAATCTGTACTTCCCAACTCCTGCCTGATGGCGTCATTATTTCCTTTTCCCCAATTAAATACCTTCCCTTGGTAACTGCTCCTTTCCCTCTCCAAGGCTATGGTAAATGTGAGGCGATTGTGGTCGCCATCACCAAAGTGTTCTCCCACCACGTGATCTGATACCTGTCCTGACTCATTGCCGAGCACCAAATCCAAAATGGCCTCTCCCCTCGTATGCCCCACTCTGTCCAAGTTTTGTGTCCCCTATGATCTGTATGTACTTGTTAACTATGATCCGAGTGTACTGCTTACAAACAACGCTTTTCACTGAGGTACATGCAACAATAAATCAAATCAATCAAATGATTGACTTCTTATCCTGTGTCCCTGCATTCGAGGTTCCCCAGTTAATGGAAAAACATATTCTGAAAATAATAGAGATTTTGATGTGATAGCGAGATTCAGAGTTCAGAGCACTTGCCAGTACACCGCTGTAGTCCATACTAACACTTCCAGCACCATAACTGCCAAATCCATAATTCCAGTAGATTTTTATCAAAGCAAACTAACTATCACCCAAACCCTACACCAGGTCCTAGCTCCCAGCCTTGCCGGATTTTCACCATCCCTCCAGACCTCCCCCTCTCTGAGGATGAAAGATCAGTCCTCAGCAGGGGCCTCACCTTCATTCCCCTACGCCCTCGGATTAATGAGTTCAACACGCGCCGAGATATTGAGCAATTCTTCCGCCGCCTTCGCCTCCGTGCCTACTTTCACAACCAAGACTCCCGCCCACCCTCTGACGACCCCTTCTCCCGCCTCCAACACACCCCATCCACCTGGACACCCCGTGCTGGCCTCCTACCCGCCCTCGACCTCTTTATAGCCAACTGCCGCCGTGACATTAACCGACTCAACCTGTCCACCCCTCTTACCCACTCCAACCTCTCACCCTCAGAACGTGCAGCCCTCCACTCCCTCCGCTCCAATCCCAACCTCACCATCAAACCCGCAGACAAGGGAGGCGCGGTGGTTGTATGGCACACTGACCTGTATACCGCTGAAGCCAAACGCCAGCTCGCGGACGCCTCCTCTTATCGCCCCCTTGACCACGACCCCACCTCCCACCACCAAACCATCATCTCCCAGACCATCCAGGACCTCATCACCTCAGGGGATCTCCCATCCACCGCCTCCAACCTCATAGTCCCACAACCCCGCACCGCCCGTTTCTACCTCCTGCCCAAAATCCACAAACCTGCCTGCCCCGGCCGACCCATTGTCTCAGCCTGCTCCTGCCCCACCGAACTCATCTCCCAATACCTCGACACGGTCCTGTCCCCTTTAGTCCAAGAACTCCCGACCTACGTTCGGGACACCACCCACGCCCTCCACCTCCTCCAGGATTTTCGCTTCCCCGGTCCCCAACGCCTTATTTTCACTATGGACATCCAGTCCCTGTACACCTCCATCCCCCATCACGAAGGACTCAAAGCCCTCCGCTTCTTCCTTTCCCGCCGCACCAACCAGTACCCTTCCACTGACACCCTCCTTCGACTGACTGAACTGGTCCTCACCCTGAATAACTTCTCTTTTCAATCCTCCCACTTCCTCCAAACTAAAGGAGTTGCCATGGGCACCCGCATGGGCCCCAGCTATGCCTGCCTCTTCGTAGGATATGTGGAACAGTCCATCTTCCGCAACTACACTGGCACCACCCCCCACCTTTTCCTCCGCTACATCGATGACTGTATCGGCGCTGCCTCGTGCTCCCACGAGGAGGTTGAACAGTTCATCAACTTTACTAACACCTTCCATCCCGACCTGAAATTCACCTGGACCATCTCAGACTCCTCCCTCCCCTTCCTAGACCTCTCCATTTCTATCTCGGGCGACCGACTCAACACAGACATCTATTATAAACCGACTGACTCCCACAGCTACCTGGACTACACCTCCTCCCACCCTGCCCCCTGTAAAAATGCCATCCCATACTCCCAATTCCTTCGTCTCCGCCGCATCTGCTCCCAGGGGGACCAATTCCAACACCGCACAGCCCAGATGGCCTCCTTCTTCAAGGACCGCAGATTCCCCCCAGACGTGATCGACGATGCCCTCCACCGCATCTCCTCCACTTCCCGCTCCTCCGCCCTTGAGCCCCGCTCCTCCAACCGCCACCAAGACAGAACCCCACTGGTTCTCACCTACCACCCCACCAACCTCCGCATACAACGTATCATCCGCCGCCACCTCCAAACGGACCCCACCACCAAGGATATATTTCCCTCCCCTCCCCTATCAGCGTTCCGCAAGGACCACTCCCTTCGTGACTCCCTCGTCAGATCCACACCCCCCACCAACCCAACCTCCACCCCCGGCACCTTCCCCTGCAACCGCAGGAAATGTAAAACTTGCGCCCACACCTCCACACTCACTTCCCTCCAAGGCCCCAAGGGATCCTTCCATATCCGCCACAAGTTCACCTGTACCTCCACACACATCATCTATTGCATCCGCTGCACCCGATGTGGCCTCCTCTATATTGGGGAGACAGGCCGCTTACTTGCGGAACGCTTCAGAGAACACCTCCGGGCCGCCCGAACCAACCAACCCAATCACCCCGTGGCTCAACACTTTAACTCTCCCTCCCACTCCACCGAGGACATGCAGGTCCTTGGACTCCTCCACCGGCAGAACACAACAACACGACGGCTGGAGGAGGAGCGCCTCATCTTCCGCCTGGGAACCCTTCAACCACAAGGTATGAATTCAGATTTCTCCAGTTTCCTCATTTCCCCTCCCCCCACCTTGTCTCAGTCGGTTCCCTCAACTCAGCACCGCCCTCCTAACCTGCAATCCTCTTCCTGACCTCTCCGCCCCCACCCCACTCCGGCCTATCACCCTCACCTTGACCTCCTTCCACCTATCCCACCTCCATCGCCCCTCCCCCTAGTCCCTCCTCCCTACCCTTTATCTTAGCCTGCTTGGCTCTCTCTCTCTCTTATTCCTGATGAAGGGCTTATGCTCGAAACGTCGAATTCTCTATTCCTGAGATGCTGCCTGGCCTGCTGTGCTTTGACCAGCAACACATTTGCAGCTGTGATCTCCAGCATCTGCAGACCTCATTTTTTACTTGTAACTTTTTGAACTCATTAACTTGTGTCTTCTTTTAACCAGAACACTGCCCATGACATCACCAAGCACCGACAGAAGATATGGAATGTGAAGCTCAGTTGCACACAGATAGGATCTAACATTCACAGATCATCCTTAATCTGCTGACAGTGAACCTTCCCACAGCATCACTTAACATGCTGTACTTTTAATGCTCTATGATCTTTTTGCACAGTGTACCACAAACAACATAATGAACACAGAGGAAATAAGCAACTCCAGCTGAACACACATTCACCGGTAACAGGGGAACACAACACACTGACAGAAAACATGTACAAGTGCTGACAAGTTTTATCTTTACAGAATTGTCAATTGTTATAGCACAGGAGGTGACCATTTGGCCCATTGCATCAGTACCAGTTTTCAGAGTGAAAACTGACAATTGCTCCCCCACCTTTTCCCTGCAACAACATACATTTGCCTGTTTCAGATAACATTCAATTCTGTCCTGAATGCCTCAAATGAACATGCTTCCACCACACACTCAGGGAGCACCACCACACACTCAGGGAGCACATTCTTAATCCTAATCACTCATTGGGTGAACGAGTTTCTCTTCATGTTGCCATTGCTTCTTCTGCTATTTAGTGTCATAGAGTCATGCAGCCTGGAAATGGACCCTTTGTTCCAACCAGTCCATAGCAAACTTAATCCCAAACTAAGCTGGTTTCACCTGCCTGTTCCTGGCCCATTTCCCTCCAAATCTTTCCTGTTCACGTACTTATCCAAGTCTTCTAAATGTTGTAACTGTGCCTGCATCCACTTTCTGAGGAAGTTTATTCCTCACATGAATCACCCTCTGTAAAAGAAATCTGCCTTTCACGTCTTTTTAAATCTCTCTCCGCTTACCTTAAAAATATGCCCCCTAGTCTTGAAATCTCCTATGCAAAGGAAAAAAGACACCTACCAACAAACTTATCAATACCACTCATGATTTTCTAAGCCTCTATAAGGTCACCTCTCAACCTATGCTGCAGTGAGAAAAGTCCCTATCTATTCACAATGCTGTGATACTGTCCAGACCTTTGCGTCAGAAGGTCTTGGTTAAAGTGCCACCTACTGCATTCACATCATAAGTTAACAGGTTAATTAAAATGATGTCGAGGAGCCAGTGTTGGACTGAGGTGTACAAAATTAAGAATCAGACAACACCAGGTTATAGTCCAACAGGTTTATTTGAAAGCACTAGCTTTCAGAATGCTGCTCCTTCATCAGGTGGTTTGCTATAAATTCTGAGTCTTATAGACCACAACCACCTGATGAACGAGCAGCGTTCCACAAGCTAGTGCTTCCAAATAAACCTGTTGGACTATTACACGGTATTGTGAGATTTTTAATTAAGTTAATTAAAGATATTTACAGAATGTAGGCTTGCATTTCACTAAAATGTATCACGCATTGCGTCAGATATATCTTTGTAATATATAGCATGTCCATCCATATCCTTAGATAAGTAACAGCATGGAAGAAATGTGAAATTGGATTCTTTTGTGAATTGGTGTCTGCTGGCTCAATGATAATTAGCCTTTTTCTCTTTTCATGTAGTATGGACGCAGTTCCAGTGTATTGCTTTTCTTCTATATTTCCCACCTCACAATTTTCCCATACTTAGTGGTGTCCTACTTTTCCTTTGAAAAAGGAATGAATACCTCCCTCCATTTGTACATCTTTTTCTCTCCCCACTAAACCAAAAGGCTTTCAAACCTTTACTATTCAAAACAGTAAGTGCTGATTTATACCCAGTTCCTCTTCCCTTTTATCCTGTTCACAACTGGGGTGATCATCATTAATCATAATCTTTGCTCATGTACCTTCAGTATAATCAAGCGTAGGATGATAGGACAGGAAGATCCAGGCCAGTCCAACCAAGATGCTCACTACAAGGTTCACTACAACCCAAGGGTGCAGAATCTGAAACTCTGATCCAGAAGGCCTGAAGAGAGAGAGGCAATGATTCATTTAATAACAGGTCTTATACAACAAAATGCTCTTTAGTACAAACTTTGCAACATACTACTGAGGTGGGACATTGAATTTCACTACAAATCTAACATGCAGAAGGTCGCTACTGTCAGCTCAGTAACCAAGTGATTCTGATCCAATACGAACAACCTAGAGCTTAGGACTTCACCCAGCTTGCAGAGGTGCGATTTGCAAAATTTGAGTATTACCACCAAAATAAAAAAGCTGTTGATTGTTGCAAATACTCAGAAGAAACTGCCATCTCTATCTAGCCTTGTCGACTAATGAAACCAGTACCTCATTACATTTTTGATTCTTAAATGTTCTTTGGGCAACTAGCACAGATTATAGAGTCACTATATCATCAGTTGGTGGGGAATCCAATTTTATGCTATGAAAGATTAACCAAAGACATAGGAGTAGAGGTCTGCTCCTGAGGTGGAGTGAAGTCAATGTTGCAAAGTGCTGACTACCGATTACATATAATAAGCATTGGAAACTAAAAAACAACTTACAGAAAATAATCAAAACTAATTATGATGTCTACATTATTCAATAACGGTTCTACACATGATTATCTTAGCTGTAATGCAACGTCACCACCTTTGGAACTAAAAACATTAAGATGTTTGAGGCCTAATCCTGAACTAACAACTGGTTCTCATTTTTCTTCTTTAACCCTCTCCTGAAGATGCCAACAAACGCAACACCCACAGCGAAGTACCCCTTTCATCAAAGCACACACGATGTACATTGGTAGATTGCTAAGACTGGATCAAAACACAGACTGAACAGGTCATGAACAATTAAAAAAGAAACCTGCTAATAAACTCTTCAACATTTCTGTAGCTTTGCCTAAGTCAGGATGTGCTGGTTCACGATTTGACCTGGGCAGCATCCTGACAGAGCACAGGAAATGATTTTAGAGGCGGAGACTTCAGTGAATTACCAACCAGCCTTCATCCATTCAATCATTTCTCTTGTCTACCACAAACTGACATTTCAACACTGTCACCTCCATATAAACATATGCCTGTATTTAAAAAAGGGCTCAGTTAGGTGGGATGGGTACAGAATAACCCCCTCACTAAAACACTTCACAACAACACTTCTGCTCCTCTTTCTAAGTGCCCGAGTACAGCATATAATAAGGAATTCTCTGATGGGGCACACACCAATTACTGATTTACACAGTGCTGTTTACAGACTGAAAAGCCATTAGCATTTGTGGTAAATTAATCTGTGCTTTATTATTCCATTAGTGCTCTGTTGTAACAGAACAGGACAAACTCCAACTTACCAAAGAGTGAAATTGGATTCTTTTGTGAATCGGTGTCTGTTAAGCCTGTCACTGGGCATCTGCTGGCTCAGTGATAATACCAGAGCTATGAAGTACACTGCACAAACAAAAAAAAACTGTATAAACACAACAAAACTGTTCATCATTACAGATGCCTTATAACTTTTTTAAAAAAGGGAAAGAAAGACAATTTCCAGTCTGTCCTTGGTTAGCTGGCCTCCATTAGTGTACAATAGAGCCACACAGGCATAAATGACATAGAGGAAGATATTTAGCCCACTGAGTCTATGCCAGTTCTCAATACAGCCATCCAGTCAGACCCATTCCCCATTCTGTCCCTCTGTCCCTAACTAACTCTGCTCACATTGTGCTATTTATGTCCAGTGAGGAGCTGTGCTGTGACACCATCTCAAGGTTGCTCCAGCATCCTAAGGCCTTATACAAGAATTACTATAAACATGACAAAATATTCTTCCCTACATATCTTCCTCAAACCTTACATTTTTGTTTCTCTAATCCTGGTACCATCTGCTAATAAGAACAGTTTTTTTCCGGTCTACCTTATTCAAACATGTCATAATCTTGTATTCCTCAATCAAATCGCTGCTTAATCTCCTTTGTTCCAGGGAGATCAAACCGATCAGCTCCAGACAAAGTATTTTTGTAAAATCACCCTTTCCTGTAAACATTCCTGCAAATCTCCTCTGCACACAATCTCAAGGGCCGTTTTAAACTTCCAAAGGTTACACTGGAATAGATGCAAAACTGGGTCCAACTGAATGCAATACTCTGTCAAACCAGATCTGGTGTTCATGGCCTTTTTATGTAACGAATGATCCCATTTAATTTTCTAACAATTCTCTTAAAATGATGTGACACCTTAGAGATCCATGCATAAGGTTCATTCAGATCCCTCTGTTCTTCCACACAATTTAGAACTGTGGCATTGAGACTACATTTCTTCTTTCTGTCACTTACATTTCAATGCTTTAGGTTCCACCTGCCATTTGTCTACCCATTCTGCTAAACTAAAAAGGGGCTATAATAACTGTTCTCAGTGTCGTTGCAGCAGAGTGAGAGGGGAGGGGAGTGGATTAAACAGGGCTACTGCTTTCAGACCAATAATTCCTGCTGGAATAAGTAGATATTACCCTTGGGTATGGCTGCCTACGTTTGAATAGTGTCATGACACTTTATGCCCGGGCTTAAACAAGTAGTTTGGACACACAAGCCAGGATGTGGAGGAGCCAGTATTGGACTGGGACGGACAAAGTTAAAAATCACACAACACTGGGTTATAGTCCAATAGGTTTATTTGGAAGTACAGAGGAACCTCGATTATCCGAATATCAATTATCTGAATGTTGGATTACTCAAAAGGAGATCTCGAGGTCCCAATTGAAACATTACATCAAAGACGTGTTTCCAAAACTGATCATGTCTTTTATTTACAGTGATTAAAAGAGAACTCAGCTTACCAAAATGCTGCCAAGAACAGTCCTGGACACGATGGGAGCCTAGGCACCGTCTCCAAATGACTGACCATCCGCCTGCTCCCCCTCTACCCCCACATTTTCCCTGGAGTTCTACATAGGCGTGTATCCTAGACCCCCCCCCACCTCCCCAGATAATCTCTCCAACATTATCCTGCACAGGGCAAAAGTGGAACTAAAAGTTGCAGTAAAAAAGGTATGTGTATCATTTGGAGACAGTAGTCTTGCTGTTGTCATCTAGTCCAGCTGCCCCGGAGAGGGGATGGGGCAGACGGGATGGGGAGTGGGTTGTGGGGTGGATGGGAAGTGGGGCAGTGTTGGATGGGTTTGAGTGGCGGGCAGGGTACGGGGGTAAGGGGGAGCAATGTTGGACGGGAGCAGTGTTCAACCGGTTTGGGGGGGGGGGGGGGGGTTTGGATGAGAGTGCAGGGGGACAGGGGCAGCGTTGGATGGGTTTGGGGGAACACGCGGGGGCAGCAGTGTTGGGCAGGTTTGGGGCACGGGTGGGGGGTGCGAGATTGGACTGGGTTGGTATTTGACAAGGGTGGGGTGGATGCAGGGGGAAGTGTTGGGGGCGGTGTTGGACAGGGTTGGGAGAGCGGGTGTGCGTAGTGTGCCACTGCCTAGTCTCCTGAACATGGAACACACTTCACAAAAACTGCAAGCCCCAGAGGAAAATCAATTAACCAAATAATCAATTATCCAAAAGTCTCGTTCGAACAATCAAGATTCCTCCATACTAGCTTTTGGAGCGCTGCTCCTTCATCAGGTAGCTATGGAGCATGACCAAAAGACACAGAATTTACAGCAAAAGATTAGTGCCATGCAACTGAAATGATATATCAGTTATACATCAGATATATTAAATAAACATGTTGGACTATTTCCAGATATTGTGTGATTTTTAAACTTTGTCAACACAAGCCAGTTACCAGAGGAAACCAGCAACTCTTAAAAATTAGATACAAATACACTAGCATAACCAAAAGTACCATTTTGGTTTTAGTCTCCCATTGGAAATTGTATTACTCAAGCTGCTCTGTTTTGAAGGATTAGCATCCTTCAACTTAAAAGTTAACAATAAAATACTAATTGTAAATATTTGCATATCTATCCAAAGTGAGATCATGACAAACAACAGATCAGCGACATTCACAGGCAATGGATCAGCGATACAATGATATGAACAGGAACAAAACATGCAAAAATATAAACATGGGTAAGCATATATGGGAGAGCAATGCAAGTACTTACAGACAGAGGCCAATGCAGCAGGATCCAGTGTCACAATTCTACGCACTGTCATTGTTGCATCAGCTAAATTAACCCTGGAGAGAACAGAACAATGAGAAAAAAGGTTTAATGTTGATGAATGAACTGGGAACTTGTGTCTGATGCTTTTGACAGTTTAAAACTGCTTAATTTCAGATATTTTATGTTCAGTGAGGAAGAATTGCTTCATTGTGGTGGGAGCATGTTCTGTCTCATTGGAATTTACCCACTTTTGCTCAGGGAGAAGGAGTAGTAATATGGTGGTATTGGTCAGGGAGTGGGGTGTATATATGCAGGCAAGAGCTTTAAGTTTGGGATCAGAGATGGTCACATACATTCCAGAGTAGAGAATCTGTTTTTCAGAAGGTAGTTTGACAGTAATAGTCATCCTGCTGAGGTACTGATGGATTTGCTGATCCAAGTAAGTAGGTAGCATCATGAATCAACCAACCATATTTTGACAGCTTGATTGATTATTTTCCGTTCTGATAATCATCAGGTCCTCTCAGCCCTTGTATAGGTTTTTAGGTTCCACCTGTCATTTGTCTACCCATTCTGCTAATCTAATATGGGCTATAATAACTGTTCTCAATTTTATTTTCAATCCATGGCACTGGTGAAAATTGAAACATCCTACAGGTACGATATTTCAAACCTGGTACTCCCAGGATTGAGCCTGAAACCAATATATGTTTATTTTCAGACTTTGAGGTAGGCAGTACAAGCTGTGGACAATATTGATCAAGCTGGGTTAGGTGAGGTCAAGTGGCAGTTGGAGCACAGAATAGAGTGCAAGTAACCAATCTATAGGTACACCTTGCCAATGCAGGATCAAACTACACTGTCCAGGTAAACTTAAATACTACATATACTTTTTAAGAATTAGAATTGACACATGAAAGATTATGACAACATCTGGATTTTGGATACTACCAGTTTCAGGGTAGCTGGATCTGAGGGACCCTATCTGTATATGAGGGGTCTGGGAGAGAAGAACCTGCACAAGGATGGTAGGCAGGATAGAGAGAGCAAAAGCGTGTGTAATGGCGAGTAGTGTTGTACCCAATGATGGAAAGGACGCTGCTTCCAAGTCAAGTATAGATGACAGATTGGCTGGCATTAAGTAGACTTGCAACTGTCTGATGGCGTATGGATCCTTTAGTCACAGGAACTCATATGTTTTACCGTTCAATGGCTGCACGAACCATGATGCCTTTTTCCTGAAAGCCATTAGTTGTTGAAAAGTGTGGTGCTGGAAAAGCACAGAAGGTCAGGCAGCATCCAAGAAGCAGGAGAATCGATGTTTCAGGCATAAGGTTGGTGGTGTGCCAAGCGGGCTGAGATAAAAAGGTGGGGGGGGGGAAATTTGGGGGAGGAGTGCTGGGAATACGATAGGTGGAAGGAGGTGAGGGTGATAGGCCAGAGAAGGGGTGGGGGCGGAAAGGAGTTTAGATTAGATTACTTACAGTGTGGAAACAGGCCCTTCGGCCCAACAAGTCCACACCGACCCGCCGAAGCGCAACCCACCCATACCCCTACATATACCCCTTACCTAACACTATGGGCAATTTAGCATGGCCAATTCACCTGACCCGCACATCTTTGGACTGTGGGAGGAAACCGGAGCACCCGGAGGAAACCCACGCAGACACGGGGAGAACGTGCAAACTCCACACAGTCAGTCGCCTGAGGCAGGAATTGAACCCAGGTCCCTGGCGCTGTGAGGCAGCAGTGCTAACCACTGTGCCACCGTGCCACCCCCTAAGGTCGGGAAGAAGATTGCAAGTCAAGAGGGTGGTGCTGAATCTGGGGGTTGGGACTGAGATAAGGTGGGGGGAGGGGAAGTGAGGAAGCTGGAGAAATCTACATTCATCCCGTGTGGTTGGAGGGTTCCTAGGCGGAATGAGGCGCTCTTCCTCCAGGCATCGTGTGGCCAGGATCTGGCGATGGAGGCGGCCAAGGACCTGCATGCCATTGGCGGAGTGGGAGGGGGAGTTAGAGTGTTGGATTGGTTGGTGCGGGTGTCCCAGAGGTGTTCCCTGAAACATTCTGCAAGTAGGCGGCCGGTCTCCCCAACGTAGAGGAGACCCACAGCATCTGCAGTCCTCACTTTCTCCTGAAAACTGCTAACCAGACTTCACACTAACATAAATAAAACTTAACATCTTTTCAGCTTTTTAAATTAATTTGTGAGGTGCGGGCATCACTGGCTGGCCAGCATTTATTGCCCATCCCGAGTTTCCCTCGAAAAGGTGCTGGTGAGCTGCCTTCTTTAACAGCTGCAGTCCACTTGCTGTAGGTTGGCCCACAATGTCCTTAGGGTGAGAATTTCAAGATTTCAAACTCGCAACAGTGAAGAAAGAGTGAAGGCAACTTGCAGGCAGTGGTGTTCCCATGTATCCTCTGCCCTTATAGATGGAAGTGGTCATGAATTTGGAAGGTGATGTCTAAGGATCTTTAGCGAAATTCCGCAATGGATCTTATAGATTGTACACACTGCTGCTACTGAGCATCAGTGGAGGGCGTAGATGCTTGTGAATGTGGTGCCAAACATGCAGGCTGCTACATTCTGGACGGTGTCATGCTTCTTTAGTGGTGTTTTTGGAGCTCCAGCCATCAGGTAAGTGGGGAGTGTTCCAACACACCCCTGACTCATGCCTTGTAGATGGTGGACAGGATTTGGGGGATTCAGGAGATGAGTTACTTGTTGCAGAATTCCTAGTTTCTGGCTTGCTCTTGTAGCCACTATATTTATGTGGCATGTTCAATTTTTGATCAATGGCACCCCACAGGATGTTGATAATGGGGGATTCAGTTGAATGTCAAGGGGTGATGGTTAAGCTAATCTTAATTTTCTTGAACTCTCACTCCTAAAACAAAAATTAGAAAAATAAAAGATTGAAATGGTGTCAACACCACCAAAACACCAGTAAGATCTGGCATACTGATCTGAGAAATGGCAGTGGGTCCAGGTCAGCAAACAGGCAGAAGCAGATCTATGCCACTTGTTGCAAGGACCCGCAACTTACAGGTGGTCTGAAAGTTGGTTTCATCTCCTTGCAAACTGTCCAGACCATAAAACGGGTGCCACTTTCTAACAACCACCTTAAGCAACATTTCCTACACTAGAAATCTGTCACTTCCTGGAGACTCACACTTGCTCCATGAGTTTCTTTGTACCTTAGTCATTGCCAACTGCTTTTTTGATCAAACCTGCCACTGTTAAAGTTTAGATACCTACTGAGTTTTTCAAAAGTATCAATATGTTTTAATGCTTTTATTCCAAGATTTCCCTTTAATTGGTTACTTTTATATGGTACCAGTTTGGTTGTTACTAGCATTGCACTTCTGGCTTTCAAACTTCCGTATGAAGTGATCCATAAACTCTTCTTGGGAGCCAGCAACTATTTATTTTAATTTTATATAAGATGCGCTTCTGTAGGAGTTACTCTCAATATAAGGAGAAATAATTAAACATCTCATCACCATGTGGGAGGAATCACAGACACAAAGCTCTTGTTGAGTGACCACAAACCAGTGGTCACTCAACAAGGAAATCACAAACACCAAGTGGGTGAATCACAAATTGAGACCCCCAAAGGGAGGAATCATAGGTAAACCCAAACTCATTTTACAATGCACATTCTGCAGTCATCAAGATGCCTGTCAAGACGACAATGGAGGAAATGTGCTCTTGCAAAAAAATTTAGCAAAACTGTATCTCAAAACTGAACCACTCAAGAAAATGTTAACTGATTTATAATCAGTGAATGAATTGTACATTGGAAGCTGAACCATGTAGTTGTGTACATATTTTGAGAGATATTTGGGAGCCTGAGATGGCTGAAAAATATCTATCCTTCCCTCACCTTCTTACCTGTCAAATGCAGAGACAGTGCTGATGGCAAGCAGCATGTACAGGAGACACTGTCCTGGGTAGACCAACATGCTGTACTGTTGCAGTAGATTTGGGAGTTCAGAGAAATCGTTACCCGACAGTGCATAAACTACAATGATATTCCACACCATGTATCCAGACAGAAACCCTTGTGAGAAAAGCCCAATTATCCTGAGGAGAGAGGAAACAAAGCGGATTATATACCCAGTGTGACATCCATACATTTTGAAGAAAAATTTTAGAATTAAATCAGAAACAAGAAGATCCAACGGATGCAGCCATTATGCTCCAGGCAAATTGTGTGTTCCTTCTGAGCAGGATTTTGGGATCAACATTATCTCCAGTCAATGGATCTGACATGTGGCCACAGCACAAAAACTGTACCCAACTAGCAAATGCCTGCAGTAGGAATTGAAAGGGGAATTCTTAGACTAATGGGAACATGGTAAAGGGATCCCTAATCTCTATTACGATGTACCTGCCATGCAAATGTTTATGAAGCAGTGTAGAGAGAGCTTTACTCTATAATGCAACCCATGACACTTTTGAAAAAAAGACTGAGTGTGCAAAATTGTGGCAGATCGATTCAATGTGAGGAAATCAGAGGTCATTTGGACCAAAGATAGATAGAACAGAGTTTTTTTTTACTAAATGTTGAGAAGCTCAGAAGCAGGGAAGTGTAAAGAGCAGAGAGAGTTACAGTCCAAAATTTCAAAGTCTCGAAATTAACAGACAGATTCAAAATAGTAATTTTAAAGATTAATACAATGCTGGCCTTCACATCAATTGGTCTGTCATACAAAGTGAGGAAATTACGTTTCACCAGTACAGAGCTCTGGCTTGACTACATCAGTTGTAATGTGCTCAGTTTTGTTGAGAAAGACCTATTAGCTTTAGAAGGGGTGTAGCCATATTCTGAATGAATCACAAAGCCATTATTTGAAATCAAAAAGGCCAGTTCTAGCCATTTATCATATTGTTTATAAGAGTTAACTTGCAAATAGGAAACATGCTGTCCAATGTGACTACACTTCAAGAGTGGCAGTATAACATTTTCAGAAACTGGAATGTTCCAAAGAAGAGTCATTGGACTGGAAATGTTAACGGTTTCTCTCTTCACAGAGCAAGTTGCCAGGCATGCTCAGTTTTTGCATTACTTTCCTTGTTTTATTTCAGATCTGCAGCATCCACAGTATTTTGTTTTTACATTATTATATAAAGGCAAGCCTTTTTTTAAAAGTGTGGTAATGTGAACATCAGATAGTCTAATACCCAAGGACAATTAGCAACAAGGATTTGCTATTCATTTTCTGCACACATTATCAAAAGCCTACTAAGGCAAAGATAAGTGCTCTGAAAGAATTGGACAACTGAATTCCTAATTACTTCAGCTAATAAATAATTACCTGAAACAGTCTCAAGTGGAAGGAGTTCAAATGACAACTCTCATTTCCTGGTACAATCTGCACTGTTGCCATCACAGGTTTCCCTTACCTAAATCCACGGTGTACCTGTAAAGAGACATCTCTGGTTGTCAAGGTGGGCTTGACCTCCATGTACACATCAACCTGCTCAGCAGATTTCTGTATCTCCAACCTGTCTGTGGCCTGAAATCGACCTGTGGAAGCAATGTACAACATTTTAAAATAAGATAGCATAGCCGTTCACAGCTTCAGTGGAGAACGGCTGATAGCTAAGTTCGGTACCCACAGGGAGGGCCTCAACCGGGACCTTGGGTTCATGTCACATTACAGGTGATCACCATTGCACTACACACACAGATATTCCTAGACACACACAGAGGTACACATAGACGCGCACACAGACACCCACACACACCCTTATAGACACACACACTCCGACATGCACCCCCTCACAGACTTAAAACACTCTGCACTCACCACACACACACACACACACACACACACACACACATTCTCACACTCACAACCCCCACCCCAGACAGACAGACACACACACACACACACACACATTTTGTGGGTGAATTTGTACTTGCAGAGTTACATTGTACTTTGCTCAAAAACGGCATGAATTTATGTAAAACTCTTATCTCACTTTTTAGATGAGAATCAATCTAAACATCATGGCATAGACAGAGAACACGAGGGGCCAACACCTTAAACATATTGTCTAGCTATCACCATTGTTAACAGCTAACCCTAGAATGCAACTTTTAAACAAAAAAGGTTTTGTGATTTACACATGAAAGAAGTGAAACTATCACTGTATTCTAACAGATGAAAGGCTTAACAATCAATTTTTCAATGTATAATTTCAGTTACATCACACCGTAAATTTTTGCTATAAATTCTGTGTTGCGGTCTAGCCGTCCACTATCACCTGATGAAGGAGCGTCGCTCAGAAAGCTAGTGTGCTTCCAATTAAACCTGTTGGACTATAACCTGGTGTTGTGTGATTTTTAACTCAGTGAAGAGCTGTCAGGTCAAATCCAGTATTTGTTTCTGATTCCCGATTTCCCTTGAACAGTGACTTACCAGGCGACTTCGGAGAGCAATTTGAGAATCAACTACATTATTGTTGGTCTGGCATCACATGTTGGTCAGACCAGATAGGGATTTGCTGACACATTTTCTTTCCTAAAGGACATTAAGGAACCAGTAGATTTTTATGACAAACAATGATAGTTCTGTGCCACTATAATTGAGACTGGCTTTATATTCCAAATTTTAAGAATTGAATTTAAATATCACAATCTCCAGTTGGATTTGAATCCACGTCATAGGGCATTTGCTTTAGCCTCTAGTCAGTGACATTACAACTATGCTTTCATCTCCTCTTTCTTAGGAGAGAAGAGAGAAGTGAAAAATTTATCCATTCCCACGAATGCCTGCATATCTTTGCACAGAAGCTAATCGGTGCCAGATTACCTGATGACCCTTGGAAACACAAGTGAGAGGAGTTAATAATAGTTGATTGTAATTGTATATCGCCTTTAACATCCACGTTATCACAAGTGTATCAATTCTAGAAATACAGAAACACTAATTCAGTTCAAAATCGATACTCACATAAACAAATTCAGATTAATTAAGGAAAACCAACATAGATTTAAGGGACAATTATGTTTAATGAACTTGGAGGTTTTTTTTAAAAGTAGTAATAGAGTGAGTTGATCAGAACTACACTGTTGATGTAACACATGCAACACATTTTCAGCTCTGATCTCCAGCATCTGCAGACCTCACTTTCTCCCCTACACTGTTGATGTGGTGCACACAGACTTCCAAAAAGCAATTGCTACAGTGCCATACAACAGACTTGTGTGCAAAATTAGAGTTAAAGGAAATAATGGGAGAGCAACAATATTGCAACAAACACATTGAGTCAGAAGGTCACAGCGTAATCGAACTCGGTGAAGGTTTGCATGGAGCTTCCCAAGGGCCAGTGTTGGGATCCTTGCTTTTCCTAATATGTTCAGTGATCTAGAACTTGGCATAAAGGCACAATTTTAAGATTTTCAGATGATACAAAAATTGGAAACATTATAAATAGTGAGGGAGATAGTGTTGAACTTTACAAGAATGTAAACAAGTTAATGGAGTGAGTGTATTGGTAGCAGATGAAGTTCAATGCAAAGAAATGCACCATCTGATAATGTGGTGGAGACAGGTCCAATTGAGGCAAACAAGAATTAGATGGTTATTTGAAAAGGAACAGCATGTAAGGTTATGGGGAGAAGGCAGGAGCATGACACTAGGTAGCCGGTACAGGCACAATGAGCCGAATAACCTCCTTCCACACTGTAACAAATTTGAAGTTCTACTTCTGAGCCAAAAAAGATCAGGACACATGACCAAAGGTTTGGTAAAACTGCTAGGTTTTAAATAACACATTAAATGAGAAGAAAGATGGAGACACTTAAGAAGTAAATCCAGAGTCTAGATAACTGAAGGCACAGTTGCCAGTGGGGACACGAAGAAGACCAGAAACGTGTAAGAGACTGGAGGAATAAAGAAAACTGGAGAAGGTTAGAACTTCAGATAAGCCAAGAAGAAAGAGATTTGAGGATGGGATTAAACTTTCTTCCCTCAATAAGGAAACCTATGCCTCATTAGGATAGCTTGTGGACATGAAGCCCATTATTCCTCGAGTCATAAACATTTTTTTAAAATGATCAACATACCAAAGTCCCCAACATATCTGTCTGATAGACTCAGGTTAAGAAGAAACACAGGCCAGTTTTTATACTTGAAAAAGATTTATTACAAATAAATAGATTCAACCACAGGTAAAAAGGTGAACTGTTCACATATCACTACTAGTTAAAACTCAAATCCTCACCATCTTCTAAAAACTTCCACATACAGACAAATACATTTGTGTTATGATAGAGCAATAATAAAAAAAACTGGGGAAACCGTTCAATAGCACAGCCTATAGGGTTTTTCTTTAGTTTCCCAATTCCTTCAATTCTTTGATTTTTCTTTCAGTTTATTTCACTTCACAGGAGGCATAGAGTAATTGGTTTATGTATGGTAAGTCTCTGACATATTGGTTAAAAGCAACAGCTCACAGCAACTGGTAGGGGAAAACAACTGGCTTTCTTAAGCTCTGGTTATTTTCATCGGAAACTGACACACACCACTGCCTTTCCCAGACGTCAGAGGGCCTTTCACTGTATTGTTTGCACCCAGGTTCAACTAAATAGGAACCAATCAGATAGTTGTTGTCAGGTTGATGACCTTTGGCATCCACAACTGGTCACAAGTGCTCAAATCAGAGCTACTTGATGCTGAATGAATCTTACTTTGTATGTGCCTCAGAGTCGTGGTATCTATTTACAACGTACCTTCACTACTTGCAAAGTAACAGTGTAAATATGGCCCACAATTAGTTTCAGCAACATACTTTCTAAGTCCTTCACTGTAAAACAATCCTTTTCACCAATTCAGTTCAAAATCAAAAATAAAGTTAAATCAAAAGATGCAGTTTTTACAATTTTGCTGCCTAATCTCTCTCCACAAGGCTACTAGTCTCCTGATTGCCCTTCTTTGGATCAGTTTTTTCCAACAATAATATTTCACATGATATTTCACAGCCTTTTTCACATGATTGTTGTGAAATACAGGAATTACAAAGAAGATGACAGAAATGAACGTAAAGGCTCGGAAAGTCAAAAAACAATTAAAGTGAAGATAATTTTTTTTCCCTGGGGTCAGCGAGTCTAGAACTAGAGAGGGTATAGGTTTAGGGCAAGAGGGGAAAGATATTACAGAGACCTACGGGCAACTTTTTCACACAGAGGGTGGTACGTGCATGGAATGAGCTGCCAGAGGAAGTGTTAGAGGCTGGTACAATTGCAACATTTAAGAAGCATTTGGATGGGTACATGAATAGGAAGAGTTTGGAGGGATATGGGCCAGGTGGTGGCAGGTGGGACATCTGGTCAGCATGGAGAGGTTGGACCAAAAGGTCTGTTTCCATGCTGTACATCTCTATGACTCTGACTATAAATTATGAAATTAAGTTTAGTATTTCCTAACATTAGCAAGGAATACAAAAGAGGAACAGCAAAATATCAAAACTACAAATTAATGCCTAACAGGAAATATAGATGATGAGTCTTGCTTCTTTTATAAAAGAGATTTTGGGATTATCTTGACTTGAAGGTTTTTTTTAAAGTAAGAGTTTGAGAGAGCAAACACATGGAAAATGGTTCCACTTTTCAGTAAGACCAAAAATAGCTGTCAGAAATAGTCACTAAATAATCCAATAGGATGTTTAGAAGAGTCCTTGTTCTTGTCAGTCACTGATAAAGAGAATAAGGAGTGGGTGAAGTGAAGAGCATAAATGCTTTCAAGAAAACAGTACATGTGAAGAGAAAGGAATGGAAGGACTTGCTTGATTGGGTTAGGTGAAGCAGGGTCGCAAGGGGTTCACATGGAGTGTCAATACCGGCATGTACCACTTGAGCCAAATGGTGCGTTCCTACGTTTGAATACAATATATTCTCAATCCTTCTTACAGACTTGCTTCACACAGGTTTCTTAAACTCTCCCAACACCCATATGGCTAACTGTCTCCTTGAATACCAATAGTACCCATCAAGAACCAGTACAATTACTTACGGCTTCGTTCCAGAAAGACTTTGTCCACTTGCTGGCTGGAACCAGCTGATATGGCAAAAATAGGACCTTGGGGTCGGGGAACCTGCCCCTCACTGATAATGTCCTCTTCATCCACTTCAAGTTCATTGCTGTAGCCAGCAGGCCGTGTTCTCCTGGTTGTTAATTTCATAAAGTGATGTTAGAATTATTTTTTGAATACTGTTTAATGAAGGAAGATCACTCAATGAAAGATTTCTAATCACTCATGAGGATAACTAAACTGGTCAACAAGTTGCTAAGCAATACCAATCTTGGGCCAGACCTAGTGTCCGCCATGTTCATCAGATACAACTTCAAGGGCAATTTTGGATGAGATTCTCCACCTCCCTAAAATCCAATGCATTGCTCATTTTCAAATTATTATCCAATTTCTGATTAAATGTCTTGATTAAACCTGCCTTTCTCACCCTGCCAGTCAGCTTTCAGATCCCAATCACTTGCTGTGTGAAAAGGTTTCTCTACATGTCCCTGTTGCTTCACATAGAGTCATAGAGACGTACAGCAGGGAAACAGACCCTTCGGTCCAACCCATCTATCCCGACCAGATATCCCAACCCATTCAAGTCCCACCTGCCACCACCTGGTCCATATCCCTCCAACCTCTTCCTATTCATATACCCATCCAAATGCCTCTTAAATGTTGCAATTGTACCAGCCTCCACCACTTCCTCTGGCAGTTCATTCCATACACGTACCACCCTCTGCGTGAAAACATTGTCCCGTAGGTCTCTTTTCTACCTTTCCCCTCTTACCCTAAACCTATGCCCTCTAGCTCTGGACTCCCCGACCCCAGGGAAAGGACTTTGCCTATTTACCATCTCCCATGCCCCTCATAATTTTGTAAACCTCTATAAGGTCACCCTCAGCCTCTGACGCTCCAGGGAAAACAGCCCCAGTCTGTTCAGCCTCTCCCTGTAGCTCAAATCCTCCAACCATGGCAACATCCTTGTAAATCGTTTCTGAACCCTTTCAAGTTTCACAACATCTTTCCGATGTTAACTGTGTTCTTTTGTTCTTGAATCTTCCACCATTTTCTCCTCATCTAATCTGTTTGGATCCCTCATGAGTTTGACTATCCCAAACAAATTTCCATTCTTTCTCCAAGGAAAGCAGACTCAACGTATCCAATGAGTCTACCCTCTCCAATGCCTTCACATTTTTTTGAAAGCCTGGCATCCAGAAATGCAGACAATACTCCAGCTGAAACTGCAGGACTGTTTTGTACAAATTTAGCATAACTTCCCTTCTCTTGTTTTCTATACCCTTCATAATAAAGCAGAGGACACTTGATAAGAACAAAAAGGACAGACCCAAGACCTAAAACAGGACAGTTATTGTTAATAACACGCACTTTGTTCTCTTCTTGATTTTCCGAGAAACTTCATCATCCGGTCCAGTGTAGAAATTGCACACATCAGAAGCATTCTGCTGGGTGAAGGAGGTTTCCAATTCTATAACAAAGAATAAACATTTACAAATAGACAGGAGCCTCATTTTCTTTTCAGAGCTTAAATTTGAAACATCTCTAAGCTGAAAAGAACAGGTGGAGAAATATGCTGGCTGGTGCAACACCCATAAACACACCACGGTTGCGGGTTCATAATAGTCATGAGAACCGTACATGGCACAGGTGTGTGGGGATGTGTGTATGAAATGGAAATGAGTGAGAGTGTAGCAAAAGGCATGGAAACCCACACCTGGCACATAGGTGTGTAAGAACCAACACCTGATAAAACTGCAAAAGACAGAAAAAATGGCAATTCTGCACTTTTTCACCGTATTCTTGAACCACACAACACATCTTCTGACCTCATCCTCTAATCCATTTCAACTCAGCTTCACACAATATCCCATAAATCAGCCCACCTACATTTATGCTTATAACAGAATCTACTTTAAGCAGGGGGAAAATTCCAGCAAGTTGCAGTTGATTGATACCCACTCAACTGGGCAGTGGTGGGCTGACCTTCAGGAATAGTGTTGCAATTATTTCAATGCAAACTAAAATCTGCACTTCAAATACATCCACATTCCACAGTCCACAGTTCAGAGGACCTTGACTGTACTCACCAGCTTCTGCTGATAGTTTTTTTTTCTTTTTTTTCTTCTTTGGAGCAGTATCCTGAAGGTCTGGGGTAAGGGGTTCTATACTTTCAGAATGGCGTCGCCCAGTTGAAGTCACCAATGTGTCTGAGGGACAAAATGACAGACAAGTGTCAAAGAAGACAACACTATTTTACAATCCAATGACTCTGTCACTATATTGGCAGGTTTGTACTCAAGGTGACATTTGGGAAATTGCAGGCAAGGTTGTGGTCTCCAATGAATTAGCAACTTTTAGCTGTGATAGCACTGAGGGCTGACAACTGTCCTCAGCTTCAAGCAAGTCAACTCAGCCAGGGCCTTGGTCCTGTGAACCGGATTGAGCTAATTTTCCTGTAACTGCATACCCATAAGCTCACTGGTTGACAACAGGTGGGAGGATAAGAGACATGTTGGTGCCCAAGGACAGGAAGATTTCAAGACAAAAATACCAGTAAATGCAGGTAATCATCAATACACTCAATCCTATTAGGTCTACAACATTCAGTGAACATTCTGTCGAGCTCCAAGAATATATGACAACACCACAATAGTTCAAATTGAGCTTTTCATCTGTTACTTATCAAACGTTACATATTCTTCTGTTGCTTGTAATAGGCAGGCTTTGTTCAACCATCCTGCACTTGCAAAACTCAATAGAAAACATTTACTGTTAGATTTCATTCTACGATTGAACATCAATTGTTGAACAATTCTGAGTTAATAGCTACACTAGCACTTATTTTGAGATATTTAGTCAAGCGTGTAACCTGGCTTATTTAAACTTGCTAGAAGTGATATATATTTTCATATGGAAAGATTAATTATCTGCAAATAAAAGAAATATGCTCAAGCATTGCACTTCCTTTGGTACCATTAGAATAGGGAGTCCACAGCTCTCCATGGCAACACCATTGTAAATCAGAGGCTTGCCAACCAATTGTGTAAATTGTTGTGACTGTTTGAAATTTGGTATTCTGCATTTATCCTGATGAGTGCAAGACAAGATTCTTCAGCAATGTGTTCCTCTTTTCAGAAAAAAATTCAAGATAATTTAAAAGTTTTAGTTTTAAATCATCAACATAGAACAGGTATCAAGCTTGGAGGCCTGATGCTCTATATAGCTTTATGCCACATTACACGTTGCATTGACTGACTGAAATCCTGAGGAATCTATATATAGGTTATTGCAGAATCAGCACTTTGATCCAATTATTCAAACATAAATATTTGTTCTAAGTTTTACACTTAACTAGCATGTAATTTGTAAATATTTGCACTTCAAATAGTATCTGTGCCCAAATGGAGTCACTCTCCATTTTGATCAGGAGACCCAACCATTCCAGGCAGGAGTAGGTGCTGACAACAACATTTGTAGCTGCATTAATTAAAAATAACATAGTAAAAAAAGGGTCTTAACTAAACATCAAGATTGAAATAGTACCATGGGGCATTAAAATAAATGATGAGGATAAGAAGGGATTGATCACACTCATGAGTATATTCTAGAGACCGCCTTATACTGACAATATGTCACCAAGAACACATAAGCAAATCAATGAAAGAAGTAAACAACACAGACTGAATCATGGGGATGTTTCAATGACTCCAATTTAGTTGGACAGCATGGTAGAAGGGGAAAACACAACAGAGCTTATACAGTTGTCATGGACCAAGCCAGACCCTCTCAAAACATTTCAACAAAGTAGCCCAGACCCATCAGAAAGATGTTGTGAAACTTGAAAGGGTTCAGAAAAGATATACAAGGATGTTGCCAGGGTTGGAGGATTTAAGCTATAGGGAGAGGCTGAACAGGCTGGGGCTGTTTTCCCTGCAGCGTTGGAGGCTGAGGGGTGACCTTATAGAGGTTTACAAAATTATGAGGGGCATGGATAGGGTAAATAGGCAAAGTCCTTTCCCTGGAGTCGGGGAGTCTAAAACTAGACGGCATAGGTTTAGGGCAAGAGGGGAAAGTTATAAAAGAGACCTTGGGGCAATGTTTTCACGCAGAGGGTGGTACGTGCATGGAATGAGCTGCCAGAGGAAGTGGTGGAGGCTGGTACAATTGCAACATTTAAGAGGCATTTGGATGGGTATATGAATAGGAAGGGTTTAGAGGGATATGGGCCAGGTGCTGGTAGGTGGGACTGGATTGGGTTGGGATATCTGGTCGGCATAGACAGGTCAGACCGAAGAGTCTAATTCCTTGCTGTACATCTCCATAACTCTAACTTTGCTAGTTGTTTTAAACAGATGTAAGTGGATATTCCTAGAGTGATGCAGCTGGCCCAACCACTTAATTTCTGTTTGGTTTAAAATTATTTGCAAGATACCAGATGAAACACAAATAAAAAAGAACAGAATAACTTAACTTATCCAAAAACCCAGACTATCCCAACTTAATTATGTTGTTCCAACCACTTGCAACAATCACCATAAACACCTCTTTGCAAAAAATGGAAAAATCCAACACAGGTTTGTACAGAAGGAACAGATGACAGAGAGAAGGAGGATCAGCATGGATCTGCTTCTTTGGATCCAGCAGCTATGCAACTGACTGCTTGTTCAAACCAAACCAAGTCTAAGCTTGGGAGAAACGCTAAGCTGGGAGAACTGGCCACTGCCATTCATTATACAAGTGTATTTTTAAAAAAAAAACACTTGAAAGCCTTATTCCTGAGGCAGTCTCTGTTATCTATATTCAAATTGCCCCAAAAACCCTTCAAACTTAGACCTCTTGAGTTTATGAACCCCTGTAAAAAAAAACCAAGGACAACACAACCTTGTTAAAGGAGCAGCATCGTCACAGTGTATACATAATTTGTTTCTTATCCAGGATGCGTAAAAACCCAACAAGCTGGAAATCACTACTGATCTACTAATGGGAAATTAATCTGAGCAGACAAGAAAACAAAGTTGAAGGAAACATCTAGACAACAGTGATCACAATAAGATGAAGTTCAAAGTAATGATTAAGAGACACAAAGAGAGAAATAAGAGATTGAAGACGACAAATAATGAAAGATGCAGTTGAAAGTAGGAATTAAAAACTAGAAAACCAGTAACATTTGCATCCATCACCAGCTGGACCAGACACAGATGCAATTTTGATGCAGCTTACCTACTCCGTTGCTCGCACTGGATTTTTTCTTTCTAGTTTTGTTTATAGATACATCTGTGATAGAGGTAACACAGTGATTAAACAGCCAGTTACTAGTCATCAATATTTACATCTCCACCAATTTAAACACAAATAAGGAAAAACATGCAATTTTCACAAAACAAAATTGACATTAGAATACAGTTCTCCCTGTATACCATCATAGCATATTGGATACTTAAAAGAAATATTTTCTTAAATTTAAACTATTAAACAGCATTCAATTATACTGGCTCATGGCAGATTATGTTCAGCGAAAGACAAATACTTTTGAGCAGAAATTTAGGACAGAAAATTAGTTATGACTAATTGCACTCCAAATAGAAATTCTAGCCTTCTCATATTTTTGTTTGCTGATTCGTTGCACCTTTCTTGCAAGGGAATCTCTAACTGGGGTACTGGTTCAAATACATTACTCAATTTCTCAAAAGTTCACACTTAAACTATGAGAGACTGTCAATAAAAATTCAGCTGTCTGGCAGGAATGCTCGAGACAAAATGAAGCTAGTGAACATGTAATGGTTATCTGATAATTAAGAGATAATTGGATGAGAGGGGTTTTGTGGCATACTGGCAGAGTCCCTCCCTCTGAGCCAGAAGACCTGAATTAAAGTCTCACCTGCTCCAGAAGTGTGTAATAACATCTCTGAATAGGTTGATTACAATCAGCAGGCGAGAACTTGACTGGATGTATTTATATAGAGGAAACATGTAATCAGTGGTGTTGGAGTTGGCAGTGGGTGAATCAGAATAAAAATCTGACTAGAAAAGTACATGCTGGACTCATCCACTATTTTAAATGAACAAATTAAACAAAATTAGTGTCAACAACCCTGAATGAGCATTGTAACTAAAATAGAAAGTGCAAAGCAAACTTACTAAATTCAAATTTAAAAAATCATTCTGCAGGGTAATGATGCCTCTCAGTCTGGTCCCTGTCTAAACAGCATTCAATATCTGGTGATTATTGTATGCAATTCTGTTTTTAGTTGGAGCACATTATCTACAACTTTCTGCAAAAATAGCTGGACAGCAAACAGATGCAGCAGCTCCTTCGCCCACCAGCAATTAAATAACAAGAACTGTCAATACAATAACAAGTCATCATGGATATCTGTGGGAAGATTAATTGAAAATAAAGGCCTACCTTTGGCTTTGCTGCTTCAGGCACATTATCCAAGAAAAAGAAAATAAACAAGCTAAGTATACAGACATATTATAAAACATTGACTAACAGAAAAAAGAACCCAACAAGGTTCCTCCTTTATCAGAGAACAACCCAAAGCATAGGCGTTCTGTCACTATTCCTCAATATAGCCACATCATTCAATCTCTTGTCCTTTCAGGCACTCATCTAATTTCTCCTTGGCCCTCCAGTTCAATGCTCCCCTCCATGTGTCATTTTCTATAAGTGGATTAGGCACTGAGCAAACGGGGGTTCTTATGATTTTCCTCTTACTCCTCAGTTAATCATTTTCTAACCTTTCCCCTGGGACTTGAATTCTTAACAAATGGGAACAACTGCACTCTATCAACTTTCTCAATTTCCTTCACAATCTTGAAAACGTGGAACATCTTAAAACACCACCTTTTGCAAAGGGAACACATTCAACTTCCCTGAATTTAAATTCTGGAAAAAAATTAATCCCTGGAATTGTCTTTGCGTCCTCCTTTGAAAGAGGATAATCTCTTATTGCAGTGGGTACAACACATGCCTCCAAATAGGGCCAAGACAGCAACTTTTAGAGCAACAACATTAAACTCCTTGCATTTGAACTATCTGCTAATGGAACCCATAGCCTTTTCTTTCTTCTGCAACTAATAGGGTGGTCAGACATAACTTCCATTTATCCACAAAAGGAGGCGCAGTCATTATGCTGGAGTTACAATCTGTCATCAACAACAGCAAAACATTTTCCATTGTTGGTTAGAGTATGGATTCCTGTCTTCTTCTTGAGATCTCTGCCTGGAGGCAAATCCAACCCACAGCACAGGAACTGCAACACAGATGGGCTAAGGAGGCAGGTTCCAATTCTGCCTCAGTCAAAACAAGGATTAACCCCATGCTATTGGCACCAATCAGATCCATCTATCTTTTCCAATGTGCACTTTTACATACATGTTGCAGTTGGAGTTATGGATAAGCACTGTAGAAACTCAATTTCTTTCCATCACATGGCTTACGAGAAATATCACACACCTGTCACAGCACCTGTCAGAAGTATATACGTATTGATACTCAACCTATTTGACCACGTTATGGAATTACCTTCTTTAGTTGTCAAGTCCTCGAGTATGATTTGAGCCTACAGCTTTTGGCCCAATGTTGCCCACTGCACCACAAGCCTTCTATGGTTGTTGCATATTGAAATTTTAAATTCCTTCCACCTTTCTCTTCTTCAATCCTGAAGACTCACATTTTTATTGTGCTAGTGTTGTCTTGCCCAAGTGGTAGTACAAGCTGATGGCACAGTCAACTGTCAACCCTGACATAACATCCAGCTAGGATTAACAAATGGACAGTGAGAAGCAGGAATCATGCTTGATTTTCTGATGCCATGAAAATTAGACAAAACTACTTTAATAACACCCTTCTGTTGCACAGAAGGCACTGCTTCAAGTGATCCTGCACCTACTAGGAACAGAGGTTGTGATCACATAGGTAGGTCCACATAATTATTTCTAAAACGTATTTAAGAGATCTGTTGGCTGGGTATGGACCAACTCTCACTGCCCTTAAGTATGGCTTCCTGTCTTATTGAAACACTACAACCCATGGGGTTTAGATGCTGTTGCACAGTACTTATGAGTGTTAAGTTTCAGAATTTTTATCCAGTGACACTGAAGGAATGACAATATACTTCCAGTTCAGGATAGTGACTCACTTGGAGGGGACTTACAGATGATGGTGCTTCCAAAGATTTGCTACCTTTCTCCTAAAGTCTACACAAGGAAGCCAATTTCCCACATACATTGAGGTCAATTATCACAAAAACTTTATTAGTTTTATCTCTAATTGATAATAATGGCTCCTCCTCATCAAATTTCACCACTAGCATAAAGAATACTCAAATCAAATTACAGGAAAGAAATAATCTACTCAATTATCTTTTAGCAAAGCAAAAAGATACCCAATCACATTGTGGTAAAAGAAACGCATTCAGTCGAACTTCAAATCGCAGAACTGAACATCCAACCCATAACTCAATACCAGGCGTGCTACCCACCTACCTAACATAGCTCACTGCCCACTTGCCCAACACCCAGGCACTTGCCAGCAAACCAACACCTGGCCCACTTCTCAGCTAACTAACATACAGCTGGCTTCCCATCTGTGCAATACACAGCATATTCCTAACCTACTTCACTATACACCGAACCAAAACTAATTCAGTTCTCATGTCCCAGTACCCAGCATGTAGCAAAACCATCCAATAGTTCAGCTATTTCAACCCAGGACCACTACTTAATAGCCTTAATGAGTTCTAACAATGCAACACAGTCCCCTATCTCACAGCCTAGCCAACTGACCACCAATCCAATGCCACCAACCATTCCAACAACCCAGGACCAGTGCTTGACATCATATTCAGTGACCCAGCATTCTGTCTCACTACCCATCCTCCACTCAAATTAGCCGTCAACCACAGATCTATAATTTTCCAAATGTTTATCATTACATTTTTTGTTACCCTCTGGTGGCAGAGGACAGTAACACACAACTAAGTCTTCTGACTGATGTGCAGCATCATTTTTAACAGTCTTACCTTGGCACAGGTGGAAGTGTACGTGGTGGGCGCTGAAAGAAAACCACAGAAAGTCATCAGTATCAAGGATGACACTCTTAGACAGCATGCACGCCACTCTCAGTTCCTGATTCAATCAACCATCTGGAGTCTGTTGGGGACATTCTGTCACAGTTCCTTACATAATCATTATGAAACCCAGAGGTCACAATCCAGACTGATATTGTAAAGGATGTTCTTTTCCAGATGTAACACTAAACTGAAGCTCTATCTGCCCTCAGGAGGACATAAATGATCCGATGCAACTATTTGAATAAGGGATCCCCTTGTTGTTATGACCAAAATTTATTATTGAATCAACAGCTCCATAAACAGTATTTCTGATCATATATTGCATGTGTGTTTGTGGAACTTTAGTAGATATAAGTGGATATTACTAATGTGCTTGAAAAAGATAGGAGGTATCTGAAAGACTTTGAGGGCCTCTGTATAAAAGGAAAGGAACTATATAAACAAAAACATTTAATTTCTTCAAAATCGGTTTGATAAAAGAAAACTGCTGATGACTTGCACTCTAACAGCCCAATTTAAGTCAAGTAAAGTAAATACTGGATGGATTTAGGAAGTATTTACACAGGGATAGCTGGTGTTGTACAATCACCAATTTGTCTCCTCTGTACACAGGGATATTCCTGCACCTGCTAACACCGAATGTGTTATACAGAGATCATCTCTACCTGGCAATACTGTACCCAGTTCATACAATGACTGACTTGTAATAATTCCCTCTTAGTGATGAGGCCACTAGCCAAACAATCCCACTAACTAGTGGTTATTGGGAACAAACAATTCCTCAGACTAGCGACGATACAATCCCTCCAACCAGTTATCACACAAAATGATTTTGGTTCCAGCAATGCGCTGGCAACTGTTAGTTCTTCACACTGAACTCTCTAAGTTCTGCTGTAAATCTCTCACGCCACCACTCAAAATAAAAACAGAAAAAAAAATTAAATCCACACAAACCCTGTCAGCACTTGGTTAGTACTTCCAGTGGGATTCAGTGTCACAAATGTTAACCTGATTCCCCTTTCCAGACCAAACTTAAATTCTAGCTTCTCACCGCTTGCTTCTTCTTCATGGTGGCTGTGCTCCTTGAGCCTCAGTAAATGGGTCAGCAGTGACCTTACTTCAAACTAATCCTACTTTAAATCCACCTTCAGAAAGTGGATTAGCTGATAGACTATCCACATGACAGCTGTGACAGAGGGATTTGGAAATCTTGTCACCAAATTTAAAACACAATATGTTGAATATTCTTCCTCTTTGGACTGACAATATAGAGATGACCCTTCACTGTCAGTGGAATGATATTTTTGAAGAGAGTGAGGGATTGGAGATTGCTTAACAGCCATTCTCATGCCAGACAAATAGAATCACACGAAGGTCTTCATGACACCAAATTGACCTGATTAATAAAATCAATTCTTAATTGATTCTGGTCAAATTCCATAACATGATGGAGCTATCAGCCTCATCTGACATGTTGAAAATGTTGGGCTGCTTTCCTGGTAACTCAAATAAAGACCAAAACATTGTTAGTTCAAACCCCAGGTGCGAACATTAGTCATGGTGTATGTACGGAATGTGTTACCAGGGGAACTGGTGGAGGCTGGGACAATTTCAACATTTAAAAGGCATCTGGATGGGTATATGAATAAGCATTGGCAAACGGGACTAGATTGGGTTGGATGTCTGCTTAACCTGAAGGGTCTGTTTCCATGCTGTACATCTCTATGACCCTCCCTCTCAGTCAGGACAGCAATTGCTTACATTTGAGCTCTGAACCCATATCTCTGGATAGACTCAATGGCTTGGGAAGGCAGCAAGGGAATCAGCCAGGTTCCCCCCCTCTCAATGTCAGGTTTGGGATTGGGATGTTTAGGACAGACAGTTGGGGCCCAACAGGTGATGCAGGGCCACTGGCGACACAGAATGGCAAAGTGACCAGTGCACAAGGAAGTGAAAATGAGGAAGGAAACAGCTCCTTCAGGAAGCAAGTGGAGACAATTCAAGAATTCAAACATTAGTTTGGCTGACGTGAGGCAGGGTAAGATTGTCATAAAAGCACAAAATTTGCTCATGAAATCCATGAGTTCAAATTCTCAGCACTCCAAAAGATGTTGTTTCTTCGACATTTTTCCATTTTCACTTTCATCTAGGATTTCATTGGCTCAGATAATCGTTGATGCAACTTGGACAGGTGTTGCGTGTCATGATCATGCATAATACCCAACGTTGTTGACTCCGTGGAAACTGCCCCAGAAAATTGAACTTTTCAACAGCCAATTCCCTTGGATCTGAAACTCTCAGAGTCCAATAACTGAGATTTCAATAAAAAACAAAAGAACTGCAGATGCTGTAAATCAAACAAAAACAGAAATTGCTGGAAAAGCAATGAGTATCAATCTGACTGTAATAGGTGGGCTATATATCTTTTCCACCATGCATGTTAAGGTGACCGGTTCATCATTACATTTCTCTTGCAAAATAAATTTTCACTTCTGCTTTATCAATCCTCTTACATGAATCTTTCTGAAACAAATTATTAAATGCAGGTAATCTTGCCCTGACTGTCTTTTCTCTGTTTTCTTTTTAAAACATGTGGATATTCTCCACTGGGATCAGGCATTTATAATCTCCAGAGTTTAACTGTTCACAGAATTAAGAGAAAGTGAGGACTGGAGATCAGAGTCCTACCTCTCCATATTCCTTCCCACCTATCTGCTCCACCCTCCCTTCTGACCTATCACTATCACCTCTGCTCCACCTACCTATCACCTTCTCAACTATCTAACCACCAGCCCCACCCCATCCTCCCATTTATCTCTCAGCCCCCTTTCCCGATGAAGGGTTTATGCCCCAAATGTCCATTCTCCTGCTCCTTGGATACTGCCTGACCTACTGCGCTTTTCCAGCAACACATTTTTCAGCTCTGATCTCCAGCATCTGCAGTCCTCACTTTCTCCTAGTTGTGTTTTTTTCAGCACCACACTTTTTGACTCTTATTCTGCAAGGTGCAGAAAGAAACCATTTGGTCCACTAGCTCTTTGAATAAACATCATTCCCTTGTGTCAATGTGCTGCTTTTTGAACATACCCCTGCACACTATTATTATCAAATAATCATCCAATGCCCATTTGAAGGTCTCAACTGAATCTGCCACCAACACATTTCCAGGTGATGTATTCCAGACCCTAACTACTCACTGCGTGAAATGGTTTGTTTTTTGCTCACATCACTTAAATCTATGCTCTCTCTTTCATGTTCCTTTTACAAGCTTCTCCCTATCTACTCTATCCTGCCTGCTCATACTTTTGAAAATCTTCATGGAATCTCCTCTGAGGCCTCTTCTTTCCATGGAGAACAGTCCCAACTGCTTCAATCTATCCTCAAAATAAAGTTTCTCGTTTCTGCAACCATTGTTATAAACCAATTCTGCACTTTCCCCATTACGGACTTAGCTTTTCTCCACATGCAACGACACTGACACCCGTTTAGCAAGAGCCAGATGGGGTCAGTCCCAGGGTACTGAGGCCAACACCCAGCCCCTCGATAAGTAGCTGTTACTCAGAGGGGGATCTGCAGGTCGGGAATGGAGCCCCAGACGACACGGGGTAGGGTGCACACCACCTCCTCCTCCTTCTATCCCCCACCAACCCCCGAGTAGGACGAGGTACTCACCGCCTCCCATCGTCTGTCCATGCCGCTTACCCGTTGCTGTGGCAGCCACGGCACTCGGGGTCAGCGCTTGCCGCCATCCAGTTCCGGGTCACCGCGCCGCCTGTCAATCAGCGGCGGTGGGCGGGATCGGAACCGCTGATTGGTGCAGACACCGTCAATCAATGTGAGGAGGCGGGCCTTAGCTGTGGTCAGGTCCTGCCAAATCTGTCAGCAATGGACTGTATTTATTGGAGGTAATGTACTGTAATCTCGAGGATGCTGTACTAAGAAAACTGGGAATAATGTACTGCACTCTCTAGGGATTATATACTGTGATTTCTGAGCAAAATGTATTGTGATTTCTAGGGATAATATTCTATGATTTCTGGGGGCAACATAATGTAAGGAATGGGATAATTTACTGAAGTGTTTACCTACTGTAATCCTGAGACTAAGGAACTATAATCTGCTGTAATATAACCTCTGGGGGTAATGTACTGTAATATTTGAGGTAATAATCTGTAATCTTGCAGTAAAGTATCGTAAACTTTGTGGGTATATTACTGTTTTGAATGGGGTAATACACAGCAATATCTCGGGTTATACAGTGTAATGATTGCAGTGTATTCTGAACTTTGTGCGTAATTTACTGTAAACTGAAAGGGTAATTTACTGACTGGGGATAATGTACTGTCATCTCTGGGGACGCATTCACTATAATTAGTGGGAAATAACAAACGGGGAAGCGTCAAGCAATCTCAGGATCTGTGTTTGACGTATCGTTCAGGAAACGCTGCCCGACCCACTGCCTAGTGCCATTTGATAACTACCAGATGAAAGAACAAACATATACATTGATTTCCAATAGTCTTTATGGCTGCATCTATCACAGTGAAACACAATATCATCTGAGAATGGCTGAACACTCTGCATTATGTATCTGGCTGGTGAGTGAGTATGATGTGCAGCACTGTGTAATGTACATGGTATAAATCTGAGAAAGACATTCATCTCAGAATGGTAATGGGTTGTACTTATCCACTACTACAGGCAATGCAGTATTCATTTCTCTTATTGGGACGTGTACACAGTTGGTCACATTTGCTACCCATCCCTAATTTGCTCCAGGAGTGTGTGATAACCTCTTTAAGATAATAGTGCTCTGATGATAGAGTAGGGCAAGAAAATCCAGGATGTTGACACTGCGGAGGTGAGGGATCACTTTCCAAGTTGGGGTTTGTGTGACTTGAAGGTGATGGTGTCATAGAGTCATAAAGATGTACAGCACGCAAAAAGACCCTTGAGTCCAACTCATCCATGCTGACCAGACATCCCATACCTATCTAGTCCCACCTGCCAGCAAGCAGCCCATATCCCTCCAAACCTTTCCTACTCATATACCCATCCAAATTCCTTTTAAATGTTGTAATTGTACCAGCCTCCACCATTTCCTCTGGCAGCTCATCCCATACACGTACCACCCTCTGCGTGAAAAAGTTGCCCCTTAGGTCCCTTTTATATCTTTCCCCTCTCACCCAAAACCTATGCCCTCTAGTTCTGGACCTCTCCCCCCAACCCAAGGAAAAGACTTTGTCTAATTATCCTATCCATGCCATCATGATTTTATACACCTCTTTAAAATTACCCCTTAGCCTCCAACACTCCAGGAAAAAAAAGCTCCAATATATTCAGCCTTTCCCTATAACTCAAATCCTCCAACCCTGGCAACATCCTTATAAATCTTTTCTGAACCCTTTCAAGTTTCACATCATTGTTCTGATAGGAAGGAGACCAGAATTGCATACAATATTCCAAAAGTTGCCTAACCAATGTCCTGGACAGCCACCACATGACCTCCCAATGCCTGTACTCACTACTCTGACCAATAAAGGAAAGCATACCAAATGTCTTCTTCACTATCCTATCTATCTAAGACTGTACTTTCAAGGAGCTATGAACCTGCACTCCAAGGTCTCTTTGTTCAGCAACACTCCCTAGGAAGTTTCCATTAAGTGTATAAGTCCTTCTAAGATTTACTTTCCCAAAATGCAGCAATTTGCATTTGTCTAATATTCTCCATCTGCCACTCCTCAACCCATTGGCCCATCTGAGGTAACCTTCTTCGCTGTCCACTACACGTCCAATTTTGGTGTTATCTGCAAACTTACTAACTATATCTCTTATGCTCACATCCAAATCATTTATATAAATGACCAAAATTTGTGGACCCAGCACCGATTCTTGTGGCACTCCACTGGTCACAGGCCTCCAGTCTGAAAAACAATCCTCCACCACCACCCTCAGTCTTCTACCTTTGAGCCAGTTCTGTATCCAAATGGCTAGTCGTCCCTGTATCCCATGCGATCTAACCTTGTTAACAGTGTCCATGGGGAACTTTGTCGAACAGCTTACTGTCGTCCATATAGATCACGTCTACCACTCTGCCCTCATCAATCCTCTTTGTTACTTTTTCAAACAACTCAATCAAGTTTGTGACATGTTTTCCCATGCACAAAGCCATGTTAACAATCCCTAATCAGTCCTTGCCTTTCCAAATACATGTACATCCTATCCCTCAGGATTCCCTCTAATAACTAGCTCACCACTGACTTCAGGCTCACCGGTCTATAGTTTCCTGGCTTTCCTTACCACCTTTCTTAAATAGTGGCACCACGTTAGCCAACCTCCAGTCTTCTGGCACCTCTACTGTGACTATCGATAATACAAATATCTCAGCAAGGAGCTCAGCAATCACTTCCTTAGCTTCCCACAGAATCCTCAGTGATATTGGAATAAGTCAATTGTTTCAGTGATGGAAGTTGCAGGGGAGCTGCAGTAATCTTTTCAAATTGTTGTGTTGTCTCCTGTAGATTAGATTCTCTCTAAGCTGGCGACTGAGGGATTGGATGTTGTGCTGGGGATACTGAGAAAGCAAATTGTTCAGTCCCATAGGTTATTGTGGTTGTATTGTTTTAAATCACTTATGATCGTGGTGCAGCAAACTCTGCAACTCCAGAAGATGAAAGAACTGAGAAAAGTATTAACATCAAAATGAGGAAGGTTATAAGAAGTCAAGAAAAGGAGGGAAGAATAATGATCATAGAGCCTTAGCTCATCATTAAGTAAAGCAGACAACCAATATGACTTTATTATTTATCATTCAACATTTATTTGGTATCTAACGCTCACCAGAGAATTTGCACTATTATGTATAGCTCACTGTGTAAGAGGGTACTATATTAAAATGTCAAAGTTTTATGTTGATCTGTATTATTTTACTTACCAATGGAAAGGCTCTCAGCTCTCAAAAATTTCGATCTCATGCCCAAGGCAGATATAGCACAGGGTTAGATGCAGATTAAATTTTCCTCGACACTGTCCTACCAAATATCCATATAGCAGTTACCATCTATTTTACGCCTGACACCCAATGGAGAAGGAATTATGCATTCATGTCTGAATTGAGCCAAGCTGCTGGTACCCAGTGTGGTTCAGACTGAGCTCGTTTGACAGCACAAAGTAGCTGCATGTGGGTGTCTGGGAGCTCATCATTCACAATCACACAGTCAAACAGGTGTCCAAAATAGTCCAGCATCTTCTCAGACACATCCTCCATCTCTTGTAAGTCTTCTTCCTATGAGTCAAAAATATACGTTTGAAATAAATGTTTTATATGGAGAGAGGCCATGCTGTGATACAGGAGTCAGAGGAGTGATAGAAGGAGTGACAGTGATTCAGAGAAAGAGCGCGAGAAAGAGAGATATTTACATGGAGCAATACAAATACAAGGAGTGATAAAGTTAGGAAGGTAGAGAGATCCAACTATAGAGAGGGGATGAGAGAGAGAGACAGACAAACAGACAGACAATGTGATAAAGGAACAAGTGACTAAAACAATGAAAGAGATAGTGGCACTGATATTTATAGGAAGACAATGTTGAGTAATGTTTTTGGTTTGTATGCGGAGAACCTGAAAGAATGGATATCCGTAGGTCCTGCTGAATTTAATGGCAGATCACTGAATCATAGAGATAAATAGCACAGAAACAGAGCCCTCATATTTCTAGTTTCTATTTCCTGGTCATACAGAATTTGACGTTGGTCGCCTTGGGCATCAGTTTGATGATCTTATTCAATGTACCTGTGACTGTGTCCAGAAATAAGTTCAGTATTGGAATGTTGGTATCAAAATCTTTCCCTAATGGCTAAGTGCCAATAATTTGGAATGGCAACAAAAAAGGTTATTAAAATGCAAACCCACCTTGAAAGATCTGTTTACATAATAATCAGTGATGATACGGCTTTTTGCTCGTGTTTGTTGCAAGCGCCTGATGCTTGGAGGTTTGATGAATATAATGAAGGGTTTTAACTCCTTTGTTCGTGCCTCTGGAATTCTCTGTAAAGGAGAAAGTCAAAGCACTTAGCAATGTAGTCATGAATCTAAGAGGAACCTTATCTTGTTTAGCAAACTACACACCAACTTACCCAGCCCATCATCCCACTTGTGTTATACATAGAAATTCATGTTAAGTCTTTGCATTGTAAAGCACCACCACCACCTCTAACATTACACAGCACTTGTTCAATCTATATAGACACATAAAGCACAGAAATAGGCATCTAGCCTTGTGCCTGTTCTGGATTCTATCACCCAGTCATTTCCAATCCTGTTGCTGTTTTCCTACAGCCCCGTATTTATTTTCCTTTTTGACTAGTTATCCAAGTTCCTTTTGGAAGTTATGATTGAATTTGCTTCCACCTTTTGCTGGCGCTGTATTCCAATTCAAGAATTTGCTATAGAAAGAAAATCTCCTCTTATCCTGACATGTTATTTGTTATTTTCAGTGATCTTAACTTATGAGGTGCATCTCAAGTAGTCCACTTACTTTTCAACAGCACTGCTTGCATTTTTCCAACAGCTTTAACATAGTAAACTATGTTTCACAGCAGCCTGAAGAGCAGGCACCAAATCGGCAGTGGTGGAAGAGATAGGGAAAACTACTGGAGACCAAGCAAAAGAGCCATGTAGCTCTGAGGCTTTAGGAAGAGGCGACAGACATGGTGAAGTGGAGAAACTTAGGAAGAACATTCCAGAATGTGGGTTCAAGACTGAAGAAGGCTCTGAAACTGTAATGCAGCCGTAAGAAGGATGCAAATCCAATCAAAACAATGGAGAAGACATTTTGGAACACAAAGCCGTAAGAAAGAATGAGGAGCTGATCAGTGATTTCTAAAGGACATTGGACTAGCTCTCAAGGAAAAAAATGTGCAGGGCTATAACGATAGAGCGGGGAATGGCAGGAGGATATTGGACAGAGAACAGCTAATAAATTATATGGTATCCTCAGTATTTGAGGGTTTATTAATCAGGGCATGGAGTACAAAAGAAGGAATTTGTTTGAACTTATACAAAGCACTAGTTCAGCCTTAGCTGGAGTATTATATCTGCTTCTGGACACCATGCTTTAAGAAGGATGATCGGCTTTGGAGAGAATGAAAAGGGCAAAGAATGTAGAGATTTTAATGGGAGCCAGATAGGATCTCTCGAGTCCTGCCAGAGTTAAGTTGTAGATGACCTTTTGTGAAACTGCACAGAAGTGGTCCAAGATATTGGTGAAGTCTTGGAATGGTAAAGTGGGATGTTGTCATCAATAGAATGCAAGTTGGCAAATGCTTTGGGAGGAACAAAGGAATGAGATAGTGCAGGTACATCTGAGGTGACCATGCAGTGTGTCAAGAAAATCCATTCAATCTTGTTGAAAAGAGATACATGTTGGCAAAGATTTTTGTTTTGTTCTCATCAGACAAATCCAAGAATGCCAAATATCAAACAGTTACAACAATTTGTACCTGAGAGAAAGGTTGCCAATTAGTTGGCCGGACAACTCAATTGTAGAATGGTATGAGTGAGGCCAGATATGTTGGATAGTAAGGGAAGATTAAGTGGGTGAGGCAGCTGTATAAATGATCTCAATTTTATAGATGTAAATAATCCATCACCATCCCATGTTTGAGATTAGAGGCAAAACTGAAAAGGCAACGTAAAATAGAGAACCATGAGAAGCATTTTGGTGCTGAGGAAAGGAGCTTGGGGTTGTCCTCATCCACCAGAGCACCAGAGGAAGAGGAGAAAGAGGCAAATAATAGTCAAAAGCATCCAGCAGATTTTGCACTGAACCATCATGTCAGTCGAATGCAACAAAAACAAAAATTGCTGGGAAAACTCAGCAGGTCTGGCAGCATCATGGAGCGAAAGCAGCATTAGCGTCTCAGGTCCAGTGACCGTTCGTCAGAACTGTTTTTGTTTCTGATTTTCAGTTTGTGCAGTTGTTTCTTTGATTTTTCTCCATTTCAGGCGTTGTCTGATTTACATGTTGATCCTCGGATTTAGGACTGTAAACGTGGAAATTAAAGTAGGGGAAGAGTGAATGTGGAGCAACTTCGAGGAGATAGGAGTGGAACTGATAGGATTGTTGAGCAGGATAGTGATGACTATGGACCTGTGATAGGTGGGAAGGAAAGTCTGGAACAAGTTGAATGAGAGGGAGTAGATTTATTCCTGAGTGAAGCAGATTCAGACAAGCAGAGGTTGAGTGAGGACAGGATTCCAGAGAACATGGAAGAGCTCAGTGGAGGGAACTTGGGTAGAGCTTGACCGCAGAGCGGATGAGGAGCTGACTAAGTGAGAAAAGGAGAAGAGCATTTCAGTGCCAAGAAGGTTTGGAGTGTGACAGATGATAAATTTGAAGGAGGGTGGCAGATAGTCCTCACATATGGTGTCAGGAGATCATTAGTATCATGGCTAGCAAGTTGGCTGCAAAAAGTAGGAAATAAAGATCAGGGTTAGGATGAGTAGGAACAGAGCTGAGACTGTTCTTGTTCACCATTTCCATCAACAATTTGGAATCAGGAATCAGAAGCACAATTGCTAAACTTGTAAACAATACTAAGCATTGGACAACAGTTCATAAAAATGTAGGAACAAAAATGTACTGCAATATAACATACGGAGACACGAAGAAAATGCAGAGTGAACACATTATTGGCAAATGAATTCAAAATTAAAGAAACAAAAGACTCATATTTCTATGGCATGATTCACAAGATAAGGATGGCTGAAGTAGCAAAAGAACCAATAAAGTACGCTGAAAAGTGATGGTAGGAAGCATTACGAGGTTATAATCCTTTGGAGTATGGGAGCATAACATTAAAAATAGCAGTAACAATAAATGACAAAAGCACTGGCATTCAATTTTTGAGGGATAACATTGAAAAATAGATAAAATGGTTAACTTGGAGCAGTGTGAATGTTTTTGGTGTCTGTGCTATAAAAAGGATTCTGAGACAATGGACAAGGTATTAAAAAGAGTTACTGAAATGAAACCAGCGCTGTGAGGTGATAACTATGAGGAAAGTTTGGACCTTTTCTTTTATGAAAATAAGATTGAAGGGTGACTTGAAAGAGGTCTGCAGCTTTATGAAAGGATTAGATACAGCAGCTATAGAAAAGAGATTTTCACTTCCCAACCAGATTCCATGCAGGGTAATGAGAGAAAAAAACATTTTCACAAAGCAATTTGTTAAACTATGGCATGCACTGCCCAGAAATGCGATGTAAGCAGATTCAATTGAGGTATTTAAAAGGGCATTGGATTTTGTTTTTTGAAAAGTATTGGTGCATAGGAATATGGAGAAAAGGCAGGAAATGGGCACTAGATAATGTAACAGGTGAAAGCCCAAGGGGCTGAATAGCCTCCTTCTGCACTGTAATAATTCTATGATTTATTAGGGATCATTAATATAAGACAGTCTCCAATAAATCTAATAGGAAGTCAGGAGAGTAACGAATGTAGAATTTGCTACCACAGAGAGTAATTGAGGCAAGTAGCATAGATTTATTTAATATTGAAAAGCAGGTGAGAGAGAAAGGAATGAAACAACATATTCATAGAGTCAAAAACCTTATTGCACAGAAGTAGGGCATTTGGCTCATTATGCTTGTAATGACTCTTTGAAAAATTAATTGTGCTTAGTCTCCCACCCCCATCTTTTGTCCATAACCTTGGAAATTCATCATCCTCAAATGTTTGTTCAACCTCCCCTTAAAAGTTATTTTTATAATCAGCTCCTATCACCTGTTCCAGAAGAGTCCCAGATCTTGACAACACTGAGTGAGGTTGGAGTTAGATAGTGAGGAATGGGAGGAGGTCCATGTGGAGAATAAAGTTGGGCCAAATGACTTGTTTTTGTGCTGTGAACACAATACAGTATTATATGATGGTAAGCTTTTCAATGTAGGTGCCAACTAAAGGGTAAGGTGATAGATTGAAGTGAGACCCAGTGTTAGAAAATAAAGCCACCCCTCCAAGTGAAGGAAGGATGTGTGGAATGTGAATTTGGCAGTAATTATAGCCATTCCATTAAACTGTGCTGTGAAGTATCCATGGTTTCCAATATAGTGCTTCACAGAGTGGGCTTCTATTGCCAAGGTTTGACCTTAACAATATTAATTGATCAAGATGACCATTGCAGAACAGTCCAGCTTTTCTTTACCCTTCAATATGTACAAGAACACTTACCTGTGGCTCCAGGTCAATGACACAAATTAACCCCAAGTCCAGAATCAAGCGCACAGCCTCTCTGCTCGTGCCATATAGATGCCCTTTGTATTGTCCATACTCCAGGAACCTGAAGTGAGAAGAAGACCCTTCACAAACAGAATTATATTAGTTTCAACTTTCATTCGTATGTCACAGTCGATGTCTATCTGGCAGAATGGAGGAGATCAGAGGCTCTTCTCTTTCATAACATCTTGGGTGCACAGTTTCTTGAATTACATCCTGTCTTCACTCTTTATTGTCCGAAAGGAACTATTGAACCCCATCAGTATACTACATGAACTGTTATGTCAAAACTCTCCCCATTGATACATTAAATCTCCCATTGAATCTCGACATTTAATACCTTATCTTTCCAACAGAAGCCTGTAACTCTGGTATATTAACCCCATGAATTCAAATTAGGAAATTGGCCTCTCCCTGTTCCTTTCAGCCCCTTAAGCCTGTTCTGGCATTTAATATAATTCTCCCTCCATTTGTCTATGTTAGTTCCATAATTGCTAAATATCTTTGGCCATCAAAAATCTATCCATCTTAGATTTTAAGTTGAAAATTGAGTTGGTACGTACTGCTTCTTAGGGACTGTATTCCATGTTTCAACCACTGTATGTTTCATGACTTTATTCCTGATCTTAAAGTTATGTCCCTTTGTCCTAGACACTTTCACCATCAGAAATTGTTTGTCCTTATCTAATCAATAGATTCCTTTCAAAATTCTAAAAACCTGAGACAACTTAGGGACATGTAATCTCTCCTCATTGTCTAATCCTTGGAACCTTGATAATATTTGGGTGAATCTATCTAGTCTTCTTTTACAGATAATACATCCTTTCCAAGTTGTGATCCCAAGAACCATGCAGTTTTCCAGATGTAAACAAGTCAGGACTTTGTAGCTGCAGCTAAACTTCCTTCTCTTTATATTCAAGCCCTCTAGCTACAAAACTGGATGGAAGGGTGAACTGTGAAGAGGATACAGAGATGCTTCAGTGTGATTTGAACAAGTTGAGTGGGCAGGCAAATGTGTGACAGATGAAGTATAATGTGAATTAGTGTGAGGTTATCCAATTTGGTTGCAAAGCCAGGAAGGCAGATTGTTACATGAATGGTGATAGATTGGGAAAAGGCGAGGTGCAATGATACCCGTACACCAGTTATTGAAAGTAAGCATGCAGTCACAGCACATGGTGAAGAAGACAAATGGTATGTTGGTCTTCACAATGAGATGATTTGAGTACAAGAGCAGGGATATCTTGCTGTAATTGTACAGGGCCTTGGTGAGCCCACACCTGGAATATTGTACATAGTTTTGGTCTCCTTATCTGAGGAAGGATCTTCTGGCTACAGAGGCCATGCAACAAAGGTTTACCAGACTGATTCCTGGGATGACAGACTGAGGTATGCAGAGAGACTGGATTGGTTAGGACTATATTCATTGGAGTTTATAAGAATGAAGAGGACCTCATAGAAACCCATCACATTCCAACAGGACGAGGCAGGGATGTTCCCAATGACTAAGGAGTCCAGAACCGGGGAGTCACATTTTAAGATACAGGGTAGGCTATTTAGGACTGAGATGAGGAGAAATTTCTTCACCCAGAGAGTGGTGAGGCTGTGGAATTCTCTGTCACAGAAAATATTTCATGCCAAAACATTGAATATTTTCAAAAAGGAGATAGGTATCTTTATTATGGTCAATCAGATGTGATCATATTGAATGGTGGGGTTAAGTTCAAAGGACTGAATGGTCTATTCCTGCTTTACTTTCTATGTTTCTAGGTAAATAGGCTAAAATTTCATAAACCTTCTTGATTTCTTTTTGTACTAAATCACTACATTTAATCATCTGAGCATTCGAACCCTTAATACTTCCTTGAACTTGCACATTTACACCATTTAAAAAATACCTCAGCCCCTTTATTTTTTGATCCACTTGTGGTAACTTCTCATATACTTGCATCAAAATTCATCTGCCACACCGCTGTCCATTAATTTAATCTATTTATTTATAATTTATGCTCGTTTCTACATTGTTTAATATGCTACTAATCTTTGCATGGTCAGTTAATCTAGATTTACATGGATATATTTTTTTAAAATTTTAAATCACTCATGGATGTAGTGAATACTTGAGATCCCAAAATAGGCCCTGTTGGAACACTTCCAGTTATATTTGAGTGCATATCCATTACATCTCTTTTCTGTCCTAAATGTCTAACTATTCATCTAGCCAAGTTAATAATTTGTCTTCAATTTTGTACACTGTAGTTCAATCAAATTTGTTTGTTATGACCAGCCCTTTTACAAATCCATGTTGACTCTCTGTAATAAACTCAAAATTCTCTCTAAATCCTCTGTCACTGTGTCATTAATTATAGATTCAAACAAGTTTCCCGCAACAGATGTTAGACTAAAAGGTCTGTAATTTCCTAACTTTGCTTCCTCATATTTCTTAAATAACAAGCTACCTTTATAATTTTATAATAGAGAAGCGATTGTTCCTGCATTAAGCAAACTTTAGAGATATGACCAAAGCATTTGCAATTTCCTCAGAAACCTCATTTAAACCCTCAGGTGAAAAGCATTCGATCCAGAAATTTGTCATGGTGCTCCCCATGTGGTGAAACTGCAGAATTATCTAGTCCTTGGCAGACTACTGTTCAGACCCATGCGCTGCTGTAACATATGCATCCTGACACAATGTTACCCATAACAGCTGGAATCTTGGTAGTAGTTGCCTTACTGTACTAGCCCTCCTTTTAAAATCTGAGGCTGCTTATTGGTGGTAGGGAGTTGGGTAGGGTGCGGTTTGAAACTCATCCTTCTGTGACTGAGTCAAACCATTTCCCTCCCACTCCTATCAGCCTAACTGAAGAGTGATCACTGCATCCACTTCATCTGCTTTCCCCCCACTCCCAAATTTATGTTTAGATGCAGTTTCTGCTGCTCTGTTATTCATATCAACTTCCAGACAGGTGGATGAGCTGAGACTCCCATTGTTATTGATGCTCTGTGACCACTAGACTGCATGAGAACACACCCTGAAGGCGATGTTGCTCCATTTGCAACAGACAGCTTAGAAAGAGTTTCCAGTAGTAGTGTCATTGCAATGGATTTCATATTATTCCAGTGCCTTGTTACCCAATGGGACTGTTGTTTCAGCTAACATAGTCCCCATCAACCATTAGCCATTTTTTATTTCAACCCAGTGGGTCCTCACCTGTGACTCAATGCCATGGCTTCAAATGTTTCTTTGGAAACAAAGTAGTACTCCCGTCCATCTTCCTCATAGCTGTTTGGTGGCCGAGTGGTATCTGCAAGGGCAAGAGGGAGGAGAACCAGGCTGAATCAAAGCAGGGTTGAAGTTATACACATTGAACGTGGTTTAGTAAATGCAGAATGTACCATGAGGAATCTAGCTTAGACACACATCCTCCGGCTTCCACTCAAACTCATCCTTCATCTGAACCTGGAGTACTGTGGACCATTTTGTTCTCCTTATCTAAAGCAGGATATATATTTGCCTTTGAAAATAATTGCCTCAGTTAATTCCTGGTATGAGAGGAGTGTCTTTTGAGAAGATATAGAGCAGAATGGGCTAATATTCTCTGGAATGTAGAAGAATGGGAAGTGATCTCATTGAAAAATGTCAAACTTTGAAATGGTATTAGGGGGTCAACGCTGAGAGACTGTTTCTATCTGACTGGAATGTTGAGAATAGGGATCATTGTCTCAGGTTGGCCATTTCGAACTGAGATGAGAAGACATTTCTTCATCCAGAAGGTCATGAGTCTTTAGCCTTCTCTACCCTCAATCCTGTAGATTGAATGAATATATTCCAACCTGAGATTGTTCAGCTTTTGGGAACTAAGAATCAAGGGGAGGGTAGGGAAATGAATCAATGTAGATGATCAGCCATGATCTTACAAATACCTGAGCAACTGGACGAGCTGACTGACCAATCACCCACTCGATAAGACAATAGACAAAATCTGAGGTAATCAACAAGCCTGGATCAGAGACAGGAGTCATTTAGAAATGTCTATAGAATCACAGGAGACTAGGAATCCTGATGGCTGTGTTAAATGGCTGGCAGGAAGACAGCAAATTAGCTAATACATATTAAAAAGTGAGTAACGAATTAAGACATTTAGACCATAAGACCATAAGACATAGGAGTGGAAGTAAGGCCATTCGGCCCATCGAGTCCACTCCGCCATTCAATCATGGCTGATGGGCATTTAAACTCCATTTACCAGCATTCTTCCCGTAGCCCTTAATTCCTTGTGACATCAAGAATTTATCAAACTCTGCCTTGAAGACATTTAGTGTCCTGGTGTCCACTGCACTCTGCGGCAATGAATTCCACAGGCCCACCACTCTCTGGCTGAAGAAATGTCTCCGCATTTCTGTTCTGAATTGACCCCCTCTAATTCTAAGGCTGTGTCCACGGGTCCTAGTCTCCTCACCTCATGGAAACAATTTCCTAGTGTCCACCCTTTCCTAGCCCTGTATTATCTTGTAAGTTTCTATTAAATCTCCCCTTAATCTTCTAAACTCCAATGAATACAATCCCAGGATCCTCAGCCGTTCCTTGTATGTTAAACCTACCATTCCAGGGATCATCCGTGTGAATCTCCGCTGGACACGTTCCAGTGCCAGTATGTCCTTCCTGAGGTGTGGGGACCAAAACTGGACACAGTACTCCAAATGGGACCTAACCAGAGCTTTATAAAGTCTCAGTAGCACAACGGTGCTTTTATATTCCAACCCTCTTGAGATAAATGACAACATTGCATTCGCTTTTTTAATCACGGACTTAACCTGCATGTTTACCTTTAGGGAATCCTCGACTAGCACTCCCAGATCCCTTTGTACTTTGGCTTTATGAATTTTCTCACCGTTTAGAAAGTAGTCGATGCTTTTATTCTTTTTTCCAAAGTGCAAGATCTCGCATTTGCTCACGTTGAATTCCATCAGCCATTTCCTGGACCACTCTCCCAAACTGTCTAGATCCTTCTGCAGCCTCCCCACTTCCTCAGTACTACCTGCCTGTCCACCTAACTTCGTATCATCGGCAAACTTCGCTAGAATGCTCCCAGTCCCTTCATCCAGATCATTAATATATAAAGTGAACAGCTGTGGCCCCAACACTGAACCCTGCGGGACTCCACTTGTCATCTAACAGCACATTTAGCTTTAAATGTGCCTGTTAGAGACTCTTGTGGTGCAGATGTGGTGATCCTACCTCTCAGCTATGAGGCCCAGCTCCAGAAGTGTGTCTTGAGTAGGTTGCCATGATGTGGAGGAGCCAGTGTTGGACAAAGTTAATAATCACACAACACCAGGTTATAGTCCAACAGATTTATTTGGAAGTACTAGATTTCAGAGCACTGCTCCTTCATCAGCTACCTGATATATTAAATACAGAGGCAGCAACTTGTGAAAGGACTAAAATTAGTCCAATGGAGATCACACAGACCCCAGTTGGATGAATGAGTCATGGGACTGCAGGGCCAAGAGGGTGAAACCGGGGTAAAGAGGTATCAGTATCGGAGAGGCGGAGCAGCTTGCTGCTGTTAACTAATAGGAAGGGCCCTGGGCACCTTTTGTCCTAATTGACCAGACACCTTGTGTTCACAGTGGACTAGCCACTCCTGATCTACCGCACCCAGCAGAATCCAGGTCACCTAAGTGAATTCCTTGCGCCTATCTTTCTGAAAACAGAGTCTCAAGAGCCTGCACAACAGACGGTGGTCTGTCTCTCCCTTTAAAGGATCTCATGGTTTGCTGCCAATCAGGTAGTTGTGTGCAAACTCATTGATGCTGTGGGTGATGCTACACAGATATCTAGACTTACGTGGTACAGGACTTTGGAAGAGATGTGGATCCGACTCAATCAACCTTCTCCTCAGTTCATTCACTCCCACTCCTGAGGGACCTAATGTGTCAGGAAAACAAGAAAACCAAATTTGCCTCTGGTATCGATGTGCCCAATTATCACAAGACATTTCCCATTTAGAAAGTGTTCAAATTCCAACTTGTCATCATAACGTTAGTGGTGGGGTGTGGGTCACCAAAGCTCTGAAAAACAACTGTCTCCCCTGTTGTCCTGCTCAATGGGACTACCCTGACTTGTTTCAACTCTGTCCTATTGAATTGTAGCCATAGCAACTCTTGCATTGGAGTAAGGTTTCATATTGTACATTGTCAGCAGCATCACTCCATCACTTCTCTCCAGCACATCACTGCCTCTCCACTGTTTGTGAGTCACAATCTCCTCCACTTAAATATCAGGAAGCAAAAAATTGTCATCAGACCCCACTTCTGCTTCAGGAAGTGCACCCCGGCTATTGCCTCAGGCTGAATCAGACTGTTCACTACCTCAACATCACAGTCAATTTGGAGCTGAGCCCGTGATCCCATAACATCTCCATTAGAATGACCACTGACCTCACTGTAACGTTGCTCATCTCCACACCTGCCTCAGTCCCATAACTACTGAAACCCTCATCCATTTCTTTGTCTTCTCCAGATTTGATTATTGCAACTCTCCTGGCACGTTTCCTGTTCTTTGTTTCCTGTGGGATTTCAGCTCACCTAAAACTCTGCTGCCTGTGTCCTGTCTGACATTATATATCATCGACCATATGTTTTTGTCCTGAGAGTCTGCGATTGTGGGACAGTATTGTCCCCTGTGGGACAGGGGTCTACCCCTAGTGCCCTGCTGGAGAACTACACCACACACACACACACACGCTGTGCAGTGTCAGGGTGTCACCTGGTGTCAGTGAGGAAATAGCTCCCCTTCAGCCACATGAGGTTGTGGACCATCCACCTGAGATGGTTTAATCTGCTTCTAAACTAGATGATTAGTTACTCACCCACCAGGACAATCAGCCTGTGTCGGTCAGTGGGGCTGCGTTGGTATCTCATAACCTCCTCATATGGTGACACTGTGCTGGTATAACAACTGCTCGGACAGCGAGTGGAGCTCCGTAACTGACTGCTCTTCGATTTCCTGCGGCACAGTCGCATGCTCCTTCTGAATCCGGCTGTAAGGGAGGGACAACAGTGTTAATGGGCAGGGATGAGTCAAACTGAAAGTTATGAAAGATACCAAAGAAATGCAAGTTCAGTCTATTTGTCTTTATTGATAACTGCAGGTCATGGGTGAGTTCCAAACATATATTTCCCCCCACTGCCTTTCCCCCTTCACACATCCTGGCAAAGAATTGGCAACTAGCTTCATTTCCCCAAACAGTTTGGCAGATCAAAATCACGATGGATCCAGGCAAAGCAGATGGGGAGAAATTGTTCCAGCTTGTAAAAGGAGGGCACAGATTTCAAGTGTTTTGCAGAAGAAGCAAATGCAAGACGAGAGAAAACCTTTCTTAAACAGCGAATAGTTGGAGTCTGGAATGCACTACCCACAAGTGTGATGGAGACAGGTTGAATTGAGATATTCAAGAGGGCATAAGATGATTACTCTGGTGCAGCCGCACTTGGAGTATTGCATGCAGTTCTGGTCATTGCATTATAGGAAGGATGTGGAAGCTTTGGAAAGAGGTCAGAGGAGATTTACTAGGATGTTGCCTGGTATGGAGGGAGTGTCTTATCAGAAAAGACTGAGGTACTTGAGGCAGTTTTCATTAGAGGGAAGAAGGTTGAGAGGTGACTTAATTGACACATATAAGATAATTAGAGGGTTAGATAGGTTGGACAGTGAGACCCTTTTTCCTCGGATGGCGATGGCAAGCACAAGGGGACATGGCTTTAAATTGAGAGGTGATAGATATAGGACAGATGTCAGATAGTCAGAGTAGTAGGGGCATGGAACACACTGCCCTCAACAGTAGCAGACTCCCAACTTTAAGGGCATTTAAATTGTCATTGGATAGGCATATGGACGAGAATGGAATAGTTTATGTTTGATGGGCTTCAGATTGGTTTCATAGGTCGGCGCAACATCGAGGGCTGAAGAGCCTATACTGCGCTGGAATGTTCGATGTTCTACAATTATTTAAATAGAAACAATGTTGAAGGTTATGGAAAAAAGGCAGGAGATGAGCAATGAGTCAAAATGATCAGCGAGCTGGAGCAGACATGACAGGCTGAATGGCCTCCATCTGCACCATAACATTTCTGTGATTCTGAGAGACGGGACTTTTGGAGGAGATTAAAAAATGATCTCATTTCACTGACCAATATATTAGAGGGACTAAATTCCATCTTTCCATGACAGTATTTGGGTGAGAGGGAGGAGAGTTTGTGGAATTTTCCTAACAGTATTTGGCTACTGATGTTGAAAAAGTACATTTTGGTGCCAGAATGAAGTGTTAGTGGTCAGGGTGAATATTTGATCCATCTGCCAAGGAGAGCAATAGAAAGGCAGAACTGAGGGACAGGAGGCAGAATGGGAAACACACATAAAGCAGCTGCAGAGAAGAGTGAGCAAGTTATAACTCACGAATGTACAGTCCTTGGTTATATCCATTGAATTCAGCATCTTCTGTACACCAGGGAGATATCACCAGTAAAGAGAGCACAGAACAAGGCAGATGTTAAATCACATCTTAATTCTCACACATTAGATCACAAATTATGTACACTAGAACCTAAATTATAGCAGTTAGATCTTGGTAACTCAGCCAGTACTGGTGTTACCAGGAATAACGAGCTATAAGTTTTTGGATGAGTTGCTCCTATGTAGGGAGGCTGTGGAGAAGGTAGCACTGACAGGGAATACTTGCGGACACAGAGATGGGCTCACGTGTGTATATTCAACGCAAGGAGTATCAGAAATAAGGTGGCTGAACCTAATGTGTGATTGGTACTTGGGACTACGATGTTGTGGCTATCACAGAAACGTGGATAGAAGAGGGACAGGAATGGTTGTTGGAGGTTCCTGGTTACAGATGTTTCAGTAAGATTAGGGAGGGTGGTAAAAAAGGAGGGGGTGTGGCGTTGCTAATTAGAAATGGTATAATGACTGCAGAAAGGCAGTTCGAGGGGGATCTGCCCATGGGCTGATGTCAGAAATAGAAAAGGTGCAGTCACCTTGTTGGGTGTTTACTATAGGCCCCCCAATAGCAGCAGTGATGTGGAGAAACAGATTGGGAAACAGATTTTGGAAAGGTGCAGAAACCACAGGGTAGTAGTCATGGGCGATTTCAACTTCCCAAATATTGATTGGAAGCTCTTTAGGTCAAGTAGATTGGACGGGGCGGTGTTTGTGCAGTGTGTCCAGGAAGCTTTTCTAACTCAGTATATAGATTGTCCGACCAGAGGGGAGGCCATATTGGATTTGGTACTCGGTAATGAACCGGGACAAGTGATGGGCTTGTTAGTGGGTGAGCATTTTGATGATGGTGACCACAATTCTGTGATTTTCACCTTGGTTATGGAGAGAGATAGGTGCGTGCAACAGGGTAGGTTTTACAATTGGGGGAAGGGTGAATACAATGCTGCAAGACAGGATCTGAGGAGCACAAGTTGGGAGCATAGGCTGTCAGGGAAGGATGTCATTGAAATGTGGAACGTCTTCAAGGAACAGATACGACGTGTCCTTGATATGTTTGTACCTGTCAGGCAGGAAAGAGATGGTCGTGTGAGGAAACCTTGGTTGACGAGGAAGGTTGAATGCCTAGTAATGAGGAAGAAGGAGGCTTACATCAGGTTGAGGAAACAATGTTCAGACAGAGCGTTGGAGGGATACAGGATAGCCAGGAGGGAGCTGAAGAAAGGGATTAGGAGAGCTAAGAGAGGGCATGAAAAATCTTTGGTGGGATCAAGGATAACCCCAAGGCCTTTTATGCGTATGTGAGAAACATGAGAATGACGAGAACGAGGGTAGGTCCGATCAAGGACAGTAGTGGGAGACTGTGTATTGAGTCGGAAGAGATAGGAGAGGTCTTGAATGAGTACTTCTCTGAAGTATTTACAAATGAGAGGGACCGTATTGTTGAAAAGGAGAATATGAAACGGACTGGTAAGCTAGAGGAGATACTTGTAGGAAGGAAGATGTGTTGGGCATTTTGAAAAACTTGAGGATAGACAAGTCCTCCGGGCCTGACGGGATATATCCTAGGATTATGTGGGAAGCAAGAGAGGAAATTGCAGAGCCGTTGGCAATGATCTTTTCGTCTTCACTGTCAACGGGGGTGGTACCAGGGGACTGGAGCGTGGTGAATGTTGTGCCCCTGTTCAAAAAAAGGAATAGGGATAACTCCGGGAATTGAGGAGGTAACCAAGCATGTGGATGAGGGTAGAGCAGTGGATGTAGTGTACTTGGATTTTAGTAAGGCATTTGATAAGGTTCCCCATGGTAGGCTTAGGCGGAAAGTCAGGAGGCATGAGATAGTGGGAAATTTGGCCAGTTGGATAGAGAACTGGCTAACCGGTCGAAGTCAGAGAGTGGTGGTAGATGGTAAATATTCAGCCTGGAGCCTAGTTACAAGTGGAGTTCCGCAGGGATCAGTTCTGGGTCCTCTGCTGTTTGTAATTTTTATTAATGACTTGGAAGAGGGAGTCGAAGGGTGGGTCAGTAAATTTGCAGACGATATGAAGATTGGTGGAGTTGTGCTTAGTGAGGAGGGCTGTTGTCGGCTGCAAAGGGACTTAGATATGATGCAGAGCTGGGCTGAGGAGTGGCAGATGGAATTCAACCCTTTCAAGTGTGAGCTTGTCCATTTTGGAAGGACAAATAAGAATGCGGAATACAGGGTTAACGGTAGGGTTCTTAGTAAGGTGGAGGAGCAGAGGGATCTTGGGGTCTATGTTCATAGCTCTTTGAAAGTTGCCACACAGGTGGATAGAGCTTGTAAGAAGGCCTATGATATATTAGCGTTCATTAGCAGAGGGATTGAATTCAAGAGTCATGAGGTGATGTTGCAGCTGTACCAGACCTTGGTAAGGCCACATTTGGAGTACTGTGTGCAGTTCTGGTCGTCTCACTTTAGGAAAGATGTGGAAGCTTTGGAGAGGGTGCAGAGGAGATTTACCAGGATGTTGCCTGAAATGGAGAATAGGTCTTATGGGGATAGGTTGAGAGTGCTAGGCTTTTCTCATTGGAACAGCGAAGGATGAGGGGTGACTTGATAGAGGTTTATAAGATGATGAGGGGAATAGATAGAGTAGACAGTCAGAGACTTTTTCCCCGGGTACAACAGAGTGTTACAAGGGGACATAAATTTAAGGTGAAGGGTGGAAGGTATAGGGAGGATGTCAGGGGTGGGTTCTTTACCCAGAGAGTGGTGGGGGCCTGGAATGCGCTGCTTGTAGGAGTGGCAGAGTCAGAATCATTGGTGACCTTTAAGTGGCAATTGGATAGGTATATGGATGGATGCTTAAGCTAGGACAAATGTTTGGCACAACATCGTGGGCCAAAGGGCCTGTTCTGTGCTGTATTGTTTTATGTTCTATGTTCTATGTTCTATGTTAATACTTACGCATTCCTCTAAAAAAGAGCCAAAGATTTTATTCTTAGCCAATTCCCCAAACCTACCCCAGACTGGTCAGTGAGCACAAGCAGAGCCGAGACTAATCCTTGTGTTTCTTTTGTCTTGTTCCCTTTTGACTATTTCAGTACTTTGCTGGCTGGGCACCTTGCTTCCACTCTCCATCAGTTTAAAGTCATCTAATCCACTGCATCTGTATCCTAATTCACATTAAGCCCCATTCTGTAAATGTGGCTCAGTGAACTACATTGGCTTCTTGATCAGCAACAAATCAATTGTAAAATTTTCTTCTTTGTTTTCAAATTCCTCTCTGACCGAGCTCCTCTCTACCTCTGTAATCCTCTCCAGCCTAATTGTCCCAGGTATCTAAGCTTCTCTTATTCTGGCTTCTTGCACGTCCCCAATTTTAATAGTTCTATCATTGGCAGTTGTACCTTAAGCTGTCAAAACTCTAAGCTTTGAAACTCCCCTTCCAAACTTTTCTACCTAACTTGCCTTTTTTACAATGTTTCTTTAAACCTATCCTCTTTGACAGATCTTTTGGTCATGTGCTCGATTATCTCTTTCAGCACTAAGTGTCAAATTTCTTTTGGTAATACAACTGTGAAATGTCTCAAAGTTTTACTGTGTTAAAGGTGCAAGGTAAATTCAAATTTTTGTTTTTTGGGGGATAGTAGGGGGTGATCATAAGCAAATTCCTAGCCCAGTGATCAGTGGCGGTGATCAGAGCAGTTAGATCAAGTGGCTGGATGGCTGGTTTACAATGCAGACAGATGCCAACAGTGTGGGTTCAATTCCTGTACCAGCTGAGGTTACCAATGAAGGCCCCAACTTCTGAACCTCACCCGTTTCCTGAGGTGTGGTGACCCTCAGCATAAATTGACCACTTGTTGTCTATCGCTAAAGAGAGAGCAGCCCAATGGGATTATAGTGACTTTACATTACTGTTTTGGTGAGTATTGGCTAGCAATGACTGTGATTCTAATCAGGATACAGGTCATAGACTTATGATCTGCAGACTTACCTTCTCTCAGTTCCTCTTTAGAAAGCAAACGAGAGGGAAGAATTTTGTAAAATAATACATTAAGTACAGATATCTCTTCTGCTTTCTTGCCACCAATCAACTGCAATTTGTAACTAAAATTAGTCCTCAGCTTTAAACGGCCCACCCAACAGCCAACCTGCAACTAAAATTAATCCTCAGCATTAACAGTGGCCCCATGATTTTAATAACACGTTTATTGATAGCAGGCAACATGTGAAAAAAATGTCCAATTTAGTTTGGTCACCACAAAAATAAGTTAGATATCCTCCTGTTTCCACAAAATTCATTTCTGTAGCACTTGTTATATCACCATTTCTGATGGAATCTTGCAATTGAAATATTTACATGGGCGAGTCATTGTGCAAGCATTTAATCACAGAAAGATCATATGCAAGTTTTTCGCTGTCACAGTTTCACTGTTGTGATCACAAGCTGAATCATTCAAAACATTTCAGGAGGAAAAGGAATATCAATGGAGATAAAAATCAGGCCATTCCAACAATGAAGGACTGATCCATAATGCATGTTTTACACTAGATTACAAGTCTATCATAGTCTTCTACAGCCATCCCCTGAGCTATCTGGATACTGTTGGTTGCAGCTTTACATGTATTAAACAACATTCTGTTCCACTGGCTCCACTTTTACATTCCTTCACTGAGAGAAAAAAAATTCTCCCCTCATATACAATCAGTGTGGCCTGGAATTCTTTAGACAGGGCAGGAGGTAATATATTTTGTACAGCCTTTTACAAATGCTGTCACTTTCCTCTCTCCACTTTACACCCTCCCTCTTCCATTTCCTGACAATCTTACAGGCTGCCATACAGAGGGAGGTTTAATTCTCTCCAGGCTGACCCTCAGCTGCGGAAGTTCTCCTGTAAATCACTTTTTGAAAAGCTTCTTGAGATTGCAGGCTCTAATTTGAAGTGTTTCCACCTGCATAGATTGGCACTTATTCCAGGTACTTCTCCTAATTCAGTTTTCCTTCGTGCATTGAGAGGTCTAATTCGGGTATATGGGGACTCTTAAGCCATTCCAGCAGCTATGCACTGTAGGAGAGCTGCTGCATCAATTGGAAATGGTAGTGAAGCTATTACATAGGATGTACAGCACAAAATCAAGCCATTCAATCCAATCAGCCTATGTTGGCATTTACTTTCCACACACACCTTCTGCCATCCTTCTAGAAAATAGTCAACGTTTTGACCTCAACTGTAGAACCGTATCATTGCTTACTGGTGGGATCTTGAACGCATAACACAGATCAGGGAGATCTCATGTTTACCAAGATTTCTGTTAAAGATCTCATGATCTGTGCCAATAGCCTAGGAAGTCCATGAAAAGGAATGAAAGGATGGAGTGGAAAGAGAAGAGGGGAGCCTGCTACGATCCCTGTTCCCAATCTCCTACCCCAAATATGAACCATGATGGGGAATGCTGGTCATTTGAGATGGTTGCAGTTCATATAGGAACCATTGCTAGCATTGTATATTAAACACACAAGGCTCGATTACCTGATTCAAAGATTTCTTCATCTGTGGAGATAGGAAAGAAAACCTCAGCACAACATTTTGGAAATGCAGATATTAAGGGTGATGTCCAACTAGGTGCTGCTATCAAGATGACTGACCTCAGAAACTTGGAAATTTATATTTCTCCAGGGCAGTCATCTCTGGGTAATGCAATGCTGAAAATTATCCTTAAAAAAGACCACACAAATCACATCTTCCCATGATTGGCTGGTAACTCTTAACTGTTAATCATTCAATAATTGATTCACAGCCTGACACCTCCCCCCTCCCACCCACCCACCCCTCCAAGGTTCCATCCCTTTCACTTTGTAAATAGTTTGTAGTCTACATGGATTTTGGCTTGGCTTATAATAAGATCCCTCATGGCAGACTGGCCAAGAAAGTCCATGGGATCCAAGGTAAACTGGCACATTGGATCCAAAATTGGCCGACAGTCAGGAAGACAGAGGGATGCTTCTGTGACTGGAAGTCTGTTTCCTTGGGGTTTCACGTGGTTCAGTGCTGGTGTCCTTGCTGTTTGTACATTAAAGGTTTGTAGGAAATATGATCAAGAAGTTCACAGTTGACACAGAAATTGGAAGGGCAATAAATAGTATAGTGAGGAATAGTTGTAAACAGCAGAAGGATACAAATGGACTGGTCAGCTGGACAGAACAGTGGCAAATGGAATTCAAACCACAAAAATGTGAGGTGAGGTGATGTGAGGGCTAACAAGGCAAAGAATTACACTATGAATAATAGGACCCTAGAAAGTTCTTCAGATTAGAGGGCCCTTGGTGTGCATAGTCACAGATCTTTAAAGTTAGCAGGACTTGTATATAAGGTAGTTAACAAGGCATATGGGATATTTACTTTTATTAGACAAGGCATAGAATACAAGAGCAAGAGGTTATGCAGGAACTGTATAAAGTGCTGCTTAGGCCACAATTGAAGTTCTGCATGCAGCACTGGTCACCACAATATAGGGAGTATATGATTGCACGAGAGAGAAGTTTTACCAGGATGCTGCCTGGGCTGGAGGGTTTGAGGAAAGATTGGATAGAATGGAGTTGTTTTACTTGGAACAGGAAGGTTGAGAGGGAACTTGATAGATGTGTATAAGATTATGACGGACATAGATAGGGTGGTTAAAAAAGCACTTCTTTCAACAGGAGAAAGGACAGTAACCGTAGTGGTAATGTCACTGAACCAGTAATTTGAAAACCCAGGAGACTGCTTTGGGGTCACAGGCTCAAATTGCACCTCATCAGCTGTTGGGATGTAAATCTGGCAAATGATTTTTTCATATGCGGTTAGTCTTGTTGATGGTGACTATGTAAGTTACATTAATTGTTGTAAAAACCCAGCCCCAGCTGATTCACTTATGTGCTTTAGGGAGGAGAACCTGCAGACTCTATCTATGACTCCAGATCCACAGCAGCGTGGTTGACTCTTAACCACCCTCTGCAATCACCTGGCAAATCATTTATTTCAACGGCAACAAATGCTGGCCATGCCAGTGTATGCTCACATCAGTATTTAGAAAAAATAAAGAGAAAAAAAACCCCCCATGTTCCTCAACCACACGCGCTCTCCATAATATCCCTCAACCCACCGAATGACAATTTTATTACCTGTTTCAACAAGCTTCTCAGCAATTGTCATGTCCTCTTCTGTAAACCACACAAATGAGACATAAGTGAGGTGTGAGCTTCAGGGAGTGAAATGTAATGAGCATGTAGCAGTTCAATGTGTGGTTGAACATATTCACCTTCTTCCACAGGGCTCACTGTATCAATCCCACAGCAGCAGAGAGTTAAACAGATCACATTCAGTGCACAAGAACTCACAGACAGTTAAAAGCTACAAGGGACAGAGTCAATCTCTAGCCTAAGCATCTTTAGAGGAAATGGAGGTACTATAGACCCACTCCTTTTAAAGGACTTAAAGCACTTAAAGGAAAGATATGGTCGATGTGAGGTCTGTGGGGATCAAATCATTTAAAATCAGGAAAGTCAGAGCAGGAAACAAAATATTAGAGCAGGTACAATAAGAATGTGCAGCAGAAAGCAGCGCCCAGAGAAAGGATCAGAGTTGTAACATCCCCACACAGACTGTAAAATCCCCTTATGGACTGTAACATCCCCACATGGATGGTACTGACAGTTAAACCCTTGTTCAGACAATCATACTGTCGTACTGACAGTAACATTCCCATTTTGACTTAGGATCCCCACACTAATCATAAAACCATTTGCTGATTGTAACATCCTCACACTGATGCTAACATCTCCACACTAACAGCAAAATCCCCACAATGATTGCAGCATACACACACAGACCAAAAGAGGCCCACATTGTCTGTTTCAACCCCATAATGACTGTTATAAAACCATACTGATCGAAATAACCCCACACTGACAGTTACAACCCCATACTGACTGAGGCAATCTTACACTAACCGTTCCAACCCCATACAGATCGAAACAGACCCACATTGACTGAAAAACCTCACACTGATTGAAACAATTCCATACTGACTGGAACAGCCAGACATTGACAGAAAAATTCCTACAGTGACTGAAACAACCTCATACTGACTGAAACAATTCCAAACTGACCGTAATAACCCCACACTGACCTAATCATCCCCACAGTATTGAAACAATCCACACTGGTACTACTCACAGAGTGTTGATTTGTTACAAGTGTGCAATGGGAAGGAGTGAGACCACCAGAACTCTCTCTGCTTCCTGGAAATACAGAAAGGAGATTAAAGTATTGAAGCAAAATGTAAATGAGGAGTATTTCGACGTTTACAGGGAAAAGCAGTGGAAGTTCTAGAAAATGAAAAAGCCATTCAATCTAAGCAAGCTGAAATATTTTCAGAAAATACTCTATCAGTTCCCTAGGTGCATGCAACAGTGGGAAAGTGAATTTCAGAGGATAAGCTTCAGCAGGAAAGCTAATATATCAGCTAATATTTAATATCTTGTGATTGATGTGGAGTTCATGTAATGGAGGGCTGCATTTTAAAAGGCTGAAATAATTTTTCTTTAATGATTTCTTTCTCTGTCTAACTTTTGCTGTATCTGCCAGGGTGTTTGATGGAACCTGCAGAGGGAGGTTTATTTTGAGATCCAACCCAGTGTTGGGTCTACTCTGTAAGAGTTTGATGGGACAATATAAAGTGCACTTTTACTCTGCATGTCCTTCTATGCTGTACCTTGCATTGACAATATTTGATGGGCCAATATAGAAGGAGCTTTATTCTGTATCTAACCTCATGCAGTCCCAGATTGTAATCTTAGATGATGAACCATTGATTCCTCTTTTGTCTGACTGAGTGAATGCTAAAAATATCATAGCTCCATGTGATGAAGAGCAGCATGTGATCAGGGCATCAGGAGGACACTCCCAAGAAGCATTACCAGACAATACATTAACTGGCCCTTTATTACCCAGCTAACCCCAATATCTCACTAATTGGTTCCAAGGTTCCAATGGTAGGCTAATAAATTGTAACTACGCTTCAAAGAAATACATTGTATTTCAAGGACTTCTGGAAATTTTTGAGAATATAAATGTAATAAAAGCAAAATCTTCAAGTGCTGAATATCTGAAGTAAAATTGAAAGCATTGGAGAAAGTCAACAGTTCTGTGAAGAGAAAAACAAAGTTAGTGTTTCAAGTCCAACACGATTCTGCTTCACAAATTCTCTTCGACTCCTGATCCTATTTTCTATGTTTCTATGAGTGGCCTCCTTCTGCATTGTTAAACATCTGCGATTTGTGTGAAGTGGACTTGAACCTATAGCTTCTGTCTTAGAGGCTGGGACAATGCTGTACCACAAGATCTTCATCTCTGCTTCTTTATAGCAGTAACTCACAAAAAGACTTGCCCATCAATCTGCACTACTTCTGCCTTCACATTAGGTCTGTAATTGTGCATTCCAAGTCAGTTGGCTTACCTCTTTAGCTGGTTATTGGAGGGAATTAGGCCTGCGCACTTCGAGGAAGTTGTGATATTCTTGGCCTGCCACCACAGGGTATCATTCTGGTCGACAATCTGCAGGATATCTCCTCTCCTGAAGGTCAGGCCAGCTTCCACACAAGGAATGGCAGGATCATACTGCGGGCAGTAGTCTATCAGTGGTCTCACATAAAGCTACAAAGGAGGAGATGTTGTGAGAAACTGCATACTGTGTGTGATTGACAGTTTAAAATATATAACACGAAGAACAAAATGGAAGAAACAGAAAAATCTGATCAAGAAGTACATGATGCTGAAAATGCACAGCAGATAAGCTGGGTTCTGAAAAAGACAATGCAGATTAGCATTTCGTTATCTTATGTGGAAAGGTTGAACAGGTTGAGGCTTTACTCACTGGAGTTTAGAGGAATGAGAGGTGAAACATTTAAGACTCAGAAGGGGTTTGACAACGTAGGTACTGAGATGCTGTTTCCCTTTTTGGGAATCTAAAATGAGGAGGGAACAATTTCAAAACATCAGCCATTTAGGACAGAAGTGAGAAGCAATTTCTTCTATCAAGAGATTGTTAGCCTTTAGAATTCTGTTCCCCAGCAGAGATCAAGTCACTGAATATATTCAAGCCTGACTTTGGCAGATTTTTGATCAACAGAGGAGTCAAGCCTTATGGGAGACAGACAGGAAAGTGGAGGTAAGGCCATCTCAGATTAGCCATGATTTGTTGAAAAATGACATCGGAGCAGGAGTAGACTCTGCAGCACACTGAGTCTGCTGTAATACTCACAATGATTACTGCTGATCTTGATCTTTAACCCCACTTCCCTGCCCAGTCCCCATATACTTTGATTCCCTGAGAATTCAGAAAAAGGTCTATCTCAGCTTTAAATATCTTCACTGAAGGAGCACTCACAACACTCTGAGGCAGAGAATTTAAAAGATTCTCAACTTTTTAAATGAGGAAACTTCTCCTCATCCCAGTCCTAAATAATTAGCCTCTTATCCTGAGACTATGCCTCTTCAAAAGTCCACCTCAGTCCATTGTAACTGAAACCTTCAAAAATGCCTGTGTCACCTCCAGATTCAAATATTCTAATACTCTCTAGGTGGTTTCTCAGCATTCACCCTCTGTCAAATCCAATTCATCCATAGCTTTGCTACTTATTTCATGGGCTGCACTAGGCTCCACTTACCCATTCTTATCCTTGCTGACCTGCCCTGACTTCCAGTTCTTCATACCATCTATTCTCCAGCATCTAGATTATCTGAAATGTTGCTCCTGAAGCATATTCTGCAATATCCTACTGGGGAATAATGGGACAAGGTGAAGGAGGGAGTAAGAATGGGAATAATGATGGGAAAGAGAGATAACACCGGAGAGGAAACATTCTGAGAGAGTAAGATGCAAGGAGTGTGAGAAATATGTGAGCAAAGAGACGTCGGACAGTTGTAGTAAAGTAAACCTGAGTAGAGTCATGTGGGTATCACTATGACACAGGCCTTACTGTGTTTTGAGAAGAGCTTCTTGGTCGATGTGACACTGGAATAAGCTTGAACATGACACTGGCTTCAGACTTGCCCTGTGTGAAGTAACAATGGATTAATTGTCAGTTTTATTAAACACGTCACAAAAGATACTATTTAATAGGAGTAAAATAGTTCCTCAGTAAGGTTTTAGCCAGGAGACCTTTGTCCGACTGTACGTTGAGTGACCTTGTTAGCTGAGGAACAGTGAGTAGCACTCTTGCCTTTGTGTCAGGAACAATGTGTTCAAGTCTCTCTCCAGAGATATGAGCCCAAGAATTACTCCAGTGCAATACTGAGGGAGTGCTGCACTGTCAGGGTTAGAATTGTAAACCTCTGTCTGCTCTTTCAGATGGGTGTGTAAAAGATCCTGTTTCACATAAGAGTTATCCCCAATGTCTTGAACAATATTAATCTCTCAATGAACCTCACAAAAATAGATACCTGATCATTGTCATATCGCAGTCTGTGGGAGCTGTTCGATGTAAATTGATAGCAATGTTACCTACTTTACAACAGTGACCAAGTTTTAGAAGGTATCTTGCTGGCTGCACAGTATTTAGGAACATCCAGTGGATATGAAAGGTGCTATATAAATACAAATATTTCTTTCTGTCCATGTTCAATGGCATTATTGTTGCTTAGTTAGATCATTATGGCTCTCAATTTGACTCCAGGCAATTTAAGCCAGATAGTGAGTCTGTCGGAAGCTCCCCAGTTGGCCTTCAATTCACAGATTACATCCTAATGATACCTATATATTTAAAGAAAGGAGCCTGATTTCTCCCAGTTGGTACCCTGATCACCTCTCTCACAGTGACTCAACATGAGGAGGATGTAACAACTCAGACAGCAGCCATAAAATTTGTGAAGATTTTTTCAGGTGCTTTGCTGCAGATTTTGAATGGTTCTCAATGGCCAGGAGCCTCTCCTGGCTGTAGGTGTGTTGGAAAGATTTGCAGGTTGACTATCAACCTTCTTGGCCACACAATGCGGCCATCTTCCATCGTCATCATGTCGTGGAAACTTGAACCTGGACTTCCGGCTCAGAGGCTTACTTTGAGCACATGTTCAAGATATTAGGACAAGGAGTTGGAATGTGTACAGGGTTGATTCAATTTGATGACAAGTAAAAATGTAATTTCATAACATTCTTTCTCTGCAGTTGATAGGTATTAAGGACATTGCCCTTAAAACAAAATTAAGATTCTGTTTTTTCCTCCATCATCCCTAAAGATCCTGACTTTCACTGGGAATAGGTCTCTCCTGTCCTGAAGACACTGACTCTTATTGTGATAAGAGTCCCCTCCTCTCCAGAAAGGACTGACTCTCACTGGGCACAGGTCCCATGAGAGAAACAGCTGTTACACTTGTCTTGTTACCATGAGCTGAATGATTTGTTCAGGCTCCAGCCCAGTGACAGGTATTCCATTAACTTCGACCAACTGATCCCCAGCAAACAGCAATCCTGAAACAAAAGACCATGAATATCTATTAGAGTGTGTCAGTGCATGAAGTATTTTTTTGTTGCACTGTACCCAGAGTCCACAGTTAATGTAACAACTCAGATAGCAGCCTGCAACTCAAACTATTTCCTGATTCTGTATTCGTCCACACAGCCATAGCAGAATAATCGGTGACAGCCAATTTAAGGTCCATGTAAATATCATGCAAATGACTGATATGTTGTTTGGCATGTTAAGACTTTTCAGCAAGTGGAAGAATCTGGATAAAGTCTAAGGGAGTAGAGCTGGGGCTGAGGATTTGGTCGGATTCCAGGATCACGAATGTCGTTGACACAAACGTTGCCCTCCTCACCACAACATGGATCATCAAGTGTGCAGTTAGTATGTGACGACCTGCATCATGAATTTCCCTGCCTGCTTTCTCAGCAAGGGTAATAATGACACCTTCATCGAATGCAAGCACCTGCACCCTATCTCTCAGAGCATTCACAAAGTATCAATGACCAGCACACCCAGTGAGGTGAGAAGGATTGGGTCCCACTGAGAATCCTGAGATGCACTTCTCAAAACCCCAGCGAAGGTTTTTAGGCATGAAACTGTTGTTCTACAGTGGTTCCATCAGGATTTAGAATATGGATGACGATTGTAAATGGAAATCCTGCCAGAGGATGTATCTAACCCACTTGCTATTGGTCCTCACAGTCTGGCTGGAGAACCTTAGTCCAGGCCATTACCCACTCACAGCTGGGCGCTGTGTAGAGCCAGCCCAGCCCACAGCCATGTTGGCCACGTTCTCAGTGATAGAGGTTGTGGACTTAGAAGATGTTAATTGAAGGAGATATTTCTGATTTGTTGCAGTGCATTCTTGTACATCATACACACTACTGCCACTGTGTGCTGCTACTTATGGAAGGGAGTGGATGTTTAGGAGTGGGTGGATCAAGTGGGCTCCTTTGCCCTGAGTAATGTTGAGCTTCTTGGGTTATTGGAGCTGCATCCATCCACACAAGTGAAGAGTATTCCATCACACTCCTGACCTTTGCCTTACAGATGATAGGACAGGCTTTGAGGAATTAGGAGGTGATTTACTCAAGGCAGGCGTCTGACCTTCTCTTATAGCAATTTTATGGCTGATTCAGTTCACTGTCTGGTCAATGGTAACCTTTAGGATGTTGATGTTGAGGGAACACAGCATCATCAATGCCATTGAATATCAAAGAGAGATGGTTAAATTATTTCTTGGACAAGACTATTGCCTGGCACTTGTGTGACATAAATATTACATGACACTTATCAGCTGAAATCGGAATGTTGTGTAAGTTTTGCTGCATTTGCACACAGAATGCTTCATTATCTGAGGAGTTACCAATGGGACTGAAGATTGATTTATCATGAAACATCCTCACTCTTGACCTTCTGAATGAATGGGACTAAAAAGTGTGGGGAGTGATCCTCCAAGTCTTAGAAAGGAAGTTTAGGCCTTCCCTTTTTGGTCCATTCCCTTGCCATCCCTACTGTGTCCTGGGAGTTCATCCCAACCCAGTCCCCATGACTTATCTTCCTGCCGATAGCATCTTCCTCTTCCCCAAGCTCCAATACCTGCCGATCAAGCCCTTGTATGAAGCAGGAGCAACAGGCTAAAGTTGAAAGTTGTCTGACAACTGCCCCTTCTCCTTCCTGAACCCTGCTCTGAGTTAAAATCTTGACCACCACGTGTTCCTTGGATGGAAATCCCTGGGACTCAACTCCATGCTGGCTGCAGTTAAACCCATTATGTGGGGGCCAATATTCTGAGCATGCACAGATAGCAAGGATCTTCACCTGTTGAACAGTGTTGACAGCACAGCCGTATACTCTTAAACAATTATCCTGCCTCCACCAAATTGCCTTTGGAGTTACTCACCACTGCGATCTGCGAGACCACCACGGATCACCCGAGCTATCACTATGGACCCTGTCACTTCATGACGTTTAATAGTGGCACCCTGCATAGAGAAATAGGGGAGGTTAGAGATTTTGAGTCTGTGCAGATCTCTCCCAAATTTCACTGTAGCTGATGATCACTATGTGTGGTGTAGCATGAGAAGACAGCTTCACATGCCATGCAGTACAATTGTTGAGAGCTCCATAATTACTTTAACAGTCAGTTCTCCCTGACATAACTGAAAGTTCATGGATAACTTTTGGGATGGGGCCAATTCTCAACCTGGCTGGTCAAGGTGTAATCAGTGGCTAGTTTGCTCTGCTGTCTTCCTGACTTGCCTTTGATGTACTCTAGAGTAAGATTAGGACCAATCAAGGACAGCATTGGGAGGTTGTGTGTGGATTCAGAGGAGATGGGAAGCTCTAAATGAATATTTTTCATCAGTATTCACACTGGAAAAAATCAATGTTGTCAAGGAGAACACTGAGATACAGGCTACTAGACTAAATGGGATTGAGGTTCACAAGGAGGAGGTGTTAGAGGTTCTGGAAAGTGTGAAAATAGATAACTCCCCTGGACCAGATGGGATTTATCCTAGGATTCTCTGGGAAGCCAGGGAGGAGATTGCCAAGCCTTTGGTTTTGATCTTTCTGTTGTCATTGTCTAAATGAATAGTACCAGAAGACTGGAGGACAGCAAATGTTGTTCCTTTGTTCAAGAAGAGGAGTAGAGACAACTCTGGTAATTATAGACCAGTGAGCTTCACTTCAGTTGTAGTTAAAGTGTTGGAAAAGATTATAAAAGATAGGATTTATAATCATCTGATAAGAATAATTTGATTAGGGATAGCTAACATGGTTTTGTAAAGGGTAGGTCGTGCCTCACAAACCTTATTGAGTTCTTTGAGAATATGAGCAAACAGGTGGATGAGGGTAAAACCATTGATGTGGTGTATATGGATTTCAGTAAGGTGTTTGATAAGTTTCCCTATGGTAGGCTACTGCTCAAAATATGGAGGCATGGGACTGAGGGCAATTTCGTGGTTTGGATCAGAAATCGGCTAGCTGAAAGAAGACAGAGGGTGGTGGTTGATGGGAAATGTTCATCTCGGAGTTCAGTTACTAGTGGTGTACTGCAAGGATCTGTTTTGGAGCCACTGCTGTTTGTCATTTTTATAAATGACCTGGATGAGGGTATGGAAGGGTGGGTTAGTAAATTTGTGGATGACACTAAGATCGGTACACCTGTGGATAGTGAAGGATGTTGTAGGCTACAGACGGACAAAGATAAGCTGCAGAGCTGGGCTGAGAGGTGGCAAATGGAGTTTAATGAAAAAAGCGTGAGGTGATTCACTTTGGAAGGAGTAACAGGAATGCAGAGTACTGGGTGAATGGTAAGATTCTTGGTAGTGTAGATGAGCAGAGAGATCTTGGTGTCCATGTACATAGATCCCTCAAAGTTGTCACCCAGTTTGATAGGGTTGTTAAGAAGACATACGGTGTGTTAGCTTTTATTAGTAGAGGGATCGAGTTTTGGAACCATGAGGTTATGCTGCAGCTGTACAAAACTCTGGTGCGGCTGCACTTGGAGTATTGCGTGCAGTTCTGATCATTGCATTATAGGAAGGATGTGGAAGCTTTGGAAAGAGTTCACAGGAGACTTATAGCATGTTGCCTGGTAAGAGGGAAGGTCTCACGAGGAAAGATTGAGGGATTTGAGACCGTTTTTGTTTGAGAAAAGGAAGTTAAGAGGTGACTTATTTGAGACTTATAAGATAATCAGAGTGTTAGATTGGGTGGACAGTGAGAGCCTTTTTCCTCTGATGGTGATGGCTAGCACAATGAGGCATAGCTTCGAATTGAGGGGTGAGAGATATAGGACAGATGTCAGACAGTAGTAGGGGCATGGAACGCACTGCCTGCAACAGTTGTAGATTGCCAATTTTACAGGCATTTAAATGAATATTGGAAAGGCATATGGACAAGAATGGAACAGTGTAGGTTAGATGGGCTTCAGATTGGTTTCACAGGTCGGTGCAACATCGAGGGCCGAAAGGCCTGTCCTGCACTGTAATGTTCTATGTTCTACTTATCACTTTTATTGTTGCACTGGGGATTGCTTATGTATCAAGGTACACTCTGTTCTGATATAATGCGATTGTTCTGTTCTCATGCGATCTCACTTTATAAGAAAATCATGCAATAGCTGCGCCATTTAAACTAATGGCACCGGAATCGCATTGTAGCCAATACAGTCAGGAAAGTTCACGTTCTACAGATAACGGTCTAAATTACTCAATTGTATTGAAGAAATACGCATTATAGCAGAACTGACTGTATCAAGAGACAGTCTTTGCCCAGGATCTATCCAACAACTCTGAAACCCTCGTGAGGTTATTTTTAGAGATGTGCAATGACTGAGGCTCAAGCCTACTTTCCTTCTCAATATGTTTCTCCAAACAATCTGCCTCAAATAAACTCAGGTAGATCATAACCATGTAACCAAACCCAAATTCCAGACAGTTAGCAGTTCTAAAGTTAACCACCCATGTATGTGACTAATCCACACATGTGACTTAACACTTACATAACAAGCCCACACACATAATTAACACAAAGACTGAAAGGCTGAGAGTGAAACTGTAAGACTGAGAGTGAGAGGCAGAAAGAGAGAGACTCCAAGTGAGAGGAGAAGAGAAATTAAAGTGTTAGACTGGAGCACTTTTTAGAACAACCTATTGACACAGAACAGCAAACAAGTGCAGTACATTCCTCTGTATCTTCCTTGTATCATCTGTCCTTACCAGGGGGTGCTTGTTTTTCACCAGGCACACTATCCTCAAGGCTTCCTCATCTTCAGGGATGTCATCTGGCAGTGGAGGCAGTATGGGATCATAGTCTTTCTGAGCCACAGTGTCATGAGCAGAAAGCAGGGCCTGTCAATCAATTCAGCCATTAACTGTTAAATGTTTGCAGGAAATTGAAGGGTTTGATGACTAGTATCAATTCCATTCTTCAGGACCTCTGTGAGTTGTATACACATCTTTAGACAAGCTTTCATATGTACATACATACATGTAAACAACACATGCAGATATTCATTTGCCAATAAATGTATTGTATATGTTCTTGGATGATTAATTATCTACATTACGGTTTTTACATGATTCTGTATACACGTTCAAACATTCATGGAATTGTGTGTGCAGATGTAATTGTGTGCATGTATGTCCTTGTCTATGTCAACATGAGCCCTTTTAGGTAGAGATATCCTTGTATGCATATTGACACAATGCTTCTGTGTCTATTGACATGCATTATTGTACATTTTCTTGTGATAATCTTTAATTTCAGCAATGTTCCTGGCCAGAGTGTTTCATAGTGATGTTAACACTTTTGGGTTCAAATTCAGCTCTGTTCAAGTCATAGAGTCATAGAGATGTACAGCATGGAAACAGACCCTTCAGTCAAACTTGTCCACGCTGACCAGATATCCCAACCCAATCTAGTCCCATTTGCCAACACTTGGCCCATATCCCTTTCTATTCATATACCCATCCAGATGCCTTTTAAATGTTGGATTTTGTACCAGCCTCCACCACTTCCTCTGGCAGCTCATTCCATACATGCACCACCCTCTGTGTGAAAATGTCGGCCCTTAGGTCCCTTTATATCTTTCCCCTCTCACCCTAAACCTATGCCGTCTAGTTGTGGACTCCCCCACCCCAGGGAAAAGACTTTGTCTATTCATCCTATCCATGTACACGTTTTTGGAAAGGCAAGGACTGATTAGAGATAGTCAACATGGCTTTGTGCTTGGGAAATTATGTCTCACAAACCTTGATTTAGCTGTTTGAAGAAGTAGCAAAGAGGAATAATGAGGGCAGAGTAGTAGATGTGATCCATGTGGACCTCAGTAAGGTATTTTGACAAGGTTCCCCATGGGAGACTGGTCAGCAAGGTTAGATCTCATAGAACTAGTCATTTGGACACAGAACTGGCTCAAAGGTAGAAGACAGAGAGTGATGGTAGAGGGTTGTTTTTCAGACTGGAGGCCTGTGACCAGTTGGAGTGCCACAAGGATCGGTGCTGGGCCCTCTACTTTTTGTCATTTATATAAATGATTTGCATGTGAACAAAGAGGTATAGTTAGTATGTTTGTAGATGACACCAAAATTGGAGATGTAGTGGACAGTGAAGAAGGTTACCTCAGATTACAACAGGATCTGGATCAGATGGGCCAATGGGCTGAGAAGTGGCAGATGGAGTTTAATTTGGATAAATGCAAAGTGCTGCATTTTGGGAAAGCAAATCTTAGCAGGACTTATACACTTAATGATAAGGTCCTAGGGAGTGTTCCTGAATAAGGAGAGCTTGGAGTGCAGGTTCATAGCTTCATGAAAGTAGAGTCACAAGTAGATAGGATAGTGAAGAAGGCATTTGGTATGCTTCCCTTCATTGGCCAGAGTATTGACACAGGAGTTGGGAGGTCATGTTGTGGTTGTACAGGACATTGGTTAGGCCACTTTTGGAATATTGAATGCAATTCTGGTCTCCTTCCTATCAGAACAATGTTGTGAAACTTGAAAGGGTTCAGAAAAGATTTACAAGGATTTTGTCAGGGTTAGAGTATTTGAGCTATAGGGAGAGGTTGAATAGGGCGGCATGGTGGCACAGTGGTTAGCACTGCTGTCTCACAGCGCCAGAGACCCAGGTTCAATTCCTGACTCAGGCGACTGTGTGGAGTTTGCACATTCTCCCCGTGTCTGCGTGGGGGTGCTCCGGTTTCCTCCCGCAGTCCAAAGATGTGCAGGTCAGGTGAATTGGCCATGCTAAATTGCCCGTAGTGTTAGGTAAATGTAGGGGAATGGGTGGGTTGCGCTTCAGCGGGTCAGTGTGGACTTGTTGGGTCAAAGGGCCTGTTTCCACTCTGTAAGAAATCTAATCAAATCATAAGGCTTGGGTTATTTTCCCTGGAGTGTTGGAGGCTGAGGGGTGACATTATAGAGGTTTATAAAATCATGAGGGGCGTGGTTATAAATAGACAAAGTCTTTCCCCTGGGGGTTGGGGAGTCCAGAACTAGAGGACATAGATTTAGGGTGGGAGGGGAAAGGTATAAAAGAGACCTAAGGGGCAACGTTTTCACGCGGAGGGTGGTATGTGTATGGAATGAGCTACCAGAGGAAGTGGTGGAGGCTGGTACAATTACAACATTTAAAAGGCATCTGCATAGGGTTTGGAGGGATATGGGCTGGGTGCTGGCAGGGGGGACTAGATTGGGTTGGGATACCTGATCAGCTTGGATGAATTGGACCGGAGGGTCTGTTTCCCTGCTGTACATCTCTATGACTCTATGCCCCTCATGATTTTATATGAGATCACCCCTCAGTCTTCGACGCTCCAGAGAAAATAGGCCCAGACTATTCAACCTCTCCCTAAAGCTCAAATCCTCCAACCCTGGCAACATCCTTGTACATCTTTTCTGAACCATTTCAAGTTTCTCAACATCCTTCGGATAGGCAGGAACTTTCAAAAGCTGATTGGGGGTCAAATATTCACAGGTAAAGGAATGGCTGGAAAATGGGATGCCTTCATAAATGAGAAAACGAGAGTCCAGAAAACGAGCCAGTTCTGTCTCCAAATGGCTAGTTCTCCCTGTATTCCTTGAGATCTAACCTTGCTAACCAGTCTCCCATGGCCAACCTGGTTGAACGCCTTATTGAAGCCCATATAAATCACGTCCAATGCTTTGCCCTCATCAGTCTTCTTTTTTACTTTTTCAAAAAACTCAATCAAGTTTGTGAGACATGATTTCCCATGCACAAAGCCATGCTGACTATCCCTAATCAGTCCTTGCCTTTCCAAATACACATACATCCTGTCCTTCACGATTCCCTCCAACAACTTGCCCACTGACGATTTCAGGCTCACCGGTCTATAGTTCCCTGGCTTGTCCTTACCACCCTTCTTAAATAATGGTATCACGTTAGCTAACCTCCAGTCTTCTGGCACTTCACCTGTGACTATCGATGATACAAATATCTCAGCAAGGAGCCCAGCAATCTCTTCCCTAGTTTCCCACAGAGTTCTCGGGTACACCTGATCAGGTCCTGGGGATTTATCCACCTTTATGCATTTCAAGACATCCAGCACTTCCTCCTCTGTAATCTGGACATTTTTCAAGATGTCACCATTTATTTCCCCATGTTCTATATCTTCCACGTCCTTCTCCACAGTAAACACTGATGCAAAATATTCATTTAGTATCTCCCCCATCTCCTGCGGCTCCACACAAAGTCCATCTTGCTGATCTTTGCAGGGCCCGATTCACTCCCTAGTTACCCTTTTGTCCTTAATGTATTTGTAAAAACCCTTTGGATTATCTTTAACCCTATTCATGTCCCCTTTTTGCCCTCCTGATTTCCCTCTTAAGTATACACCTATTGCCTTTATACTCTTCTAATGATTCTCTCATTCTCTCCTGTCTATACCTGACATATGCTTCCTTCTTTTTCTAACCAAACCCTCAATTTCTTTAGTCATCCAGCATTCCCTATACCTATCAGCCTTCCCTTTCACCCTAACAGGAATATATTTTTTCTGGACTCTCGTTTTCTCATTTATGAAGGCATCCCATTTTCCAGCCATTCCTTTACCTGTGAACATTTGACCCCCAATCAGCTTTTGAAAGTTCCTGCCTAATACTGTCAAAATTAGCCTTCCTCCAATTTAGAACTTCCACTTCCACTTCCAAGGATATGGCCTATCCTTTTCCATCGCTATTTAAAACAAGTTGAAATTCAATGAACATCGACCCTTAACAAGCACAGGATATGTCAGTCAGTCTTCCTGGACAACATGGAATACTGTGATCCTTGAAGACATCTCACCACTACTTTCTCAAGGTCAATTAAGGAAGGGAAACAAATATTTGCCTAATCTAGTGACACGTATATCCTGTGGAAGAACAAAAACTGGAAAATCAGAAATGCAGAGTGTCAATAAATAGAATGGACTATCTCAGAGTCAGGTTAAGAGTTCATCTAATTCGCTGTGGGGCTGGAGTCAAATATTGACCAGACCAGATAAGGATGTACAGTTACATCCTTGAAGGAGATCAGGAATTCAATTTGTTTTATACAGCAATCCAACAGTCGTTTTTACTAACAGCAGCTTTTCTATTTCCAAATGTTTTAATGACTGATATATTCAATTTCTCAAACTAATGTGGGAGTAGGTTTAGAACTCATGGTGTATGGATTAAAACCAAACCAAGATAACTCGTGTGTTTCTGTGCCCAACATAAGAGTTCTGGTCATCATATTATAGAAAAAGATTTAATGCAATGGAAGAGGGTGCGGGGGAGGAGGATATCAAACCTGTGAGATTATACCAATTAGAAAGTGATGACTAGATGAGGTTATTTTTTTTCTTAAAAAGAAAAGACTAAAAGGCAACCTAATAGAGATTCTTAAAATTGTGAAAGGTTTTGATAGCGTGAATACAGAAGTCTGGATTTTCATGGTGTCAGGCTGAATTGGGTGCCTTTAAAAACAGATTTACTTCCAGAACACCCACCTCTTTTCCAGCAATTTTAGCCAGTTTTTTTTATAAAGGAGCATGTGACAAGCCCACACCTAGTACTCCCAACCTTGTCTATTCTGTTACAAGGATGGACATTCAAACATTTCTCACAATTTTGACGTAGCTATAAACCACAATCTATAAGTCTCAAATCTGGGTGTGTAATGGAATGAGTGCTGATCCAATAACACGTAAGAAGCTTACACCATCAAGGACAAAGTAGCCTATTTGATTGGCACCATTCGCACAAACATCTATTCCCTCCACCACCAATACTCGGTAGCAGCAGATGCACAGCAGAAATTCACCAAGGCTCTCTACACAGTATCTTCCAAATCCACAAGCACTACCATCCAAAAGAGCAAGTGCAGTAGATACATGGGAACACCACCACTTGCAAATTACCCTCCAAGATACATGCTATCCTGATTTGGAAGCGTATTGCTGTTCTTTCAGTGATTTAAAATCCTGGAATTACCATTGTGAATGTGGATACTCTAAATGGACTGCGACGATAAAGAAGGCAGCTCACCACTTTCTCAAGGGCAGCATGTTGGATTGGGCAATAAATGCTGACCTAGCCAGTGGTCCCACGTTCCATTAATGAATAAAACCAAATTTAAGTTCGCATAAAGCTGTTAATTACCCAGAGACGTTAAAACATTTGGTTGACTTCCCACCTCTTAATCTTGTCCAAATAAATACACTGGTACAGAACAAACTCTTCAAAGAAAGATTAGTCACGTATCATGCTGAGGCCACATGGAAAACTGTATCTGTCCAACTGTTCAGCTGCTTCTATTGATAAAGCTGCCAAATGGCTAAACTCCAAGAATTGTTAACAGATATAACCCTGTAGATTTTGTCGCAGCTTGCAGGGGAGTGCTAGCTCTTTTTGATTGACACCTCTACTACCTTTTAATAACCTGATCTTTCCTTGATGAGTTTTCTTCAATGTCTGTGTGTTCATTTGCGCAGGACGGAGAGGAAATGAATTCCAGCCTTTTGCCACTGTGATGATAGCAGGTGCTGGAGAGCAGCTTCAGCATCGGCGACAGGGAGAGAGTTAAACTAAGTCAGTTAGCATAGTGAAGGGGAAGGGAGACCAGAGCTTGAAATGTGACATTAGGATCTGAAAGTGGCATCAGTGCAGGGGGAGGATCTGGTTGGCCTTTTGAGAAGCATGCAACCTGCTGCTGTGACAGCAATGAGTCTTTTCTGGTCTAATGGGGCTGATGGACATAGAGTGTCCTGTCTACCCTGATGCAAATCTATAGGCAAGCACGGCTGTAGGTTCCTAGGATAGCAGGAGTTGTGCGCCAATGCATCTGCGTGTGTGTTTCAGTTCCCATCCTGACAGCAGAGCCTGTTTCCCAACCTTCAGTGATCCCTGAATATAGCTATAAGGATCATGTGGAAGTCAGTGAATAATGGTCACCCCATACACACACAGGCATCTTCCATCTCTTCAAAATACAGTTTGGGACCTGGAGCATCACAACCCTCAAGAACAACCTCAGCAGTGACAGAACTGAACATCAAACCCCTATCACAGCTCAGGAACCCCAGTTCTAAGTCATTGACATCGCTGTCCTGAGTGAGATACCACAAGCAGGAAAAGGTCAGTTCAAAGAACAAAGTGGTGGATACACCTTCTTCAGGAAAGGTACATCTGAGAAGAATGCCAGTTCACCATAAAAGAAAATAAAGTAATTGATCATTTCAGTGAGCACCCTCCCATGGGATAAGCAAATTCCTCACAAACATTCAGCTCACCCTAACTCAGAGGCAGTACCCCACAGTCATTAGTGTGTACACCCAACATTATAAGTAACAAGTGAGGCTAAAGAGGAAATCTATTCCAGCCTTGATCTGTCATTCTCCTGTTTTCCGAAGCTGGTTCTCCTTGGAGATTTCAATTCCTGAGTTGGAAGGTACTTAAATCTCTGGAAAGGTGTGATTGGCAAGTCAGGCATAGGGAAGACAAGCACTAACGCAGTCCTTCTCCTGATAAAATGCTTAAAGCATGGTCTGATCATAGTGAACATACCATTTCATCAGAGCAGCAAGTAGAAGACCTCATGGCAACATACTCACCCCAGGCATTGGCACCTTTGTCCAAGCAAGAGACAGCAAGAATTTTTACATCACCCACACCATGTCAGGAGCTGATGACTGTTGGACCAATCATCCCCTAATCCAATCTGCTATCTTTATAATCTAGTTCAAAAACTGCAGTAGCAGCAGAATCAATGGCAATGGATGCAAGACTGACTCAGTCAGTGTGTCACAGTTGATGATGCTCAATGAATAGGAATCCTGGAATGTCCCCCGTCTGCCTGAAATCTATCATAAGCAGCACTTGTAAGGAGACTATAGGTTTCTCAACCAGAAACATCAAGACTGATTTAATGAGAATCACTAGAGTAAGGAATTCGTGAACACGCACCACCACTGGAATTTGAAGGCAAGAAAGCAGGTCTATGAACAATGAAGGCCAACATCCAATAAAAACCTGTGACCTAAGGAACAGATGGTGAGCCGAAAGAATGGAGAAAATCCAAAAAATCAGCGACAGCCATAATGTGTGCCGAAACTCAATGCAGTCAAAACCATCCACGGCCCAAGAATCTCTCCACTGAGAGCTAAGAAAAGATTGAAACCTGTCAAGGACAGGCAAGCAGTCACTTAGTCAAGCAGTCGTTGAGGAAGTCCTCAGTTCTTAATATGGGTGTTCTGGACAACATTCCACAGCATGCTATCCATCACCATCTTGCATAACCCCAGCTCAACATGAGGTTAGAAAAGCCAATCCAAGAGAGAGAAAAATTGCTTTCTCCGCCAACATTTGATAATCTCTTGACCAAATGTACCCAAACTGGAAAAGAAGTATCCAAGAAGGTACCAACCATCTCGAGCAATTCTGAAAAGTCCAGACAGAGACCAGGCACACACAATAGAAGGAATGTGCACAAACCCACACTCCCCCCACCCCCAGCCACTTCTTCAGTCGTTGCCTGCCCCATCTGTGGCAAGTGTGTGGATCCACCATTGCGCTGTCTGGTCACCTCAGGATCAAAAATATCAAAGTAAAAGAGTGTCATCCTTGGTGGAGAGGGACAGCTGAAGAAGGAGAATGGGCAAATGGTGTGTGAAAATAACATTTTTATGAGGTTGTCAGATATGCAGTTTTCTTTTCAATGTTATCAATTTCAGGAGTATATCAAAGGTTTGACAAACTTGTCAATGGCTTATTGACTTAATGCCCTATTGTTTCTGTGTGAAGAGGATTGGAAAAGTGGATATGGAGAATGTAGGGAGTGCATGGAGTGACATAGGGGTAATGGAAGGAGTATAGACAGGGTATGCAGGGGTTATGAAGGGCCATGGAAAGCATGGATGATCCAAGAGGTGGGTGAAGGGGAAGTGACTAACAGTTATGATTACTGTTTGGCAGATAATTCAGGGACAGCTGCTCAATGCTGAATATTCCTACCTGGAAATCAGGTTTTCCAAGGAGCCAGCGCAGTTCTCGAAAGTCCATAGACCGAGTAGTTTCTCTAAGCATTTCTGTTACCTACAAAGGCCAAGACACACACGTACACTAACGCATGTAGAAACCCAAACAGATCTGTAACACATCAACCTGAACAAACATTACACTAAGCTAGACACACAAACTTGACAAAGACGCAAAACCACAAATACAGCACTCACACACAAATCCATACACACACTATACACATACTAACACACAGACCAATACATAAATGCAGTGAATCATACATATACTTAGAATCCTCTACATACACATAAAACACAGACCCATACACAGGACACACATGTACATAATACATGCACGCAAGTACACACCGACCCAAAACTCATTCTGAAACGTGCACATACACAGATCCGTGCACCCACAGTTCAAATGGAAAGTGTATGTTTAATTCCAACCACAAAAGTAGAATGCAGAGTGAGAAGAACAGAATGAGAACTCACACTGTTAATGATGAGCAACAAAGAGAGGCAGACCTGATGATGGGAACTCGAAACTATGTAATTCACCTGATCGGACCATTTGGTCCACCACCATGAAAGATGGGTCAATTTTGGGCATGGGTGCTGGAATGTAGACTGGTGTATCCCAATCCATACATTGTTCCTGATCAAGCAGTGTATACTTCCTTGCTCCTGATCAGACTTAGCTCTGTGAACCTGAACTAAAGTCAACTTCACCGGGTGATATGCACCCTACCTAGTGAGAGAGAATGTAATCCTACAGTAAAGCTCTCTCAAAACTATCTTATCCAACACTCCCAGAGCAGAAGCTGCATAGGTTAGATACTAAGTAAAGCTTTTTCCAGACTGTCACATCAAATACTGCAAGGGCAGTTACCATCAATGGTTATATAACTCCCTGCACACAAACTCTCCAAGCCAAGTACAATATGGGATTAGATACATCATAAAGCTCCGTGCACACAATCCTAAGAAGGTGCCTCAGTGTCAACCTACTGACAATTTACCATCTCACTCCACCATCCATGGCCCTCAGAGTGACTTCTGTCAATTGTGCTCAATCAGACAGTTTCTCATTTTGGGCCAACTCATCAGAAGTAGAGTGTGACTGTTCCAAATGCTGTCTCCTAAAACTATTATTCGGTAATACCTTCTCATAGTTTCATTGTTGGAAATGTGATGGTCTTTCTTTTGTTCCATAGGATGTGTGAGATGAGACGAAGACCTTTGAATCTAAGGCCTTTCGTGAAATAAGAAAGGTTTTCCTCACCTCTCGGCAAAGTACAGATGCCTGTGGCAGGACAGGCTGTGGTCTCTTCCTCAGGTACTGATGAAGACTCTCATAGACCTGGACAAACAAGGCAGAAATCTTTAAATACCTGGGGAGTTCCAAAGGTTCATCAGGAGACTAATAATCTAGGCCAGGCTTATACTGTCAAGACAGAGGTTCCAATTCCACACTGACAGCAGATGGAATTTAAATTCAATGACTGAATACATTTAATTTTCAAAAAAACAATTCTGAAATGAAAGCGAGTCCTGTAATAGTGAACACAAAACCATCATCATTTATCATAAAACCCATTCAGTTCACTCATGATCTTAAGGGAAGGAAATCTGCCATCCCCTCACCTGATCTTGCCAACATTTGACTCCAGACCCATGAAAATGTGAATGACTCTTAACTCCCCTCAAAGGACAATTAGTGATGGGCAACAAATGGGGTGTGGGCCTTGTCAACAAAGTCCACATCCCACAAAAGAATAAATTTTAAAATACCTTTCCCTTATCTGTCTCTTGTGTAACTCCTTTAATTTGTACCATATAGCAGATATTGTAATTTTTCTCCTTGTTCCTCCTACCAAAGTGTATCACAGATTTCTGCATTCATTTCAGTTGCCATGTGCCTGTCCATTACACCACTCTGTCTATGCCATCTTGAAATTTATCAATGTTTTCCTCACCGGTCTGTTACACTTTGTTTCAATTTCAATTTTGAAATTGTGCCCTGTGCCTCAGTCATTAAAGTATCTCAGAAACAGCAATGGGCCCAGCACTGAACCTTGGGTAACTCCACTGTGTACCTTCATCCAGTCTGACAAACAGCCAATCTTCACACTCTATGATCTCTGTCCCTTAGCCAGTTGTGTGTGTCATTCAGGGTCAATACTGAGTTTGCTCAGTTTGTGTTTCCATTCATTGTTAAACTAAAATTATTTTAAGAATTATTTCTCCATTATCTTTATCAGCCAACCAAACTTCCTGATGCCTAAAATGCATGTTTAAACAGGAGTCAAAAATAAAAGCAATAGCATGTTTCATTGTTCAGTTAAAATATCTGCTGGTTCAGGTAAGAAGCTGGATTGTTAAACCTGCAATGGGGTGCTCATTGTAGGTACTAGGAGGGCAGGCTGACAGTGTTAGTGGGGAAGCCCAGAGGAGGCATTAGGATTTTATGGTATGTTTGTTACCTTCAGGAGTGACTGCAGCCACCGTGTGTTTAACAATCCATGCAAGACATCCATTATAATCCTGTTACCATCCAAACAGAAGGTTAATTTCTCAACTTCAATTTCCAGGCACGTAGAAAGATCTGAAAGGGAACAGCTCAGTTTTTATGATATGCATTTTATAAGATGCCCCTGTTATGCTTTGTAGCTGCCTATAGGTGACAGTGAATATTTATGCACAAGACCTCTCATTATAACTCTGTCAGGAGACTGATTCCAAAATTCTAAATAAGTTTCTCTTCACCTCAGTCTGAAATGGACGATCCTGTGTCCTGAGATTATGACGCCTGGTTCCAGACTCTCCAGCTGGAGAAATAGTTCCTCAACTGTAAAGGGCTTTGGTGACACTGCACAAGTGTATTGTGTACAGTTTTGATCTCCACACTTAAAAGGAAGAATGTACCTATACTAGTGAAGGTTTACAATTGAAGTGAAGGTTGACTTCCGAGTAGAATGGATTGATTTAGGTACATCATCTGTGTTTTGAATAATGAGAAATTATCTTAGTGAAATGTATGATATTCTGAGGGGACTTGAACGGGTAGATACTGAGACCATGTTTCTTCTTGTGGCAGAATCTAGAACTACAGGGTACAATTTCAGAATAAGGAGTCTCCCATTAAAGATGGAGATGAGTAGGAATTTCTTCTATGTCTTCTTAATTACTTCCGCCAAGAGCAGCAAAGACTGGGGGTATTGAATACATTCAAGGCTGAGTTAGACAGATTTTTGATTTATAAGGTTATAAGGAGTAGGCAGAAAAGTGAAGTTAAGGCTATGATCTATTGGATGGGATAGAATTCAGGTGGAAGATCATCCAAAATCTTATTGAATGATGAAGGCAGAATGGCCACCTATTTCTTATGTCCTTATTTTCTTAAAAGGTAAATGAAGTTGAGATACAAATCAACATGATCTAATTTTCTCAAGCCCAATCCTGTTCCTTCTGCTCTTTACATGCAAAATGTCTAAGTTGTATCATCCTCTGATTTTGCGACTGTTCTCCATAGGTGCTAGTCTAAATCATTTCTATAGACTGAAACTGCAATCTCAGACCAGGGATCAAATCTGGGGCAAATATATTCCTAATGGCTCATACTGTACCAGCAAGATTCTTTAACACAAAGCCAACTAAGTACATAAGAAGGGCCAAGCAATCCACTGAGCATTCTACAGTCACAGGATGAGTCTCAGACTTGGAAGGGGTCAGCCAAGTGTACATCCTTGAGGGTCAGTCAGTTCTTCTGCCATAATTTGGTGACATTATAGCTGCAACCTCTTCAGACTAACTCCTGCCAAACAAGCTGGTGAAATCCAGCTGCCATGGCAACCATGTGCAGTCGCTGCTTGACTGTGGATCTGCTGTAATCCGTTGAGTAATTAAGCCTGACACATCCTCCGCTTCACGTTAGTTAATCAACTCAGCCCTCATAGGGTCCTAATCAATGAGTAAATCCTGTTGAGTGTTAAAATGGTTTTCAGGGAGCCCACATTCAAAGCCGTGACAAATGAGACAAGGAACAAACATCAACAAACAGTGAGAGATGAATACATGATATGGGAAAGGAAAACACTTTCTGATTTAGTAGTTAGTATAGGGTAGTTGTTATGTTACTGGAGAAATACAAAAGTTCAGATGTCACTCCAGAAATTTGAAATTTTAACTTAGTTTAAAACTATGAAATAAAAATGTTGGGTTAGATTGAATGGAGCGTATGACTTGGAGTGATGGACACAATTTGAAATATTTGTGTCAACACACTGCTGGAATGCTGCATGTTTCCATCCTGCATCTAGATACACCTGTTTTTGCCTCTACAGGATGCACTCCACTTTGTTCCTTTAAGGGTTTTCTATTGAATCTTGCTTTCTCTCTCTCGTCAACTCCCTTTCTTTCACTGAGGGCTTAGTCCTCCATTGAAGGAAGCCATCCGACAGGCACCGTAAAATGAGAGACTAATCAAACTGGAAAATCAGTATTGGAAAATTTTAGATTGCAGGACCACAGTTCAGGGACAATTACCAATTGCAGCCACAGAGCTAGTGCTGTCTGCTGGGCTTTCTGTCACCTGGTGCAGGAGTGAAATAGAAACAGCACAACTCAGTGCCAAGAATAAGCTCAGTCCAACTCAGTTTCTGCCTTTGGAACATTAAATTGTGCATCAAATCTCTGTTACATTCACAACAGACTAGAGCCCAACCTGCACTGACTGAATAGAGAAAGGGCACTCTGTGGATGGAATTTCCTTCAAAGTTCCAGATCTGTTGATCTGCCTCTGATTAAATTGTTCTTAAAATGAAAAACTGTTGTTGAGCCTAATTGTCTCTTAAACAGACAATCAGATTATTAAGGTCCTTTCTCCATACTCCCTCCATTTACCATTTATCACACACCAAGGATTTGCAATTGCAAGTTATGGCCTACTTACCAATTGACAGGTCCCTTGTTAAATGACTCCGATTGAATCCGTGCTGAGATATGAAGCACTCTGTTATTTGCTGTTGCTCTCTTGCAGGTCCTGCACAATGTTTTCACCACAGCTGTTAGTTACTGCAGGGACACTGTAATCTCTTAATGCTCTCAGGATCCTCAGCAATCCTTTCTCAAATAACCATCCAACATTGGCTGACAGCAAGTTATCCCCACTTAAAGCCAACAGGCTCCTCTCCTTCCATTGTACAAGAAAGGTCAGCATGCTTAGTATAAATTTACTGTAAATTTACTGAGCAATACGGTCCACAGGTTAAGGTTTAACCTTCATCATTGATACCAAACATCCAAACTATGCCGTACCTGGCCTTGGAGTGTTTGATAGGACAGTGTAGAGAGTGCTTTACTCTATATCCAAGAAGTGCTGTACCTGCTTTTGGCATCCCTAGTTGAAGATGGTTGCAAATGCTTCAGTCTTTTGCACTCGTTTGGTTTTCTGCATTGCATGTGGCACAAGTGAAGTCCGCAGATGTGATCAGTTGGTTGAGGTATCGGTTAGCTCTGTTTGGAGCGTGCTGCTTCTGCTGTTTAGTCTGCAAGTAGCCCTGTGTTAACACCTTACTTTGAGGTGAGCACAGTGCTGCACTTGAGACGCTGTCCTGTGCTTCTCATTGCCCTGGGTTGAGTCCTTGGTTGTACCAATAGGGTGAGGGTTATGCTGGGCCATGAGGTTGCAGACTGTGTGGATTACATGTTTGGTTCCTTTGTAATTATTTGGTTCTGTCTTTTTATCTGTTACCCAGAGTACTATTTGTTTCCAAAGGATTGTTTGGTTCTGAGGATATTGCTTGGTACCAGTGATGTGAAGTTTGTAAATATTGCAGCTCTGTTCAAAGGAAATATGAAGTAGCAATCTGGTAATTGCAGACCGGTCAGGTAGTGGGGAGCCTGACAGAGTCAATAATCCAAAGCATTTTCTCCGCACAAGAGTTTAATGAATGATTTTAGGATTAATGAATAATTTAATTGTCACACGTATTTTACAGTAAGAACAAAGAAAAATACAATGGAAGTTTTTCATCTGTTGCCACAATTCAGTGCCATTTTGACTAATTTACGAATTAGGAAAAATAAAAGATATAGGATAACTTCAGAATAAGGGAAAAAAAGCTGAAAGAGAGTCCATCAGTCCTGACCAAGCTTAACACCATCAATGATGCCTGCATCTCCAGCCCTCCTCCACCGCATCACTACTGTCTACACCGGACCCAACTAACGTAATGTTGATAATCCTAGGTGTCATCTTTCACCGCTGGGCCGATATTCCTCCACCATTGCCTGCACCAGACCAACCAATGTCAGAGTCACATCTCTTGCTGCTGGGCCCATCTTGGTGCCACTATGATGCCTTTTCACCACTGCTTCGCTGCTGCCAATTCTGGATCCACCCAATGAAGAAGTCCCCAATCCTCAGATGCCATCTGTCACTGCTAGGTTGACCTCACCGATGTCGCCTCTGTTGATGTAGCAGCCAACAATTCTGGTGTCATGTCTTGTGCTTGCCCTGGAAAAGTAAGAGCATGCTCGTGGTCCATGTGCTGGGCCCACTCAAGGTCCATGTGCTGGCCATGCTCATGGTCCGTCTGCTGGGCCCACTCAAGATCCATGTGCTGGGCCCACTCGCGGTCCATGTGCTGGGCCCACTTGCGGTCCATGTACTGGGCACGCTCAAGGTCCATGTGCTGGGCACGATCGAGGTTCATGTGCTGGGCCCACTCATGGTCTGTGTGCTGGGCCCACTCATGGTCTGTGTGCTGAGCCCACTCATGGTCTGTGTGCTGGGCACGCTCAAGGTCCGTGTGCTGGGCCCACTCACAGTCTGTGTGCTGGGCCCACTCATGGTCTGTGTGCTGCGCCCACTCATGGTCTGTGTGCTGGGCCCACTCATGGTCCGTGTGCTGGGCATGCTCAAGGTCCGTGTGCTGGGCCCACACGCGGTCCGTGTGCTGGGCATGCTCAAGGTCCGTGTGCTGGGCCCACTCGCGGTCCGTGTGCTGGGCATGCTCAAGGTCCGTGTGCTGGGCCCACTCGCGGTCCATGTGCTGCGCCCACTCATGGTCCATGTGCTGGGCACGCTCATGGTCCATGTGCTGGGCACGCTCATGGTCCGTGTGCTGGGCAGGCTCAAGGTCCATGTGCTGTGCCCACTCGCGGTCCGTGTGCTGCGCCCACTCATGGTCCGTGTGCTGCGCCCACTCATGGTCTGTGTGTTGGGCACGCTTAAGGTCCGTGTGCTGTGCCCACTCACGGTCCATGTGCTGAGCATGTTCGAGGTCTGTGTGCTGGGCCCACTCAAGGTCCGTGTGCTGTGCCCACTCACGATCCATGTGCTGAGCATGTTCAAGATCTGTGTGCTGGGCCCACTCAAGGTCCGTGTGTTGGACCCGCTCGAGGTCCGTGTGCTGGGCATGTTCAAGGTCCGTGTGCTTGGCCCACTTGAGATCCATGTGCTGGGCATGTTCGAGGTCTGTGTGCTGGGCTCACTCAAGGTCCGTGTGCTGGGCATGTTCGAGGTCCGTGTGCTGGGCACGCTCTAGGTCCATATGCTGGGCCCACTCACGATCCGTGTGCTGGGCCCATTCATGGTCCGTGTGCTGGGCCCACTCGAGGTCCGTTTGCTGGGCCCGCTCGAGGTCCATGTGCTGGGCCCACTCACGGTCTGTGTGCTGGGCCCACTCATGGTCCGTGTGCTGGGCCCACCCGAGGTCCATGTGCTGGGCCCACCCGGGGTCCGTGTGCTGGGCCCACTCACGGTCCGTGTGCTGGGCCCGCTCAAGTTCAGTGTGCTGGGCCCACTCACGGTCCACACTGGGCTCATGCCACCACTGTTGCCACCCGAGCCCAAAGGAAAAGGTAAGTAAAAGTATAGAATGAAAAAAAGCAAAAAAACGAGTGAACAAGAAAAGAAAGAAAATAAAAGAAAAACGTGGTTGGAGTGAATGAGCTCTGGCTCAGGAGCCCTATTTCGACACTATCTTTTTCAGGAGTCGGTGCTGGCAGAAGTAGGTCAAGTTGTTGAAGAATGAACAGTGAAGGTTTGCTGGATTGGTTTCAGGGATGGAGGACTTCAGTTACACAGAGAGACTCGAGTAACTGAGCTGTTCTTCCTAGAGCAGTGAAAATAAAGAGGTATTTAATTCTCACATTCAAAATCATGAGTGGTTTTGATACATTAAATATGGAGATACTGTTTCCAGTGGTTGGAAGGTCAATCACAGACCTGGCGTGATGCTGCACTTCTGTTTTGGTTGTGTCGATATCACCGACAAACATTCATATTCCACCAAGATCTATGTGGTTAGCACCATCTCAGTCAGATACAATTGGTAGTCATGATAGTGAGAAATTTATAAATGGTAATCATGCATTGCCTGAAAGGCTGGCAGAAGCAGGTACAGGAATATCTTTCAAAAGGGAATTAGACAAATACTTGAAGGTGGAAAAAGGATGGGACAATAAAAGATTGGGAGTAGGATGAGAGTAAATGGATAGAACTTCCAGTTTTATTTTGTTGTGGCATTCTATAATTATACACAACACTCCTTTGGTGGGCTGTTGTGCCAGAGTTGGAGTCTTTCCTGTATTTTCTGCTAGGCTCTTTAACTTTTGCCAAGAATTGAGAGGAAACAGAGTTTTGCCACCAGTTTGTAAGGTTCTGGTCAAATGACCAAATGTCATATTCAATATTAAAACCAAGTTGCAGTGGCCTGTGCAACCCATCACTCAATATCCATTGCATCGGGTTTGTTAGGGATGAAAATTGGAAGATTCTCCAGCACACTTTGTTCCTATAACATCAATAGGAACTCACGGGTTCAGCTTTGAATGTTGTGAAGTACCTCAGAAGATGTAGTTGTGACATTTAGATCTGGTTGGTATATGCCTCCCATAAATGGGCAACAGCCTGCCCAATAGGATGCAATTGGCATGAACAAAGAGACTGAATATTGACTGACGTGGCCCAATTTTGCAAGAAAGAGAATTAGGAGTAGGAATAGGCCATTCAGCTCCCTACTCAATAAGTTAATGGCTGATCAGCTTGAGGCTTTCAAGTCCACTTGGCCATCTGCCCCCTATAACTGTTGATTCCATTATTGATCAAAAATATATCTCACGAAGCCTTGAAAATATTCAATGACCCAGCCTCCACTGTTCTCTGAATCCACAGACTCATGACCCTCTGGGAGAAAGAAAGTCTCCTCATCTCAGTCTTAAATGGGAGACTCCTACTTTTTCAACTGTATTCGTGAGACTCTGTCACACAAGGAAGCCTGCTCTCAGCATACACCCTGTCAAGTCCCTGTCAGGATCCTAAAGGTTTCAATGGTATTGTCTCTCATACTTCTAAACTCAAAACAGATACTGAACCAAATTGTTCAACCTTTCCTCATAATATAATCTCATTCACCTCAGGAATCAGTTGAGTGAATCTTCTCAGAATTGATTTTAAGTAAATTATATTCTTTCTTCAGTAAGAAGGCCAACATTTTACACAGTACTGGAGATGCATTGCTTCATCTTTATTTATCATCTATGTTCCATCATCTATTTAAGTCCAGTTCCATAAAACTTTACCTTGTGTGATGTAAATTTTTAATTTAGTTAAGTTACTGTGGGTTTGGATTTCTGTGGTTGAGATTGTAACCGATGGGATTTTCTATGTGTCGAGAGTTAATAATTACCTTTGTAGGTATTTCTGTAACAATAAAGACTTTTTAAAAATGTTTTGGAAGCTTGGCTGTAGCGTGACTGTGTTTTGGTGCACAGTGGAATGGATTTCTATTTTATGTTGTTTGCAACTCAGCATGTAGAAATGGGGCCTCAAAGGCTTGTTAGAGAATCTATTTATTTTAAGCTTGGGGAGATGTTCTTGGCTGATTAGAGAGAAAATTTAAATTTAGTTTCACTTTTAACCTTGGTCACTTGTTTAGTTCTGTGAAGACCTTGGAACAAGATGGCTGTATAGAGCAGTTTTCCAGTGAAGAGGAAAGAAGAAAGGGAGACGCTGAGTTAGATTCTTGGACCAGATGTGGTTCTTTCAGCCGAGTGTAGTGAACCTGAAGTGTGTGATAGCTCCCAGATAAAGCTATTCCAGTTCCAGCTTTAAAGTTGAAGTCCCAGCAACTCAAACATACCAAGATGTTAAATACAGAGATTCTGAGGTGAGTATTATACATGTGATGTTTTGGATACTGTACTATAAGTGTTTTTGGGTACTATACAAGAGCTGTTTTGTTTAGTTTTTTTAATTTATAAAGGAGTATTTTAAGATTAATGGTATTGTACAGTTAACCCTGTGTTTAAAATACTTGAGTTTCTTAAAAGCAGGTAATTCAGATTATTCTATTTTATCTACGTTACTTTTTGTAATAATCTTCCGTATGTTTGGGAAGCAAAATCTTGTGTGCTTGTGTTTCAGTGAGAGATCACATCATTAACACAAACACAAAATAAAATATGATCTGTCAAGACAGGTTCCTGACTGTGATCCGACTGGACCAGTAAGAACATTTACTGAGATCATAACGCTTGTAATTGGCATTATGGTGTAATCTGGCCTTCTCTCAGCATGATAGATACCTTGTGCAGATATCTTGTAATGTGGGAATGCTGTTGTACGTCAGCAGACGTACGGTCCTTGACAGAAGGTAGATCCAGTTCCAATGGCAAAGAAACCTCAATGACTGGGGACTTCCCCTTACTGCAGCCTTCATCCACTGTCACAGCTGTTGATGTCACATAAATATCTTCCGCCTGGATCATCATTCATGACTTGTTTTGCAATGTGCCTTGTCTATTTCCTCCCCTCTGATTTTACCTTTTGCACGTTCTCTCTCTCTCTCTCTTTCTCTCTGAGTTTTTTCCTAATGTATCCCTTTCCATACCACCCTTTCGGATATCAATTGGATCCCTCTTCCATCTCAAGGATCATATTTCTGAGCCTTTGATGCTCCAAACTTTTCTATCTCTCTCGGGATTTTCTCTCTTTCCTATAGCATTTAAAAAGGGAATAAAGTTAAGAATTTATATGATTGGCACTAAACCCAGTGGACATTGGGGAATGACAGGGACTTTTCTGCAGCAAGACTGATTTCTGTAAAGGGTTATTTATACTTTACAGGAATTATATTCTCTTGGAGTGGGAACTGTAACCTGTCCCCTTGCTGTGTGGGTCTGTATCTCTCTGCCTTGTGTGATTTCTCTATTACCATTTGGCTGTCTTCCTCTGTGTCTGGGTCTCTTTGTCTTTCTGTGTGTTTGTATCCACCTTTATGTCTTTCTCCTTGTGTGTCTTTGTCTTTCTGCATATGTGTATGTGTGCATCTTCTTCCCATGCTGTCTTCTGTGCCTGTCACTATTTTTCTTTCTCTGCGCGTGCCTCTCCCTCTCCCTGTTTCTCTCTGCTGTGGAGCTGAGTGTCTGCCCCACTCTCTGGGGGAGATGATCCGTGGAATGGCCAGATCTAGTGTCATTTGTATCAGGTGTAAAGCTTCTCTCCTTACAGAGCAGGCTCTGTATTGTCACTTGGATATCATAACAAGGTAAACAGCTACAACAAGCAGGAAACAGAGGATCAGAACAATTTCGACCCCAGTTACGAGAGAGAATAGGCTTGGAGGAAGAACAAGCACTAGGGTGGCAGCAAGAGGTATTTATATTTCAATTTGACCAAAAGATTTTTCTTTCAGTTGGTGAATATATTATTCATTCCTTAGTCAGTTTTTTTGCTCATGCTGGTGCGAGTGTATGTCTGTATGTGGGAGGTAGAGTGCTGCTGGATTCCACACTATTTTATTTTAGAGCTTGGTGTTATGTCTGCTTTTTTTGGAGCTGCTCATTGCATGACTTTACTTCCTTACTTTGTCCTTAAAGGCAGCACAATCCTTGCTCAGGCCTCTGATGGTTTTCAGATTGCCTTTTGCCCTGTTTGTCAGTAAGCCCCCAGCATTGTGTTTTCTAAATTAATTCTCAGGATGTGTGTATCACTGGCAATGCCACTGGCAATGCTGGCATCTATTGCCCATTCTCTGGCTGCCCTGAGAAAGTGGTGGCCTTCCTCTCTCTTGAATGACTGTTAACAGAATTGATGCAATTGAGTGGCTTGTGGGTCCTCTTTAAAGAGCAGGGAGGAGTCAACCATGTGGTTGTGGAACAAGGGACACTTTAGGGCTCAGTCTGGAAAGAATGGCACATTTTAGTGAACCAGAGTGAATTCATAAAACTACCTGAAGGATGCCTGGTCATTTTTATTGAGAACAGGTTTACTGTCCTGAATTCAGAATTTGATCTCTTTGTCTTTATGTGCATTTATGTCCATCTTCATGTCTTTCTCTCCTGTGTGTCCCTGTCTCTTTGCATGTGTTCATGTGTGAAAAAAAACTGCATTCAGATTTGATCCCACGTTCTTTGGATTTGGTCCAGATCCCTGAATAACTTGCCCTGCAACAAAACCAATGTGTCGCTGTACCCCAATGATGTGCAGTACAAAATGACAAAACTCAAGACTATATTTGAATGCAACCAGCACTCATAACAAATTAAAATAATTGATAAAGTATATTGAAGAAATTAAATAATGAGAGGAAGCTAGCTAGAAATATGGAAATGGAATGCAAGCATTTCTTCAGGTATTTTATAAAGGAAAAGAATAAGTAAAATGAGTATTGATCCGCTAGTGAGTCAGAATGGGGAGTTAATAGTAGATAATAAAAAAGGCAGATGAAATGAACAAATATTTTGTTTCTGTCTTTACTACAGAAGATACAAAACTATCCCAGTAATAGCTATAAATCAGGAGCAGGAAACAAGAGAGGAACTTGGTGAAATTACAATTAACAAGGAAATGATACTGAGTAAATTGATGGAGCTGCAGGGTGATAAGTCTCTGGTAAACCTCATCCTAGGGTCATAATCAAGTGGCTAATCAAGTAATAGATTTCCTCGCATTAATTTTCCAAAATTCGCTAGAGTCTAGAAAGGTTCAAAGAACTGGAAAGTAGCAAAAGAAAAACTCTCTATTCAAGAAGGCTGGAAATCAGACATCAGAAAACTATAGGCCAGTTAGCTTGATTTCTGCTGTGTGGAAGGTGTGAGAAACATCACTAAAGAGGCTACAGATGAACAGTTAGAAAATGCAAGATAATTGTGAAGAGTCACGTGGGTTAGATTACACTCAGTGACTTGGCCTCCACAGCCCTCTGCAGCAATGATTTAATAGAATATAGAACCTTACAGCACAGTACAGGCCCTTCTGCCCTCAATGTTGCGCTGACCTGTGAAACCAATCTGAAGCCCAACTTACCTAAACTATTCCATTATCATCTATATGTTTATCCAATGACCATTTAAATGCCCTTTATATTGAGCATTTGTTGCAGGCAGGGCATTCCACGCCCTTACTACTCTCTGAGTAAAGAACCTACCTCTGACATCTGTCCTATATCTATCACCCCTCAATTTAAAGCTATGCCCCCTCATACAAGCCATCACCATCTGGGGAAAAAGGCTCTTACTGTTCACCCTATCCAATCCTCTAATCATCTTGTATGTCTCTATTAAGTCACCTCTCAATCTTCTTCTCTCTAACAAAAACAGCCTCAAGTTCCTCAGCCTTTCCTCATAAGACCTTCCCTCCATACCAGGCAACATCCTAGTACATCTCCTCTGCATCCTTTCCAATGCTTCCACATCTTTCCTATAATGCGGTGACCAGAACTGTACGCAATACTCCAAGTGTGGCTGCACCAGAGTTTTGTACAGCTGTAACATGACCTCATGGCTCCGAAATTCAATCCCTCTACCAATAATACCTAACACACCGTATGCCTTCTTAACAGCTCTATCAACCTGGGTGGCAACTTTCAGGGGTCTATGCACATGGACACCGAGATCTCTCTGCTCATCTACACAACCAAGAATCTTACCATTAGTTCAGTACTCTGTATTTCTGTTGCTCCTTCCAAAGTGAATCACCTTACTTTTGTGCATTAAATTCCATTTGCCACCTCTCAGCCCAGCTCTGCAGCTTATCTATGTCCTTCTGAAACATCTTTCCGCACTGTTCAGAGCTCCATCAACTTTAGTGTCATCCATAAATTTACTACCCCATCCTTCTATGCCTTCATCTTAGTCATTTATAAAAATGACAAAGACCAGTGGCCCCAAAACAGATCCTTGCAGTACACCACTAGTAACTGAACTCCAGGATGAACAATTCCCATCAACCACTGCCCTCTGTCTTCTTTCAGGTAGCCCATTTCTGATCCAAACCGCTAAATCACCCTCAATTCCATGCGTCCACATTTTCTGCACTAGCATACTATGGGGAATATTATCAAATGCCTTACTGAAATCCATATACCCCACATCAACCACTTTATCCTCATCCACATGTTTGGTCACCTTCTCAAAGAACTCAATAAGGTTTGTGAGGCATGATCTACCCTTTACGAAACCGAGTTGACTATCCCTAATCAAATTATTCCTTTCTTTATGTTTATAAAAACTTATAATCCTTTCCCAAAACTTTGCCCACAGCAGAAGTCAGGCTCACTGGTCTATAATTACCAGAGTTGTCTCTACTCCCCTTCCTGAACAAGAGAACAACATTTGCTATCCTCCAGTCTTTTGGTACTATTCCTGTAGACAGTGACAATGTAAAGATCGAAGCCAAAGGCTCTGCAATCTCCTCTCTAGCTTACCAGAGAATCCTAGGATAAATCCCATCTGGCCCAGAGGATTTATCTATTTTCACACTTTCCATAATTGCTAACACCTTCTCCTTACGAACCTCAATCCCGTCTAGTCTAATAGCCTGTATCTCAGTATTCTCCTCGACAACATTGTCTTTTTCCTGTATGAAAAGTGACAAAAAAATATTGATTTAGCGCCTCTCCTTTCTCTTCGGACTCCACGCACAACTCCTGTCCTTGACTGGTCCTAATCTTACACTTTTCATCTGTACATAAGCTTCCTTCTTCCTCTTGACAAGAGATTCAAATTCTTTAGTAACCACAGCTCGACCACTTCTCCCCTGCCTGACAAGTACATACTTATCAAACAAATGCAGTAGCTGTTTCTTGAACAAGCTCCACATTTCAATTGTGCCCAACCCCTGCAGTTTCCTTCCTATTGCATCCTAAATCTCACCTAATCGCATCATAATTGCCTTTCCCCCAGCTATAACTCTTGCCCTGCAGTATAAACCTATCCCTTTCCATCGCTAAAGTAAATGTAACCGAATTGTGGTCACTATCACCAAAGTGCTCACCTATTTTCAAATCTAATACCTGGCCTGGTTCATTACCCAGTTCCAAATCCAATGTGGCCTCGCCTCTTTTTAGTCGATCCAGAAACTGTCAGGAAACTTTCCTGCACACACTGGACAAAAACTGACCCATATAAAGTACACAAACTATAGCGTTTCCAGTCAATATTTGGAAAGTTAAAGACCTCATACCGACTACTCTGTTACTTTCACTCCTATCCAGAATCAACTTTGCAATTCTTTCCTTCAGTACTTCAGTAGATGAATCCTCATCAAACGTCCCTCTGCCACCGTAATACTTTGCTTGACTAACAGTGCCACACTTCCCACTCTTTTACCACCTTCCCTGATCTTACTGAAACACCTGAACCGTGGAACCTGCAACAACCATTCCTGTCCCTGCTTTATCCATGTCTCCGAAATGGCCATAACATTGAAGTCCCAGGTGTGAACTCATGCTGCAAGTTCACCCACCTTATTCCAGATGTTGAACTAAATCCATTTGGCTGTCACACCCATCTCTGTAGAATTCCATGGATTTTATCAGCAGTTCAAGAATAATGCTATGACAGGACAAAGAACCCAGAAATCAAAAAACTCACTCATAATAAAATTTAGACTGTTTGGCCACTAACCAGTTCTGTTTTTTTTTCATTTCTTGCTTCATATTTTCCCAATGTCTCCAAACAGTGTCTCCCTGACAAGTGGACAATATGAACCCAAGAGACCGGAGCATAAGAATATTTCCTTTAGCTTTTACACAGTTTTTTTCTCTCCTTTACTGAAGCAGGATTAAAATAAATAAAATTTTACTTGTACCATTTCGGACAAGTCCCCAAATGCCAATGACACATGGGTTTCTAACTTTTATATCTTCAACCTAAAATATTTCTTCATTTTTTTTTCATCCATTCCCCATTGTGTCATACCACCACATTCAGCAATTCCTCAGTTTAACGTAATCCAGAGAAAACATATCCCTCTGTCCTCCTCCTAAAGTCTAACCAAGACTTGAATCTCCTCCCTTTTCTGACATGTCCCACATGAACCTCCTTACCCATAGGCATGGATAGAAGACTGGCTGACCGTTAGGAGATAGAGACTAGGCATAAATAAGTCTTTTTCAGATTGGCAAGGTGTAATAAGTAGTTTGCCACAGGGATTGTTGCTGGCAGCTCAACTGTGCCCAATTTATAGAAATGACTGAGATGCAGAGACAGAAAGTATAGTTGCCAATTTGTTGATGACACTAAACTTTTGTAGGAAAATAAGTTGTGAAGAGGACATAAGGAGACAACAGAAAGATATAGAAAGATAAAGTGAATTTGAAGTAACATCAGGTCAGCCATGATCTTATTGAATGGTTGACAAGGCTTGAGGGGCTAGCATAGCCTATTCCTGCTCCTAATTCAAGTGTTAATACATTTGGAGCACAGTTGACCCAATTCAGATCTCAACTGGTGTGTACAACTGTACTGCAAATGTGTTGCTGGTCAAAGCACAGCAGGCCAGGCAGCATCTCAGGAATAGAGAATTCGACGTTTCGAGCATAAGCCCTTCATCAGGAATAAGAGAGAGAGCCAAGCAGGCTAAGATAAAAGGTAGGGAGGAGGGACTAGGGGGAGGGGCGATGGAGGTGGGATAGGTGGAAGGAGGTCAAGGTGAGGGTGATAGGCCGGAGTGGGGTGGGGGCGGAGAGGTCAGGAAGAGGATTGCAGGTTAGGAGATGTGGCTGTGGTAACGAGTACAACTGTACTGTCAGGGTGGTCGGGAGCAGTCATATATGTGAAGGCCTGAGGATGTTCCCTACCTTGGCCTGAATGTGCTGAGGTCAGGAATAGCTCCAAAGTTGTAGACATGGAAAGGATGAGCTCCTTAGGGACTATTTCCTGTGTAACTCTTCACCTGTCAATTCAATTGGACATTGGATGGTGGAGTCATAATGTGGGTTAAGGGAAGCTGCTGTAACTATGCTTCTGTTGTCAACAGGCTTCGAAGAACAGGAAATGAACCGTCACCTGGTTGAGGAGCTGCTGACCTGCTCAGTTTGTCTTGAGCGTTATAATAGGCCCAAGCTCCTGCCTTGCCAGCACACTTTCTGCCAAGATCCCTGCCTGAGCAGCCTGGTGGACCAAGATGGGAGAGAGGTGAAATGCCCCGAATGTCGGAGCATCCATGCCATCCCCCGAGAAGGAGTCATCGGGTTCCCAAGCAACAGGACCATCCTTGGCTTTCTGGACATCCCCCTGGGGCAAATGGCCAGCCAGGTTGAAAATGGCAGGGCTCTAACCTGTGGCTCGTGCAGCCTGAAGGAAGAGTTGACTACGTGCCACCACTGCCAGGAACAGCTTTGCCAGTCCTGCCACCTCTTGCATATGGAGCAGCTGCAGTTGGACCTCAGAAGCTTGGTGTCCCAGTTGAGAAGGTCCATTCCTAAACTCTCCGATGCCCTCAGGGACTTGGAGTGGCGGTCCGTGTCTCTCAAGGAGAACAGAGAAGCAGTGCGAGCTGAAATCCACTGCAGTGCAGAACAGTACCTGGCTGAGTTAAAGGAGCGGGAGCAGGCATTAATTCTAGAGGTGGAGAGCCTGGTACAAAGCTCAAGCAGGACTCTGCGGAGAAAGCAGGAGGATCTTGAGCTTGGTTTTGCCACTGTATGCAGCCACTGTGACAGCGTTGACAGCAGACTGGCTGACAATAGAAACCTCCCAAGTACTGAGCTCTGGCAGCTATACCAACAATCTAAAGAGCTGATTGACTACATCAGGCAGTTGGAGACACCTGACCAGGATCAGCCACAAAGTCTCATGTTTGTGCCCAATACTGCTTTCTACCCTAACACCATCTGCTTTGGAAAAGTAACCTGGGTGACAAAAGACTCAACAGCATTGTCCCCTTTATTCAATGGTCAGGAATTTCAGAGGTCATACCCAAGCCTCACTTCTACCGCAGACAGCATTGAAATGTATCCCCCACTGTTTCTAACCAACCCATCCAACCTACTGCCCAACGCATCGACTAACAATTTAACCAAAAGGATGCGGGCAGGGCAAAGAGCAAACATTTTAAGCTCCACGGACCCCCGGACTCTTGTGATCAAGTTGCAGGGCATTGGCAGCCATTTTTCGGACTTCCAACTGTCTGATCGTAACCTCCAGCTTCACTATCAAGAAAAAGGCCGCATGAAATGCAAAATAGGATCAAAAGGAAGTGACTTGGGTCATTTCACATGGCCACGAGGGGTGGCTGTGACTCTGGAAGGTGACCTGGTGGTGGCAGACAGCAGTAACCACAGAGTGCAGGTAAAATGTCAGTAAAATCTGCTACCTAGCAGACCGGACACTGAAATCAGGCAGGTCGAGCAACCGGGTGAGTGGGTAGAGGCGATGCAGAAGATCAGACATAATCTCAATGAATGTTACAGCTCACTCAAGGATTGACTTCTTACCCTAATTGTTGGGTTTTTCAGTATGTATAGAATAGAGAATCCAGCTACAAATAACGACCACATAACCTAACATCTGAAATTTGGAACTAACTGAGCATTGACAATACACAGTAAATCTGTATCTGGAATGCACAGAATGATTTCAGTGTCTAATGCACACACAGAATCAAGTACCTGTGCAAGACAGGTTTCATCCAGTTACTATAATACAGGACGCCCTGAGTTTAATGATGTGGAGGTGCTGGTGTTGGACTGGGGTGGACAGAGTTAAAAATCACACACAACCAGGTTATAGTCCAACAGGTTTATTTGGAAGCACTAGCTTTCGGAGCACTGCACCTGATGAAGGAGCAATGCTCCAAAAGTGAGTACTTCCAAATAAACCTGTTGGATGATGACTTGGTGTTGTGTGAGTTTTAACTTTGTTCACCCCAGTCCAACACCAGCACCTCCACATCATTAAACTCAGGGCGTCCTGTATTTACTGTACATGAGATATATCCTGTTACGACAGTGAACATGATGAGTTTGGTGTCTATATTACACAGAATAATTCAGTTTCTATAGAACATATAATTAGCCCTATGTAACACACCATGAATTCAGTTTCTATAGTACTCACAATGAGTACTGTATCTAAAATACACACATTAAATCCAATTATCTAGTGTACAAATATTAGATCGAGTATCCTTCATACTGTGAATCTGGTATCTACACCACAATAGGTCCCGTACCTATAGTACATAGAGTGAATCCAATATCTATAGTATACAGTAGCTGCTGTGTACATACAGTGAGTCCTGTATCTGTAGTATACACAGTTAATTTAGTTCTGCAAAGTATTACCTAAGATAATAACCAGTCCATTCCAGTGCGTATGCAAAATCGAGCCCCATTCCACAGTTTTACATTCAAATCAGTCATTGTAAATATCTGTTCCCTTCTCCCTGGTCTGCTTGTGCAGTCTCCTCTGAAATATATTTATTGTTTCCCATGTAGCTTCAGCCTACAGATGGTAATTTGATTTCAGTGTGTGGTTTTCAAAAGTAGAAGTTTTGTACTAACATTTGAGATTGTTGGTTATAGTTTTCATTCCCCTTCCCCCCCACCAACCACCCTCTGTCACCTCTCTGCCAACAAATGGTTACAGTGTCTGTCCCTCCTGTGACTTCTCCCAAACAGGTATTTGACAGGAGCGGTCGTTTCCTTCGCAGCTTTGGGTCATACGGCAGTGGTGAGGGGGAATTCGATTGCCTGGCTGGTGTGGCCATCAGTAACCAGGGTTGGATTGTCACTGCTGACCGCTACAACCACAGGCTGCAGCTCTTCGATCACTTGGGCCACTTCATCCGGGCCTTTGGTCATGAAGGAGCCAGAAACGGGCAGTTGAGTTACCCCTGGGGGGTAGCTGTTGATCGCACAGGCCTCATCTATGTCTGTGACAAGGACAACCACCGGCTGCAACTCTTCACCTCAGACGGCCGGTTTGTTCTTAAGTTTGGCCACCATGGGATGGGTGATGGTCAGCTAGATCAGCCCCATTATGTAGCCATTGGACCACAGGACCAGGTGGTGGTCAGTGACAGCGGCAATCACCGCATCCAGATCTTCGATAAGTCCGGGAAGTTCCTTAGCAAGTTTGGCAGCGAGGGTACCGCTCTGGGACAGTTCAAGTACCCCCGTGGTGTGGCGGTGGACCACCAGGGAAATATTCTGGTGGGGGACAGTGGGAACAATCGGGTCCAGCTCTTCCGGCAAGACGGAACATTCTTGCAGGCGTTTGGGAGCTGGGGGACTGGGGATGGACAGGTCAAAGGACTTGAGGGTGTAGCCTTCTGTAGAGGGGACATCATCGTCAGTGACCGTGAGAATCACAGGATCCAGATATTTTAAACTTGTAAGAACAGTGTATTTTAACTTTTATGTTGTTAACCACCAGGGCCCAAAATGAGAAAGAACTGATTGCAAAACTAGTATTTGAAAGAGTGGCTGCAGTTTTGAAAAACAAGTAGCCTAATACCCATGAAATGCTGAAGATCACAGCAGGTCAGGCAGCATCCATGGAGAAAGCGAGGATTGCAGATGCTGGAGAGTTAGAGTCGTGAAGTGTGGCGTTAGAAAGCACAGCAAGTCGGGGCAGCATCCAAAGAGGAAAGTCAACATTTTGGACAGCAGCCTTTCATCAGGGGTTATGCCGGAAATATCAACTCTCCTGCTCCTCGGATGCTGCCTGACCCTTTGTGCTTTTCCAGTGCCACACTTTTTTGACTCAACATCCATGGAGAGAGAGCCAGCTAATGTTTCTGAGTTTAGAAGACTCTTCATCAGAGTTGATGTGAAGTGTGGAGGGGACAGCATTCCCAGCACTTGTTTTCAGTACAGATTCTAGCATCAGTATTAATTTGTTCCAAATTAATACCCATGGTAGGTATTGTAAACAATTGTGTGAACAAGCAGTATTGAAGTTTGACTTGTAGACAATTTGGAACTGAGGGTGTGTTCTGATGCCATACTTACTGGCAACAAAAAGTTGATTGGTCTATGGACTAGTGACTAGCCTTATCAATGACAGAGATCTTTTGCTTGCTAACAACTGAGAGATTAGTTCTTTGATGGCTTGGATCAGCTTGGAACTGGAAGAAAATTTCAGAGACTTGTGAGACAGAGGTAAAAAAAGAAGTATGCAAATCTTCTCCCAGCCCAGAAGTTGCCTATACTCTGCAGTCACAATTTAATTTAAGCCTGAAGAAAATAGTTATCTTTCCTGTAGCAGTTGCTATGACTTGCAACTTTTGAATTGATAAATCAGAGGCATTTTAAAAGTGAATTAGTCACACTGTATTACTCACAGACCAGTGCTTATGGTCAAAGAAAAAATATCTGAATAACAGTCAAAGGAGGAACATCTCAAAAGTCAGAACTGAGAAGCAAAGATCACGGAGCTGACGTTTGGGTTTTTCTGCTTTGGCCAATAATCCTTTTTCCATAATTGTGTGTTTGTAGGGGAGCTTATAAAGGGATTAGAGTTTTAATAATTATATGCCAATGGTTTATATCTGTTTTAATGTAGCTATAGTCTAATTACTTCTAATAAATAATAAGTCTTGTTCAACACAGAAATCATGATTTCAATCACTTTGGTCTGAAAGTCAGGTACTTTTAAAATGAAAATGTTAACATTTGGTACAACTCCAGGAATGGCAGGGCTTGAATTCTGTGGTGCTGCCCAGTGAGACAAAACAGACTGAACATTAGGAACTTGTGGGACCTCAGTTGGAAGGAATGTCTGGCAGGGACAGGGTGAAGATCACATCTAGTCAACTGTCCAGGATTGTCACTGTCCAGGCTGGAACTCCTAATATTGCAGCCATTGTTACTGATTAGTCTCAAACAGGGCTGAAGAATAGCTTTGGTGTTGGGTAGAAGGACCCATAATGCATCATGAGCATGCCTTTAGGAGAACAGAGGATTAGAGATGTGAGAGGCTTGGCTTTGGAAAACAATGGTCTCCAACTCCAGTTAATCTAGTCTGAACAGAACAAAGGTTGACAATGGGAAGTCCCATATCCATCCTTGGTTCCCATCTCTAGTCAACCAGAATACATTCATGGCATGTGCTAAGAAAGCAGTGATTCTTACAGCAGCTCCGAGATTATGGTACATATCAGTGGAGCTGAGTATGAGGGAGGACAGGATGGGGAGATTGGTTGCGTCTGGTAGGAGTGGGGAATTTGGGATTTGGGTGGGTGTGTGGTTAGGACTGTTGAGGGAGGCTAGACCCCTGGAGGAAAGGCATGGAAGGTGGTCAGAGCAATGGAGGGAAGGCAATGGGGGAATTTCTTCTCCTCTCGTTTACATGCATTCCTTAGAAAAGTTACATTGCAAGAATAATCAGGGTTTCTTTCTGCCACATCATGTTTCCAGCTGAAGATCTATACCACTCCCTTTACGAACAAAGCCACCCCACCACCGTTTCATTTTCCTGTTCTTCCAAAATATCAAATATGCTTGAACATTCAGATCCCAACCATGGTCACTTTGTGCCCATGTCTCAATCATAGCTAACAGATAATACCTCTTTATTTTCATTGGTGCAATTAGTTTATCCATCTTGTTATAAATGCTGCATACATGCAGATAAAAAGCTTTCAATTCTGTCTTGATCAAATTTTTCTCTATTCTGACCTTACTTGCTGGTGCATTCTTATAATTGTGCACTTTGTCCCTTCGCTCCACACCATGGTTCACATTACCTGCAACACTACCCTACACGTTTTTTGATTAAAGGGATGCAGGTATCACTAGCTGAGCCAGCATTTACCACCCAACTGAAACTGCGCTGGATACAGGGTTGATGAGCTGCCTTCTTGAACCACTGTGGTTATTAGGGGGTGGAGACACAAACAGTGCTGTTTTTGCAAGTGAGTTGCAAGATTTTGAATTTGTGACGGCCAAGTACCAAGTCAACCTAGTATGAGACTTGGAGTGGGACACATGCAGGTTTTGGTGATCAATGTTCTGACTAAGCTGTGCAGCTCCACTTTCACCACTGGGTATGCCAATTCATTGATTTCCAGTTCCAGAAATTGCTGCTGTGTATTGACCTCAGTGATTATATTGAATTTGCAGTTGGGTCTGTTCTGCTGGTGGAAAGGGATTGTGATAGCTTGAATCCATGAGCACAACAGAATAGGCCCAGTCTCCCACTTTTGGCTTAAGCCCCTGATTTTAGTAAGGAGGGTTTTGAGGGGTTGAATTTCTAGTCATCGTTTCTAGTGCTTATCTAAATGACAGGTGGTCTGTCCAGTTTTGCTCCTTTCATTTTGGCTTCTTGGCTGACTGATACGATTGAGTGTCTTGCTAGGGCAATTCCAACAGCATTTGAGAATTACCAGTACTAAAGTCAATAGCCCAAATCAAATAAGGATGGCAGATTTCTTCCCCCTCAAGGACATCAATGAATCAACAAAGGTTTCAACAATTGACTGACGTTTATCATCAGGCATAGCTTTTAATTCTAGATATTTACCAAATTCAAATTTTACCATCCTCCATCGTGGAATTCGACCTTGTGGCTGTAGAATATTCACCAAGTGTCTGGATTACTGGACTGGTACAGTTACCACAAGACCACCACCTCCCTTATCCTTTTTCTTTAGTGTTCCAAATTACACCTCACTTCCATATTGTCTCATTTTCAGACCTCTCTACAGCCTGTGTTATATGATTATCCCAGCAGGGTCCCAAGGGTACAGCCTTCTGAATTCTCAGTACTGTTTCCAAAGCCCCCAGAATCAAACCCCCTTTCTATAACACCAGTTTTTGAGACAAGCTCTGAACTCTAATTTGCTCACGGCTCAGGAAATAACCTCCAAATGATTACTATTTGTGGTTCTGCTTTTTAATTTTACCCCCAGTTGTTAATACCCACTCAACAAAAATCTTCCTTTTAATTCTACGTATGCGGTCAGTACTTATGTGGACAATGACAGCTGGATCCTTCTCCTCCTATCCCAAGCTCCTGGAGCCCAAGCTGCCTTTCACCATGGCTCAAAGCAGCCAACACAGCCTTAAGCACTCCCACTCAGACTGGTATCTATCCCCTTCTAGACTGTCCTCAACACAATTACATTACTCCCTACACTTGAACAGCCAGTACATGATAACGCTCAGTTTGCTTATCCTCACTGAAGCCCTGTTCCTCTTCATACAAAATTGCAAGAACCTCAAACCTTGTGTTAATTGCAGTGCTACATTCTGGATCCTCAAAATCTACCTCACTTTTATAGTCACAGTTTCATGTCCCAACAACAGATTAAATCTTAAGTACCTTGCATAAGGGGTGTGCCTGGCTGATATTTTGCATCATCATTGGGCACAGAAAAACCTGGAAACTATAAAGTTAAAAATCTCACAACATCAGGTTATAGTCCAACAGGTTTATTTGAAAGTACAAGCTTTTGGAGCACTGCTCCTTCGTCAGGTAGCTAGTGGGGCAGGATCACCATTCTAAGTGATTAAAGACTTAACACCAATCTAAGTTTGTTCAACACTCTGCATCAATTGTATGACACTTTGATCTTTTACTATAAATTCTGTGTCCTATGATCCTGCCCCACTAGCTACCTGATGAAAGAGCAGCGCTTTGAAAGCTTATACTTCCAAATAAACTGTTGGAATGTAACCTGGCATTGTATGATTTTTAACTTTGTCCACCCCAGTCCAAAACCAGCACCTCCACATCATTATTCCTAATCAAATATTGTCTTTTCAAATGCATGTATATCTCATCTCTAATAATCTTCTCAAGTAACTTACCTACCATCCTTACAGAGTCTGGCATAAAATGGTCCAGAAACCTATTCAACTACATTCAAGGTAGTTGTTGATTACCAGCTTCTCAAAGGTGATCAGGGATGGACAATAAAGGCTGGCCTAGCCAACAATGTTCATGTATTCTCAAAAATGATGAAAATCAAATAAATAACACAATTTAAGTCAACATTAGGAGCAAGACAGCAATAGGATTTAATATGGAAACGGGGGATCATTTCTGAATTCCAGAGAATATAGGCCTATTTACTAAAGTTGTCCTCAGGGCAATCCACCCTAGTCGTGTCTCTTATTAACAAATATAATACTCACAAGAGATTGAGTGTACTGCTTGGCAAGGGAACAGTGGGAAATGGCAATTTAGGGGAAATGGCAGAGGAGACAAGCTGCCAAGAATTCAAAATGGGTCAGTTTGAATTAATTGGGGGGGGGGGGGGGGGGGGGGGGGGGGGTGGTGGTCATTGACCATTCAGGATTTTTTAGTATTATTTATCCTAAGATGTTATCACTGACAAGGCCAACATTTGTTGCCTATCCCTTTAAAATAATGATCGAATTGCCTTCTTGGATGACTGCAGTCCATGTGATGCAGGTATACCCTCTTTTGACACTGAAGAGTGTTACAGGATTTTGGAGCAGCAAGTGAGGAAATGTTAGTACAGTTCAAGTGATATGTGGATTGAGGGGAAGTTGCACGTGGTTGTTCTTTCATCAATCTGTTGTCTTCATTCTGAGGGTTTGTAGGGTTGGAAGACATAGTCCAGAGAGGCAAGACATATTGCTGCAGTGCATCTTGTAGATGGTACTAGATACACTGCCAACGGTGACGGAGGAAATGAATGGAGGTGGTGATGGATAGCTTGCCAAATAAAGTGGGCAGCTTTGCACTGATGGTATCAAGTTTCTGGAGTGCTGTTGGAGCTGTAGTCATTCAAGTGAGTAAAGAGCATACCATCACACTCTTACTGTTTGTGCCTTGTAGAAGGGGAGTGAGAAAATGAGTCACTCAAGATAGAATTCTCAGCCTTGGACCTGCTCTGAACAGTTGAGGGATTGTAAGGGCCAGATGTGAAAGAGAGAGGAGGAACACAAATGTCAGACTGAAGATGGTAGAGACTATGAAATCAACTGAAATGAGAGGGTGGAGTTGGTATTTGCGTGGAATCTGGTTTGAACTAAAAATGGAAAGTGGAAGAAGGCAAATTCCAGTTTGCATGACCTGAGGGATAGGGGGAATGCTTTCATGTGAAAGTGGAGAGGATAAAGTGAATTGTTAAAGAAATTTTCAAAATTATCTGTTGAAAATGCAAATTATTCTGTTTTTCCCTCTTATAAAGGAACATTTAACTGTGAAGGTGAAAACTGCTCACAACTATCAGGGCACACATAACCTTTATGTAATGACTATGTCACATCAGCTGTACGTGAAGGAGACAAAATGAATTGCAGGTACAAAATAAAGGTGCCTGAGGAGGCGCGAGTTCCATTTTATTGCAGCCATTGTGGATCACAATAATCCAATATACTGTGAAACACAATATACAATGTCAGTTTTAAAACAATTCTCTGTACACATTTTAGATTTATATTCAATCTCTTCAATGTTTTCACAAGACTACAAAATATTAAACCTTTTATTAATAAATAGAATACTGCAATATGAGTGTGACAATATTTTACAGGACCGAATCTGTAAAGCACTCTCAATGCAGCAGTATCAAAGGCAGGGTTCATGACCCTGAGATTCTTCATGTGCTTCAGAATTACTTGCATGTCCTGATCAAAGTATTATGAGGGACTTTCTTTTAATTATCTGACTCCGTCTTCGGGACCATCTTCTCATTATGTCTCAACTGAAAGATGGCACTTCCAGGAGTGCAACACTCCCTCAGAACCAGTGTGTCAACCTGGATCATGGACTCCAGTGCGGGGTCTGACCCTTAATCTTAAGGGTCTGAAGTGAATAAGCTACCCACTAAACCCCACAGCCAATGAAAGAGTTACAACAATGATTCTTCAATGCTCTGGCCCATTTATCAAAGGGTTAACAGGATTATAGAAAATACAGCTTGGGAGGCAGAAGTGGAGAGGAGCAAAATGTTACAGGAATTAATCATTAAAACGTCCTACAGACCTCAAGCAATGACTGGCCATCGGAAATGCAGAGAGCAGGTGGGAAGCAAGCTGTGCAGGAAGCTTAAACAGGCAAAATGGCCTTATACATAATGTAAGTCACCCACACTGCCCCTTGTGCCTATCCTTAAGCAAAGATTCCACATCCCATGTCTCTCACTGACAGGGCACTTAAATAAAGAGTGAGAGAATCATTTAGTGTTCCCTTTCACAACTCAACATGCGCGCAGATCACAAGAGAACACAACCTACTCTCAATGGGAAGCCAGTTTATATTGAAACACTTTGGGCAGCCTGTCATCCCAGAGGGGAATTTAACCTTCTCACGTTCCTATCTCCATCTGCATACAGCAGATACCCTGTTCCCCTAGTGGAGGCTGAAATCACATGATTCCTGGACAATCACAAAATGTACATGGGTTTGCAATGCAGAGGTACCTCAAGAAGAGCTGTGACCTTGACAGGGTCAGCGTCATCCCCATCCCCATCCATCTCAGGGAAATCGGATACCTCAGAGAGTACAAGGGACAGAGTAATACATTTCCAGTGCTGCATCTTTTACTCTAGATCTATATTCCACATTTACGTGTCAAGTGACAGCATTAGACACTGATCCATCGCATTTGGAGCAGTGTGTGGAGGTCAGATGGCCAGTCACAGGAAAGAGATCACTGGTTTTCAAAAGGGACAGACACGGAGGGGGAAATCTAAAAATGAGGCAAAACTGGAATTTTAGAGCAGATAGAGAAAGGAATTTCAGAATTATCAAGTGAATTTGTACAGATGACTCAGGAAGACACACATTTGATGATTCTGAAAATGGTGAAAGAAACAGCAGGAATATAAAAAGAAATCGGACCTCAGCTGATGTCAACACAGTGAAAAAGTGGCAACTGACATCTGGAATTAATCAAAACGCCCTTTGAACAATGAAGCCCCAAGAAGTGCCACAGCTTTGTTTAGTGGGCAAAACAAAGAGGGTTTGAGGTGAATCCAAGTGGGACAGGGTTTCAAATCTCTTTTACAATTATTACCCATGTTTCCCTAGATGTGCTCAAAGAAATGAAAGGGAGGAATAATGAAGATCAGAAACCACAGGCAGAAGGAAGTCCCAACTCAATCAACCAGTCACAATTACAAATAAAAACAACTGGAATTTGTAGAAACTAATGGAAATGACATGGCTCCCCATTAATTTATAGGTGAATTTCACAGCCTCACAATCCTCTAAGGCTGCTTGTTACTTTTCCAAAATATCTTATATAATCCTATAACTTTTTTGATGCTGAACCATGTACTTACCATGATTCCTCTGTGACAGTGTCCCCCACTGCCCACATCATCCCATACCAGACCAACCATTGAACATAGTCTATCTAACCTCACCCATCTTCTGTTCTAATGAAAACAGTTCTGATTTTTCAAGTTTTGTCAATTCACCAAACCACACAGCTTCCTAATGAAGCTAATTCACTCATGTCTCAACATCCTTCCTGTGTGTGGAGCTCAGAAACTGTACACACTTCTCCAATTGTGGTCTCATTAACGTGCCATTACATTGTTGTCTTTCCTGAACTCCTAAAGTGTGCAGGCATAGTTTCCCTCCACCTCTGTCCCTACTCAACAGGTGAAATGAGGGGGTTCCAGGAGACTGAGAAATAGCAGTGCCACATGTCTCTAATATTCAGTGTAATAGCAGACAGAATTATGTCCCCAAACACTGGAACAATTCTCTGTACTCACTTTCCAATTAGTCTATTCTGCAACAACACAAATACATTGTCAGTCATTTCATTTCTTAATTTTGGTGCATTGTTACTCTAGGATAAGTCCTAACCAATTTTCTTTTGTTATCCAATGAAACACCATATAAATAAATTTCATGTGAAATAAGCTGTAAAGTTAACCTCAGTTGTTCAGATTTAAAACTTTTCAGGTCAAATTCCGTCACTGTGGGAGTGTACACCCAGGCAAAAGTATTCAGGTGCACGCGAGGTTGGAAGCAAATGTGGGAGGTTGAGCAAATGTGTGTGCAAGGAAGGTAAAGAAGGTGGGTGAATAAGTGTGCAAGGCAGGGAAGAGAGATGAGCAAAATGAGCATCTGAATGAGAACACAACTCTGAGGGATCTCGGGAGTGAGTGGGAATGACAGAACACGGTCAAGACCAAATCGGGCTTGTCTCTAACTGGGTGCTCGAATGCACCACATCTGCATCCACAGGCCAGCCATCCAAATGTTGCACAATCCATTTGAGTCAGAGGAAGGGAATGGAGAGGAAAGGTCTGTGTTGTCCTATGTTAGCTTCTCATGTTGAATTTGATAATAGCAGGCCTGCAGATCAATACAAACAATATTAAATTGTTAGTGAAAAGCATTTTACATTTTATTGCAAATACTGCCTTGTCCCTTGTTCCAATGGTTTGCACAGAGCTTGCATGGGTCGCTTCTTAACACAGCTTTCTAGCAGTGCATGAATCCAGGCAGCACATTCAGTGTGACCCACGTTCTTCCTCTCCCAGCAACCCATTCCTGCGTTCCTTCTCAGCAACCTGTCCCCTTCCTCCCAGTGTTCTGTTCCTCCTTCCCTGAGCCCAGCAATCTATTCCCTCCCTCCCCCAGCAACATACTCCCATCCTTCCCTCCCTCTCCAAGTGACAATCCCTCTTTTCCTCCCTCATCCCCAAGTACTGCATTTGTCCCATACTAACCTTCAGGGTGGTGAACATGATCCCCTGTTCTCCGTGCTGGACTGAAGGATCCATCAGATCTTCAATCAGATGAACCTCTGAGCCCAAATTCCTGATCCTATGGTAAAAGAATGCAACTTTATGTTAGAAAGCAATTTTTAGCCTTTCCCAAAATGATGCACGAGTGATGTCCGACCAGAAGGGAAGTTAAACTAGGCAATAAAAGTTTCAGAAGGATATATCATGGCTGGTGAGTCATTTGGAGTTAGTTGTCTGGCTGTGCATATGGAATTGTCCTGAGGGAGCTGTGGTGGGGGCATGTGCTTGCACATGTAAAACAGCTGAAGTTTCAGTCTTGATTCAGTGAATAGACAGGCAGGAGGCTGTAACAACACAGCAAGCCAGGCAGCATCAGGAGGTGGAGAAGTCAGCATTTCAAGTGTAACCCTTTTTCAAAACTTCTCCACCTCCTGATGCTGCCTGGCTTCCTGTGTTCTTCCAGCTCCTGCTTATCTACCTTTGGTTCCAACATCTGCAGTTTTTTTTGTCTCTGACCAAGTTTGATTCAGTGAGCAGCAATCACCTCAATCCCTGAATGAGATGGTTATAAGTTCAAGTCCCATTCCAGATATTCAACCACACAATCCTGGCTGAGGCTATAATGTAGTACCGGGGGTATGCTGCACTGAAGACGGCATCCTACAGATGACCATTGAACCAAGACCCATGTGTGCCTTTTTAGCTGGATGTAAAAGGGATCCTGTGGTATCATTTGAAGAGGAAGAGGAGTGTTCTTCCTGGTGCCCTGGCCAATATTTATCCCTTGCACAACATTACAAAAACAGATTCCGGATCAATATCACAATGATATTTGTGGGAACTTATCATGAATAAATTGGCTTCTGCATTTATTACTTAACAAGTGATTTCATTTCAGAAGTACTTTATTGGCATTTGAGTACTTTGAGATATCCTGAAATTGCCAAAGGTGCAACAAGAATGCAAGTCTTTCTTTTTCTCAGCGTTGAAAGGGTGACTGACTGCTAGAGTGGCCAAGGGGTACAAAGTACATCAGTCGGGCTTTCTGCAGTTAATCACTGCTGTGTGACTGTGTCAGGTAAGGAAGGGTTTGAAGGACTGGGAGGATGCCTGCTCAATGGATGTGGGTCCTGCCAGAGGCTTGTGAACAGGATCGTACAACGTAGTGATGTCCCACTGTCTTGCCCATATTTACACCCAGGGCACACAAGGTTTGAGCAGTTGGGTAGGGACGGGACAGTTTCTTGAAGAATAGTGCTGCCATTTTTACACTGAGGAGAGGAAACGTGTACAATCTCCACCAGCCTAAGCACTTCTCACACTCCTCCCAGACCAAGTGCACATACCTGATAAAGATCAAGAATTTATTGGGTGGGAATTAGGGTGGGAGTGAACACAAACCAAATCACTTTCCAGGGATTCTAGTGCAAGTCAGCAAAAACAGCTGAACAAACCTAGTTTTTTTTCCTACCCCAGCTCAGAATCGCACAGCAGCACTTTACATGAAGGGAGGCATCAGAAGCTCCTTGGGTACAACCTCCACTCCCGGCACATTCCCCTGCAACCGCAAGAAATGCAAAACTTGCGCCCACATCTCCCCCCTTACTTCCCTCCAAGGCCCCAAGGGATCCTTCCATATCCACCACAAGTCATTGGGTACAAAATAGCGTGGGATGGTATTGTATTGTACCAATCATTTGATATTTTGCAAGGAGGCTTGGTTTTCGAGTTGACAACTAACTGCAGACAAAACAGATTTCTGAGATGAGAGAAGACTATGATGTGGGTGTAAGTGTGATTTGCACAGAAAGGGAAAAGCGCAGCAGGTCAGGCAGCATCCAAGGAGCAGGAAAGTTGACGTTTTGGGCATGAGCCCTTCTTCAGGAATGAGGAAAGTGTGTCCAGCAGGCTAAGATAAACCGCCGCAACCTCTCCAACCCTCTCACCCACTTCATCCTCTCACCCTCAGAACGTGCAGCCCTCCACTCCCTCCGTTCCAACCCCAACCTTACTATCAAACTGGCAGACAAGGGAGGCGCGGTAGTAATTTGGCGCACTGACCTTTACACTGTGGAGGCTAAACGCCAGCTCGCGGACACCTCCTCCTACTGTCCCCTTGACCATGAACCCACCTCCCACCACCAAACCATCATCTCCAAGACCATCCATAACCTCATCACCTCAGAGGATCTCCCATTCACAGCCTCCAACCTCATAGTCCCACAACCCCGCACCACCTGTTTCTACCATCTACCCAAAATCCACAAACCTGACTGCTCCGGCCGACCCATTGTCTCAGCCTGCTCCTGCCCCATCGAATTCATCTCTGCATACCTCGACACAGTCCTGTCCCACTTAGTCCAAGAACTCCCCACCTACGTTCGGGACACTACCCACACCCTCCACCTCCTCCATGATTGTCACTTCCTCGGTCCCCAACACCTTATCTTCACCATGGACATCCAGTCCCTGTACACCTCCATCCCCCATCACGATGGACTCAAAGCCCTCCGCTTCTTCCTTTCCCGCCGCACCAACCAGTACCCTTCCACTGACACCCTCCTTTGACTGACTGAACTGGTCCTCACCCTGAATAACTTCTCTTTCCAATCCTCCCACTTCCTCCAAACCAAAGGAATAGCCATGGGCACCCGCATGGGCCCCAGCCATGCCTGCCTCTTCGTACGATATGTGGAACAGTCCATCTTCCGCAGCTACACTGGCACCACCCCCCACCTTTTCCTCTGCTACATCAATGACTGTATCAGCGCTGCCTCGTGCTCCAACGAGGAGGTTGAATAGTTCATCCACTTTACCAACACCTTCCACCCTGACCTCAAATTTACCTGGACCATCTCAGACTCCTCCCGCCCCTTCCTAGATCTTTCCATTTCTATCTCGAACGACCGAATCAGCACGACATCTACTATAAGCCGACCGACTCCCACAGCTACCTAGACTACACCTCTCCCCACCCTGCCCCCTGTAAAAACGCTATCCCATATTCCCAATTCCTTCGTCTCTGCTGCATCTGCTCCCAGGAGGACCAGTTCCAATACTGAACAACCCAGATGGCCTCCTTCTTCAAAGACCACAATTTCCCCCCAGATGTGATCAACGATGCCCTCCACCGCATCTCCTCCGCCCTTGAGCTCCACCCCTCCAATCACCACCAGGACAGAACCCCACTGGTCCTCACCTACCACCCAACCAACCGCCATATACATCGTATCATCCGTCGTCATTTCCACCTCCTCCAAACGGACCCCACCACCAGGGATATATTTCCCTTCCCTTCCCTCCCCTCCCTTCCCCTATCAGCGTTCCGAAAAGACCACTCCCTCCGTGACTCCCTCGTCAGGTCTACACCCCCCACCAACCCAACCTCCACTCCCCGCACCTTCCCCTGCAACCACAAGAAATGCAAAACTTGCGCCCACACCTCCACACTCACTTCCCTCCAAGGCCCCAGGGTTTCCTTCCATATCCGCCACAAGTTCACCTGCACCTCCATACACATTATTTACTGCATCCGCTGCACCCGATGTGGCCTCCTCTATATTGGGGAGACAGGCCGCCTACTTGCGGAATGTTTCAGAGAACACCTCTGGGACACCCGGACTGACCAATCAACCCAACCACCCCGTGGCTCAACACTTCAACTCCCCCTCCCACTCCACCAAGGACATGCAGGTCCTTGGACTCCTCCATCGCCAAACCATGGCAACACGACGGTTGGAGGAAGAGCGCCTCATCTTCCGCCTGGGAACCCTCCAGCCACAAGGGATGAACTCAGATTTCTCCAGTTTCCTCATTTCCCCTCCTCCCCACCTTGTCTCAGTCAAATCCCTCGAACTCAGCACCACCTTCCAAACCTGCAATCTTCTTCCTAACGTCTCCGCCCCCACCCCGGCCTATCACCCTCACCTTAACCTCCTTCCACCTATTGCTTTTCCAACGCCCCTCCCCACCTTTTATCTTAGCCTGCTAGACACACTTTCCTCATTCCTGTAGAAGGGCTCATGCCCAAAACGTCGACTCTCCTGCTCCTTGAATGCTGCCTGACCTGCTGTGCTTTTCCAGCAACACATTTCCAGCATCTGCAGTCCTCACTTTCTCCTTTGTTAAGAAAGGGGCTACTTAGAGAATTGAAAAGCACTCTCACCTAGCTCGAAGCACCACGTACAGGAAGACAGGAAAGAGATCATCCATGGACCAAAGAAAGTCTTCTTGCAGCATAGTCAGGACCTCCTGTGTGATCTCCTCAAAGGTCTGCTGGATAACATTCAGCTTGTCAGCTGGTGTGAAGGTTGTGCTGTTGGGAGAAAAGGCAGTTTTTCATAACCAGCAGGTCCTGGGAATGTAACTCTGCCATGATTCATGACATTTTGCAATGGAAACCAGTCCAGAAGGAGACCACGTTGGTAGATGACCGGAGGAAGCCTCTTGGCCCATTTTCACTCACAACTCGCTGCCTAAAAGAAACATTTGAAATTCTACAACCCCCTCTCCAATTCAACAAATATTTTAAATTGTCTAGCTATGACCTTCCTGTCAGTGGAAATCATTTCTCTACATTTTTCTCACATTGAAGATCTCGACTAAAACTCCTACTTACTGCATCACGGAGAGCAATCCCTGCTTCTCTAATCTCTCCAGGTAAACTGAACTCTTTCAACCCTGGTTCCATTCTAATATAATGCCAGTCTTTCACAAAGCCTCAAACATTGCTGTTTTAACTGTTTCATGATGATAGTGTAATGATGAGATCACAGGGTTAGTAACCAAAAGACTGTGGCTATTGCTCGAAGGATATAATGTTATGATCTTGGCTGATAAGATCAGAGAAGCCATATTAAAGAGAGCGAAATCTGGCTGATTGTGAACCATGGAGCCCCAAACTGTAAAATCAGAAGTGCTCACATGAGGCTGTCAATGTGGCTTTAAGAGAACATGGATTTGTTTTTACATCAGAAAAAAGGTCTCTGTCTCGCTCTATGAATTTGAGTTACTTTGAGTTAGTCCTCTGGCTGTGTGTGTTGAACTGTACTGAGGGAGTTGTGGTGGGGTCATGTGTGCACACGTGGAACAGTCAAAATTTCAGCCTCAACTCTGAGTAGTGACTTCCGAACAAAAAAAAACACTTAATTTTTTGCCTTCATAACATATCCAACCTTGTTAACTGTACATTCGGATTCAGGCAGCAGTACTGACACAAGAGCTAAAGGTTACACGTTATTTAAACTCCCACCGTTACTTAACACAGTTTCCTCATCCGGTGAGGTGATAAAGTCTAGCTGTGTCAACTAACTTAAGAGATGTTAGACACAGTGAACTGCATTTAATGTACTGAAGTCCATCAGTCTTGTTCCTCTTTATACAACATCTCACAAACCCTCGGGATATTTGGGCAGCGAAGTATGTACTTGATTTACCTGATCTGCTGTAAACTTTCAATAGCAGAAGCGTAGCAAACATCCTTTGTGACAGATTGTACCTGGGAAGGATGAACCAGACATCATTACAAGGAAGAGGGAGAAACTGTGCCAGCTGTATAAATCTCAGGGAATGGTTAGATGGGAAGAAAGACTGGTTGGTGAAGGTCAGTCGGCATAGCTAACATCCTCTCTATGCTCAACTACTGGGTCAGTGCAGAGTATCTTCCCACACCTCATGCTACAACTAGTCAATGCTCTGGTCAAATAGCTTTTGCTGAAGACTGGACATGGAGGAGACAAGGCTGGAATGAAGTGAAGGGCATGGTGGGCACAAGCTTTGGTGATTGTATCAGGATTAGTAGCAAATTCACAGCTGGGAAACAAATGGATTGGAAACGTACAAGGGATAAGATGTCAGAGCTGGGAAAGCGACAGTTTCACATTCCTTTCACAGACTGACTCTGTGAGCTCGCATCGCTAATCTTCATGTTACTCAGGTCTGTCGTGCTATCTTTCCCAGAGGGCCCGGTTGTGAAAGATCCATATTAACAAGAGTTCAATCTCCCTCTGGCTAACATTCAAAGATTACACTCCCTAGGTTCAGATTTCTGGTTAGAATTAAAGTTAGATTTCCAATGTGAATTCAACCTCCTCTTTACATTTAGCTGTGACTGAACATCAGGCAATGAGCAGGTTATCTGTGGAATCTGACTGAAGATCTGACTGTTGTCTCCAAAGAAAGAATCTAATTTTGACTACAACTGGCAATGCACAGACTGGAGTCAACAAAAGGATCTGTTGCATTGGACTGAAAGGCATTTGCAGACAGAATCTGTGTTTGTACAGTCATAGAGATCAACAGCACAGAAAAAAAGCCCTTCAGCCCATCACACCCACGCCTATCAAAAACAACTACTTAACTATTCTAATTCCAGCTAGCCAGCACTTGGCCCATAGCAACGTATGCTTGTCATTGCAAGTACACATCTGAAATATTTCTTAAATATTATGAGTGTTTTTGACTGCATCTTAAAGTCAATGATTTCCAGATTCCCACCACCTCCTGAATGCAATTTTTTTTCCTTCCATCTCCTCTGACCCTTCAGCCCATTACCTTAAATTTATGTCCCATTCACTGATCCCTCCATCTAGAGAGAAGTTTCTTCTTGTCTACCCTGCCTATACCCCACATAATTTTGCAACTCCGTTTCGTCCACCCTCTCAACTTCCTCTACTCCAAAGACGAGGCACAGTGGCTCAGTGGCTAGCACTGCTGCCTCACAGCACCATGGTCCCAGATTCGATTCCAGCCTTGGGTGACTGTGTGAAGTTTGCACATTCTCCCTGTGTCTGCATGGGTTTCCTCCGGGGGGTGCTCCGGTTTCCACCCACAGTCCAAAAATGTGCAGGCCAGGTGGATTGGCCATGCTATATTGTCCATAGTGTTAAGTGCATTAGTCAGAGGGAAATGGGTCTGGGTGGATTACTCTTCAGAGGGTTGGTGTGGACTTGTTGGGCTGAAGGGCCTGTTTCCACACTGTAGGGAATCTAATCTAATCAAGACAACCCCAATCGGTCTAATCCCTCTTCATAACTGAAATACTCCAGTCCAGGACATATCCAGGTAAATCTCCTTTACACCCTTTCCAATGCAATCATATCCCTCCAAACATGCACCTATACCACTTCCAAGTTGTAAAATAGAACATGTTGTTGAAGTCTACCATATAGTATTTCAGTAGAATACACCTACAGACGGAAGGTTATTTGAGCCTGGGGGAAATCACTGTTGAATAGATCGAAGGGTGTCAAGGTTTGATTCTTGGAATTCAGTTTGTCGATGTCAGTGTAGTTATTTCACTGGTTACAGGAGGCCTCCCTAACCAAGAATGAGGAAAGGAGAATGGCAGTCGGACAGTCTGTCACTCATGTCTGCATTTCTGTGAAGCTCACTTTGATACGTTATTGCAAACCTCATTATTAATCACTGCCCCGAGAGGGTAGAGGAGACCAATAAGACGAGGAAAAAGGGGAAGGGGAAATGGAGAAGATAATAAAAGTGGAAGGGAGAATTGAGCAATATGAAGAAATGTAGTGTCTATACCTCCATCTTTTCTCCAAGTATACAGACAGTGACAGGCCAAAACTTCCTGAAAATTAAAACCAGAAGAAAACGGGTTAAAACTCACGAGATGTGGTAAGCATCATCAATGCAAGCTAAGCCATAGTAGACCACATGACTATGAACATGAACAGCATATCTGCACACTTGAGCCAGTGATCATTCAAGGAAGAAACTATTACAATCCAGTCCTCTGTCAGTCTGCATACAATAGTCACTGTCAAAAAGTGTGGGTCTGGAAAAGCACAGCAGGTCAGGGAAGTCGATGTTTTGGACATAAGCCCTTTATCAGGAATGGGTTAGGCCTGAAACATTGACTCTCCTGCTCCTTGGATGTTGCCTGACCAGCTGTGCTTTTCTAGTGCCACACTTTTTTGACTCTGATTTCCAATATCTGCAGTCCTCACTTTCTCCATACATTGAGAGTTGAAGGATGCTGTGTCCAGTGACCAGAGGTATTATGGTGTAAATCCTTAAAAAGGACACAGCTAGGTAAATACAGCACAGGGTTCCCTCTATAATATACAACTGAACACTCCCAGGGCAGTGACAGAACTAGTTACTTCCTCAGAAAGAGGATGATTTTCTTCCGCTCCATTGCCTTTTGAGATGGCTGATAGTCCAATGCATGATCTGCAGACTCTGCCACATGTGGGGTTGGCAGGTGCTGTTTGGAGGGTCAGGTGCAGGTGATTTTTGGAGGTTCCTGTACTCTGTCTAATGCCTCAACTCCATTCTTGCACATTATCAAAACCATCTTTCCATGTCTTCAATGTTTTCTTAAATGACTTCATCAGTTTGTCACAAGCCAAGGACTCCCAAGAATTGGTAGGGATACTTTGAGAATATTGCTCAAGCACTTCCATGGTCCTCATAACAGTTACCTTTCGTGACTGAATTCCCAGTACAGCAGTTGTTTCAGGTGGGTGATGTCTGACACATGAATAACGTGGAGCTGGTTTGAAGTGACGAACACCTCCACACTGACCACGCTGGTTTGGGAAGAGGACAATGGACTGCTATTCTTGCTGCTCGATTTGAAGGATCGCAAGAAAGCATCACTAGTGGTACTCCTCCAGAACCTTCAGGTCTCCATGGTAAGTTATCCAAATCTCTGGAGTATCCAGTAAGCCATGACCTTAGGCTTAGGTTTGATACAGAGTGAAGCTCCCTCTCTGCTGTCCTCGTCAAACACGCTCAGAGTTGTACAGTTTGGCATCAATTCTAACCTGATTTCTCTAACCCATTATGGACTTTTTGAAATTATACAAGTCATATGCTAGTCTTGGCAAGAGGAATTTGGAATCCCTGATGCTATGACTTCGGAGACAGTAGGAGAAACAATTAGCCAAGTCAGGGTTCAAAACAATGAGGACAAGGCGAGGCCCATGCACCAAACACTCACTGCACTGGCATTCAGCATCTCACAGAAGGTTCAGGTTCGGCATACTGGCTAGTCACCATCAGCTATGCATTCCGTCCCGTCGCACTGTGCCAAACACCTTGGTCACCTTTAACAGTGGCTAAGAGTTCCTTTAAAACAACACTCACTTCTGTACTCCCAGGAAACCAAGTAGGGATAGATCTGGTTGCTTGTTGAGTCGCAGCACACACTCCCAGTAAACATCTTCCTCCCTCTCATTGTCCAGAGCGTAGAGTGTAAAGAGAGGTGGATAGAGCCGGGGTAACAGGACTGGAAGGAGCAAGCCACAGCTCGTAACCACTGGGACCCTACTGGAACAAAGAACTAGGTTAACCTTCACACATTCAGTACCTCCAAACCAACCCGATTCTAATGTATTGAAGTGATGATAATGGGAAAAGTCAGGGGGCCAATAGCATGAGCCCAATCCAGTAAGAGCTTGACAGCCCTGCTACTGAGGCTGCCTTGCAACTGAGAGCTGAAGGATAAACTGGGAGGGATGTGAAATGCTTCAAGGTCACCCACTCCCTCTCTCCTTGGAGTTAGAAGAATTAAGTTTCCACTTGGCACTCTGCCAGGGATGCAACCAGCAAGCAGAACCATTGGTGGAATAGGAAGATGCCCAGTCTTTGCCCAGGTGTACTGCACCACTCCAACACATTATCAATATAAAAAAATGAGGCAAAGTTGTTCAGATAGCCAAGGGCAAATCTCAGGTCATTAGGAGAACCATGCTGTTCACTGTACCCCACGTGGTACTTTCCCCGTGATTGGGCATCTCTGCATTGGTTTTTAGGATAATCGATTTCCAACATCAGATTAGATTAGATTACTTACAGTGTGGAAACAGGCCCTTCGGCCCAACAAGTCCACACCGACCCGCCGAAGCGCAACCCACCCATACCCCTACATTTACCCCATACCTAACACTACGGGCAATTTAGCATGGTCAATTCACCTGACCCACACATCTTTGGACTGTGGGAGGAAACCGACGCAGACACGGGGAGAAGGTGCAAACTCCACACAGTCAGTCGCCTGAGTCGGGAATTGAACCCGGGTCTCAGGCGCTGTGAGGCAGCAGTGCTAACCACTGTGCCACCGTGCCGCCCACATGATGGACTCATGTCCTAGCTTTTCAACCAAGACTAAAACAGGCACAGCCCAATCCCACTCATGGCTAGTTGAGCAAGTAGCAATCTTTTACCCTTGGCTAAACAAATCCCCTTCCTCGCTGTCAACCTCTTCATCATCATGTGCTCCTGGGGTTCGACTGTCTCTGTCTGGGAGGAATGGGAAGAGAAATCTGAAAGAAAACACAGGGCCAAATCAAGTTTGCAGCTTCAAGTGGCACTCATCCACCACTTCAGCAATGGTTAAACTAATTGCTGACAGCCGTCCCGGCTCTCAGCGCTCATTACCTGACCAGTTGGAAGATGCGAGTTAGGTAAGATTTGATTTCGTTGACTGCTTGCTGCAGTAATCGGCGATTTGCACCCACTCCCACGTAGGTCATCCTGTACACTGCCACCAGTGTCTCCAGCAGTTTCCCCAGTGGGTGTAGAGGGGTGTCACATGCCTGTCCAAGGTGTGAAGAATAGGCCACAGGTCAGTCACAAGCAACCTATATTTTGTTTTATAACATTTAAATAATGACGCAACACCTGGACATGATCCTGTATCTTGCAGAGGACATGTCAATGGGTATGAATAAGTTCTGTAGTTTGCAAGCGATACATAAAAGTTTAATTTTAAATGTGATTTCACAAATGTACAACACTTTCTGAACAATCCTGAGCAAGCTAGGACTTACATTAAAAACAAACTTAAAATTATTCATCGGGATTGCAATGTGATTCCTTTCAATTGTTTGAAGGTTTATATAATTCATACACAGGGACTTGTGCATGGGAAAGGAACATGCCCAGATAATATCATTAAGGATAGTTGTTCCCTACTGCACGGTCCACGTCAATGCCTCAACTAGAGCTCACTCGCCAACTAATTAGCACTTTTTTTCAAATGGTTTGTACATACTCTTCGAAAATGGACATTCCTGCATCTGTTCTGAGTGCAAAACAAAAAGCTTCAACTGCATCTCTCTTTTTCCAGCAACACAAGTTCTGTATTGCCAAGTGACTACTTAAATAAAGGGCAGGGGTTAGCTTCTAGTTTGTAAGACATACATCGGAATGCAAACAGTAATACACTGAGCTCTGCAGGAGACAAAGTGGAGAGATGCATCTGTTTCCCACACAGCTACTTAGATTATATGTATCCTAGAACCACACAACATCAAGACGGATGATCAGGACTCAAATACCTTTATTAAATATTTCCGGATGATCTCGTATTTATCCATCGTGATGGGGCCAACAATCTGAGGGATAACTTCCAAACTCTCCAACGTTTGTGTGTGGGATCGACTCCTGAAATCGGGGCTGAGTCAAAAAAGAAAGAAACTCAATTAGAAAGCTCTCCACTGGTGGGTCAGATGTTGAGAACAAACACAATCAAGAGGTTGGAGAAAAACTGTTTGACCTTGGCAAAGTGCAGTTAATACCAATCCCTGGCAGGTCTGTGGTATCAAGAACCAATCATATGAGGAGGATGAGGAAGAGGAAGAGATTGACAACAACAACAACAACAACTACTTGCATTTAGTGTCTTCAATGTAGTAAATCATTCCAAGGCACTTTATAGGAGGGTTACAATGCAATATTTGATGGTGGGCTGCAAAAGGAGACATTGGGGTGGATGGCCACAGGATCGATTAAAGTACAGTAGTAAGTTGAGGAGTGTCTGAAAGGTGAATAAAAAAAAAGAGACAGAATTGGAGATTCAGGGAAAAGAAATTCCATAGTTTAGCACCTGTACAGCTGAAGACATGGCCACCAATGCTGGGGTGATAAAAATCGGTGATGCTCAAGAGGCCAGAGTTAGAGGAGCAGTGATGTTTTGAAGAGTGGTAGGACTGAAGGAGATTACAGAGATAGGGAGGGGCAAGGTCTTGATGGGATTTCTATATATAAAGTGAGAACTTCAAAATCAAAGCATTGCTTTGGAAATGTAGTCAACATGTAGGCCAGACCAGCAAGGGGTAGGTTCCATTTCACAAAGGAGATTAGTAAACTAGTGAGGCTTTATAATAAGTCAACAGTTTGCATGACTGACTTTCCTTGCTGCCATCTTATCAGTTAAGAGAATTACGAATATCTACAGTGGAAGGATTTGAATTCTCGATCTTTGGGTTCTCACATATGATGAGAGCCGCGAAGCTCAGATGAATGGAGTTGCACTTACACAGCAACCATCATGAGCTTGGACTGCATCAAAGCATTTAACAATCTTGAAATACTGTGGAAATACGGTCATGGTTAAAACATTCGAAATATGAGCAAGAAAGAAAATCCTTGGTGTGAGAATGGAAATGGGAGGAATGGAGATAAAGAGGAAAGAGCAAAAGAGGAAAGAGACAAAGACAAATAAAAGTGAAAGAGACAGACAGACAGAAAAGAATGAGGGAGAGGAAGAAAACAGAACACACAAGATGTAGCCATAAATATTACTGCTAAACAGTTGATGCTCTCGTGCACCTTAACGAGGAGACAATGGTGGTGTGCCATACTTTCCTGGTCAAATCCATTCCCTCCTTCCTTCACCTGTTGATCATCTGGTTCCCGTACCATTTCATTTTGCATGTGGTCATAAAATGTTAACTTGGAATATTCAGGGATCAATAAGAAGGAATCTCTCTGATCTGGAAACGTACATCAGATAAAATGACCGAGCCAAGTATGGACAAAACTGCAGAATCTTTTTGAATAGAGGAAAAGGTGACGAGATGGGACAGAGTCTCTCCAGACAGCACTAGACTGTACAGTTTAAGGACAATGGGAAGGCTATTTTGGTTTCCAAATTGGAGATGTAATGGTGGAGGGTGGAAATAAACTTCGTCTAACAAAGTAGTAAAATAACAAACTTGGATCTATACCAGGAGGAGGACTTGGATATATATTTGGCCTTTCAAGCCTGCTTCACTCTCCTTCCTGACCACAGGGCACATCAAATGTCATTCATTGGAAGTGAAGTGTTTTGAAGTGCGGTTATCCACCACTGTAATGTCAGATTTAACATCAGGGAACTGTTTTTCTTGGATAAGGGAAAACTGAAGATGATATTCAAAATCGTGGCATTTGGACAGAATAAATTGGATGAAACTATTCCCATTTGGAAAGAATCAAGAACTTGGGGGGACAGTTTTAAGGCAAGAGAAGTAACTCTAAGTGGTCAGGATCAGGAATGCACTGCCCGAGTGTGGGGTGGAGGCAGATTCATGCTCAATTGCCCATAGTGTCCAGGGATGTGAAGACAAGTGAATTAGGCATTTGAAATGCAGGGTTACAGGGATAAGGTGAGGGAGTTGGGTCTGGATGGGATGTTCTTCAGCAGATCGCTGTGGACTTGATGGGGCGGTTGGCCTGCTTCCACACAATGGGAATTTTATGATTGAAGAAAGAATTGGAGTATTATTGAAAAATAAAGAATGTGCAGGATATAGGGAGATGATGTGGAATGGCTGATAAGTGAACTGTTCATCTGGACTGCAGCACAGACATATGGACTGGTTGGCCATTTTCTGTTGTGTAAATGATACTTAGTCTTCGAAAATCTTGGGTTAAAATAACTCTTCAAGGCTGCACTGAACTGTCAGCCTGAATGAGGCATGAGCCTACTAACAGTTGCTGCAGGTGAGAAAGATACTTCCTGAGGCTAGGAGGATGGAATGGAATGGAAGAGTGACACAATGGTTTTTACCAAAAATAAACTAGCTAGAAAAAGAAAAAGGGCAGGACTAAGCACTGGGGAGGAGGCGTAAGTACCAACAGAAGCTGCACATTTCTCCAAAGACTTTAGTGGCAGGAACAGCAATGCCATGCCCTCATTTAATAGCATTTGGTGAGGTGGGATAGTGAAGGGTGGTGGCGGTGGAGTGATGGTTCTGCTCTGGCTTTGAATGCTAATCACGCTGTAACAAACGTCCATCAGATCCAAAGGTTGGGACTAGTCTTCTGACCTACCAGCTGATTGACACTCACCTGTCCTTGTGCTGCCGTCTGCTTGTGGTGAGACAAACTGCAATGTTATCCCAAGCCTTCAGGACATCACCCTGCCCAGCAGCTTCACAGCCAAGCTGACTCCAACACTCATCAAACACGGCCTTCCATTTCTCATCAGGGTGCACTGCAAGTTTACCCAACTTCCTGTGAACACATTAAAATATACAGTGACTCTGAAAATCAGAACTGGGACCAACTGTGAGACTGCCAGGAGCATCAATCAACAGGGAAATTTGCTGTTCACTACACGCTGTCTTGCTCACGCACTCCAGATGTTTGTGAAGCTATGAAAGCTTAACATTTAAAAGTCAGAAGGAGACACAATTATATGGCTTTTATGAACAGAGGAGGAAATTCCCAGGTTTAAACATTGATCTGTGTCAAGTCTGTGCATCTCTGTCAGGGCAGTGATGCCTCAATGACTTCAACGTCCCACTTGCAAAGAAGGGACAACTTGGTTCTCTAATGTTGAGTTCTCTCTGCCAGTATTAAGCAGATCAGATAACTGAATCCAGCTCTGCTTAGTGCTTCATACTGCCAAACATCACTTTCTTCCCTCTCTTCATGAGAGGAGAGCTTCTTCAGCAAATGGCACATGCACGCATCGTTGTAGTCAACCATAACATGTACACTCTGCTTGGAGTGGGGAGAAAATGAATCAATGGAAAAGATGAACGAAATGGAGTTTATAGTGCAGTGCAACAGAAACCTCATTGCGCTGCAACTAAGTGCAATCCTTACCCAAGGGTTGGATGTACTTGTCATAGAAAGAATCCAACAAAGGTTCACCAGACTGATTGGTGGGGCTGTCGTGGGAGGAGAAACAGAAAAAAAAAACTGGACTTGTATTCTTAACTCCAGAAGAATGATGAAGAGCTCTCTCAATCAAATATACAAAGACTTGGAAACAGATGTAGGTGGGATGTTTACTGGGGGACAGTTGGTGGGTGCGGGGAGATCTAGAAATTGTGAAATTAGTCTCAGAATTTGGGAAGAGAAACCTTTTCTCTCAGAGTGGAGAATCTTTATAGCTATCGACTGTAGGTATTGTGGCAATTCCTATCATCAAGGACATTTAGTGACCATATTTTGTGATGTTAAAATTAACAGGAAAATTGGAATGGTGCAGATAAAATGACCTTGAAGTAGAAGATCAGCCATGATCTAGATGAATAGTAGAGCAGTTGAGGGGCTGAATGGCCTATGTCTGCTTCTATTTCATATGTTCTGAAATATAGTCACAATTGCCAGCCACTAAACAAGACTTCTACTGTAAAACTGCTCACTCATTAAAAACTGTGCATGTATTACAGATCTGTTCTAGTATTTTTCAGATAGATATAATTGACAGACAGTCTGCAGAGAGAGCTGTTGTTTGGATGAGACACAACTTTGATTAAGACCAATACAACTTACAGCACATGCGATTTCTCCCTGTCGGACTCATATATGTTAGGCTTGAAGTATGTCCCCGCAACTTTAATCCCTGCACCCCACTCTCCATTGAAAGTTCCTTCAAAGTAGTCACCATTTTGCATGGTCAGGATTCCCTGCAGATACAAAGATCTGAATAAGTCATATTTATTTGCAATGATTCAGAATTGCAGAAATAAAGCACAGCATCCTCAGTGGTATTATGGTGTCTCAGAGCTCATGTAAACCCTCCAACTACATGCCCAAAAATTTTCATTCACCTCCGATACCATCAGATCTTGGTGCTTAAAGATAGAATTTAAACACCAATGACACAGTAACCCTGCAAACAGGGCTGTGCGGAGCCCTTCAATTTATATCACTAAAACAGATGATCTGGTCATTAAACATGCTGTTTGTGGGAGATTGCTGTGCACCCTGTTACTGTCCCCTTTCCGCTCAGTCGAGTATACCTGCGTTCCACCAAAGGAACCTGCCACGATTGGCCACAAAACGTACTCGATCAGAATTGGGAAAGGTAAGTTTCCATCATTCAAAGAGAACACTGTTGGCCTGTCCCTAAATATGTTCTGTATACCTGCCTTGAGCCCGGATCCATGCCCATGTCTGAGCTAGAAGCAGGAGCTGTTCCAAAGACCACCTAGCTTTATTGAGACAAGACTGTAAGATTGTTTGATTTTTCTGGCTTCATGTTTTCTTTTGATTTATTTTCTGTGTTTGAAGATGGTACCAAGAGTGGCAACACTAAACAAGATTTTTCACTATTTGTAATAAATACGTGACAATAAATCAAATCAATATATCCCTTCATACTCTTGGATAGTAAAAGTAAATCCATCTTATTTTATACATTGTTAATGCAGTTAGTATCTACTGGATAAAAGCAAATTACTGCGGATGCTGGAATCTGAAACCAAAAAAGAAAATGCTGGAAAATCTCAGCAGGTCTGGCAGCATCTGTAAGGAGAGAAAAGAGCTGACGTTTCGAGTCTAACTGACCCTTTGTCAAAGCCAGAAAAAGGGGGAACTAGGGAGGTATTTATACTAGGCTGAGAGAAGGTGAGCATGGCTACAGAAGCAAAGGTAGCAATAAAGAGGTGATAATGACAGTGCATAGAGAGATTATAGGAAGATTAGGATTTGTGAATGACCAAGGGTGGAGCCAGTGCTGTGTGACAAAATATGTGGGGGGGTGGGGGGAATGAGTGAAGCAGAGGCAAAATGGAAAACAGGGGAGAAGAGTAGCAAAGGGGGAAGAGGAGTAGACAAAAAAAAGGGATGAGGGGGAGAGCGAGAGAATGAGAGACAATCAATCAATCAAGAAATAAGAGGTACAGAACAGTGAAAAAGAGAAGTATCTAAAAAGGCAATAAAATAAATGAAATAAAATTACGGAGCAGACTGAAAACAGAGGGATCGAGATGGAATAATCATCTGAAGTTTTTGAATTCAATGTTGAGACCTGCAGGCTGTAACGTGCCTAGTCAGAAGATGAGGTGCTGTTCCTCCAGTTTGTATTGAGCTTCACTGGAACATTGCAGCAGTCCAAGGACAGACATGTGGGCATGGGAGCAGGATCGTGTGTTGTAGTGGCAAGCCACGGGAAGGTCCGGGACAGCATTTGGCCCATATCCCTCTAAACCCTTCTTATTTATGTACCCATGCAAATGCCTTTTAAATGTGGTAATTACCAGCCTCCGACACCACCTCTGGCAGCTTGTTCAATACACTCAACAGTGAAAAAGTTGTCCTCAGGTCCCTTCTAAATCTCTCTCTTCTCACCTTAAACCTATATCCTGTAGTTCTGGACTCCCCTGCCCTAGGGAAAAGACCTTGGCTGTTCAGTGTCCTTGCCCCATCATGACTTTATCAACTTCTATAAGGTCACCCCTCAACCTCCGATTCTCCAGGGAAAATAACCCCTGCTTATTCAGCCTCTCCCTTCAGCTCAACCCCTCCAACCCTGGCAACATCGTTGATAGAGGTTTATTGGAAGATTGCTGTTCAACAGCTCGAGCAGTTTAAATCTGGACCAACATTTTCTTTAAAAACAACAAAGAACTGTGGGTGTTGGAAATCTGAAACACCACCAGGGAATTGCTGGAGAAACGCAGTCAGTATGGTAGCATCTATGGAGGGAAAGCAGAGTCAACATTTCAGGTCCATTGACCTTAAGAGTTTCACCAGCAATATCTGTTGCTGTTTCAATTTTCTCATCAATTTACCTTTCCATTTAAGATCCAGTCATCCGAGAACTCTCCTTCAAAGCTGGTGTCATCCTCTGAAAGCAGGATACCAGAGCCCTGGACAAATGAACCAGACTCTTGATTACTGCTCAGAATATGTTGGTTGGGATCCCCTCCATCACAGGGACCCAGAACCCAACTTTTATACCATTTCATATTTATGTCAAGAACTTCACATAATAAGCATGCACCTCCTATTTCAACAGTCAGGCTCGTTAAAAAAAAAACAGACAGACATTGTGTCAAAGTTCGCCGTCTTGTGCATATCAGTACAATTTCAACAACCTTGGATCATATCACAACCAATCCGTTTGGCTGTTCATGACAGGCAGAGTATTGACCAGACTCGAATTCTTGCAAATTCAGATGTTATGACTAATGTCAAACATGATTGTGATTGGACAGTGCTTGCCGAATAATCCCAAGTATGCGAAGAATTGTTCCTGTTAGGGTGAAAGGCAGGGCTGGTACATAAAGGGAATGCTGAATGACTACAGAAACTGAGGCTTTGGTCAAGAAAAATAAGGAAGCATATGTCAGGTATAGACAGTAGAGATCGAGTGAATCCGTATAAGAGCATAGAGGCAGTACGAGTATACTTATCAAAGGAAATCAGAACGGCAACAAGGGGACACGAGACAGCTTTGGCAAATAGGGTTAAGGAAAATCCAAAGGGATTTCATAAATGCATTAAGGACAAAAGTGTAACGAGGGAGAGAATAGGGCCCTCAAAGATCAACAAGGCAGCCTATGTGTGGAACTGTGGGAGACACCAAATGAGTATTTTGTATCAGTGTTTACTGAGAAGGACATGGAAGATATAGAATGTGGGGAAATAGATTGTGACATCTTGAAAAGTGTCCACATTATAGAGGTGGTGTTGCTTAAAATGCATAATGGTGGATATATCCCAGGACCTAATCAGGTGTGAAAAAGTGCAGCAGGTCAGGCAGTATCCAAGGAACAGGAAGATCGACGTTTCGGGCATAAGCCCTTCTTCAGGAATGCCCGAAAAGCCGATCCTCTTGTTCCTTGGATGCTGCCTGACCTGCTGCGCTTTTCCAGCAACACATTTTCAGCTCTGATCTCCAGCATCTGCAGTCCTCACTTTCTCCTCGAAGACCTAATCAGGTGTGCCCTAGAACTCTGTGGCAAGCTAGGAAAGTAATTGCTGGGCCCCTTGCCGAGATATTTGTATCATTATTAGTCACAGGTGAGGTGCTGGAGGTTGGCTAACGTGGTGCCACTACTGAAGAATGGTGGTAAGGAAATGTCAGGGAACTATAGACCGGTGAGCCTGACATCAGTGGTGAGCCAGCTGTTGGAGAGAATCCTGAGGGACAGGATTTGTATATATTTGGAAAGGCAAGGACTGATTAGGGACAGTCAACATGGCTTTGTGTATGGAGGAAATCATGCCTCAAACTTAGTCAGATGTACAGCTCGGAAACAGACCCTTTGGTCCAACTCGTCCATGCCGACCCCAGATATACCAACCCAATCTAGTCCCAATTGCCAGCACTCGGTCCATATCTCTCCAAACCCTTCCTATTCATATACCCATCCAGATGCCTCTTAAATGTTGCAATTGTACCAGCCTCCACCACTTCCTCTGGCAGCTCATTCCATACACGTACCACCTTCTGTGTGAAAAAGTTGTCTCTTCGGTTTATTTTACATCTTTCCCCTCTCACCCTAAACCTATGTCCTCTCGTTCTGGACTCCTCACCCCAGGGAAAAGACTGTCTATTTATCCTATCCATGACTATGTTGAATTATTAATGGTTGTCACTGACTCTCCAAAGAAAGCCAATGCCTGTACAACCCCAAGTGCTTGCTTGGATAATTCAGTGGGTAGTTCAGAGTGAAACACAATAGTATTGGTCTGGAGTCACACGTAGACAAGACTTGGTAAGGATGGAAGACTTCCACTCCTGAAGGAATTTAATGAACCAAATGTTTGTTTTTAAGCAGCATCTGCTGACACTGCAACTGTGAGGCATCTGTGAAATGCAGGATGACTCGGCAATACACATGACTCTGATTACAAAAGCTCTTGTTTCTTATTAATAAATTGAATGGAATTTAAATTCCCCAGCTCTCTTGGTGGAATTTAAACTCATGCTACAGATCTCTGGATTATTAGTACAGCAACAGTGACCGAGCTACTATACAACAATTGCTTGCTTTGCAAGTCCACTGGGGTTCGCAACCCTCAAAAAGTGGCAATGAGAGATTGCTGGGAGCCCCATACATCATATGTTATATATGCTACATCATATATAGTCTGCACTGAGATTAATGATTCACAAATGAGAGTTTCTTTGAGTTGCAGGTATTCGATTAAAAGTTAGAAAAAGTCAAACATATGGCCAGTTCCAGAAACTGATGTGGATTTCATCTCAAGCAGGGACAGGTTGCTCATTAAGAGCATATAAATTTGCATCTACCCAAATGACTTGAACAAAGACTCACCATCATTTTATTGTTGCTGAACGCACCCTCGTAGTACAGGCCAAACTGAGTGACCACAACTCCATTGCCATGGCGGATGTCATCCAACCACATGCCCATGTACTTCTCACCTCTGAAACAAGGAGGACAGCTGCATTTGTAAGTGGAAAGCACAGACTTCATTTAAAAGCCAGGGTTCTAATTGGATGTAATCAGAATTTCCCAAAAAGAAACAATTAACATAGAAGGCAAAAACATACAGCTTTACAGTATTTAAAATACTGTGTTCAGATCTGTCAGTACTTGTGGAAGATAGGTAGGTTCGCATTTTAATGGATCTAGAGTGAACAAAAGAAAGAAGAGAGTTGACAGGGATAGAGGATGAGAGAGTGAGGGGGGAGAGAATGAAGTAGAGAGAGAAAGAAAAAGTGGAAGCAGACACAAGTATGACTCAATGGACAGTCTAAACAAACCCAACAACACTGCAGAAACATCTTCTGTGAGAGAGAGCGCAAACATCAAAAACTGTGCTGACTTGTCACTCTACAGACATAGCTGCATAATCCCAGGATCTTAATGTAGCAGTAACTCAAAATTAACCTTGAAATCAATGTCCAATTGCTTTTTGAAAATAACAGCAAAATTTGATTCCCCCACATAGATGGTACATTCCAGATGACAACAATCAGCACTCTCTCAATTCTGTAACTACTGAAACCTATCAGTAAGAGCTTATCCCTTCTTTCTATATAATTAATTCAAATATGGACCATAACTTTTGGTTATACTCTGACCCTTGCAAAATATCCTTCACCACCTCAGTGATATCCCTTACCCTGACACCAAATGGACACAGATTTGGTTCCATCTTCAACTACATATCCATTAGACATTTCTATTCTCTGCTGTGTACCTTCACCTGTAATCATACCCCATGTGTTATTTGCCCTATTATGCCACGGATATAATTTAGACTACACTCCAAATTGTTGATACTCACCAGTGACCAGAGATGGCTGGATGGCTGGTCTGCAATGTAGAACGATGCCATCTGCATGGGTTCAGTTCACATACTGGCTGAAGTTATGAAGGCCTTGCCTCTTTCTTGAGGCATGACAATCCCCAAGCTCTCTCATGAAAGTAAGTTGCTGCTCTTTCATGAAAGCAAGCTATGGTCCTCTGGGAATACAACGACTTTCACTTTCAAAACTCAAAACCAACTTAGCAAACATCACAATCCCAGACTCTTCTTAACCTGATGACCTAACCTTCTTCATCAAATCACCTAAAATCTGGGCTTTACAATGAACATCACCTGGAATGCATCATCTTAGAAAGTCCCCATGATTTATAACATCAAGGACTCAAGTTTGTAAAGATAATAGCTTTTTATTATTTTGTATTTTTGAGTGCAGATTGAATTAAGAAAGTAACTAGTATAAAAAAACCAAGGATTGATGAAGGATCACTCACTTTTTCAAAACAAGTAACCTGACACTCACCATAAGGACAATTCGTCCAGTAACAAGTCATTAACTGGTTTGTGGAGTGACCAGTTATTGATGACAATGGCTTCCAATGGAAGAAGAGAAGAGCAGCTAGTTTAGCTCCACAGCGAAAAAGCATCTCAAAGCTGATAATACTTTTTGTGTCTTTCTAACTGTTGTAAGCGAAGACTTTTAAATGATTTGTCAAAGATCTTTATAAAAGTGGGAACCAGTCAACCTGCAAACAAGTGACGGTATCCGGGGAGGGAGAATCAAAGAGCAGCAAAGCTTGAAAAACCCAAAAGTACCATCTCAGTGAACTCTGAACAGGGACCATTGAAACACCTTTCCGATCTTTCCCTCCCTCCACTCTAAACACCCATGTTTTTCCCTATCTGTGCCTGTGTCTGCATGGGAAAGTTTATCAAGTGAGGATGAGAGTTTTAACTTGTGGAATTTATACATTGATAGTTTATAATCTGGAATTAAGAATCTAATGACGACATGAAACCATTTCTGACTGCCAGGAAAACCCATCTGGATTCACTAATGTCCTTCAGGGAAGGAAACTGCCGTTCTTACCTGGTCTGGCCTACATGTGACTCCAGACCAACAGTAATGTTGTTGACGCTTACCTGCTCAGTGGACAATTAGAGATGGACAACAAATATTGGCCCGGCCAGTGATCTCCACATCACGTGAATAAATAAAGAAAATTGTTTCTCTGTAGCTAGAGTTGTTTATTGAAAATAAGTAATAATTCTTGTTGCATGCTTTTTGTCAAGTCTAAAGACAGGTAAATTAGAGAATCCTGTGTACCTTTAAAAATGTTTCAGGTTTGTGTGATGACTGCAGGAATAGTGGGGCTCGATTGTCAGCACGCTATCCCAGTGAAGTATAACAAGTTAAAAAAAATTCTTAAGTGCTGGTACAGAGGCACTTCCTACACACCAGTGTCTGGGATAAACACCACATGTTGTAATTTCCACATAGGGCAGAATGTGCTGGCTTCAGGTCTGAGCTGTCTTGCCATTACACTGAAATTAACTGTCTATTTAAAGCGCTTTTCACTTAGCTTGCTCCAGATTTTCCATTTGCTTCCCTGCATTCTCTTGATGCATATTAATTAGCATCTGCTTCCTTCTCACACCTAATTCCCACTCATCATTTTAAAGCTTCTACTCTATACAGTACACAGTTCACACTCTGTGCTCTTGCAGGTATAACCACTTAATATTTGTAATTCATTCACCAGTTTCCACAGGCCAGTCAACCCCTCCCCCATTCACTCAATGATCAATACCAACTTACAACTCTATGACACTGAGGCCTCCAATGATTTGCAGCTCTTTTAAGATCAGGAGAACTCAGTTAAATTACAATTTGATAAAAACACAATACTTAACCACAACTTACCTGTAAAATGCCACACATATCCAAATTCCTGTTTTAAAATCTTCACTCTCCTTGCAGTTTACTCCTTTCTCTGCTCGTGACTTCTCTTTCTATGGGAGCCGACTGTGCATAGATTGGCTGCATTTCTGACATTACAATGCTGATCCTGATTCAAAAAGTACTGTTGAAGAGGGAGGCACATTGCCAAACCTCTATGGTCAAGCTCCAAGTATGGTTCTCTTACACTTGCTAGAGGTGACGTGTCTTGATGCAGGGACCTGTTCTCTGCCATCAAAAGGACTATATTCAAGCCTTGCAAATTTTCCAAATTACCCTGGGAGTTCCTTTTCCCATGGCAACAGCACAGCCCATGAAAATTAACTTGCCAACTCATCAGCATCCTGGTCTCCTGCTTTATAAATAATTGTACACGTGAAATTTGGTGTCATTGTGTTTGTCCTGATGAATGCAAGATGAGAAACATTGGCAAGACTCTTTCTGAAAAGAGTCAAATTATGGACTAAGCAATTTAAAAAATAATAATCAATATAGAATAGTACAGGAAGCTCCATAGATGTGAAAGGCATTACAGAAATGAAAGAATTTCTACCTCAAAAAGAAAATTCACCACATTGGCGGGAGGAGAGGCCTTTGTGAGAGACATATTGGTTACTCTCAGACAGATAAGGATGGAACCATGAGAAGATAGAGATGGTTTAGGGCAGAGATAAGACAGGAATGGCTCAGGTACAACACACCAGTTGTACTGATTTGCTGCATGCTCTATCCTGGAAAACAATATAGAACTAGGCAGATATCAACTCCAGAATCTAGACGATCCCCAATCCAGCAGATACATCCGGTGATATTCCTGGCTCAAGCCAAGCCTGCTTTCCATGTGTATTCTCAAGGCTTCCAACAATACCCACAGATACAGCAGAAGGAACATATTTGCCTCTGGGGTATTAGCTGTTAAAATAAACTGCCAGGCCCTTGTCAAACACAAAACTATAATCTTCTGGGTAACAGTTAGAGGTGGGAAGGGGAAGAAGCAGGCAGTGCAGGGTTCCCCTGTGGTCGTTCCCCTAAACAATAGGTATACAGCTTTGGAAACTGTTGGGGGGGATACACAGCCTTGCAGGTGTAAGCTGCAGTGACGGGGTCTGTGGCGTGAGATCTGGCTCGGAGACTCAGAAGGGAAAGGGGGAGAGGAGGCGAGCGCTAGTTATAGGAGACTCTCTAGTTAGAGGGACGGACAGGCGATTCTGTGGACATGGGTGAGACACTCGGATGGTTTGTTGCCTCCCGGGTGCCAGGGTCCGAGATGTCTCGGACTGTGTCTTCAGAATCCTTAAGGGGGAGGGTGTGCAGCCAGAAGTCGTGGTACACATTGGCACCAACGACATAGGTAGGAAGAGGGGTGGGGAGGTCATTCAAGAGATCAGGGAGTTAGGCTGGAAGCTAAAAGCTAGGACAGACAGAGTCGTCATCTCTGGGTTGTTGCCGGTGCCACGTGACAGTGAGGCAAGGAATAGGGAGAGAGTGCAGTTGAACACGTGGCTGCAAGGATGGTGTAGGAGGGAGGGCTTCAGGTATTTGGACAATTGGACTGCATTCTGGGGAAGGTGGGACCTGTACAAACAGGACGGGTTGCACCTGAACCAGAAGGGCACCAATATCCAGGGGGGTAGGTTTGCTAGCACTCTTCGGGGGGTTTAAACTAATTTGGCAGGGGGATGGGATCCGGACTTGTAGTCCAGCAAGTAAGCTAGCTGTTTGTCAGGATGTCCAAGAATGTAGGGTGGCTGTGGAGAAGGTAGCACTGACAGGGAATACTTGCGGACACAGAGATGGGCTCAAGTGCGTATACTTCAACGCAAGGAGTATCAGAAATAAGGTGGATGAACTTAAGGCGTGGATCGGTACCTGGGACTACGATGTTGTGGTCATCACGGAAACGTGGATAGATGAGGGACAGGAATGGTTGTTGGAGGTTCCTGGTTACAGATGTTTCAGTAAGATTAGGGAGGGTGGTTAAAAAAGGGGGGGGGGGGTGGCATTGCTAATTAGAAATGGTATAACGGCTGCAGAAAGGAAGTTTGAGGGGGATCTGCCTTTGGAGGTAGTATGGGCTGAAGTCAGAAATAGGAAAGATGCAGTCACCTTGTTGGGTGTTTACTATACGCCCCCCAATAGCAGCAGAGATGTGGAGAAACAGTTTGGGAAACAGATTTTGGAAAGGTGCAGAAGTCACAGGGTCGTAGTCATGGGCGACTTCAACTTCCCAAATATTGATTGGAAGCTCTTTAGATCAAGTAGATTGGACGGGGCGGTGTTTGTGCAGTGTGTCCAGGAAGCTTTTCTAACTCAGTATATAGATTGTCCGACCAGAGGGGAGGCCATATTGGATTTGGTACTCGGTAATGAACCGGGACAAGTGATGGGCTTGTTAGTGGGTGAACATTTTGGTGATGGTGACCACAATTCTGTGACTTTCACCTTGGTTATGGAGAAAGATAGGTGCGCACAACAGGGTAGATTTTACAATTGGGGGAAGGGAAATTACGATGCTGTAAGACAGGATTTGAGGAGCATAAGTTGGGAGCATAGGCTGTCAGGGAAGGATGTGGTGGAAATGTGGAACTTTTTCAAGGAGCAGATACGACATGTCCTTGATATGTATGTACCTATCAGGCAGGAAAGAAATGGTCGTGTGAGGGAGCCTTGGTTGATGAGGGAGGTTGAATGTCTAGTAAAGAGGAAGAAGGAGGCTTACATAAGGTTGAGGAAACAGGGTTCGGACAGGGCAGTGGAGGGATACAGGATAGCCAGAAGGGACCTGAAGAAAGGGATTAGGAGAGCTAAGAGAGGGCATGAAAAATCCTTGGCGGATAGGATCAAGGATAACCCCAAGGCATTTTATGCGTATGTGAGAAACATGAGAATGATGAGAATGAGGGTAGGTCCGATCAAGGACAGTAGTGGGAGATTGTGTATGGAGTCGGAAGAGATAGGAGAGGTCTTGAATGAGTACTTTTCTTCAGTATTTACGAACGAGAGGGACCGTATTGTTGAAGAGGAGAGTGTGAAACGGACTGGTAAGCTAGAAGAGATACTTGTTAGGAAGGAAGATGTGTTGGACATTTTGAGCAACTTGAGGATAGACAAGTCCCCCGGGCCTGAAGGAATATATCCTAGGATTATGTGGGAAGCAAGAGAGGAAATTGCAGTACCGTTGGCAATGATCTTTTCGTCTTCACTGTCAACGGGGGTGGTACCAGGGGACTGGAGAGTAGCGAATGTTGTGCCCCTGTTCCAAAAAGGGAATAGGGATAACCCCGGGAATTACAGGCCAGTTAGTCTTACTTCTGTGGTAGGCAAAGTAATGGAAAGGGTACTGAGGGATAGGATTTATGAGTATCTGGAAAGACACTGCTTGATTAGGGACAGCCAGCACGGATTTGTGAAGGGTAGGTCTTGCCTTACAAGTCTTATTGAATTCTTTGAGGAGGTGACCAAGCATGTGGATGAGGGTAGAGCAGTGCATGTAGTGTACATGGATTTTAGTAAAGCATTTGATAAGGTTCCCCATGGTAGGCTTATGCGGAAAGTCAGGAGGCATGGGATAGAGGGAAATTTGGCCAATTGGATAGAAAACTGGCTAACCGGTCGAAGTCAGAGAGTGGTGGTAAATGGTAAATATTCAGCCTGGAGCCCAGTTACAAGTGGAGTTCCGCAGGGATCAGTTCTGGGTCCTCTGCTGTTTGTAATTTTTATTAATGACTTGGATGAGGGAGTCGAAGGGTGGGTCAGTAAATTTGCAGATGATACGAAGATTGGTGGAGTTGTGGACAGTGAGGAGGGCTGTTGTTGGCTGCAAAGGGACTTAGATATGATGCAGAGCTGGGCTGAGGAGTGGCAGATGGAGGTCAACCCTTTCAAGTGTGAGGTTGTCCATTTTGGAAGAACAAATAAGAATGCGGAATACAGGGTTAACGGTAGGGTTATTAGTCAGGTGGAGGAACAGAGGGATCTTGGGGTCTATGTACATAGATCTTTGAAAGTTGCCACTCAGGTGGATACAGCTTGTAAGAAGGCCTATGGTGTATTAGCGTTCATTAGCAGAGGGATTGAATTCAAGAGTCGTGAAGTGATGTTGCAGCTGTACAGGACTTTGGTTAGGCCACATTTGGAGTACTGTGTGCAGTTCTGGTCGCCTCACTTTAGGAAAGATGTGGAAGCTTTGGAGAGGGTGCAGAGAAGATTTACCAGGATGTTGCCTGGAATGGAGAATAGGTCGTATGAGGATAGGTTGAGAGTTCTCGGCCTTTTCTCGTTGGAACGGCGAAGGATGAGGGGTGACTTGATAGAGGTTTATAAGATGATCAGAGGAATAGATAGAGTAGACAGTCAGAAACTTTTTCCCCGGGTACAACAGTGTTACAAGGGGACATAAATTTAAGGTGAAGGGTGGAAGGTATAGGGGAGATGTCAGGGGTGGGTTCTTTACCCAGAGAGTGGTGGGGGCATGGAATGCGCTGCCCGTGGGAGTGGTAGAGTCAGAATCATTGGCAACCTTTAAGCGGCAATTGGATAGGTACATGGATGGGTGCTTAATCTAGGATAGATGTTTGGCACAACATCGTGGGCCGAAGGGCCTGTTCTGTGCTGTATTGTTCTATGTTCTATGTTCTTCTCATGAAGGTGCTAACTCACTGGGATATAGAAGGACAACTGGGCAGAATCGAGTGGCACATTCAGCAATTATAATATTATAATGACCCTGACACTGAGGAGATGGGAGGCTATGGCAGGAGATCACTGGATGTGGCTGGGTCACATTGGGGAGTGACCTGTTCAGTCATGTCCCACAACTGCATTAGGACTCATATGTGGATCAGGATCCCAATTGACTGATAAGACTCCAAAACCAGTGAAATTAAAATCTCTGAGCAGTGGGTAAGAGAATGGCCTGCACCCCTATGGGCTAAAGCCCAATAATTCTGATACCAGGGAACAGCAATAATTAACCTCAACTAGTTTTGTTCCACATATGGCAAGGTGATTCGAAGAATGGGCTAATGGAGATCAGGCCTTCCCACTGGCTTCTAGTGGGAGTGCATCAACCCTAATTTAGGGATATATTTAGGGAGGGGAATTTCAGGTACTTGTTATGGAGCTGCAGCAAGTTATCAACTTGTTTAATGATCCATGTGAGTAGGGACTATGGGATGTTTAGACAACACACACCATTCCTTGTTGCATCACCAGACACGAAAGAACAATTGTCTGAGTGTTCAAAATTTACCAACCAAGCAAACACACAAGTTAGAGATCCAAATTCAAGGCTCTGCAGGCAGCTCAACTAGACTAGACAGAAAAGGAAGATCCCAACAAGTCAGCTGATCCCAAAAAGTTGCCATTTCCAGGATATCAAGATGGTATTGTGCACTCTCAGAGAGACGGGTAAACTAGCCACTGATGCTAAGCTTATAATCCAGGCTGGGATGGCACATAAGTCAAATGGTGAATTCACACTCACCATCGTGACTCATGACAAGTACAATGGCCATTCTAGCAAACAAAGTCCAGGGCGGGTTGCAGACAAGATGTGGAAAGGAGTTGAATTGCCTGGGAGCATTGAGTTTTTGATGACCTGCCAACTTGATTCAGCTCTCACATGTATCTCAATGCCAGTAGGTAAAACGGAATAATTTGTTCTCCTGCAGCAAGTTAGGAAGATACAAATTGGGAACAAGAGTAGACTGTTCCGGCCATTGAGCCAGGACACTATCCTATTTGTTGCATGTGCTCAGTCTTGTGTGGGCCACACTATTGGGCAGGTTTCATTACCTTTCAGTGAGGTCAGGCTATTGGACAGGGTGCCATGCAGGGGTGAAGTGGTCCATGCATGGGATGGAGGGAGGAGAAGGAAAAGGGTCAAAATGGATGGTGCCTGGGCTCACCCTGTGCCTCCAGCTGGCTGGTCACTGAGGTGCGCTGAAGATGGCGCCTGGGACGTCCACGGCCAGGACCATCCCACCCTCCTGGCGGGGGGAGGACGTTTGACGGCGGGCGTCCTGCAAGAGGACAAGAACAGTCAGAAATAAAATGGAGAGGAAATAAAACACAAGGAGTGGATTTTGCTCACCTCCCACTTCCCTCACTCAGTGTCATGTCCCCTTTGGGGTCCAGATTCAGTGGCATCAGCTGGCTGTATACCTCTCCACCTCTCCTTGTGCCCCTTTCCCTGCATCAACTCCTCAGTACTTTGCCCAAGTGACTGCGCGCATATGAGCATGCCTGGAAATGGATCATAGAAAACTATTCCAGTTTAAGAAGCATCATGGGTGAGCCCAGAATCTATCTACAGCTGATGTAGCAGGACCCATGACAATAGGGAGATGGTAGCACAGTGATAGGAGCAATGTAACTGGACTAGTAATCACGCGGTCCCTGACAATGTTCTGAGGTCAGGTTTGTAGTGGGATTTGAATTCATGTGGAAGCAGATGCCAGAATTATAGAAAGAGAAGGGCAGGAAACAAAAGTGCAGTTGGAAATATTACAGGCAAACCAGTCAGAAGGAGCTCAGTGGGGATTGAGACTAGGAGCACATAAAAAGAGAACAATGATACACAGAAAACCCATGATTACAAAATAAATCATGACAAGGTGACAGAGCTGCTGATTGCTGGATCAACAGCCAGCACTTTGGCAAGGGCTCAAGTTTAAGGAAGGAGGGGTTGGACACAATCCAGTAGATCTGCCTTGATAGTTATGACGGATCTATGGGGACTAGGAAGCAATGGTCAGTCTGGTTGTACCATTGGCTGCAGACTTTGGTGGATAACTTTAAAGAGTGTTGTGTGGGGGGGGGGGGGGGGGGGGGAAGCAGAAATCAGAATTACCATGGAATTTGAGTGCTCACCATGTGTCACTTCTTTCTGTAGTTTCTTTCACCAATCTGAGACCCCAGAGTGGGAGGTCCAGTGGGATGATTTGTTGAGGAAATGGGTTCCACAAAACCAATTCATAACTTGTTCAGTGTCTTATTCCTTGCACATCACATGGTTAGGCCAGTGTGTTCTTCACACAGTGAACAGCTGCACCAGTCACCGGTCTCGTGGTGCAGTAGACAATCCCTGGCCTTTCATCAGAAGCTTCAGTTTCGAGTCCCACTCCAGGATTGGAAACAGATAAAAGTGCATGCTTTGTCTGCCTCATGAGCTACTAGACGCAGGGAAGCTTCCAGGTGTAAGCACCTCTGCACACTCCAAAGCTCTCCAAAAGTTGCTGAAACTGACGAGTGTTCTCCACCTTGGAGACTTGAGGCAGATTACAGGTCCAAAGACATTTCCCAAAAATTCACAATATAAACATAGAAAATGAGAGATACCAACTGCAATACACTCATCGCATCTGATTACGCATTTATCAGACAAGTCTCTAAGCCTTGTATCAGTTACAGTCTCATGTCAAAGTCAGAGCATTAAGGATTCAAGTCCTGCTTCAAGGAATTGATGACACATTCATATTTGATCATTCAGCAGAGGACTGAGGAAGTGCTGCACTGTCAAGAGGTTTTTTTTTATTCATTCATTGGATGAGGATGTTGCTGGCTAGACAGCATTTATTGCCCATCCTTAATTACCCAGAGGGCAGTTTCGAGTTGACCACATTGCTGTGGGACTGGAGTCACATGTAGACCAGAGCAGCTAAGTACGGCAGTTTCCTTTCCTTAAGGATTTAGTGCATGCACTTATGGAGGTAAGGTGGTAGGAAGTGGAGAAACTGTCACCTCCTTCCTCGTCTCCCATTTCAATTCAACCCAGGACAGGAAGGGTTAAGGACAGTCATCCTACTCAAAGGACAACTGAAGTCTTGAAAGACCTTATCCCACCTCTACTGATACTTTATCCTGGTGTGTATGTCTATGGGTCCAGTTAGGGGAGTATCCAACAGAGGGACCCATAAAAGATATAGGAGAAGAATTACGCCATTCAGTCCATCAGATATGCTCCACCATTTGATCATGGCTATTATGATTCTCAATCCCATTCTCCTGCCTTCTCCCTGTAACCCTTGGTCCACTTACTAATTAAGAACTTATCTCTGTCTCAAATACACTGTGACCCATGGAAAATCAACCCCCATCCTTGACATGACACTAGCACCAACTCCACTCCCATCATCCCCTTGAAATCCCACCCCTCATTGGGGTAACCCTGACTGCCATCTTTACTTTGGTCCAGGGGCTCCTACAACTATCCCTCATCAGGGCCCCACAGAAGCAGTGGCAGAGGCTACCGCTTCAACTGCTACTGTTGACACTGCAAAGCTGCCTGCCTCTGACTGACTGGCAGTCGTTTTACCAGGAAAGTCTGGGACAGCCAGCAAGACTCCTGTGTGAGACTGAACCCCACCCGAGCACCAGAAGTGGCAGCAGTGAGGTTACCAGCTCTCCAGCTGGTGAACAGCATTGCGGCCATGATCATTAAAACGTGCCCACTGCTTTTCAGCCGATGTGTTAATCTGAGGTCTTGTCGGCCTCTTTAACCTGGTATAAAGCAGGCGAATTCTCCTGTGTATGGAGTAATATTTATCTTCCTACTGTCAGCACCAAATCAGATTAACTGGTTGTTATCAAATTGTTTTTCCAGGAATGTACATTCCATCATGATTACACTACAACACTTTTATAATATCAATTACCTCTCCACTTCCAATAAAATCCATCTGCTAACAAAGCCCTCATCGTTGCTCGTCACCTCCAGGCTCAAGAAACGCAAAGCTCCCCAGGGTCAACTTCCATAACTTCATCCAAACATCTGCTGTCATTATGCTAACCTGGTCCAAGTCCTATCAGTCCTATCCTTACAGATGTCTCATTTCCTCAACACCATAAATTTAACATTCTTACCATCAACCGAGATGGACTGATCTACTGAAGCAAGATTCTTCATACTTGGTTTCACGGCACTATATGACCCATGCTTTAGATTATATTGCCATGGCCAAATACAACTTAGACTGTTTAGAACCACAGCCAGTTGGATCTTTAATGCTAAGGGGCTACAAATCCTTTAGTTCCAAACCATACTTCGCAGAGGAAATGTTATAGGTCAGAATTTCAACTGCACATTGTAATACACAGCGAGTGAACCATGAACATGGAAGCCCACAAACATACTATCATGTCACATTACTGTCTTACAGAAGGCACTTATGTTCCAGATAACATTGTATTACCTAGTGATGTCATCAAACACACCATAGCCCATTTTTTTGTCCTGTGCCCATTGTCCGATGAACATGCTGGGGGAAGATGATGTCAATTTGCCACTGCGGAGTAAGCCGTGACCATGGCGCATGTTGTCTTGGAAACAGCCTTCATACACCTCTCCAGTGGCATATCTGTCAAGGAGGGGAGACAGAAAAGGAGATTAGTCAGTCTTATTGTATATAAGATGTGGCCAGTTGATCAGGTGGTGGCTTTAGACCCCTGTTGTACTCTTCATTGGGTATAAAGGATTATTACAGCATTTAATGGACACCAAGCTATTGGTTTGCAGCTCTGACATTTTTAAAGTTTATTATCAAGTGTGTTCTTCTTAAGTTTTGTGCACCAAGCTAACCAGAGTAGGAAATATTCTTCACTGTGGCTCAGTTAGCACCACTGTCACCTCCGACTCTTAGTTCTGGGTACCAGTCGCACTCTGGGGCTTCAGTACAAAAATCAAGACTGATACTCCAATGCAATACTGAGGGACAGCTGCACCACCAGAGGTGCTGTTCTCTGGATGAGATACTTAATCTAAGAGGCAGATGGGATTTATATAAAAGTTCCCACCTACCACTACTTGAGGAAGAACTGGGGAGCTATCCTTAATGTACTGATCAATATTGATTCCTTAAATCAACACTAGGACAACATTCTCTGACCATTATGACACTGCCAGTAGGAGATTGCTGTGGGGATCACACTACAACAATGGTTACACTTCAAAAGTACTTCACTGGCTGGTGGTTGTGAAAAACGTGATATAAACCCAAGACAACCCGGGAGGCCGAAGCAGGTGGTGGTTATTCAGCCCCTCCGGTTTATTCTGCTATTCAATTAGATCATGACTGATATTTAACTCAATTTCATTTACCGACCTTTGTCCTATGTTCTCAGATACCCAATAAAGTGATCAAACTCGAGTCTTAATGTTTCAATAACCCAGCATCCGTAGCCTCTGGGGAAGTGTGTTCCAAATTACACACATTCTACATGTGAGGAATCACTTCCTAATGTTCTGAACTGGCAAAGTATTATTGTAGAGTTCAAACTCTTTGTTCTGGGTTCTCCTAAGAGTGGAAATAGTTTCTTGATATGTACTCCATTAAATTCCTTTACCACCTTGCTTAGATCACCGCGCTCTCTCCTGAATCAGGAAGAACCCAAACAAACCGTTTATGTTACCTGACTGAATCCCAGTTCCCAGGAGGCCTGTAACCAGCAGAGTGAAGTGATGTTCAGTCACTCATGCAGCTTCCACCCTTCTACCCACTTTCAGTGAGCTGGGAATCATGGGGTTTCTACTCTGTAGGAACTGACCTGCCTATTTTCACCACATACTACTATTGCAGCTGCTGGTAGAGTTCAATTTCATGGCGCTGGAATTATTAAATTGGGTGGCACAGTGGTTAGCACTGCTGCCTCACAGCGCCAGAGACCCGGGTTCAATTCCCGCCTCAGGCGACTGACTATGTGGAGTTTGCACATTCTCCCCGTGTCTGCGTGGGTTTCCTCCGGGTGCTCCGGTTTCCTCCCACAATCCAAAAATGTGCAGGTTAGATGAATTGACTATGCTAAACTGCCCGTAGTGTTAGGTGTAGGGGAATGGGTCTGGGTGGGTTGCGCTTCGGCGGGTCGGTGTGGACTTGTTGGACTGAAGGGCCTGTTTCCACACTGTAGGTAATCTAATCTGAAAAAACGTCTTTTCAGGAAGGGAGTCACCAATACAAGCGACTCCTGATGCTCTTGAGGATGGACAATAAACACTACCTTGCTGATGTGTTTTGTTTCTTGATAATTAATTAGTGAAGAAAATTGGTGTTAGTATCACCACAACTCCAGACAGATTACAGCTGCTCACCTCCACCAACATTTGTCCAATAAAAGAATCCATTCTGCACATACAGAACAGCTGCCCTTCAAACGCAGATGATCAACTAATTCTTCTTCTTCTGTAGATTTACAAGTTGCTGAGATTGGTGATGGCATTACAGTCGAACATACTCACAAACTATGGTCAGTGGTGGTGTTGAAGTGAGATGCAACTGTATAACCACTACCACTGGAACCATTAATTGGGAGGGGGGGGGGCGCACATATCTAACTAACACAAGTTCACAATGAAGCTGTCCATCAGAATGGCTCTACCATGAAATCAGCTAATGGGCATAAATCAGGAGCACAGAGCCTCACAAAAGCAACAAGCAGACCACATCAGGACAGCAAACCACCTTCTCAAAATCAGCAAATTTTGAGACTCTAAAGGCACAGATAGCTGAAGTGAGACCTGACCGTACTTGTAGATTCCATGGCCTTGCATCTTGCCTTCTTTCCAGTGGCCCTGATAGTGATCGTTTTTCTTCATCGCTTTGTTGGGCAAGATGTACTCTCCATACCTGTGAAGGACAAATTAAAACCTTTAACAGCCCACATACACGTCCACCAGAAGGTGTTTGCCCTCCAAAGAAGAAATAAACCACAACTCGATGAAGTAATCAGAACACAGATAAAAACTGTTCCACTCATAAGGGCTGACTCATGACAGCAAAGTAACAGTGTCCTCTTTCTTCTGTGGGGCTAAGATCCACTTTCCTGGTATTTGATGTTTGTCAAATTGATATGTTAAAATATTTTGGGCAATCATATCTGATTTATCAGGTTTGAACACAGCTTATATTCATGACATATCCATAACATTTTGCCCGAAGTACAAGGGAGTTGAGAGTTAATAGGAAATAGACAGGAAAGGGGAGTTGAAATACAAATAAATTTTAGACGTGATCTTACTGAATGTCGGAGCAGGCTTGAGGGGCTGTGTGGCCTACTCTGCTCTTATTTCTTACGTTCAAGGGAACACAAGGCTCAGGTCTGCAGAGTATCATTGCTCAGTGACAGTGGTCACTTGGAACAAATCCACACTACCTGTGAAACAAGATACCCTGAATTGCACCATCCCATTGGACACTGCTGTCTTCTCACAAAGACATGAGGCTCCTCGGGTTCCAGCCTCTCATGTTCCCTCACCCAAAGCAAAAGGAGGTAGGACTTGAATTGCTATAGTGCCTTTTGCATCCACGGAGACTTCCGGAGCTCTTCCTGGCCAATAAACTATTGTCACAGATGCAATGTAGGCAACACAGTTGTCAATCTACCCAAAGCAAGGTCAAATAGACAGCAATGAGATGAACAACCAGATAATCTGTTCCAGTTACGCTGATTGAATGGTAGTTATCGGCAAGGATATCAAGGAAGGCCCCTTGTTGCTCTTAAAATTTCACCACGAGACCTGCAGCATCTTCCTGTTACTACAGTAGAAGGTTTTATCCAAAGATGATACCCCTTTAGTGGCGTGTTCCCTCTGAACTGGACTGAAATCGCAAACCTGGGTTACAGACTTGAGTCACTGGAACATGTTACCACTGGTCAGAACTGATACCCGTATGGCCGCTGGTCATGGACAAGTGAAGAACCAGGGTATTGACAGGATATTTAAGTGCAGACAAGTCTGCTCTGATCCATTATCCACAGGGGTATGCTTTTCCCACAGGAGGCGCTAGATAGTCGGCAAAAGCAGCGCCAGCCAATTTTCACCTCCTTCCACCTCTCAGCCATATTTATCATCCCAGGAAAAGTCAACCAACCCAGTGGAGCTCAGATCAGAGATTTCTATTATTTCGACTCAACTTCGATACTTACCCATCCTCTAAACCATTTCTGAAGTCACCAGTGTACATTCTCCCATCAGGCCACTGCAGCACACCCCTAGGAAACACAGGTCAGAAGATACTGAGATTCAAGTTGAAAGTATGAGACCCACCATCTTCACAACAGATGTTACAATTCCTACCCTCATCCAAACAACTGCTATGTCCACCTTACCATACCCAATGTGTCCACACCTTTTCACATTTCTATGCAGGTCTGTGTGTACTCACCCACACTCTACCCAGTGTTCATCGGCCTCATTTTGCCCACACCCATTAATCTCTCCTGCCAAATCATACAGTGATTGTCACTCTACACCCCTTCTACATACCCCCACCCCTCCCATACCCCCCTACCACCAGCTGCACCCCCCCAAAAAAATAAAAACCCTCTCTTGCCTCTACTCCCCAGGGGCACATCGTACTTGCCCGTTTCCCCATTGGCCTTCGTTTGATTTCGAGCAATCAGTCCGCCTGTCAGTTCCTAGCGCCCAACCATTGATTAACCTCCTTTCGAGAGGGTGCTAAATCTTTGAGGAGCATGCCCATTGACATTCTCACCTTCCAGCTCCTTGTCAATTGATAAGAGTAACTCTGAAGCATTGACAGGCTATTCCAGGTTTAGGAAGCATCACAAGTGATTTCCTCCTACGGGGTTTCTGGCAGGGTATGCTGCAGCATCAGCATTACTCTTGGATGTATGGAGCTTAGAGGGGTACATTGTTGGCATGATAGAGATTTCAAAAAAGTTGAAGGAGTCACCATGGAAACAAGAGTGACCATACTCAAAACCTGCCTTTTATTTCTGCTGATTAAACACTGATGCCTTCATGACTGTGTACACATGTCCAACTTCAGCCAACTGGTCGTGCATGTAATGCCGATCCCTGCCAACTGGTCATGTGTGCGCGCGTGTGCGTGGGTATGCATGCGAAATCCTCATCCTCTCCGTGTGCTCAACCTTCACTGTTTGTACAAAACAAACACTTACTTGCCGTGTGGTTTTCCAGCCAACCAGCGACCCTCGTAAGTTGCCTCCTTTAGCCGTGGGTCCTTGTAGAAAGTGTAACTGGCCGTACGCGAGACAGGGGGTTCTGATCGTGTGGCATTCCCTGGTCCAGGGGGCAGGTAGTCCTCAGCACCACTCAGTGCCTGGTCCACAGCCTGGTTAATTGCTCTTAACCATTTGGTCTGAAATGGGGTCACAGTGAGACAGTCAGCACTTCATAATCCACGAGGATTAGAGGAGACCTTGTCTAGCAGGTCTGCAGGACATCACTGCTGGACCCTAGCAATCATTTGGACAGATCTATAATATAGAGGAAGGGACTCAAAAGGCATTGTACAGATTAACTGTGGGACAGCAATAAGACACATTGAAATGATTCTTTCTTCAGACAATCACAATTCACTGAGTTTTAAACATCAACAAATGATGCCCATGTACTTTACAACTCCTACCCAAGAGGATATGAGATATACCAATCACCTATTGCTCTCTGCCACAAATGGATGCAGCTGACTCCTACTTGAAATGCAGAAGTTGAGAGGCAGAGCTGCTCCTGTGACGGGAACAGTGGCCTTGACAGAAGGACAGCTATGACACTAGATTTGACTGCCATTCTTTAACGAACATGCTGGCATTAAATCCAGCTCAGAATGAAGGGCTCAAAACTTAATTTGTGTTTTAAATTGAAATTACACCATTACAGAATTCAAGAGGATTTGAGTCTCAGAGTAAGGATGTCTTGCTGTAGTTATACAGGGCCTTGATGAGGCCACACCCTGAGTATTGTGTGCACTTTTGGTCTCCCTAGTCAGAGAAACAACATTCTTGCTACTGAGGGAATCCAGCAAAGGTTCACCACGCTGATTCTGGGGATGGCAGGACTGATATGAGGCAGGACTGGGTGGACGGTGCTTGTATTTATTGGAATTTAGAAGAATGAGGGAAGGGGATCTCAAAAACAAAATCCTGATGGGACTGGACAGGCTGGATGCAAGAATAATGTTCCCAATGTTGAGGAAGTCCAGAAACTAGAAGTCACACAGTCTAAGAATAGGGGGTAAGCCATTCAGGACTGAGATGAGGAGGAATTTCTTCACTCAGTTGTGAACCTGTGGAATTCTGTCCCACAGGAAGCTGTTGGGCCAGTTTGTTGGATATATTCGAGAGGGAGCTGGACATGGCCCTTGCAGCTAAGGGACCAAGAGGTATTGGAGAGAAAGTGGTAATGGGAAACATAAAATTGCATGATGGACCATGATCATACTGAATGGTGGCGTAGGCTCGAAGGATTGAGTGGCCTACTCCTGCACTTATATTTCCAGCAAGTTTACCCTTCCCTCCCAGCTGGTCTCCACATTTGGAGCAAAAACCTGGTTTGTCCACTGTTGTTCTGTGACTCCAAATGCATATCAAGGTTGACTATCAGTGTTGTCTCAGAGCCAACAGACTGCTCACTCTCAGAATCATGGGCAGAAAAAACTGAATCAGCTAACCGCTGCCCAAAGCCACCACGGCCCTGACGAAAACGTCTGCCTCCCTTGAACAACAATGAGCTCCAATGCATTTGACCCTACCTTCTCCTGAGGTGACACCGCAGTGAGGACGAACTGTTCTTCAGCTGTGGTTATTTTCAGGGAATTCCTGCAGGAGACAGAGTAGATATGTGAGAGGGGGAGGGGCAGGGGGCACACAGGTGTGTGACAACCGCAGAGAGACAAGAGTAAGGTCAGAAATGGAATACAATCACACCAATGGAGGCAGAGACAGACAGACAGACAGAGGAACTGAAAAAGGCACAGGCAGATAGCTCCTAAACAAAATGTTATTAAACAAAGAGACCTTGGATCACAGGGTCATAGTTCCTTGAAAGTAGAGTCGCAGGTAGATAGGATAATGAAGGTGGTGTTTGGTATGCTTTCCTTTATTGGTCAGAGTACTGAGTATAGGAGTTGGGAGGTCATGTTGCAGCTGTACAGGACATTGGTTATTGGACACTGTTGGAATATTGCATGCAGTTCTGGTTACCTTCCAATCGGAAAGATGCTGCAAAACTTGAAAGGGTTCAGAAAAGATTTACAAGGACGTTGCTAGGATTGGGAGATTTGAGCTATAGGGGGAGGCTGAACAGGCTGGGGCTGTTTTCCTTGCAGTGTCGGAGGCTGAGGGGTGACCTTACAAATGTTTGTAAAATTACGAAGAGTATAGATAGGATAAATCGACAAAGTCTTTTCCCTTGGGTGGGGGAGTCTACAACTAGAGGGCATAGATTTAGGGTGAGAGGGGAAAGATATAAAAGGGACCTAAGGGGCAACTTTTCCCATGCAAAGGGTGGTGCGTGTATGGAATGAGCTGCCAGAGGAAGTGAAGGAGGCTGGTACAATTGCAACATTTAAAAACCATCTGGATGGGTATATCAATAGGAAGGTTCTAGAAGAATCTCGGCCAAGTGCTGGCAAATGGAACTAGATTGGGTTGGGATATCCGGTCAGCATGGATGAGTTAGACTGAAGGAGCTGTTTCTGTGCTATACATCTCTGACTCAGATAGACCAGGCATGGAAAACAGAGAGAAATAAAAAGATTAGAGGCACCAGTGACAGAAAAAGTATCTCACAGGCTACCACCAGCAGCCATTCCAAAAGTGATCACCTGCACCTAGTCACTCTCTAGCGCATCCCAGTGCTGTACCACTGATGAGCAGGATGTAAAGTAGTTACTGAAGTGATAGTGCACAACTGTGGGGCTGAGGGAATTCCCTTCGCACAGTTTTTACCCCACATTTGCCACTTCTCCATTTCCTGGTCTTGATGGAGACCAAGGGACTGGATCAGCCTCCTCTCTCTCTCTCTCTCTCACTAGCATTAGAGGGGTTACAGTGTGACCAGAAGTCTTGTAATACAGTGGATAGGTCTCAACCTCTGAGCCAGCAGCTTTGGGCTTGATCATCATCAAGGACTTCACAGCCAAGGAGGATTTGCTTGTAGTGTGTCCAAACAAGTTGATGAGCAACCTGGGAATCCCTCACGTCAAAGGCAGGCAGTGAAAGAGAGATTCCTGGTCAGTTATGTGACATGTAAAAGGTTCAAGTCTCTACTATCACTATTCATGGATCCAGACTGCAGCATGTTTGTTGCCACAGGAGCCCAAACACCCAAGTGAAATGCAGCACTGTGTCCAGTTGGCCACCAATGGAACTAGCCTCAGGTTTTCAAAAAAAAAAAGGGTTAGAATTCAATTTCTGTTTTTTTTCTTTCCACAAGTGAGTTTCAAATATTTCAGTCCTTCCAACCCTATCAATTTTGGAGCAAGTGAAAGATGTGCCAACAGTAAAAGGCTACCCTTCCTTCAGTCCTTATGCTGCAAAGTAGGAGAGGAGTGCTTCAAGAGATCAGTAAGAGAAACAGCACTTCTCCCACAAGATGGTCAGCATTATAACTAACCTTCCACTCGTGGTGAACAAATCACTTCTGATACTCACGGGTTGCTGCCTTCTTCAACGTGAGGCTCTACCCAAAGTGTCACGAGAGGAAATATGTGGTGCGTCGAAAACTGGGGAAAGAGAAAGGGAGAAATGGAAATTTGGACAAGAAATTAATGATTTCATACAGGAATCTTCAACTTCGAACACACTGATAAGTTAGTAGCAGAAAACAGCTAGTAGTGTGGAGGGAATAATAGACGAGCATGTCCAGGTACAATGCAACAGAGCAATAGTTTCGCTCGAAAGACTTTGTGGAAGGGTTGCTTAGTTTAATGTACTCAGCTGGTCTTACTGCCAATCCATCACTTACGTTAAATATTGGAATGCAACATTGCCTGTTAAAATAAAAATAATCTAATTCACCCAATTGGCAGTAAGATCACTGGAACAAACAGCTTTGCAGGTGACATTTTTAGTGGAGGATCTTTCTGTAAAATCTATGTCGATATATTTTAAATTTGAGAGTGCTCACAGATTCCAAACTGTGAGACATTGAGTTGAAGAGCTGTAAATTCATTAATAAATGAGCCAGAGATTGAAACTTGCATTCTCAGTTTGTGCAGAGACACTGTTACAGATTCAAGAAAGTGCTTTTATTTTTAGGATTCATTCACAGGAAGCTGACGTCACTGGCAAGGCCAGTACTTACAGCTCAACCTGAAATGGTTGGATGCAATATTGGTTTATTGAAAAATCATTATGATCGCAGGTGCACAATTGTGACAAAGATACAAAGAAACCAAGCAAATACAAGCATGTCATGAATTATTCATTTATACTCCAACAAAGTAAAACATGAACAATCAAATTGCATAGTTATGAATGTTTCATTTACAAATCATCACAATATCTCAAAAAAAAAATGCAGATGAATTTAGAGAATAAAAATGAAAAGGTTGATTGGTCTCTGCACCTGTTTGCCTATTGAGACCAAAGCTAAGATTATTATAATCTTTCACAGGATGTGGGTGTCTCCGGGAAGGCTGGTGTTTGTTGCCCATCCCCAATTGCCCTTGACATGTTGGTGCTCGTGATCCTTACAGGGGTGGCCCAAGAGAATATCCATCCAAAGCTCACCCAAACATGGGGAGTACTGCAGGCCAGTACAAATACACATTCCACACTTCGATTAATGACAGAGTGAAACTGGGGAGATAGGAATTAATTATTTAGTTCTGAAATAGCAAGAAGCCACAAACAGAAAAAGTACATAATATTCCTTGGAGTAAAAAGGAACCAAAGAAAACCAAAAGAACAGCATTTGATGGTGATCAAGCTAGAAATCGGGATCCCTTTAAAGCAGCATTTCCTGCGTATCATGTGATCTTCTGCAACTCCTGTTGTAGTGGATACTTGCCTTCCCCTAAGCATAAACAATTTCTAACAGACAAAAGTAGGTGACACTAAATATCACTGAGGCCATTATGTTTCATAAATTGACAAAGAATTATCAGGCATTACGGGTACCCTATCAACGCAGTGTTCAGGAAAATAAAAGTTTTGTTTTCACAGAAAAGAAGAAAATAACCTTCTAATGAAGATAGGTAAGAGGACAGTGGTAACTCTGAAGTCATGAGTAGCTTTCTGGAACTCGGTTAAAAGGATTCAGCAAGTGATTAGTACACTGTGGATTGCAAGCCCCAATAATCAGACAATACAATCAATGCAGGGTGTGACAGGGCAGTCCTGTTTAGAGACACAGTGCTCGCCATTCAACTGCCTCCCTCAGATTGAAGGTGAGTGAGGAGAAGAGGAAGATGACCCAAGCAGTCTTTGAACTGAAGAAAAGGATGCTGCTTCCGCTTCAATCCATTATGGCTCATATACATTTCTGCCTGATCATATTTAAATTTTTGCTTCTTAAACTTAATAAACTATCTGAAAACTCCTTATGTATGGTCAACTCTCTTTTTGGTAACTATTGTCACAAATCCCTAAAACCTAACGGGGTGAGTGACCAATCTGCCCTCTTCCGTATCCCAACATTTGGACTCACCTGAGCATGGACTAGTGCATCATTGAAGAGGATAAACCAATTAATGGAGAATCTGCCAGCATGTTGCAGTGTGAGTGCCCTGTTGCTGCTCTCACATATGAGGCGTCGCTCTGGCTTCCTCAGTGAATCCTTGGTGGAAAGAGAACAAACTGATGTAACTGCAATCAGGGTTAACACCAGCAGCAAACCTAGCCCTGACCCAGAGATGGACTGACGCCATCACAGATCAACTGTCTCCTAATGACTTCCCAATGAAACGGAACTATCAGTGGTCATAAGTCTACCTTCAAGCCATCCCAACATCATTTAGTGTTATCATCCATCTTGCTCCCAAACACCAGAATCAAATGAAAGTCAGTGTCTCCATAAGCACACTGTCTTGGTTAGAGTTGGTAATTCAGAATGTGAATCAAGTTAAAAAAGACATGTTGCTAAAGCTTTTCATTGTCATCAGGACAAATGCAGGGCAGCTAAAGTTAAATCAGTCACAACCATTGACAGTACAAGTGAAAAAGGCTACTGATTGGTTGGCAGGCAGACTTTGCCTGGCAGAGGGATTGCCATACAGAAAACAGCGGGGAACCACAGACTCTTCCAGCCTCTGGTTAATTCAAATGGGGCAAAAGGCTTGAACATACTCCTGTTTTTAAGGAACAGGTGCTTGCATATGAATGTGTCACTTTGCGCAAGCATGAGAGCGCCAGATTACAAGCTCAACAATTGATTGTAAATTTAGAGTAGCAGCACACGTGAAAATAGACTATTAATATTCAAAATGGGAGGAGTAGACCCTGTGGCTTGTCAAACCTTGTCCTCCATCTCATAAGATCATGTGCTCTGATTATAGCTTCAACTCTACTGTCTCTACCTGAATCCCACTGACTCCCTTGTTAGTCAAGAACCTAACTCTGCTTCCATTTGGAAAGGGAATTCTACAGACTCCGGACCCTCAAAACTATTTCTCATCTACATTCCAGGAGGAAACAAAAATCCTCATCTTTTTCTTAAATGGGAAGCCCCTAATTTGTAAACTGTCCCCAGGACTAGCTTCTCCCATAAGGAGATGCATCAAGTCACCAAAATCTTATATTTTTCAGTAAGATCACCTCTCATTCTTTAAACACCAATGGGTAAAGGCCCAACTTTTTCTCATAACTCTTTCAACCTATGAATCAGCTGAGACCACCTTCTCTGAACTGCTTCTAATACAATTATTTCTTAAATACAGAGCCCAAAATTGTACATAGTTCTCACAACGCGGTCAGACCAATACCCAATGCAACTAGCACAACTTCTCTCCTTCTACTTTACATTCCCTTTACAACAAACACTCCATATTCCATTTCCCTTCTTAATCACCTACTGTACCTGCAGATTAAACTTCTGTAATCCACAAACCAGGACACCCTTTACTACAGGGGGAATGCAATCAATCATTCTCCATTTAAATTATATATGCTTCTTCTTCATTCTTACGGTCAAAGTGGACAAGTTCATATTCTATCATAATGTACTTTGCCAAACATTTGGCCACTTGCTTAATCTATCAGGATTTCTTTATTGATGCTCCATAGTTTACTTTCCCCATCTACCATCATGATTAGCAAAATCATAATGTTTAGTCTCTTCATTCAAGCCACTGATACAGTTTGTAAGTAGTTGAGGGCCCAGCCCCAATTCCCATAGCACTCCACTCTTCACATCTTAACTTGAAAATGACCAATTTATGCCTTTTTTTCCCTCCATCTATCTAATCAATTTTCCATCCTTGATCACGCTAGTCCCCAGACCATTGGCACCTTATCAAATGCCAACTGAAAATCCATTTACTCTACATTATAAAGACTATAACTTTTTAACGCCTCTTTATTTTTTATTATGCACTGAAATGGGAAAAGGATTGTTTTAAGAGTAAGGATTACTACGTTTTCTTTAAAAAAAAGTTATTGACAGTGTAAGCATTCTTTTCACAGCTGTTGGTTCAAACACTGGGGTGAGCTACCCCAGGGGTTGTAAATGAATGGAACTTCGACTAGAAGCAAGTAACTGATTGGTCTGTGGACAAGTGACCAATTCTGACGGCAAAAGCCCCCTGCCTGCCAATAACTATATGATTAGTTTTCAAATAGTTGAACAGCCCAGAGTGTGAATGTTTCAGGTAAAAGCCATTGTAACTCTGGAATGAAAGGAGCTTTTTTGCTCTGCATTAAAAGCATCTCAAGCCTGAACATAGCCAGTTTACTTCCCCTCATCAATTACTCAAAGCTGTGGCTTTTTATTTAAAAAGTTAGAGACCTTTATAAGTGTGAACCAGTCACCGGAACTTCTTGGAAAAAAATTGAAGTACGTGGAGAAAGAAGATCAAGTAGTAGTGTTCTAATCAGCTAAAGGATCAGGTCAGCAAACCCTGTGGATTGGGACCAGGAACTGCCTTCCTTCTGTCTCTCTGTCTACAATGTGCGTGAGCGAGAGAATGTAGAGGGGGAGTTTATAATTGGTTAACAGTTTGAACTAGCAGAGAGATAGATCAATGGTTGTTTATCTTTATTTAGAATCCAAACAATGCTTCATGTTAAGTACAGAAACCTAGCTTTCTGTGATCCTGGATGTAAAATACAAATAAATTCAAGCATCCTACTTTAAAACTCTGAATTCCGCAATAACTCCAGAAATAGCAGTGCTTGATTTTCAGTGCCACCTCACTGACACATAACAACATCTACAGATTCCCTCCACCTACATTATTCATTACTTCCTTAAAGAACTTTGATTAATCAAACATTACTTTTGTTTCACAAAACCACAATGATTCTGCCAGATGGCATTTAGAAAATCTCAAAGCATCATTAAAAGCACCTTAAGAGATTCTAGCATTTTCCTGATGACAGATGTTAGACTCATTGACCTGTAGTTTCTTGTGCTCCATCAGCCTCCTTTCCCAAAGGGAGGAGAAGTTACAGTCACTATGTTCCTATCCGAAAAGATACTACCTGGATCTGAATTCTAGGAACCTAACACCAATGGAGTTGTGGGGGTGGGGGAAAGAAAGTGTTCAGGATTGTTCAGTGACTGTCCCTCGGTGAATTTACAGTTCCATGCCTTTTCCATGGCAATTCCTCAGTCAACTTTCCAACAATTCAGCACCTCTTTTCTCTTGTATATTGTTGTGAACTTTTGAAAAAAGTGGGCATTCATCATTGTCCTACTTGCAGCAAGACAAAAAAAGGTTTTAGCAACATGTATCTCTTTTTAACAAAAACATCTTTAAAGTCATCCACGTGACAGGTGATGGGACCAATGAATTACACCTGTTTCATTTTACTAAACAGCTACCGATAAAGTTGACTCTCATCCTGGTGTGTATTTGAGAGGATCAACTCCTAAACCAGTGCATCTGGATCAACAGATCATGATAAATGATCAAGATTGATTAGTTATCACGCTACCCAGATAGTGGAAAGCAGCCCATAGCCTTTTTTCATCCAATAACTCACGTTCAACAATCAGAAACGCATAATTTATAAACTTAAACAGCAAACCCAGCATATACTACATGGTAAATTTCACAAATTCGTTCAGAAATGCAAACCCCAGTTCATCTTTTACTCAATGATTGTTTCAATAAAAACTTTACTCTTTGATTTCACAAAATTCCTTTTATTTGCATTTTCCAAACACAATGGCAGCAGTAGTATACAGTTTACCCTTCTCTCTCAAATCAGAATAAAACTGATTCTCTCCGGTCAAAAAAAACCTTCAACACAGAAGATTTCTGACATATATTAACCTATTTGTGGTTTACGAATTCACAACTAGAACAGAAAATTAACTATTTAGTTATTACTGCTGAGTAAACTATGGATACTCATAATAAATTACAACTCCTCCTGCACTGAAACTTTGCAAACTATGATCTAGCTGATTAACTTAAACTTTCATGCCTGTTCTAACACTAACTGCATGGACACTACCTCACTGGAGAATTCACTCTGCATGCATACTCACTCACACTTGTACAGACACAGTGTTTGCACATATCGACACAACATACACTCTCGCATGTGCGCAAAAATGCTTATACTATCTTTCCCAAGCCTGCAATACTGCAGTATAATCTAGAAGAAGAAATGCAGAAAGTGTCACAAATGCCACAGAAGGATTTCCTTTCCACAGTGCTCTCCTGTGGTTTAAAACTTGGCTGGCAATTTAGCTCTGCATCTGATTGAAATCATTACTGCAATTAGGAAATAAAAAGTATATAACTACATATCATTAAAATTAAACATTTTGGTGAGCTATGTCTTTTAGACTTCAAGAATTGGCAGCTGATAGAACTCAGCAGACTTAACCACAGTTGCCCTGGAGTCTAATGCTGTTTTTGCATCACTGCATTCTGGACAGAGGAACATTCTCGAGGGTGACATGGAATTATTGGGTATTAGATTTGGAGGAGGCAGAGTGGACTACCATAAAAGGGAGTTTGGCAGTAAAATAGTGGAGAGAGAAATGAGAACATAATTTAAAATAGAGGAGTTTGGGAAGACAAACTATGACGTGGGCAGACAGAATAGCTCTTGGTGTGCTAAAGGCATAAATACTATTGTCAGGTGTCTGATGGCAAAGAGGAGGGAGTGAGAAAGGGAAATAGTATTTCCTTTGAATAGGGATACAAGTCTGGAGAGATCGCAGAGAGAAGGGGCAAATCCATGAAATATTATGAAAAGGAGGTATGAAACTCTGATTCAATTTGTGAGTGCAGTTAATAAAACCTGCAGTATCCTAGGTTTAATAATAAATTACAGAACCAACAAGCTAACGTTGCATAAACACCAGCTTGGTTTCCAACAGGAGCATTGCAATCAGCTCTGAGCACAATTTAAAAATATGAAAGGACTGAAGACAGTACAGAATGGATTCATGAAATGGTCACAGATGTGAGGAACTTCAATTACATGGATAGTTTGGAGAATTTGGGACTTTTTTTTTTGAAGAGAAGGTTGAAAGGATATTTGACTGAGGTATTCAAAAATCACAAGTGGTCTGGACAAAATAGATAGGGAGAAACCATACTTGTGAAAGAATCAAGAATGAGAGGACACAGATTTAGACTAATTAGCAGACAGCAGCAATGGCAACAGAAAGAGAACCATTTTCAAAGAGTGAGTAGGTTGGATTTGAAATGCACTTCCTGAGTGTGAACTGGAAGTAGGTTCAACCAAGGCATTCAAGAGAGGAAATTGGACCTTTTGAAAAGTAACAATGTGCAGGGTTATGGGGAGAAGGCAGGGGAGTTGCAGACTAGCAGAGATTGAGAAACAATAAATGCTCTTCCAAGATGAAGAGCTAATCTTCAAAATGTCTAAGCAAAGAAAGATGTATAAAGGTACAGTAGTTCCGTTTATCCTGTGCTCTGACTTCTCTGCCAGAGACAACGGAAGCATTTTGTGGAGTATCTGTCCATGATACATCAAAAGGACAACTTCAAAAAAACTTCTGGAAATAACTAAGGGTCAGAAGAATTTATGTATTCTGCAAGTCAAGTATTAACTACTGGTCCTGCTGCATCCTTAGATTAATTACAAATTGATCTGTTTTATGACCACCTGCTTTCTGAGTGAGTGGTGCACAATTGCGGTCTTGAGGAGTGTAAGTGCTATGCCATTCATGGCTGCCTAACAAAATTAAGTTTCGACGTACAGGAGGCCACACATATTTGCAAGAAAAGTCCTTTAGAGTGAGCACAGATTCAATTCACTGTGTGAATGGCAGGGGTTAGCCCAACTTTTATTATTCAATAGTTTTCATAATACAGAGGAACCTTGATTATCCAAATTTCAGATAATCTGAAGATGATTTTAAGGTTCCTTAAGATTTTAAGATTACCTTAAGATTACCTTACCTTAAGATTTTAAGGTAAGAGTATTCGATCTACCTGTACTGAAGAACATGTGAAAACGCTGGCAAAAACAGAGAAACACAAGCAGCTCAAGCATCAGCGACTGGATTTTGTTTTTGTACGGGTTGTTACACAGCCCTTTACAAAAGTAAAGGTCTCACAGTATTCCTGTGATTTTACCGGGCTGTTCATTAAAAAAAAACACTGGCTGAGAGCGTAAACGCACGTGCAAGGCAGTGCTTCTGTCTTTCTATCGTGAGACTGGTTTCCCAGAATCTGACAAATGCTCTTGCAATCGTAGAAGCTGTTCGGGACCTTGCTTAATGCTGGGGTTTGATATACAGCATGTGTGAGATGGTAAGCCCTTCTCATTTTAACCTTGATGTGGAAGTGCCAGTGTTGGACTGGGGTGTACAAAGTTAAAAATCACAGCACCAGGTTATAGTCCAACTGGTAGTTACATCACACTGTAAATTGTTGCTATAAATTCTGTGTCTTACAATCTTATAATCCACAACCCTCTGGTGAAGGAGCAGCATTTCGAAAGCTAGTGCTTCCAAATAAACGTGTTGGACTATAGCCTGGTGTTGTGCAATTTTTAACATCATTTTAACGTGTAATTTTCAGACTGCAAGAATTAGATTGTTTAAACGGCAGACTCATTAAAATTATAGATTTAAACAAATTCTCTGGTGGAGCACAGCGTTAGATCAGTTTGGCTTCCCTTGTTCAAGCAAAATCGATTCTTCGAATAATCGATTATCCGAATGAAATAGTGCCCACCCATCTCGTTCAGATAATTGAGGTTCCTCTGTAATGGTCAAATACTGACACTATTAATCAATAGAAACATGCAGGGGTGTTTGTAATTCTCTCTTTCCTTCCCTGACTGAAAGCTTATAATCAGATACATATCAGCCACTGGTACATGAAGAATAGTCATTAAAAGAACCCTGAACAATTAAGGAAGCCATTCAACCACAGGGATCTTCTTTATTTCAGAGGCCTTTCAAGCATCCACTCTCTATTGCAGAAGTTGTGCAATTCAATACCAATGTCTATTCCACACTCCGCTCCTCAGAGTACGACGCTCATCCCTGGCGAGTGATTCTAGGTTGTCTACCTATTTCTGTACATCAGACTATTCCCCAGGCTTTCAGAGAGGTCAGGACCAGAGAATCAGATTTTTTCCACCTGTTACACAGTATCAGCACCCCACTATATACAACCTAAATTGCTAGCAATCAATGAAGTCTCATGCATAATTCCTGTTGAACACTCACTCTCAAGATCACCAATCATTATCTTGCTTCCTGTTTTAATAGTTAGTAATTTTCAGAGGCTGACTGACACTAGGTAATGCTGAGGTACTTGAGAACCAATCTGACCAACAAGTTCTGTGGCCAATAAGGAAAGAAGAAGAATTTAACCTAATACACTTAACTGAGCTTGACGCGAGTCCAGAAATCAAAGTAACTCCTGCTTCAGCCCCTTCTCCCATTTCCACCTCTGTTGTGACATTATAACCTTGTTTCCATGCAGTAACATTTAAGGGAAGTCAGCGAGAAGGCAGGCTATTTAATAGCAGCTTCAACAGAGCATTGTGTTCAATATTAAATCACAGCAAAAGCAGGCTGAGACAACCTGAAAGCACACTTCAAAATGTTAAGAAGCTGTCAAACACAAGGATGGAAAGGGACAGGAATGGAATGTAACTTATCTGGTTGGAATCAGTACACGTAGGATCGCCTCCATGGAAATATTAACACAAGAAACTAATTCTAGAGAGGGAATGCTGCATTCTCAATAAGTGCATCTTTCATCATAGGCCACACATGAGATGTTTCCATACATATTTATACTCACAGTGGAAAAATGTCTCGTCAGAAAAGCCTAAAAAAGTTAAACTCATATTAACCCTTGCATTATTAAACAAGGAAATACATATGTTCCACAGACAACAACAAAGACAAAACTTGAAGGGCAAATGCCGCAAATGTGGGCTCAATTCATAGCAAGTGGAAAGATTGAAAATTCATGGTCATGTGCTGCTAGGTGCTCGGTGCCAGAAAATGTGGCATGCACCAAGTAAACAGGAGAACCCTCTGCCGTGGTGCCCTGATGTAGGAGCCAGTACAAGTTTCTCAATCTTACCTCTAATGTATAATTACACACTCCAAATAACCCACAGATAAAGAAACTAAACGTGATGCATGTCGCACACTGATTTTTCTCAGTCTGTGCTTTAAGTTACGCAGGCATTTGAATAAAACATTGAATTTAAGTTGGAAGCAGATATAACACATTTTAAAGTCCAAGGCAAGATACAAATGACCAAGGCTCAATGCTGGGAATGCTCCAACAGCAGATGCCCTCTCACACCTGGTAACATAGATAAAGGGTTTCAACTCCTTTAGTCTGTTCTGCTATTCAGTGAGAGCACAGTTGATTTGTGAGCATTCCATACATTGACATTTGTCCATTTCCAAAAGTATTTATGAACAGTAACCCATTACTCTCAAAGTTAAAATCAATAATTGGCCCAACATCAGTTGCCATTTGCAGAAGAGTGCGCCAAACTTCTAACATCCTGTATATGTAGAACTGCTTCCTAATTTCACTTCTGAAAGGTCTGGTTTTAATTTCTAGACTACCCCCCCTCCGTTAATCTCTATCATTAGCTTGCCTTAATTTTGTCAAAACTCTGAGGAATACACTTTGTATGATCTCTCCTCATAATTTAGCTCTTGGATTCTGGAGGCATTAAATGTTGCTGGCCCCCAACAGTTGAGTCATGGGAATCTCTGCAAGAAGACATAGGAAAGGGACTCAAGGACAAGAACAATAGACAAAAAGGGGAATGAGAGAAGTGCAAGGCAGAGAAATCAGATGCTCGGATCAAACAAGACCACAGTGTAAAATAATGGCAACGGGACAAATATTGTTAAAAAGACAAGGCTCGAGGCTTCGTGCCTTATTCCACAGAACATATGCAATAATGTGGATGTATTAATTGCGCAGATAGATGAAAATGATATAGTCAGCACACAAACATTCCTACTGCAAGGTCAGCATAGATGGGAAATGAATGTCCAGGGGTAGGTCAGACAAAAAGAAAAAAAGCAGTGAACTCTCATTGCTCATTTAAGAGGAACTAAATACAGTAACAAGGAAGGATATTAACTCCAAGAATGTGAAATCTTTAAGGGTAGAGCTGTAAAACATTGTTAGAAAATGGGGTGGTGGTGACATTGGAAATGGCATTAAACAGGAAATTAGATATGCAAGCAAGAGAAGAACGTGGCTAATTATGGGTGCCTTTAATCTGCATGTAGATTGGGCAAATTAAACCGTAACAATACCATATTAAAGAAATTCTTGGAGAGTTTATGGGATGGTTTACTGGACTCATGCATTGAGGAACCAACTGGAGAACAGGCCATCATAGACTGGGTATTGCGCAATGAGAAAGGAATAATGGTAATCCAATTGTGCAAGTCCCCTTAGTAATGAACAACTATAACATGATCAAATGCTTCATCATAACAGAGAATGTTGTAGTTAATTCTGAGACTAGGGCCCGGAGTCTAAACAGAGAAAACTATGATTGTTATGAGGTGTGAGCTGGCTATGGTGGATTGGGGGAATGCCACTCAAAAGGGACGATGGTGGAAGAACAATGGAAACATTGAAAGAACACACAGGTGAAATGCAACAATTGTTCATTCCTGTCTGGTGCAAAAGCAAAACAGTTAAGGTGGCCAAACTGTGGCTAACAAGGGAAATTAGAGATAATATCTGATCCTAGCAAGAGGCATACACGTTGACCAGAAAAATAGACAGATCAGAAGTGGGAGCCATTTAGAATTCAGCAAAGGAGGACAAAGGGAAAATACAGAGTACAAAAGTAGGCTTTCAGATGGGATTGAAGCCTAATAAATCCCCAGGATCCAATAATCTACATCCCTGAGGATGTAAGGAGGAAATAATAGATGCATTGCTGGTCATTTTTCAAGATTCTCTAGACTAGGAACACTTCTTACAGATTGGAGGGTAGCTTATGTAACATCTGTATTTAAAAACAGAGTGGATAGTGGGGAAAATGAGAGAGTCCATTTTAAAATATTGTTTTACAAGTGTTCTGGTATAAAATGGCAGGATCACACACATTCATCATAGATTTCTGAAAGGGAAATCCTGCTCAACAAACCGATTGGAATTCCTTTGAGAATGTAACTCAGTTGATGAGCTGGAACCAATGGAAATGGCTTACTTGGACTTTCAGAAGGCTTTTAAGAAAGTCTCACATCAGAGATTAATGTGTAAAATTAAAGTGCACGGGATTGGGGGCAGTGTATTGAGATAGACAGAAAACTGATCAGCAGAAAGAAAACAAAGACTAGGAATAAATGGTCCCCCCCAACCCAAGCGATAGGTAGTGACCAGTGGGGTACAGCAGGGATCAGTGCTTGGACTTGAGCAATTCATGATATATAATAATCATTAAATGCAATATCCCTAAATTTACAGAAAATGCAAAACTTTGTGGTGGAGGGATTGAATACTTACTGATGTGATGTCAACTAAAGGCATTTTTAAATTCAATATCAGGCTGGTTCCCAGCAACATTCCATTATTTTCAACAGAAACAAAGTGAATGTGATCTATTTGGGTTTCCAGAAGACCCTTGACAAGGTACCGCACAGGAGGCTGCTAAATACGATTACAGCTCCCTGTGTTAGGGGCATGGTTCTTGCAGGAAAAGAGGATTGACTGACTGGCAGAAGCAGACTGTTGGGATAAAGATGTTTTTTTCAGGATAGCAGCCAGTGACTAGTGGAGTTCTGCAGGGGGTTGGTGTTGGGACTACAGCTATTCACATTATACATTAACGATCTGGACAAAGGAAATAAGGGCATTGTTGTTAAGTTTGCAGATGACACAAAGCTGGGTGAAAGGCAGGTGGTGTTGAGGCTGCAGAAGGACTTGGACAGGCTGCGAGAGTAGGCAAAGAAGAGGCAAATGGAATACAATGTGGAAAAGATTATGCATTTTAGTAAAAACAATAGAGGCGTAGACTATTTTCTAATCTGGGAATAGCTTCAAAAATCTGTAGTACAAAAGAACTTGGGAGTCGTAGTTCAGGATTCTCTTAACATTAACACAGATTCAATTTGTAGTCAGGAAGGCAAATGCAATGTTAGCATTTCTAGAAGGCAGGAATGTACTGCTGATGCTGTACAAGGTTCTGGTCAGAGCACATTGTAATACTGTGAGCAGTTTTGGGCCGTGTATCTAATGACAGAGGAGGTTTACAAGATGAAGGGCTTGCCATATGAGGTTCTGGACTCTGGGTTTGCATTCTGAGTTGAGAAGGATCGGCGGGGGGTGGGTTCTCACTGAAACTTACAGAATACTGAGAGTACTGGATAGAACGGACATGGAGATGTTTCCACTAGGACGCAAGGGCACAATTTCAGAATGAAGTGATGACCCTTTAGAATTGAAACGAGGAGGAATTTCTTTAGCCGTAAGGTAGAAGAACTCTGTAGAACCCATTGCCACAGAGGCCCCAAGTTATTGAGTGTACTTAAGTCAGAGATAAGTTCTTGATGAGTAAGGGAATGAAAGTTTACAGGAAGACAACAGGAACTTATATAAATATATCAGCCAAGATCAAAACAGTGAAGCTGAGTCAATGGGCCAAATGGCCTAACTCTGCTCCCAATACTTATGGATCCCACTCTCCATCCCAACCCAACACCAGCAGTAAAACACTATTCACAGCAGCAGATGCATGCAAAAATGAGTGAGACACACACGCAGACAGTTACCCAGCCAGTGAGGGGGTGAGCAGAAAACAGCAAATGAGAGAGAAAGCACAGGAGCAGCAGAAATAGGCAACAAAGCAGAGATAGGTAAATAGTGTGCGAACATGTGCTTGTCTGGATGAGACCCCAAAGGTTTAACAGAGCATCACATAACCAATGAGATCGCATCAAACAGACAGACAATCTACAAGGGTTAAGGTCTGTACTATTGAAGGAATCAGTAGAACTTGTACCGTCATTTTCCCTGGGAATGTTTTCCAGAAGTTGTAGGTGTATTCTGCTTCTTTGCGCTTTTTCTTTAAGTACAGGCCAAGGGCTTCACACTGACAGCTGACTTCCTGCAGCTTGTAGTATTCTTTGGAGACCTGCAAAAGGATACAAAGCAGGATAGTGTTAACCCATTCAATTTCATAGCTACCCATCCAATGTAATGGTTTTTAAAGAGAGATGCAGCATACACCAGCAACTCTTGTAGTGGTTCACCCGAGTGGCCATTGTTCAAGTGCAGACAGAGAGTAATCTGAATAAAGGACGTCAGGATTGGGGAGAAGAGGAGAAAAAGCCAGGTTAATCCCCCGCTAAATTCTAGTAGAGATGCCATTTCTAAGCCTCCCAAAGCTGAGGATACAGAATAACTTGCTTCAAACCCATCCCCATGTCCCATCCTAATTCCTAATCCATTCCCACACTGCCCTGCACTGTCCACCTCATGCTCTCTTTTACTTACACATGGATCAACATCTTCACATTATTTTGTAAAGACCACGCTTTTTTATCTTTATGTTTTTTAAAATTTATGGACTGAAGTGAGAAAGGATTGTCATAGGTTTTAAAAAGCATGTTAGCTGAAACTCATGGCAAATATCATTTGAACAAACAGTAAATTGAATGGTCGCAGGTGAACTGGAAATGAAGGATTCTGTATTCACATGGAGCTCTGGTTCACAACGAGACGTTGATTGATCTATGGACTAGTGACCTCTCATCAATGACAAAGGCCTTTTGCCCAACAAACACAATGATTCTCAGACAGCTGAACAGTTTGAGCTGGGAACAAGAGTCAAACAAAGTGGTCAGTTATCCACCGGCTCAGGAGTCGTCTCTCTGCTCTTTGTAGGTAAAAACCACTTTAAACTGGAAGAAAACCAGTTCATCTTCCCTTCAGCAGTGGCTAAATTTTGACTTGTTAAATTTAGGTATCAGGGAAATTATATAGGTGAACCAGCCTCCCTGTGTCTCTGAAAATGGTGGAATCATTCAGAAAAGAAAGGTTGAAAAGTAACCTTCTGATTAGCAAGAATCAATTCAACAGAAACTTACAAAATACATGCATGTGGGTGTGGGGAGATTGTGTATGTGTACGTAGGGGAGGTGTGCACGCATGGGAGGGATGTGCGTGTGGTGGGGTGTGCGCGTGCAGTGTGTCGTGGGGAGGCATGGGAGCATAGCTGTGCGAGGGGGGTGGTTGTGCGAGGTGGGAGCGTGGGTGTGTGGGAACTAGGGGGATGATTGTGTGGTGGGTGTTGCATGGGGCAGGATGCGTGGTGTGCGCATGTTGCATGTGAAGTTGATAAGGGGAGTAAAATTTTAATTAATTAGTGTTATATGCTGACATTTAGAAACATTTACCTGTAGCTAGAGTCTAATTATTTGCAATAAACAGCAATTCTTAAGTACAGAAACCTGACCGGTGCCTTCTATCAACCTGGGCTCTGACAATCAGCTAGGTTGAGGAATTCTGTGCACACATTTTCAACTCTAACATTTTGTGATGACTGTGCAAATACTGGGACTTGATTTCCACATATTATCCCGGTAGGCCAGGATAACCTGAGAATTTCCTTCCAAAGTAAAACCTCTACTCTTCTGTTCATACAACGTTCTCTCTACTTGTGAACACCTTTTATCCCCAACTGCATCCTGAAAAAAAAATTAAATTGAACCCACAGTGAGTGTGTCAAAAGTACAAGTGTCTCTCTACCTTTAACAGACTGAAGAGCCAGTTTCTGAAAAGACAGAAGCCAAAGAACAAGTTTCACATCGCCACCACCAAAATTACCAGCCATCCCACATTGCCCAGGACAAAATCCGACCGCACTCTCAACAGCACGAGACAGGGTCACAAACATTTCACGGAAGAGCAGCATTAAGACAATAATTGATCCAGGAAAGAGAGGCCATTGAATCCATAACCCAAATTAGGGGCAAAAGATACACCCCAGGCATTAAACGTATTGTTTTGTGGGATCTTGCTGTGCAGTTGACTGCTGTACTTCTCACATGGCATCAGCGATTTCAAATTTACGTATGTAATTGTCAAAGGTTTGGGACTAGCCACTATATAAATGCAAGTTACCTTTCATTCCTCTCCACAAAGTGAGGACTTGACAGTTGTCCAGAGATGCCCAACTGGTTGTACAGATACAACCATTGATGGTCGTTCAACATTAATGCAGATTTCTGGTTCATGGTTATTCTGATCCATCAGTAAGAGATGACCAATGCTCTTGCCTCCTGTGTGTGTGCAACTGAATCTTTGAAATACTAAGAAAATCACCCGGGTGTGCAAGACTGCAAATGCCTTTACTGCCATTTACCCAAACAAAGTTATGGGAGGGATCTTTGCCAGCATCCAGCCCAGTGCCAGTACTTCTTCCTTTCCTCAACAAACCCTACAGCTCTCCATCACTGTACTGATTGCACTCTCAATGAATACCTTTCCTGGCAGTCGGTGAGATGATTCTCCAGTTTCTTTTTCCCCTGGAAGATGGTTACACTTTAATTCGGCTTTGAGGTCAAAGTAAATGCAAGAAAGAATTCTGGGCATGGCCAGCAAGAATTTCACTTACCACCTCAAAACAAGTTGCAAGTTTGAGCAGCAGACGGGCATATTCGTGCAGGTGCCTTGTGGGCATATAAAAGAGGGTGTGCAAGAGGTCAGCAGCATGGACACTCTCATCAGTCACTTCAGCTAACTGCAGGAGGGTTTGAAGGCTTTTGTTGAAGAGCTCACTGTGAAGGATACAACCAAAAGAAGCATATTTACAACATAGGACAGTTCACTCACCATACAGACCATTCAAACTTAGTGACCCAATCTCTCAAAAATGAGTTCACCTTCCAGGTCCCATAATCTCCCCACCTTCCCGTGACCCTTCCAATCCATCCCTCCCCTCAATCCACCCCCTACCACCCCATCCCTCTCCTCTGTTCTCATGAGTTATTATGCCCTCCAACCCTCAACACGTCAGCCACTCTTCCCCATCCCATCCCTCTCCTTGACCCATCCAACCCATCACGCCATGCCTTACTCTACTTACAATGTTGGCTTGGCCAGTGCTTGAAAACCACCAATCACCAAAAGATTCCCGACTGAGTTCGAGTACCTGAAACCAGACCGAACAGCACGGTCAACAAAACCACCTGCAACTTCATGGACATGAATGCCCAGGACAAAAGCAGTACAGGCAGTTCCCATTAGAAGGGAACTCCTCTTACTCTGCAGGAAGATGAGTCAACAGAAGCATGAACACCCGAGGCCAATGTAATTCTCGCTTCCGTCTGAGATCTACTCTACCAAACTAGCATTGTCACTTTAATCAACTTGCTTGGACAGGTTATGACCTGTCTAGAGCAGGTGGCGACAAAACACTACCACTGCGCTACAAGAACCCTTGCTAACCTTGTGCAGATTATGCTAACTATAGAGACCTTTATTGATTGGATCCAAAACTGCCTTTTTCTGTGAGGCAATATGTATAACCTAAGCTAAGCTGCATTTAGGGATTTTTGGTGGACAGAAGCAGAGTGGAGCCAACCTGGCTTGTATGCAGCATGATGGAGGCAGATCTGATTTGTAATCTAATTGGGAATATAGTAAAATACAGAGAAGGTACACTATAAAATACAAGGCATCCAATCATGGGCTTGTAGAATGGCTACCTAAACAGGAAATAAAATTCAATATAGATAAATGCAAGGTGGTGCACTTTGGTAGGAATAATAAGGAAGCTAAAGGTGTCAAGGTAAAGCACACAAGAAATTACTCCTCATTAATCCAGGTGGAATATTCATGTTCAGATTGCCATTCCACACAAGAACTGTTCAAAGGTGATTGGCCACGTGCAGACAGAAACATAGATATGGGTTTCAGCAACAGATGGGAAGATACAGGGCACATGACAGGAAATGTTAAAGGTGGAAGTGGACAGGCTTGATGGTTAAAACAATGTTGGATCAGAGACTGAGCCTGGGGTTAGGTAGGACACAGAGACTGAGAACTGTCTGGATCAGCCTCAGACAGTGGTCGGGTAAAGGGCAGGCGTCAATGTCAGAGAATACAATTTCTGCATATCTAATGGTGTGGTCAGATCACCAGTACGATAAACAATATGATAAACTAGATAATGCGTATGTGGTGGTGAGATAGAGTCAGGGTATCACCAGCAAGTGGGTGGAATCTGATACAAAAGTAAAATACTGTAGATGCTTTTATTTCAGACTTCCAGCAAAGAGAAATGCTGGAAACATTTCAGGCAGAGAGAAATAGAGTTAACACTTCAGGTTAGAACAACCTTTCATCAAACCTGAACAGAGATTGAAAGTAAAAAGTGAGGTCTGCAGATGCTGGAGATCAGAGCTGAAAATGTGTTGCTGGTTGAAGCACAGCAGGTTAGGCAGCATCCAAGGAACAGGAAATTCGACGTTTCGGGCCAGAGCCCTTCATCAGGAATCATTCCTGATGAAGGGCTCTGGCCCGAAACGTCGAATTTCCTGTTCCTTGGATGCTGCCTAACCTGCTGTGCTTAAACCAGCAACACATTTTCAGCAGAGATTGAAAGGGAAGCTTTTGATAGGGGAGGATAAATAACAAAAGCGTTCATGGTGGAACAGCCAACAAGAATGGTAGTGGATGTGGTCAAGAAACAAAAGGTTATGGCTATTTATCAGGCACCTGAATGCAACTTGAAGGAATATTAAGAAAAAAATTTGAAGACTAATCTAGTGAAACTACATATACAAAACAAATTTCAAACAAAAAGGAGAAAACCCACATTGAAGATGTGGAACCCAATGTTGTATTTTGGATGATGTCATTAAATTCAACAGCAAGGATGAGAAACCGGAGGCCAAGGATTGATCCCATGGTGACACTGGGGTGTCAGTCCAGGAGCGTTAACTTAGGCTACGGCAAGAGATTTGTCTGGAAAGAACCCAATGGACAAGAGTAAAACCAAGTCAAGTCAGTCCGAATGTGCTGGATAATAGAAGAGGGGAGTGGAAGGATGTGTGAGAGACTGTTTACAAATGCTGCATAAAGTTGATAAGGGTTTACAGGATACTTTATGATAACCCTACAAGTTGTAATTTGTTATATTGAGATGGGCCATTTTCAGTTTTGGAGTAGGGAAGAAATTTGTTTAGATGTGAGATCAAACAGAGTTCTGGTCACAGGGTTGGGAGGTGACATCATATTCTAGGATTTTGAGAACTGAAATGAATTAGGAATGGGGAGCTGAAAGTGCTGGAGAAACACGGAGACAAGCTGGACTTGACATGTTAATTCTGTTTTACTCTCTACAAGTACTGCCAGATCTGCAATATTTCATTTTGTTTTTATTTTGTATCTTGCGTATCTGTACTTTGTTTTACTGTATTGATGAGGGAGTCATTTCCAAGGAGACATGGGTCAAGGGTGAATGCAGTGAAAACTGTATATAAAACAGTGAACATAAAGCCTGAAGTATCAAAAGATGGAATCTCTCACTGACGTCTCTATACTGAGCATGCTGCACTATTTCAGTAAAACTCAATAGAAGCTGAAGGAACACTGATTACATACCTTGCTGCTATGGCCACAACATTTAATTTGACAATTTCAGGCCAAAGTTGTCTCCTATTTTGCTTCCTTCTCTTTGAATGTTTCAATGTTTCTTATTCTCATTTGCACAGCAGCACATGCGTATTTTCTTCTATTTCTCGCCCCATCATCTATCTCATGGACCAGAATTGAATGTTCCTGGAAGATTAATCTCTCTAAACAGCGATTTACTATAAACCGACCGACTCCCACAACTACCTAGACTAACCTCCTCCCACCCTGCCCTCTGTAAAAACGCCATCCCATATTCCCAATTCCTTCATCTCCGCCGCATCTGCTCCCAGGAGGATCAGTTCCAATACCATACAACCCAAATGGCCTCCTTCTTCAAAGACCGCAATATCCCCCCCAGATGTGATCGACGATGCCCTCCACCGCATCTCCTCCACTTCACGCTCCTCCGCCCTTGAGCTCCGCCCCTCCAATCGCCACCAGGACAGAACCCCACTGCTCCTCACCTACCACCCCACCAACCTCCATATACAGCGTATCATCCGTCGTCATTTCCACCATCTCCAAATGGACCCCATCACCAGAGATATATTTCCCTCCCCTATCAGCGTTCGGAAAAGACCACTCCCTCCGTGACTCCCTCGTCAGGTCCACACTCCCCCACCAACCCAACCTCCACTCCCGGCACCTTTCCCTGCAACCGCAAGAAATGCAAAACTTGCGCCCACACCTCCCCCCTTACTTCCCTCCAAGGCCCCAAGGGATCCTTCCATATCTGCCACAAATTCACCTGCTCCTCCACACACCATTTACTGCATCCGCTGCACCCAATGTGGCCTTCTCTATATTGGGGAGACAGGCCGCCTACTTGCGGAACGTTTCAGAGAACACCTCCGGGACACTCGGACCAACCAACCAACCAACCAACCAACCAACCCACCCACCCACCCCGTGGCTCAACACTTCAACTCCCCCCTCCCACTCCACCAAGGACATACGGGTCCTTGGACTCCTCCATCGCCAGACCATAGCAAAACGATGGCTGGAGGAAGAGCGCCTCATCTTCTGCCTAGGAACCTTCCAACCACAAGGGATGAACTCAGATTTCTCCAGTTTCCTCATTTCCCCTCCCCCCACCTTGTCTCAGTCAAATCCCTCGAACTCAGCACTGCCTTGCTAATCTGCAATCTTCTTCCTAACCTCTCCGCCCCCACCCCCACTCCGGCCTATCACCCTCACCTTGACCTCCTTCCACCTATCGCATTTCCAATGCCCCTCCCCCAAGTCCCTCCTCCCTACCTTTTAGCTTAGCCTGTTGGACTCACTTCCCTCATTCCTGAAGAAGGGCTCATGCCCGAAACGTCGATTCTCCTGCTCCTTGGATGCTGCCTGACCTGCTGCGCTTTTCCAGCGACACATTTTCAGCAGCAATCTCTCTGAACACCCCACCTATCACAGACCTTTCCTTTAACTTTATCCCACCCACTTTGTTCAAACCTGTTGTATTTCTAACATTTTCCCATTGATTGTGGATGGATATGGGAAAAGGACTGGCTTAAAAGCAAAGGATTGTTAAGTGATTGCTACACTTTATAAATGTTACCTGACACTTACTGCAAGTACTGTTTCCTTAGTTGTTGGGGGAAACTTAGTTACAGATTAGCTGGCCACAGGAGGCATGATATGCATGGAGATTTGGCCAGCAACTCAAGTAATGGATTACCTGGTCACTAGTCCTCAGACCAATGATGACAAAGGGCTCCCGCCTGCCAATAACTACGTGATTAGCTCCCAGATAACCGAACAACTTAGGGTTGTGAATGTTTGGGTAAAAGGGTGGGGCATCTGAAAGAGAAAGAGCTCTGTAGGTAAAAGCATCTCAGGCTGGAAGATAGTCAGTTTATTTCCCTCCGCATCCATAACACTCAGGTTTGTTTGTCTGTGTCTTTTTAGAATTTTAACAAGGAAGTTATTAGAACTTCAACTAATGAGCCATGCTGGTCATTTATTTTATTGTCTGTCTTTTGAACTGATTCATTTATAGTTTCTTGCCAAATACAGGAATGCGGCCAGTGTTTTCTGCTAACCTTAAGTTCATCAGACAGGTAAACTGGAGAACTTTGAGTACTTATAATTAAATATAACTTTTGTGACAACCCCAGGAGTAGTGAGGTTCAAGTACCAGCAAGCTTTCTCAAACATATGTCACATTATGGAAAACAAAATAGAACGCAGTGGCTAGAAAAGGTTGAATTATCTCCAGAACGTGCTGCATAGCATTTTTACTAATGTATAATCATACAGTTAGTGAAAGCATTGCTAATTTATAGTGTGAAACATGACAATTCTTGAAGGATTCAGCGGCAGGGACTAAGTGACAACACAAATACTAAGAAATTGAAGCACAGGTCAATGCTGAGATAACTGGCCTTACCTCAGCCAAGACAATAGTTGGGGCACAGCAACTAGCCCAGAACCATTGAATCCAAGAAAGGGGAAAATGGCACCAACTTCACATTGAGCTCAACCCAGTCCTTCCTGCCTTCCCAATGACCCTCACTGACATGATATTCACAAGGAACTTCCCCCCCCCCCCCCCCCCAAACAGCATTGTGGATGTACCTACATCAAACGGGCTGCAGCAGTTCAAGTAAGGCAGCTCACCACCATTTTCTCAAAAGCACCAATGGATGAGCAATAAACCATGGCCCAGTCAGTGACATCCACATTCCATGAATTGATTTAAAAGTAACGGTGCCAGATGATGGCCCAATACGTTGGTACTGCTTTCAGAGGTGGGACAAGCAGCAAATTGTGGGTTAAGGCAAAATACTGCAGTTGCTGGAAATCTGAAACAAACTGCTGGAGAAACTCAACAGATTTGGCAGCATCTATGGAGAGAAAAGCAGAGTTAACAGAGTCTGATAGCCAACAGTTCTGTCAAAGAAATAGAATATAAAGGAGCATCTTAACAGAAGAAACGTTATATAGAGCAGGGATATTCAGAAGAAAAAAAGTGTTTAGAGTAGAAATATTAAAAACTTTGGTGTGAGCAGCTGAAGGCACTGTCACCCATGATGTGGTGATTACAAAATCATTTAAGAGACCAGAATTGGTCAGAAAGCAACATACGTCAGTGAGCACAGGGATGATGGACAAACGGAAATTATTGAGAGTTAGGACAGAGGCACAGTTTTTGGTTCACCTTCAACTGATGGACGCCTGCAGCATCTCCTAGTTGTAGAATTAAACCTTTGTATTCTCATTGCTAGAAATTCATTATCCTTTCCCTGTATGCAATATTAAACAGTTCTACTCGCATTGGCTCATTATGAACACACGCACCACCTCAAAAACAGTAGCAGGGTTGTGTACTTGCTCTTTGAACGTGTCCAGGAAGATGTTTGTGTGCTCCAACATGGCGAGTGTCTTGACATCCTTTGAGGTGTGAAGGAACTTATTTAAGGTGACTGTGTGCTGTCCAATCAGGTAGCACAGCTTGCTATATTTGCTGGCTGTGTCCTGAAGTAACTGGCTCAAAGTCGAACCCAAAGTGGAAGACAGGTTATCTATAAAACAACATTCAGCAAAATTTATAAGTAACCTGTACAATCTTTCAAACATTCTACCTATTTTGAACATTAGATTGTTGTCTTGATGCTTCACCATTCAGGTCAAAGATTACAGTGGTGCTGGAAATGCACAGCAGGTCAGGCAGCATCTGAGGAGCAGGAAAATCAATGTTTTGGGCAGTAGCCCTTTATCAGGAACCGAAATGTCGATTTTCCTGCTCCTCGAATGCCTACTGACCTACTGTGCATTTCCAGCACCACTCTAATCTTGACTCTAATCTCCAGCATCTGCAGTCCTCACTTTCGCCTGCTTCACCATTCTTGTCATAGATGCATGTTCCAACTTGGCCATTAGATGGCACTCCAATCCTTAAAAAGCCAGATTATTTTATAGCTCCAGAAGGCAGCTAATAGTTCAAAGGCTTACCCAAAGCCCACTCCACTGCTTTGGACTTTCTTTCAGCACCGCAACAGTTTCTCTATATTCAAGACTTGCTTCAAAGTATCTGCTGTTGTGTGCAGTCTCCATCACAATGCCAATTCATATCCTTGGTTAATGCTCGCCTTAGGGCTTAAGAACACCTCAGTATTTTGCTGCATAACATTGACAAACTTGTCCTCAACAGTACTGTACTTCAATCTATGACACTGGGGTACAGCAGGAGTTCTGAGGAAGGGTCATTTGACCAAAAACACTAACTCTGATTATACTCTACAGATGCTGCCAGATCTGCTCAGCGTTTCCAGTAATCTCTGGTTTCATTTCTGATTTAAAGCATCCACAGTTCTTTCAATTTTTCTTAGACTGTCTACATAACATTTGGGTGCAGTACTGGTGGGGTCAGCTGTCTGTTACTCCAAATCTGCGTAGGGTTATTTCGCTCAGAATAGTTATTCAGAACTGTCCAACTTTGGCAAGACAATCTGTAATTGTACTAATGAGGGGAAATTGTGCAAACATTCTACTTTCTGATTCAATTTTATTCTTGTTTTGTCATTCATTCTCCGCATGCTGAAAACATTGTGAGATACTCTGGAGAGGAGCAGTAAGTGGGGTCAGAAAGATAATTTTCCATACCTAAACCCAGCAGGGGTTTGAGTATCTGATTTTTCATGTCACTCAGCTTGCAATGGAATCGCCTCTCTGATGATGCCAGTTCATGTAAGCTGGCAATGTAGCCCATTACGTTCCTGTCTGAGAGCTCCAGGCACATCTGTCCCCCTGCGACCAGGCTGTTTATGTATCCAAGCTGAAACCAAACACACAGAGTGACATTAAAGAAAGATGACAACAACTGGTCAACAAGTCCACATTCCTTCTATCCACACCGGACACTGTGAACACAGGAGAAGTATGATTTTCTGTTCGCGAAAGCTGGTAAAAGGATTCAACTGAACACCCCTAAAAATTCATTCCTTCAGAAACAAAAAACAGTTATAAAAACAATACACCAGAAACATTCAAATACTCAATGTGAAACTTAATACATCCACACTCTGCTTCTCATACCACAGATGCTTCCAGATCTGATGACTATTTCCAGCATTTTCTGTTTGATTCACAATTCCATCATCCGCAATATTTTGATTTTGCCAAATTAAACACTATTGCTCCAGGTCAGAGACTAGGAATCCTGCACTGAGTAACTCTCTCTCTTGTCCATCATCTACAAAGTACAAGTCAATAGTGTGATGGAATGCTCCCCACTTGCCTGAATAAGTGCAGGTCCAACAAGACTGGAAGCGTGACACCATCCAGGACAAAGCAGCCCACTTGACTGGCATCTGAACTATGACCTCCAACATTCACTCCCTTCACCACTGATGTACAGTGTTAACAGCATTCTACAAGATGCGCTGTATCAACTCATCAAGCCTCCTTTGACATGACTTTCCTACCCACAATCATTACCACCAAATAGAACAAGGGTAACAAATACACAAGGACACCATCACCTACAAGTTCCTCTCCAAGTCACATGCCATTCTGACTTGGGACAGCGATACAGTCCTTTCAGTATTTCTTGGTCAAAATCCTGAGACTCCTTCCTCACAGCACAGTTGATGTGCCTGGACGATCTGAACTGCAGGCATTCAGGAAAGCAGCTCACCACCATCCTCATGAGGGGAATTAAACATGAGAAATAAATGGCAGGCAACACCCACATCCCGAGAATAAATTTTTAAAAACCCAGAACGTTTAGTCACCCCACTTACTGAATCAATGCTCATGAGGCTTCATATTGTCTGCCATAACAAAAAGCCCACAAACTCAAGTGGACAAACATAGCAGCCAAGTTATAGACAAAGCTGCACAAAGAACAAAATAAATCTTTTTCAAAAAAAAGCTAGAATAAGTGCTGGCCAGGACATTGCGGGGGGGGAAAGAGATAGACCAGCTGTTCTTTCAAATGCTCAGGCAACGTTTACACTTGCTAGAGAAAACACACATTTCATCAGGATGATGTGTCCTTTGATCATTCAGCACTCCGATCTCCTGAGCCCAAACTGAAATTTCAGTTCTAACAGAGCTGGCAACCTTAACTGAGCAATTTTAATTTCTTTGTTCTCCTTGCTCATATTCTCAAAAAACTTGTAACCATTCTCTCTCCTCCAAACCCATCATGTTAGCAATACTCTTCCCTCAGGTATATGCCTTCAATCCCTAGTTCAAAAACTCTTACCTAGTTATTGACTCTATTCCTCACCCTGACTGAATGAGATGGTTTGCAACTTTGGCCTCATCAGTGACCCACATAGGGGTGTACTGCAAATCATACATCTACACCATTTCCAAGATCACCTATTCCCATGCATTGCCTGACTGCACCCTGTCTCAGCTCACCTACTGCTAAAATCCTCCCTCACCTCACGACCTCTTGATTTTACTATTCCAACATAATCCTTGCTGGTGTCCCACATTCCATGCTCCATTAAAATGACATCATTAAAAGCTCTGCTGCCAAAGTCTTTACTCACATAAACGTCTGTTTACTCATTAACAACGTACTTGCTGATATGCATCAACTCCTGTTCAAGCAGTACCTCAACTTTAAAATTCTTGTTCTTCTTTGCAAATACCTCCAGTATCCTCATTTGTTCCTATCTCAAATCTCCACAAGTTGCACAACCCTCCAAAATAGTCACAATCCACCAATTCTGGCATCACATGCAACTCTGATTTTAATTACATTACCACTGCTTTTAGCTGCCTGGACTCAAATCTTTAGAATTCTCTGCCTTGCATTCCTCCCTTTAAAAACACCTAAAAAAAAACCTGCCTCTTTGATCAACCTTGTGACCATCTGCCTTAATATCATTTAAGATGACTAGGTTATCACAACTTGTTTTCTGGTACTGATGTGAAGTGACTTATGACAATTCATAACACTAAAAGGCAGCTACATAAATTCAAGTCATTGCTGTGCTGCAATTCTCACTTCATTATTGAAGAAAAGATGGTTTTGAAGCTCATGTAATGCCCAAAATTACAGACACGTGTTTAAAATATGTTCACAAGTTAAAATAAATATTTATTTTTTTCTAATTGAAAAGAAAACTTTCCCTCTCTGTTCAGAGCACAGCAAAACCGACAGGTTGGACACGCCTATATTAAATAAAAGATCAGTAGGTAACAGTGCAGTTTCCTATTTGCTGGTTTTCAATCTTTTCAGGTTCAGGTCAATTTTGCTCAAAAGATGGAATACATCATTATACTCACATCTCCAAAATGCTTTCAAGGAACACTCTTAGTCACTCAATATGTCATAGAACAAAGTGTGACCTAATGAACAACAGACAAATAACCTCAAAAGGGAGATACAATAGCAGTAGAAACTGGGTAAAAGCTCTAGTTCAAGTAAAACATTTTTTGGGGAGGGGGGTGGCGCAATGGTATACTGCAATGCATCCAACAGGAGTTTCTCACAACATAACAGCAACTGATCAGCTTAAAACTCACTCAAGAACAGTGATCAATTGAGTCACATGCCAAGTCTCCATTTAACTCATAAAACTAGTGTGTTCTCAGATGATAATTACTTGGAACAAGATTAATACAATCCATACCCTGAAGGAATTCCACCTCATCCCTACAGGTTGCAGCAGTAGCCCAGTCTACTAATGCACAATAAATGGTGTCTACTTAGCTTGGACAGGCTGCATGTGTCACCACCCTTAATACTTAGAATGGAGTGTCAATCTTCAGAGAGTAGTCAGTTAAAAGCTCAGGAGTAATCCTGCTGATTTATTTTTTTAAAACATGTCTTCCATAAAAACATTAAACTAACAGTTTACAACTTTTCAAAACTGACTGCAAAGTCAATGACCTTTTTACTGAAAGCCAGGATGAAGAAGCAAGTCACATAATTATAGTATAACTGGTATTTAACTAGTTAACGATAGAATAAATGGTTCCAGGAAGTAGTAGTGATATACAAAGACCAGAAATCCACAGCTAATTGATGCTTGAGAATATGGTGACTCACCTTTTAATGCATAACGTGCAGCATATAAAGACTATTTATCTCTTTGATACCCATTTTTTCCCCCTTACATACTTTGTTGAATCATACAGCATTGACTATTCAGCTAACGTCTGTACTGTTTTTTCCCCTCCTCCAAATTCCCCAAATCAAACCTTGGTCCATGCCTGTGATTAGTTTTCTTGCCCCCAAATGTTTATCAAAATCTGGAACTTTCATTCATTGATTTGGAACCTTCCAAATGGCAAAATCAATTTTGTCCCAGATTGTTTACACTGCTCACAGCTGCCATCAGATTGATTAGCCAGTCTTCTTAAAGAAGTCTGCCATACTTGCTAGTTCTTAAACAACTTCCACAAGAAAGATTGACAGGTCATGGTCAAAGTCATGATTTCTTCCCTTGGAAAGTTTGTATTACCCCACTAAGACCATATGACTTTGCTTCCTTGACAGGTTCCAATCTTGTAAGATAATATTGTATAAGGTCAGGGTTTTGAAAGGGTTAATGTTGGAGCCTGTATTAGGGTCCACCCAATCTGATGTCATCAATGTTTGGAGGAAAAGGGGAGTTGAGCTTGAATTTTTATGGAGGTAGATGAGCCAGCATTGTTTCTTGATTGGCTAATTTAACAACATATTAAGGATATGTAACTTGTACTGATTGCATTCATGCAATAAGCTATATCTTATTAAAATCAAGGGCTTCTTATTAAGATTCACAAATGGTTATCTCTGTCCCTGTTAACCAAATAGTTTCTCAGATTCAATCTCATTGGGTTGGTGGCAACACTCCACTCCAACCATTAGCTAGTTCTAGTTGGTTCCACAGAAGTTATTATAACATTAAGTATTACAACATGCTTCTATTTTTTTCCTTGATAATATTCTTCCTTCCTGTATTTATGACAGCATCCATTCTTTAGTGAAGATAGATATAAATTACTTAATATTTGAATTTTAATTTCCACCTCCAAAAGAAAACTCCTTTTTGCTCCCTAATTATTTTGATTATGCAGATGATTGAGACAGTTTGGTTCTCCTTTGACACTTGCTAAAATGTTCCCATACATTTACTTTACCCTTATTTCCTCTTTTGTTTTTCTCCTGTGCTTTTTAAATCCAACTTGGGTTTATAACTTAGCAGAGAACTGATAATTACCAAAAGCCTCCAATTTGTTTCATTAGTTATTGAAGAAGCTCAGGTGCCTTGCCTTTTCCTCCATGTGGGAATGTGTCTAGTCTGTATCTAAACTCTTGCTTCTTTGAAGGTAACCCATGCTCGTTTACTTATTGACCTCTATCTCTCATTCCAAATCATTGAAACTAGTGCTTTATTCACTCAAGTGCCTCAATCTTTGATACACGTTATTTTCATAACTTCTCTAAACTTGATGGTGATCACTGTTCCACAAATGCTACATCAGAGAAACATCTCGATTTGTTCTTCAAACTAAATTACACATTGCTTCTTTTCTTCACTGGATTGAAAATACATTGATAAAAGGAATTCCTCCCTTTTTTTTCCTTTTAATTGTTGTTTTCAAGTTTATTGAATACCCCATGATCACGACTCTAAATTCCTTGCACTTTTCTATAATCTTCCTGGAAATGTGTTCAATAGTCCCCTTTCAGTTATTTGGAGGCCTATAACATACACCTTGTAGTTTGAGATTCTCTACTGTTGTTTATTTCTAACCAGATAGATTCTATCTTTGAATTTCTCAAATACATCATTCCCTCTTCAAAGCTGTAATGAGATCTGTTATCAATATGAACACCTATTATTCCTTTGTGAATCTTTCTTGAACGCACTATAGCCCAGAATATGGTCAAATTCTCCCCTTGTGTGGACCAGCTCTTTGTTGCAATACTGCCACGATATTGCAATCCCAGGAGCTAACTGTACCTGCAGGTTATCAACATTATCTACTCAGCATTTGTTTGCATTTATGCACATGCGCTCTAAGTGAGCCTTAGTTTGCCCTGCAGCTCACTCCTTTCTGATATCTTCCTCTATCCTAGATAACCATCCAATCCAATTATTCTTAATTTATAAATCACTGAATCACACAGCACAGAAACAGACCCTTCAGTCCAACCAGTCCGTGCCAAACAAAATCCCAACGAAACTAGTCCCACCTGCCTGCTCCTGGCCCATATCTCTCCATACCTTTCTTATTCATGCATGTACCTAAGTGTCTTTTAAACATTGTAACTATGCCTGCATTCATTACATATGAAGGAAGCTCGTTCCACAAGCTAACCACCCTCTTGTCTAAATCAACACAACATCCTGGCTAAGAGCCAATTGTAATTTGTATTTTTCCTATTCTTGCGTTATCATTTTTCTTGGCAGATCATTACAATCCATTAAAAATCCATTTTAAATGTTCTAGTGGTGTGATTTCCCTTCAGTACAGTCTGTTCTGATATAACGCGATAGTTCAGTTCCTGTACGATTCCACGTTATAAGAAAAATCGGCTAATACCATTTAAGCTAATGGGACCGGATTGCATTATAGCCAATACAAGTAAGGAAAGTTCACATTCTACAAATCATGGTCTACATTCTTCAATCTTGTTATAGCCAATTCGCATTGAAGAAATGCACATTATAGCAGAACCAACTGTAATTGTCTAGGTTCATCATATATACCCAATTGAATAATAACAAATGTTAAGTTTCACTTGCCTTACTACAGTCTGCCAGAAGCATTGGTTTCTGGGTGCAAGAATGAGCACGTTCAGTGGTCCTGGTCCCTTGCGACACTTGTTGTCCACTGTAATAGACATTGGGCTGGAAGGATTCACCATCGGTCAAAAAAAGGGAATGTTCTTGCCCTGCTGCTATATCCCACACACGGACACCCTCTGGAAACTGCATGAGGAAAATATTTGAGTCAGGTTATTTGTTTTCAGAATGGCTAAATTCTACATCAATGTTCAATAGTAGCCTAGTCTCTTTAAATGTAATTCAATGTTTTTCTCCTCTCCTCTTAAGCACTGATAGTTACAGGTGCGCAGTTACATGGACAACTGACTCCTAATATAAAGCATTTTAATTTAGGAAGACATCTGAAGGGGAAAGATAGTAGAGAAAACCAGCTTTTGTGTAAAAGTCTGAAAGGATTAATACTGGAGAGCTTTAAGTACCACCTACTATGATGTTTTACAGGCTTGATGGGAGAACAGCTGAGGATCTCTGAAGAGTAAGACTTACTGTCCAGTTCCTCCTCATAAGTTTTTGTAATATCTATCATATCAGTATAACTTGTACCTAACTCACAATAAACTGTATCATTAGGAAAGCAGCTTCTCGTTAAACTATCAAGTATTTTCTCTTCCATGAGATGAAGTTTCATGAATATCTTGTTACAATTACTTGGAAATTTGGATTATAATGCAAAGCCTGAAATTTGATTTGTATTTCTATGTTGTGTACATTAAGAAGGGAGATCTGGTGTTAGTTTCATTTTAGATTTGAGATTGGTGCTGTCCTGCTTCAAGTTTATTGATGCAGGCATTTTGAATGAGGGGTTTTATAACCTTGGAGTAGAGCTTGAGGTGAACAGTTCAGTGTTTAGAGGGAGAACAAAGGAGAAGGGATGCCAAGTGGCTTGAGAGAAAATATCCAGAAATAGAAAATTGCTGGAAGTTGAGGGTAGAGAAAATCCAAGTTTGCTCTGGAAGTATTTAGAAGCGAGAAACTTATAACAGGTATGTCAACTGAACAAGGAAATGTGAAGTGGACACAGGATGACGCTTCACTGAGGTTTGAGTATCTGTGAGGTTGTTGTTGAGGGTAAAAAGGTTGAATCTTTACTTCTGACATGGACTGTTTGCTGACTGCGTGCTCATTCAGGAACATGCATGTGCACAGTTCCACACACAATACGTCACCATGTAAACTTTACATGTGGTGTCATGCAGCACAAACTGCGAAGAGATCAGGCTGAGAGATGCCATAAGCCACCAAGAAACCAGACTAGGACCTACCGCACGGTGCGGGAACATCAGGCTGAGACCCATTGAGGAACTAAGTTGGGGGGGGGGAAGAGAAGGAGACCAAATGAGCTTTGATTGGAGTGTCCTACTCTGCCGCCATCTTGACCGGAAGTTATAGGAAGGAACTTATTATTATTAAACTGGAGAGGGCTCAGAACAGATTTACCAGGAAGTCGCCAGGAAAAGAGGCTTTGAGTTATATCGATAGAACGGGACTTCTTTCATTGGAGTGCAGGAGGTTGAAGGGTGACCTAATAAAAGTCTATAGAATCATGAAAGGCCCAAATAAGGTGAATAGCTAAGGTCTTTTCCTGAAGGTGGGCAAGTTCAAAATTAGATGGCATATTTTTTAAGGTGAGAGGAGAAAGATTTTAAAAAGTACAGGAGGGGCAACCTTTTGACACAGGGAGTAGTTAGTGTGTGGAATGAACTATAGAGGACACGGTGATACAGATACAGTTTCAATGTTTAAAAGATATTTGGATAAGTACATAAAAAGGAAAGGTTTGGACAGAAATGGACTAAACACAGGCAAGAGGGTCTAGTTTAATTTGGGAACATGGTTGGCTTGGACTAGTTGGACCGAAAGGTCTGTTTCTATGCTGTGTGAATCTATGTCTCTAAATGCACAAGTGCAGTACTGTGCATGCACTGTGATTTTGAACAGGGTTCAGTGGTGGGGTGAGGGGATGGTGGAGGCAGGCAGAGAGGGGACAAGGGAAGAAATTCCTGGAGTGAGAAGGGAAGAGGTCCCAGTACTGTGAGCAGTTCTGGTTAATGAAAAGATGTGATTGAACAGGAGGGACGCACCAGGAGATTGCCTGAGTTGGAGTATTTCAGGTTAAAGGAAGGCTGGATAACTCTGGATTGTCTTCTTTAAAGCAGAGAAGGCCGAGGGTGACCTGATTGAGGGGCATGGACAAGGTAGATAGGAAGTAGCTGTTTCCCTTTGTTGAAAGATCAATCATGAAGGCACATAATTTTAGGGTGGAAGGGAGGAGGTTTAGAGGGAATTGAGGGAATTTTTTTTCACCCAGAGGGCAATGGGAATCTGAAAACTTGGGAAGGCTGTAAAGATGGGAAACCTCACAATCTTTAAAGTACATGGATGAGCACTTGAATATCATAACGTTCAAGGATTGGGGCTGAATGTTGGTTAGTGTAGATCGGTCAGCACAAACTTGATGGGCAGACGCACCTCTTCTGTGTTGTATGATACTCTGACTCTATGATTGTTTCAAATAGCTCTTCCATGGTGTGAAATAGCTTATTTTTCTTTTGTGTAAGATAAGTTTTATTTTTTAGTAAACGTACATTAGCAGCTTCCTATTCAGTGACTATCATGGTTGTCATCGATTTTGTGTTTATTTTTAAATTCATTTATTTTTAGTTCTATCTTTTTCAATCAAAATAGGCTTCATTTTGGGATTTTGCTTGTCCTGGATTATGATCAGTTGGGGTCGGAACACATACCAGATCAAGGTCTGCCTGTAGATCCCACACTAACAGGACAGCAGCAGCAAACCAAACCCAAGAGGAGCAATCTTAAATAACGTGCTGGTCAGTAGTGACAACTGCTCACAGAACGAGATCAAGTGCCAAACCTACATGGCTGTTTTGGGAAAAGTGACCAAAAGTTTGGGGAGTGAAATCTATAACAAGTAGAAAGTTGAGGTGGGAGATGCAGAAGTCGAGTGACTGGGATGGGGGAGTTACTGATGCAGGATCAAAATAATTGAATGTCCCATCAATGAAGGGAGAGTGTAGAAGTAAGGGATACAGAAAAAAGAATCTGAAACTGCCAGAAAAGATTTAGTGTTCAGGTGAGTAAGGCCATCAAGATTAGTGGATTAGCATGAATATTTTTAATACCATCTGTCTGGAGACAGGAAACCAGTGCAAATCAACAAGGGTGGAGGTGATGGACAACTGGAGTAAGTGAGGGACTGGAGGAGAAAGTGAGGACTGCAGATGCTGGAGATCAGAGCTGAAAATGTGTTGCTGGAAAAGCGCAGCAGGTCAGGCAGCATCCAAGGAACAGGAAATTCGACGTTTCGGGCATAAGCCCTTCATCATTCCTGATGAAGGGCTTATGCCCGAAACGTCGAATTTCCTGTTCCTTGGATGCTGCCTGACCTGCTGCGCTTTTCCAGCAACACATTTTCAGTAAGTGAGGGACTGCATTGGTCTCCATCATTCAGCATTAATGGGTGATTAAAACCATGGAATGCTTATTTCAGATTTTGACAGTTGACAATCGGATTGGATATTTTTAATCATCCTATTCTAAATGTGAGGTGCTGCATTTGGAAAAGCAAATCAGAGCAGGACTTACACACTTAATCGTAAGGTCCCGAGGAGTGTTGCTGAACAAAGAGACCTTGGAGTGCAGGTTCATAGTTCCTTGAAAGTGGAGTCACAGGTAGATAGGATAGTGAAGAAGGCATTTGGTATGCTTTCCTTTATTGGTCAGAGTATTGAGTACAGGAGTTGGGAGGTCATGTTGCAGCTGCACAGGACATTGGTTAGGCCACTTTTGGAATATTGCGTGCAATTCTGGTCTCCCTCCTATTGCAAGGATGTTGTGAAACTTGAAAGGGTTCAGAAACGATTTACGAGGATGTTGCTAAGGTTGGAAGATTTGAGCTATAGGGAAAGGCTGAATAGGAGATTTTCCCTGGAGTGTCGGAGGTTAAGGGATGACCTTATAGAGGTTTATAAAATGATGAGGGGCATGGTTAGGATAAATAGACAAGGTCTTTTCCCTGATGTGGGGGAGTCCAGAACTCGAGGGCATAGGTTGAGGTAAGAGTGGAAAGATATAAAAGGGACCTAAGGGGCAACTTTTTCACACAGGGGGTGATGCATGTATGGAATGAGCTGCCAGAAGAAGTGGTGGAGACTGGTACAATTACAGCATTTAAAAGGCATCTGGATGGATATTTGAATAGGAAGGGTTTAGAGGGATATGGGCCAAGTGCTGGCAAATGGGACTTGTTTAGTTAGGATATCTGGTTGGCATGGACGAGTTGGATCAAAGGGTCTGTTTCTGTGGTGTACATCTCTATGATACCAAGACACCTCTGCTGTAGATGAGACTTGAACCCACTTCCACAGCATCGCAACACTAGGAGTATGCTTCATTCCTTCATTCACTTTAATTCCATCTGACTCGGGAACTCTTTCACCTCTGAGTCTAAAGATTGTAGGTACAGGCTCCTTTATAGAGACTTTAGTCCATGTTCTTGGATGACACTTCACTGCTGCACTTTCACAGATGCCATCTTTCAGATGCAATATTAACCATTGTCCAGTGTGGGTAAATGTAAAACTTCCCATAGTATGATGTTGAAGAAAAGTAGGGAAGGCTTCCTCTTGTCCTGGCCAGTATTTAACCACCAATCATGATTTATCATGTATCTCATAATTCAGAAAATATGAAATCAAATTTAATTTGTGATTTTAAAAATATCTGGAAATCAGATGTATTGGTTATTGTAATGATGGTATAGAGGTCCTGTACCTTTAAGAGAGCTGAAAAGCTAGCAAGGCCTACCCGACACAGCACAGTGTTCTGAACAAGGTACCAATATAACATTTGGTCGAAACAGCTAGCATCAGCTGTGTTACCATGAGATAAAAGCAAATTCAAATTTGGCCAATCAGTTTAAATTATGCCTCAAGTTAGCAAAATCCAATTGAGTTTGAATTTAGTATTTTGATAATATTAAAACCAATGAAACGATCCGATGTTTTGGGGTATAGAATCGGACATTTTTGAACAGTTGAGGGAGAACTGCCAAGCCACCCACACGTACTGACTGCCAGCAGAACAGCCCTCTGAGCTATAAGAAGTTTGCGCAGCAGAACATCGAAAAGACGATGAGGAAAACCTACAGAGGAAGATACAAAGAGAAGACTCAACAGCTGACTTGTTTTGAAAGTTGAGTTTTTTTTTAATCAGACTAGTTTGTAGAGTGGGAGGTAAAAGATCGGTTTAACAGAAAGGAGTTATAAATAGTTGTTGGTTTTAATATTCTGTTGACTTCAAGAATAAAGTTGTTAATTTATACTTTAAATAGTGATTTCTGGGATAAGTCTTTGCCTCTCAAATTTTAACAGATTACAACACTAGGTGAATCTTTTCTGTGTGGCTGTTTTAGATTAGATTCAGATTAGATTCCCTGCAGTGTGGAAACATGCCCTTCAGCCCAACAAGTCCACACCGACCCTCTGAAGAGTAACCCACCCAGACCCATTGCCCTCTGACTAATGTACCTAACACTACGGGCAATTTAGCATGGCCAATTCACCGTGCCATTTTAAATTAGCAGAGGGGTTTACCCCGTGTCATAACAACATTATTCTGTGCTGGGCAGTTACTAGCCTCCAGTAAGAAATAAAGAACATTTTAACTTGTCATTTGCTGCAGCCCAAAAAAAAATCTTTATTCTGAAAGTGTGCACTCTGTAAGAAACTGAAACAAATCTGAGCAAGCCTATAAAACTGACTGATGACTCACCCTTAAAGGGACACTGTTTCAACATAACATACTCTAACTATAATACATCACAGTGGTAAGTGACCAGTACTGACATTTTTATAAAACCCATCTGCTTCCCAAACATTCTTTTTAGTGGAGAAAATGTACCAACCTTACCCAGTATGGCCTATGCATGACTCCAGAGCTATGTCAATACCTCTGAAATGGAGTTTTAGCTAGAGATCAACTGATGTAAGGTGCATTATTGAAAACAAAGCAGTAAAGACTGAAAAAAAACCTTGCACTTAGTCTACAGTCCCCTCAGATTGTCACTCACACAGGTGGATTTGATAGCAAATAGGTCAACAGTGGTGACTGACTATCTGCAGTCTGATGGGATGAACAGTATCCCTCAGTATTTATTGGTGTGAGTCTATCACTTCCTAGACCAACTTACATCATCAAAAAATATGCCACTTTTTAATGTCCATTGTCCCCTTTTTTTTATTCACACATGGGTCGTGGGCATCGCTGGCAGGCCAGGATTTTTGCCCATCCCTAGTTGTGTTTGAGAAGGTGGTGGTGAGCTGCCTTCTTGAACTGCTGCAGTCCATATGCTGTTAGTTGTTCTACATTGCCATTAGGGAGGAATTCTATGATTTTGACCCAGCTACAGCAAAAGAACGGCAATATGTTTCAAGTCAGGGTGGGGAATAGTTGGAGGGAAACTCGCATGTGGTGGTGTCCCATGAATCTGGTGCCCTTGCCCTTCTAAATGGAAGTGGTCATGGATTTGGTAGTTTCTGTCTCAGGATCTTTGATGACTACTGCAATGCATCTTGTAGATTGTACACATTGCTGCTGCTGCTGCTGCTACTGAACTTCAGTATGGAGGGAGTGGATGCTTAAGACCATAAGACATAAGAGTGGAAGTAAGGCCATTCAGCCCATCGAGTCCACTCTGCCATTCAATCATGGCTGATGGGCATTTCAACTCCACTTACCTGCATCGTCCCCATAGCCCTTAACTCCTTGTGACATCAAGAATTTATCAATCTCTGTCTTGAAGACATTAGCGTCCTGGTCTCCATTGCACTCCGCGGCAATGAATTCCACAGGCCCACCACTCTCTGGCTGAAGAAATGTCTCCGCATTTCTGTTCTGAAGTTACCCCCTCCAATTCTAAGGCTGTGTCCACGGGTCCTAATCTCCTTGCCTAACGGAAACAATTTCCTAGCGTCCACCCTTTCCAAGCCATCTTGTAAGTTTCTATTAGATCTCCCCTTAATCTTCTAAACTCCAATGAATACAATCCCAGGATCCTCAGCCGTTCCTCGTATGTTAGACCTACCATTCCAGGGATCATCCGTGTGAATCTCTGCTGGACACGCTCCAGTGCCAGTATGTCCTTCCTGAGGTGTGGGGACCAAAACTGGACACGGTACTCCAAATGGGGCCTAACCAGAGCTTTATAAAGTCTCAGTAGCACAACGGTGCTTTTATATTTCAACCTTCTTGAGATAAATGACAACATTGCATTCACTTTCTTAATCATGGACTCAATCTGCATGTTTACCTTTACAGAATCCTCGACTAGCACTCCCAGATCTCTTTGTACTTTGGTTTCATGAATTTTCTCACCGTTTAGAAAGTAGTCCATGCTTGTATTCTTTTTTCCAAAATGCAAGACCTCACATTTGCTCACATTGAATTCCATCAGCCATTTCCTGGACCACTCTCCCAAACTGTCTAGATCCTTCTGCAGCCTACCCACTTCCTCAGTACTACCTGCCTGACCACCTAACTTCGTATCATCGGCAAACTTCGCTAGAATGCCCCCCAGTCCCTTCATCCAGATCATTAATATATAATGTGAACAGCTGTGGCCCCAACACTGAACCCTGTGGGACACCACTTGTCACCGGCTGCCATTCCAAAAAATAACCTTTTATCTCAACTCTCTGACTTCTGTCAGACAGCCAATCCTCAATCTATACCAGTAGCTCACCTCGAACACCATGGGCCCTCACCTTGCTCAGCAGCCTCACGTGTGGCACCTTATAAAAGGCGTTTTGGAAGTCTAGATAGACCACATCCGCTGGGTTTCCCTGGTCTAACCTACTTGTCACCTCTTCAAAGAATTCCATCAGGTTTGTCAGGCACGACCTCCCCTTACTAAATCCATGTTGACTTGTTCTAATCTGACTCTGCTCTTCCAAGAATTTAGAAACCTCATCCTTTATGATGGATTCTAGAATTTTACCAACAACCGAGGTTAGGCTAATTGGCCTATAATTTTCCATCTTTTGTCTTGATCCTTTCTCGAACGAGGGAGTTACAACAGCGATCTTCCAATCATCCGGGACTTTCCCTGACTCCAGTGACTTTTGAAAGATCTCAACCAATGCCTCCGCTATTTCCTCAGCCACCTCCCTCAGAACTCTAGGATGTATCCCATCGGGGCCAGGAGATTTATCAATTTTAAGACCTTTTAGCTTTTCTAGCACTTTCTCTTTTGTAATGGCAACTATACTCAATTCAGCCCCCGACTCCGTTTAATTGTTGAGATATTACTCATGTCTTCCACTGTGAAGACTGCTGCAAAGTACTTATTAAGTTCTCCTGCTATTTCCTTATCTCCCATCACTAGGCTTCCAGCATCAGTTTGAAGTGGCCCAATGTCTACTTTTGCCTGTCGTTTGTTTCTTATGTATTGAAAGAAACTTTTACTATCATTTCTAATATTACTGGCTAGCCTACCTTCATATTTGATCCACTCCTTCCTTATTTCTCTCTTTGTTATCCTCTGTTTGTTTTTGTAGCCTTCCCAATCTTCTGACTTCCCATTGCACTTGGCCACTTTATAGGATCTCTCTTTTTCTTTAATACATTTCCTGACTTCCTTTGTCAGCCATGGCTGTCTAATCCCTCCCCGGATAATCTTTCTTTTCTTGGGGATGAACCTCTATACAGTGTCCTCAATTACACCCACAAACTCCTGCCATTTATGTTCTACTCTCTTCTCTGCTCGGCTCTACTTCCAGTCTATTTTCGTCAGTTCCTCTCTCATGCCCTCATAATTACCTTTATTTAACTGTAACACCATTACATCCGATTTTGCCTTCTCTCTTTCAAACTGCAGACTGAACTCTACCATATTATGATCGCTGCTTCCTAAGTGTTCCCTTACTTTAAGATTTTTTATAAAGTCTGGTTCATTAGATAGCACTAGGTCCAGAATAGCCTGCTCCCTTGTGGGGTCCATGACAAGCCGTTCCAAAAAGCCATCCTGTAAGCATTCCATGAATTCCCTTTCTTTGGATCCACTGGCAACATTATTTACCCAGTCCACCTGCGTATTGAAGTCTCCCATGATCACCGTGACCTTGCCTTTCTGACATGCCTTCTCTATTTCCTGGTACATGTTGCACCCCTGGTCCTTTTTTTTAAGTCTGCTACCAATCAAGCAGACTGCTGTGTCCTGGATGGTGTCAAGTTTCTTGGGTGTTATTGGAGCTGCAGCCAGCCAGACAATTACGGGGTTGCATCATATTCCTGACTTGTGCCTTGTAAATTATGGTCAGGCTTTGAGGAGTTAGGAGGTGAGTTACTCACTTCAGTATTGCAAGTCTCTAACCTGCTCTTGTAGCCACTGTGTTTGTGGTGAGTCCAGTTGAGTTTCTGGTGAATGGTAACCCCCAGGATGTTAATAGTGGGAGATTGAGTGATGGTAACACCATTGAATGGTAGTTAGATTAGCTCATATTGGAGATGGTCATTTCCTGGCATCCATGTGGTGCGATTGTTACTTGCCGCTCGTCAGCCCAAGCCTGGATATTGTCAAGATTTTGTTACATTTGAACACTGACTGCTTCAATGTCTGAGGAGCCATGGAAGGTGCTGAACATGGTGCAATCATTGGTGAACATCACACTCCTGATGGACAGGTTATTGAAGCAGCTGAAGATGATTGTGCCTAGGACACTACCCTGAGAAACTCCTGCAGAGATGTTCTGCAGCTGAAATGACTGAACTCCAACAACCATAACTATATTTCTATGTATCAGGTATGATCCAACCAGCAGAGAATTTTCCCCCAGATACTAATTTGTGCTAGAGTTCCTTGATGCCACACTCAGTCAAATGTGACCTTGAAGTCAAGGGTTATCACTCTTCCCTCACTTACCTCTGAAATTCAGCTCTTTTGTCCATGTTTGAACTAAGGCTGTAATGAGGTCAGGAGCTGAGTGGCCCTGGCACAACCCAAACTGGGCATCAATGAACAGGTTAAGTTTTTCCTGTAGAAGTCAACTCTCAAAAGCATAGCGTTTCCATGGGTGCCAACTGCTGCTACTGCTACCCTCACTTGTTTTGTAAGCGAGACCATCAATGTTGATAGCTTAATGAATTCTGCGCAGCAGCAAAACCTGCCCCTTTTCTGACCCAACAACTACATAATGTAACTCTACAGTGATAAGCAAAGGGGAGCCCTGGCAGATCTTCATCTCCACTCTTCAGGTTCACTGAGGCTCAGCTGAAGTCACCGAATCTAGCACTGACCAAGTATTGGGCTAGTAATCTTCAAAATGGATGCTTTATCTGGTTTATCTATGTTAACTGCTTCTGAGTATGCTTCTGTAACAGATTTTAGACATAGGTTCATATTTTTGAACTTTTTCAGCAGCTGAACTGTACCTTGACTAGGCGAGGCATGATGGTGGGTGACTCTGTGTGGCCAAGTTGTCCATGGGTGTTGCTGCCCCATGAATACACCTGTAGGAAGAAAATTGTGGATAAGAGAAATCAACTTTAGCCTTTATATGCTTACATCTCTGTGGAATACAAACCAAGCCTGAAACACTACAGAACAATTTTTAGATACTCAAGAGATTTTATGTGTTGCTCCACTTCATGAATCTCATGCATGTGCTTGTAAAACCCAAAATTGTACTTCGGTGTTCCAGGATTTTGACTTGGCAACAATGAAGGAACACGGAAATACCTCCAACTCAGGATGGTGTGTGGCTTGGAGGGGAACTTGAAGGAGGTGTGATTCCCATGCATCAGCTGTCCTTGTCCCTTGAGATAATGCAGGTCATGGGTTTGGAGATTATTTATGAAGGATCCATTGTGAATTGCTGCAATGCATCTAGTAGATGGTACATACTGCTGCCCATGTGCATCAGTTGGCAAGACAGACTCGGCAAGATGGCGGCGATTCTGTAGAACTGCTATGGACAGCTTTGCCTAACAGCCAAGGCATACTGGTGTTTTTTGCCAACCCCGGCCAACGTATATGGAGGAATTATTAGTTCAAAACCTGACAGAATATATATTTGTTAATTATTGGGAGTGGGAAGGATCAGTCGGCGAGACAGTGAATGTTGAAGGTGGTTCTGGATGATATTGAGCTTAATGACCTGGACTCATCCAGATAAGTGGAGAATGTTCCATCCCTCTTAACAACAACAAACAGTCTATCTATCCTGCAAAGTCCTCTTGACTAACATCTGAGGTGCTAGTACCAGAACTGGGAGAGCTGTTTCACCAGTCAAAAAAAAGCCTGATGTAGTCATATTCAAGGAATCATATCTCAGGCATAGTGACCCAGACAACACCATCCTAGCAATGTCCTGTTCTGCTAGCAGGATGGGCACAGTGCTGTGCAGTCAGGAGGTAGCTGTCCTCAACATGAAGTCAAACTTGACCAAGGAGTCCTTCTACTCATTATCAGGTCCCACACCCCCTCAGCTGATATATCAGTCTCCTCCTTGTTGAAAGTACTCTCATACTGAGGTTGATGAAGATGCAGACTGTATTCTGGTAAGGAATTTGAAATGACCACTAAGAGTAACTTGTTAGCACTGATACTGATCTAGATGGCCAAGTCCTAAATGACATAGCTGCTAGGGGTGGCATGGTGGCTCAATGGTTAGCACTGCTGCCTCACAGGTTCAAGGACCCAGGTTCAATTCCAGCCTCTGGTGACTGTCTGTGTAGAGTTTGCACGTTCTCACCATGCCTGTATGGGTTTCCTCTGGGTGTTCCGGTTTCCTCCCACACTCCAAAGATGTGCAGTTTAGGTGGATTGGCCATGCTAAGTTGCCCATAGTGTTAGGTGCATTAGTCAAGGGGGAATGGGTCTGGATGGGTTACTCTACAGAGGGTCAGTGTGGACTTGTTGGGCCGAAGGGCCTGTTTCCACACTGTAGGGATTATAATCATTCTTCTCATCAAACCACCTGGGTCTGCAGCAGGTGGTGAGGGACTTAACAAGAGATAAAAACATACTTGTCCTCATTTTGACCAATCTATCAAAAATGCTAGTATTGTAGCTGTACTGGATTAGCTTGGCTAGGGGAGCAGCAAGTTATGGAGCACAAGTCTTCTGGAGCTACCATTTCTGGAATACTTTCAGGGTTCATAGCCTGTACAGTATTCTGCTTTTATAAGTTCATATGTTTATAAGATATAGGAGCAGAATTAGGACGTTATGGTCTACTGAGTACGCCACCATTCAATCATGGCTGATATGCTACTCAACTCCATTTTCCTGCCTTCTCCCCATAACCCTTCAACCCATTACTAATTAAAAATCTGTCTAACTCCTCCTTAAATTTACTTACTGTCCCAGCATCCACTGCATTTTGAGGTAGCCTATTCCACAGATACACAACCCTTGGGAGAAGTATTTTCTCCTCAACTCTGTTGCTACCCTTTATCTTAAGACTATGACCTCTCGGCTTAGAATGCTCCACACAAGGAAGTGTCTGCTCCACATCTATTTTATCCAGACCTTTTATCATCTTGGATACCTCAATTTGATTTCCCCTCATTCTTCTAAATTCCAGAGAGTATAGGCCTAAACCATTCAATCTCTCTTCCTACAACAAACCCCTCTCTTTGGGATCAATCTCGTGAACTTTCTCTGAACTGCCTCCAATGCCACTATATCTTTCCTCAAATAAGGGGTCCAAAACTGTGCACAATACTCCAGGTGCAGTCTCACCAATGCTTTGAATAGCTGCAACAATACTTCCTTACCTTTTTATATTCTATAAAAGCCAACATTCCATCTGCTTTCTTTATTATTTGCTGGACCTGCAGTTTTCTGCAACTCATGAACAAGCACATCAGATCCCTCTGCACCGAGCACCACAAAGTCTCTCCCCATTAAGATAAGAGGTCACCTTCCCGTTTTTTTGACCCAAATGGATGACTTCGCACTTATCCATATTAAACTTCATTTTCCACATTTTAGCCCACTCTCCTAACCCATCTATATCCCATATGTAAGGTTCTTATTTTCTCATTGCAATTTATCGTCCTGTCTATTTTTGTGTAGTCTGCAAATGTGGCCACACAGCCTTCTATCCCTGTATCCAATTCATTAATTTAGATTGTAAATAGCTGGGGCCCAAGGACCGAATCCTGCGGCACCCCACTAGTTACGTCTTGCCATTCAGAGAAAAAAAATTTATCCTGACTCTCTGTCTTCTGTCCATCAGCCAATCATCTTTCCAAGCTAATAAGTTAACCCAATCCCATATGATCCAACCTTCTGAATTAACCTTTTGTGTGGCATTTTATCAAACGCCTTCTGGAAGTCCAGATAGTTTTCTCTATATCATGTAGAGTGAATCAAATTGGCTAAATAATGGCATTGCAATGCTGGGGAGGTCAGGAGGACCCCACCTAACACTTCTTGCCGAAGGTGAATGTAAATACTTCAGGCTGGTGATTTGCACTGATGCACTGGGCTTCCCCATCACTGAAATGAATATCTGTGGAGACACACCTCCGGTGAAGTATTTCATTGTCTACCTCCATTCACAACTGGATATGGTTGGAAGCAGAGCTTAGATCTGATCCATTGGTTGTGGGATTGCTTAGTTCTGTTTACTGCATACTACTTGCTATCAAGGAGTCTTGTATTGTAGCTTCATACTTCATCTTTTAGATATACTTGGTGCTGCTCCTGGCATCCCCCTACATTCTTCACTCAGGCAGGAATTTGATCAGCTTGATGGTAACGTTGACGTCAGGATAGGCTAATTCACAAGGTTACAGATTTTGGTTGAATACAATTCTGCTCCTGATAGCTCAAGGCATCTCATGGTAGCCCAGTCTTGAGTGCTTGGTATATTCTGCTGGTTAAAAGTGCAGCAGGTCAGGCAGCATCCAAGGAACAGGAAATTCGACATTTCGGGCACAAGCCCTTCATCAGGAAGGGCCCTTCCTGATGAAGGGCTTGTGCCCAAAACGTCGAATTTCCTGTTCCTTGGATGCTGCCTGACCTGCTGCACTTTAACCAGCAACACATTTTCAGCTCTGATCTCCAGCATCTACAGACCTCACTTTTTACTGCTTGGTATATTCCAAGTCTATCCCACTTAGCTTAGTGGTCGTGCCATACAACATGATGAAGAACATCCTCAATGTGAAGATGGAGGTTTCATCTCCAGAAGAGCTGTGCAATGGCCACTCCTACCATTACTGCATTGGACAGAAGCATGTGCCTGAGGTAGATTAGTGAGGACAAGCTCAAGGGTGTTTCTCCATCTTGTTGGTTGCCTACCACCTGCCATAGATCTGTCCAGCAGCCCTTGTTCTTTAGGACTCGATGAGCATGGTCATCATTAGTGCTACCAAGTACTCTTGGTGCTGGACATTAGAATCTCCCACCCAGAGTGTATCCTGTGCCAATGGCATCTTTGTTGCTTCCAATTTGTGCTCAACATGAACTGGTTCTGATCTAATGGCTGATTGGATTCAGTACATCATAACCATCAAGACATTTTCTTGGCCACATATACAAACTTACAAATTAGGAACTGGAATGGGCCATTTAACCCCTTGAGCATACTGTTATTTGATAAAGTCTTGGTTGATCTGACTGTAAACTCAAATCTGCATTGCTACCTAACACTGATCCAATGTTTGATCCCCTTCCTAATCAAGGATCTATACTTCTGCCTTAAAAAATTCAAGCTCTCTGATCACTGTCTTTTGTTGGAAGAGAGATGCAAAGACTCTCAATTTGCTGAGAAAATTATTTTTTCCTTGTCAATGTCTTGAACAGGTGATGCCTTATTTTTAAACAATCACCCCTAGCAAGCTCACAGTTGGCATGGTGCCATATGATTTCATGGGGTCTGGAGTAAATCGGCGAAGACTCCCAGGGCAACATCTTCTGACTGTTGAACCACTATGCCGTTACCTCTGTTGGTCTGCACTGCCAGCGTCCTGGTGTTAGACACTGCAAGGGGTATTTAAAGATGTAATTTATTGAACATGACTGTCAAGCTGACATTTAACTTGTCTGTTGGACTGTACTCCCAGGTTTGACATAAGCCCCTACATGTTAGTAAGGAAGACACTGTAGGCTCAACAAGGCTACATTCACCATTTAATTTTCGAGTGCCCAGGTCTAATCTCATTTTATGTTTAGACTTCACAGTGGCTTGATACAACTGAGTGGATTGCTCAGCTGTTTCAATGGCAGTAAAGATTCCACTGCCTTGTAGTCTGTCTCTAGTTACACTTGATCAAGTGTGTGGTGCTGGAAAAGCACGGCAGGTCAGGCAACATCCGAGGAGCAGGAGGATCAATGTTTCGGGCATAAGCCCTTCGTCAGGACTGAGAAATGATGAACACTTTCTCCCTGCAGTTACACTTAGGCCATTTCAGGTAAGAATGGCAAATTTTCTTCTGTCTTTTGTTCCTCTGTCACACCTATAACCAATATTCCCAGTTCACTTTAGCTAACTCTTTGCCTTCAAGTACTTCTTTTTTAAACAAATTAACACACTGGACTTAGATTCATACTTCTTAACCATGAAATGAATGAATGTGAAAATCTATCATCATGTAGCTGCCACCTAGAGACTCCTTTCCTGTGGGGTCGTTAACTAATCCTGTTACATTGCACCTTACCAGGTCTCAGAGCCCGTTCCCTTGCATGGGAATGTACTGCTCTAAGAAATTGCCCCAAAAATAGTGCATGAACTCATCTTTCAGGCTAATCTGTCCTATTCAATTTATATGAAGATTGAAGTAATCCATGATTATTGCATTAAAACTCGTTATACTGCCTGTCTGCCCTTATTTATGAACATCTGTCCCATCATTTTCAGGTCAAACCATGTCTGTCATAGAGTGAAACAGCACAGAAATAGACCGTCCATGCCAAATTAACTAGCCCCACCTGCCTGTTCCTGGCCCATAGCCTTCCAAACCTTTCCTACTCATGTAATTATCCAAATGTTTTTTAATCGTTGTAACTGTACCCACCACTTCCACAGGAAGTTCATTCCAGACGCCAACCACCCTCTGTGTAAAACATTTGCCCCTCATGTCTTTTTAAAATCTTTCTCGTCTCATCTTAAAAGTGCGCCCTCTCATCTAGAAATCCCCCACACTCGGGAAAAGACAACAACTATTAACCCTATCTATGCCCCTCATTATTTTACAAACTTCTATAAGGTCATCTCTCAATCTCCTATGCTCCAGTGAAAAAGACCCAGCCTTTCTTTATAACTCAACCTTCCATACACAGCAACATCCTGGTAAATCTCTTCCGAATCCTGTCCAGCTTAATAGTATCCTTGCTATAACTGGGAAACCAGAACTCATCACAGTATTCCAGAAGAGGCCTCACCAATGTCCTGTTTGCTTAAACAAGGTACTTCCTAGATGTCTCAGCTTAAAGACACTTAAGAAAAATGGAGCAACTGGTATGAATCTTACCTGTGACCTAGCAGTTAAAGCCAATGAGTGATATGCACCAGCCACCACCTGGATCACTTCTTTATTGCTCAGGCTCTTGATGCACAGGGGTTGAAGTCTAGAGACAGGACAAGAACTTTGTTATTGCATGAGAGAAAGCACTGCTCACTGCTGTAACTGACAGTCAAATCCATCATCAATCATCGTGCTCAGTATTCACAATGGTGCTATGACGAATCAGTGACTTTTAAAAAACATTCACTCATGGAATGTGTGCATCACTGGCTGGCCAGCATTCATTATCTGCCCAAACTGTCCCTGAAAAGGTGGTGGCGAGCTGCCCTCTGAAACTGCTGCAGTCCACGTGCTGTAAAGTTGACCTACTATGCCATAAGGGAGGGAACTCCAGGATTTTGGCCCAGCAAAGGAACAGCGATATATTTTCAAGTCAGGGTGGTGAGTGGCTTGGAAGGGAACTTGCACCTGGTGATGTTCCCATGTGTCTGCTGCCACTGTCCTCTGGAAGGAAGTAGTCATAGATTTGGAAGGTGTTGTCTAAGGATCTTTAATGAATTCCTGCAGTGCATATTGTAGGTTCTACTACTGAGTGTCGATGGTGGAGGGGGTGGAGATGTGGTGCCAATCAAATGGGCTGCATATCCTGGATGGTGTCAAGCTTTTTTGGGTTTTGTTGGAGCTGCACCCAACTTTTGTAGGTGGTTGGCACACTTTGGGGAGTCAGGGGGTGTGTAATTCGCTGCAGTATTCTTAACCTCTGACCTGTTCTTGTGTTTATGTAGCAAATCCAATTGAGTTCCTGATCAAAGGTCACCCCCAGGATATTGTTAGCGGGGGAATTAGTAATGGTAACACCACTGAATGTCAAGGGACGGTAGTACGATTGTCTCTTGTTGGAGATGGTCATTTCCTGCCATTTGTGTGGTGCAAGTTTTTACTTGCCACTTGTCATCTCAAGCCTGGATATCATCCAGAACTTGTTGCATTTGAACATGGACTGCTTCAGTATCTGAAGAGTCGTGAAAGATGCAATCATCGATAAACATCCCCACATCTGTGTTTGTGATGGAGGCAAGGTCTGCTCAATGTAGTGCCAGGCCAGATGGTCCCATTGCTAGTCAGAGTGACTCAGATGCGGCTGTTGTTTGAGATTTTACAAGTGATTGGTATTGTTCTACATTAGAAAGTGCAGGGTTTTAAAATAAGATTACAATAGCAACTTATAGTTGTTTTAATCAAGGTGGTTCACTAGAGAATAATCAAAAAAAAGTTTAATTCATGCCATTTTAGGCTGGAGAGGTAGGTTTCAAGGGGCATTGAAAGGATGTAATGAGGCAGAGAGGTTTTGTGAGGAAAGTTGAGAGCTCTGGCCCAGGCTGCTGAATGCAGAGTCACCCATAATGAACTATTAGAATCAGGTTGCTGAGTAATGATAGGTAACCTCCTGGGAGCGAGGTCAGGAGCACATTGAGCAAATAAATGAACGAAGCCCATTTGTCTATACCTTCTCTTAGGAGAAAGTGAGGACTGCAGATGCTGGAGATCAGAGTCAACAGTGGGGTGCTGGAAAAGCACAGCAAGTCAGGTAGCATCTGAGGAACAGGAGAATCGACGTTTCGGGCAAGAGCCCCTCATCAGGAATGAGGCTTGTGAGCCGAGGGGGTGCAGAGATAAATGGGAGGGGGGCAGTGCTGGGAGGAAGGTAGCTCAGAGTGTAATAGGTAGACAGAGGTGCCCATGGCTACCCCTTTCACCTGGAGGAAGTGGGAGAATTCAAAGGTGGAATTACTGAGATGGAGGACCAGTTCAGCCAAACGAATGAGAGTGTCCTGGTGGGGATGCCAGGAGAAGAAGAAACGGAGGCCTTGGAGGCCCTCGTCATTGCAGATGGAGTGTACAGGGACTGGATATCCATGGTGAAGATGAGGCGTTGGGGACCCGGGAAACAAAAGAATTGGAGGAGTTGGAGGGCATGGATGGTGTCCCAAACGTATGTGTCCCTAACCGGTGGGAAAGTACATAATCGAGGTATGTGGAGATGAATTCCATGGGACATGAGCAGGCTAACATGATGGGTCGGCTGGGGTAGTCAGGCTTGTGGGTCTTGGGTAGGACGTAAAACCGGGAGGTGCAGGTTCCCGGACTGTGAGTTTGGAAGCTGTGGATGGGAGATCACTTAAGGTGATGAGGTTGTGTACGGTCTGGGAGATGATGGGTGCCAGATGGTGCCCGCCCACTTCCAAGGACCCCTTCTCCAACTTCCAACACACCCCATCCACCTGGACACCCCATGCCGGTCTGATAACCACCCTCAAGGGATCTCTCATCCACACCACCCGATTCTACCTCCTACCCAAGATTCACAAGCCTGACTACCCTGGTTGACCCATCATCTTGGCCTGCTCATGTCCCACCAAACTCATCTTCACATACCTTGATACTGTCCTATCACCCCGGTCCAGGAACTTGCCACATTCATTCGGGACACCACCCACACCCTCCACCTCCTCCAAGACTTTAGTATCCCTGTCCCCAACGTCTCATCTTCACCATGGATATCCAGTCCTTGTACACTTCCATCTGCAATGACAAGGGACTCCAAGGCCTCCGTTTCTTCCTCTCCTGGCGTCCCCACCAGCAGACTTCCACTGACGCTTTTGTTCGTTCGGCTGAACTGGTTTCAACCTCAATAATTTCCCCTTTGAAACCTCCCACTTCCTCCAAATGAAAGGGGTAGCCATGGGCACATGCATGGGCCCAGTTATGCCTGTCTCTTTGTCAGTTACGTAGAACTGTCCATCTTCTGCAGGTTTACTGGCACCATTCCCCACCTATTTCTCCACGACATTGATGATTGTATCGACGCCACCTCGTGCTCCCACGAGGAGGGTGAACAGTTCACCAACTTCACCAACACATTCCACCTTGACCTGGAGTTCACTTGGACCATCTCAGCCACCTTCCTCCTTTTCCTGGACCTCACCATCTCCATCAACGGTGACCAACGCAACACAGACATCTTCTACAAACCCAGCGACTCCCACAGCTATCCGGACTACACCTCCTCCCACTGTGCCTCCTGTAAAAGTGCTATCCCTTATTCCCAATTCCTCTGCCTCCACCGCAAATGATCCCAGGAGGACCAGTTCCACCACAGAACACACCAGATGGCCTCCTTCTTCAAAGACCGTAATTTCCCATCCCACATAGTCGATGATACCTCCCAGCGCATCTCATCCACTCCCGCACCTCTGCCCTCAAACCCCACCCTTTCCACCGCAACAAGGACAGAACCCCCCAGTCCTCACCTTCTATCCCACCAACCTCTGTATACATCGCATCATCCTCCACCATTTCCGCCACCTACAAACAGACCCCACCACCAGAGATATATTTCCCTCCCCTCCCATATCTGCTTTCCATAGAGACCATTCCCTCCGCGACACTCTTGTCAGGCCCACGCACCCCACAAACCCACCCTCATCTCCCCAGCACCTTCCCCGGCCACAGCAGGAATTGTAAAACATGCGGCCACACCTCCCCCCCCTCACCTCTGTCCAAGGCCCCAAATGAGCCTTCCACATCCATCAGAGTTTCACCTGCACTTCTACACGTCATCCACTGCTTCCGATGTGGTCTCCTTTACGTTGGGGAGACAGGACGCCTATTTCCACAGCACTTCAGAGAACATCTCCGGGACACCCGCACCAACCAACCCCACCGCCCCATGGCCGAACACTTCAACTCCTTCTCCCACTCTGCTAAGGACATGCATGCAGGTGATGGGCCTCCTCCATCCCCACACCCTCACCACCCGATGCCTGGAGGAAGAACGCAGCATTTTCCACCTTGGGACCCTCCAACCCCACGGCATCAATGTGGATTTCACCAGTTTCCTCACTTCCCCTCCCCTCACCTTATCCCAGTTCCAACTCAGCACCACCCTCATGAACTGTCATATCTGTCCATCTTGCTTCCCACCTATCTGCTCCACCCTCTTCTCCGACCTATCACCATTGCCCCTGCTTCCATCTACCTATCGCACTCTGAGCTACCTTCCCCCCAGCCCCAAACCCTCCCTCCCATTTATCTCTCCACCCCATTGGCTCACAAGCCTCATTCCTGATGAAGGGTTCTTGCCTGAAATGTCGATTCTCTTGCTCCTTGAATGCTGACTGACCAGCTGTGCTTTTCCAGCACCCCAACCTCGAAGTTGGCCATGCTAAATTGCCCACAGTGTTCAGGGATGTGCAGGTTAGGTGCATTAGTCAGGTGTAAACATAAGGTAGGAGAATGAGTCTGAGTGGGTTATTCTTCTGAGGGTGAGGCCAAAGGGTCTGTTCCCACAGCGTAGAGTTTCTATGATTCTATTTACTGTACTATATTGTTCTATGTTCTATGCAATCTCATAGAATTGACAAAGGAGTTAAGAGGTAGACATAAGGCAGACATAATTAACACAATTGGCAAAGTGTCTGGGATTGCGGAAATAAGAAGAACAAGGTAAACCAAGTGGTAAATCACTTGAGTTCACAAGAATCAAGTTTACAGTAAACTAGCTTAAATGGAAAAGGAAATTTAAAAAGCATGAAAGGCATTTGGAACTTGAACAAAAGAAACAATAGAGACAGTAGAAGAGGTAATTTAAGAGCCTGGAACTGGAGTTCAGGGGAGAGAAAGGAATAAAGTGAAAGAGTTGTAGTGACCGTATCTTTTTTGAAAGCTACAGTTATAAAAAGAGGATGCAGAGGAAAGGTCTGATGAGCAAAACCTAGTCATAACCTGAAGTCCAGTAAGAAATGTGTGAATTCTTATAGACCCTATTGAAATTTGAGGAAAAGGATGTGCAGATATCCTTTATGTTATTTGAAAAAGTAACAAAATAAATGGAGCGACTGAAGGAAAACTGGAAACTGTCCATGAGTCAATCTGGGCGGATACAGTATTTGAGAGTTGTGCATCACTGTCAGAAACTGTTTTGATGGATTATGATGCAATAAAAGAAAGGCTATTCTGGGTGCATATGAGTTAGTTCCTCAAACACAAATGCAAAAGATTTTGAAACTTTAGGGAACAGCTGGGGTATAGTCCGACAGATCCTAGTCACCCTATGCTTTGGGATTTACATATTAATCAATCAAAACTTGCATCCCCATTCTAAATGGTTCAAGACTTAACAGCCATCTAGGTTTGTCTAACACATCATATCAGCTGTATGACACTTTGATCTTTTACTTATAAATTCTGTGCCTTATGTATCCTGCTCCAATAGCTACCTGATGAAGGCGAAGTGCTCTGAAAGCTTATACTTTCAAATAAACATGTTGGACTATAACCTGGTGTGGTGTCATCTTTAACTTCGTTCACCAAAGAAGCACAATGAATGTCAGCAGGGTATTTAAATGTAGACTGCCTCACTGCTGAGGTTGATCCTCTCCTTACTGAATATCTATATGGCATTTTCTGACAGTACAACCTGCAAAGTAATCAGCAGCCTTGGTGAATGTCGGCCATAGTTGTACACAGACCCCTGTCTGAAACTAATGGACCGAGGCCAGCCCCTTTTAGATCCAAACTGTAGACAGTGGAACCCCGGAATATACAAATTAGGAACAGAATGCCATTCAGCCCATTGAACCTGCTGTCCAAAGCAATCGTAGCTAATCAGATTTAGCCTTGACTTAACATTCCTGTTTATGTAACATTTTGGCTCCCTTGCTAGTCAAGAATCTATCTACCTCCACTGTAAAAATATTTAATGATTCTGCTTTCACACACTCTGGAGAAGGGTTCCAAAGACTTGACTTTCCTGAGAGAACATGAGACTAATCTCCATCTTCAATGGAAGACCTCTTAGTCCCCTAGTCCTCTCCCACAAGTGAAATGCCCTTTGAGCATCCACCCTGTCAAATCCCCTCAGGATCTTTTTTATATCTCAGTAAGGCTTTCATTCAGAACTCTAATGGAAACTGGCCTCACCTTTATAACCTTTCCTCCCAATACTCCCATTCCAGATCAGTCCAATAATCCTTCTCTGAATAGTTTCTAATGCCTTTAAATAAGATCAAAACTGCACTGCAAGTGAGAACAAGAGGAGACCATTCAGCCCTCTAAGCCTATTCAATCACACAGTTATATGTTTCTGATCTGCATCTGTACCTGCCTTGGTTCCAAAACCCTTGATACCCTTCCCAACAAAAACACCCATCTCTTTTTTTTTAAAACAGTTTCAATTGACCAGTCTCAACTGTTTTCTGAGAGTTCCATACTTATACTTTATCTGTGAGAATTGTGTCCAAGCATCATCCTGCAATGGCATAGCCTTAATTTTAAGATTAGTACCCTTATTCTGGTCTCTCCCACCACAGGACATAGTTGTCTCAATTGTTTAAGATATCGTACTCCATAATGAATATGTTCTCAGAGGTATAACTTGGGAATCAGATGTTCCTAATTATCGTACAATTAACTCTCAACGTAGATGTAACTCATATAGACCCAGGGTAATTATAACTCAAAATGCTAACTGAATAAGGTTCAGCGTTTGAATGAAGAAAATGCAATGAGTTTTTGGTTGAGCCTGGTGATCTGCAGCTTAATCAGTAAAAGATTTAAGTTGTTCTTATTTCTTATTTGAAAAGATGCTTTTACCTACTTTGATTTAAGGGAAATTAATGGTGGAATGATTAAGTCAGGAGTAGTAGTTCATTAATTTCGTTAGAGATAGGAATTATTCACATGGATCCCAAAATTAAATCAAAAGATATGGTTGTTTAAAAAGCAACATGGTTATCGGGCATTTCTAATTGGCACATCATGTCACAATGCTAGGGAGGTGAGTTGTGGAGCTTAGGGAGGTTCTTAGATTTTACTTGTTGGTTTTGATTTGCAGAAGTTGGCAGTCATTCATTCAGTTTTTGGACAAACTAGTGTTGGGCAAATAAGGACAAGGAGATAAATGTGTGGCTCTAAACTTGGTGTGGGTGAATAATTTTCAGATCACTGAGCACTGACAACACTACTGGGGTAGAAGGGAGCTGTTCCAGTGTGACGGGCTACACTTAAACCATCTTGGGACAGTGCCCTGGCAAATCGGACAACAAGGCTTGTACAAAGGCCTGTAAACTAAATAGCATACAAAAAAGGCAGCCAATAAGATCAAAGGGGGGAAAAATTGCAAGAGGTAAAATCGATGGCTCTTTGCTTGAGTACACTTAGTATTCAGAATAAAATAAATGAGTTAACAGCACAAATATAGATTAATGGAAATGGTCATATAGGTATTATAAGACATGTTTACAAAAATGAGAACTAAATATTCAAGGGTACGTGATTGTTCAAAAAGACAGACCTTTGTTAGTACTAGATGGTGGAGATCAGAAATAACAGAGGGAAGAACACAGGGATGGGGAGAAGATTTTAAAAATGGAACATTAAAAATGTTATTTAAGTGGAGAATGCCACAGCATTGAGGGATTTGGGGTTCCTTGTACATGAATCACAAAAAGCTAGCATACAAATTCAGTTAATAGGGAAGGTAAATCAATGATGACCTATATTTCAAAGAGAATGGAGCATAAAAATAGGGAACACTACATTCAACCAGACTTTGCAAAACCAAAAAAAAATGCGTATTGTTAGAGGTGATTGTGAGTTTGTGCAGCACTTCAACAATCCTGAGTGTACTATTTATGACACTATGATCAAACTTAAGACAGTCAAGCTTTTAATGGGCACATTTATGCTGGCTCAAACTGATATTCATATGCCAGGACAAGTTTTCTGCAAACAAATAGAATAAGTCCAAACCTTATCTTTTCTGAATCGCCAAGGAGCTGGGGGGGAACCTATAGTTTTCCTGTTGCTTTCTACGTGGTAATACCTTGACAAATTTTAGTCGGTTTGCCAACCAATTCGTCTCCTTTGTTTTTTTAAACTCTCATATCGTTGTTTGTAATCTTTTCAAATTGGACATTTTTGAGTTTGTTCTGAGTGCAAGAATGAAAAGCTTCAACTGCATGTCTTCCTTCAGCAATATCTGTGATCGATCTTGGGTTTAAAGTCAATGACGTTATTTCCCAACACTAAACAAATGTGCCACAGTTTTCCCCAATCATTTAATTTCTTGATGGCCAATATACTTTTGTAACTTACTGCCCAACCTGAAGCATTTATTGTACCACCTAATTCAGTGCCATCATCACACTCAGGATTATATGGTACTTAGTCACCTTTGATTAAACTGAGGTGGTTTGAAATACAACTTTGTTTTGAAGACGTCATAAGGCAGGAAGCAAAGTAATATTATTTCAAGGATGCTGTTTATCTGTCGATGATTGAACTCCTGTTACCTGGGAAGGACATCTCCATGACCCAGTTGACCCTCTTTGCCTCGTCCCCAGCTCCATAACTCCGTCTGTAAGGAAGGAAGGTGTACAGCTACCTCACTCCCAGGCGTTGGGGTCAGGCTCACTGATCGAATTCTTGCACGTCCTGCTCTTCTGAGAAGTCTTGGGGAAACTGAAAGAAAAAGACACAATCACTTGTAGATGTCAGGTGACTACAGGAGCTCTTGCTGCCCTGACACTATCCTATCACAGACAATTGCAATTTTAAGGCAAATATTCTTTAGTTTCTGTTTGAAAGATACTTCCATTCTTCTTATCAAAGTAAATAACCTCACAATTTTCCACATGGTATTCCACCTGTTACTTTTTTGTCCACTCTCCTAGCCTGTCAAAGCCCTTCTGCAGCTTCCTGCCACCTCGATACTACCTGTCCTCACCTATCTTTGTCATCTGCAAACTTTGCAACAATACCCTCAGTTCCTTTGATTAGATCATTAACGTATAACGTGAATAGCTGTGGTCCCAAGTGGAGCTTATGCAGAACTCCACTAGTCACAGGCTTCCAGCCTGAAAAAGATCCCTTCATCCCCACTCTCATCTATCTGCACCTAACATCATAGGCTCTTAATTTAGTTAGCAGCCTTCTGTATGGCATCTTGTCAAAAGCCACTGGAAACCCAAATAAATCACGCCCATGACTCTCCTTTGTCTAACTTTCTTGTTACTTCCTTAAAGAATTAGACTTAATACATTGTCCAATATCTGTAAATATCTTCATCACTCATTCACAGATCCTTGAATCTGCTTAACGTTCTCCAGTAAATATTTTTCTTTAAACTACAATGAATTGTAAACCATGTAAAACTTTACTATTCCGAGTATCACAAGCAAGGCACCTCTCTTGCACTTTCTAACAAATTGAATTTCAAAACACAAAAAACAAAAAAGTCTCAGTGATACCAGCCTGCTGCCTTAACACTGGCAAAAAAATCAGATTTGAATAGAACAGTCCTTCGATTACATGTTGGAACACATAACATTAAAGATACATAATCTGTGTCAGGCATTCACATGATTTAAAATTCATATGTATCTTCACCAATACTGCTGCATATCAAACATATTTAAATCTACAGGATAATGATCAGGAAATTTAATCCACAGAAATGTTAAGTGAAGCATTAGAGGAGGATAAAACTGCAGAGAGAGGAGGATAAAACTGCAGAGAACTGTATATTAATTGGTAAAAGTATAAAAGCATTGGTTTCACAGAAACATGGTTTCAGACATTAAGAGAGGAAATAGGTAACACTGTAAAAATCCTAGTTTTCCAGGCTGGAGTGAAAATTTTTGATTTATTCACAGAGCACTTACCTCTAAATTGAAATATTTTTGTTAGGCATTATTGTTTTTATGAAGGTTCGAGCTTTTTTGTTTTATATAACAAAGGGCGCAGAGCACAGAAATTATTGATGCTAAGACCATTACAACTAAGTGGCTCTGTCACAGTCAGAATAATCTTGGTTAGAGACAAAAAAACTGCAGATGCTGGAATCCAAAGTAGACAGGCAAGTGTTAGATTTTGGACGCATTACCAATATCCTTGGTTTAGTCCTGCGGTATGGGATAAGATACAGATAAAGCACCCTCTAAACTCCCATCAAGCTGATTCATGAGACAGAGACTGATGACATGGTCTCACACAATAGATGAACATTAATGCAGTGAAGTGTGAGGTGACACATTTTGCAAATAGAAATGTGGTAATGTAAACCAATAGCATAATTTTTAAAAGGAAATTGGAAGGGTTTAGCAGCAATTACTGGGTGGACCCAGTTACAGAACTTTAAATGCAAGACACCGTTCCCCAACAGCCATTGTCAGTTAGCAAGGACAATGGATATGGCTGATAGGACTTCTGTCATTACAGAACCGAAAGGTGGCTGTTATGTCTGCTCCATTTCTTTGCAAGAACAATTTGGCTAGTCCCATAGCCCTGTGAATTCTTCGTAGCCCTGCAAATTATTCTCCCATTGGTACTAAATTGAATCCAAGCAAGCATGCGAGATGGGTTCAGGTTAGTGAAAAGTGGAATTGCAGAGCTGAAGGGGCCTAATTTTAATAAAGAATTGCATCAACCACAGTATAGCAATTCCTCTGTACTGCATTGAAATGTCAGCCTAGTGGCTCTGACATCCATCATTATGAAGTGCTTCGAGGGGTTATTAATGGCACACATTGACTCCAGCCTCCCAGATGGCCTTGTTCTGCTACAATTCACCTATCGTCACATCCTGATCAAAGTGCACAATGCTGAGATCAAACTACAACTTGAGTACTAAATTCACTCCTGGATTCGTCCCTGGCCCTATACCTGTCTCTGGAACATCTGGGTAACAAGGGTATCCACATAAGGTTCCTAAAAAAACAGACCTCCAAGCTCAGAGACCTAGGATTCTGTTCCCCACCCTCTGCAAGTGACTTCCTGACCTGCAGACCGCAATCAGTAAATATTGACAACAACACTTCCTCCACAATAATCCTCAACATTAATTCCCCCTCAAGGCTGTGTAATCAGCCCTTACTATGCTTCTCTCATACTTATGGCTGTGTGGCCAAATTCAGCGTTAACTCCTTTGACAAATTTGCTGATAACATCACCATATTGGGTGAGATCTCACATAATGCACAGAGTACAGTAAAGAGATGGACAGCTTGGTGACATGGTGTAAAGACAACAATTTCTCTCTCAATGTCAGCAAAACAAAAGAGCTGGTCATTGACTTCAGGAAGCAGGGTAGAGGACACACCATGTCTATATCAGCGGTGCTGAGGTGGTGGTGGCCAACAGCTTCAGGTTCCTAGGAGTAAACATCACTAACTATCAATCCTGGTCCATCCACATTGACACTACAGTCAAGAAAGCACACCAACATCTCTACTTCCTCAGAAGGCTAAGGAAATTCAACATGTCCATAATGACTTTTACCAATTTTTATTGATGCACCATTGAAAACATACTGTCCGGATGCTCTGCCCAGGACTGCCAGAAACTAGGGAGTTGTTAACACAGTCCAGTCTTCCTTCCGTTGGCTTCATCTACATCTGCTGCTGCTCAGCAACATAATCAAAGACCCCTCCCATCCCATTTAACATTCCACCCTCTTTCCTCAGGCAGGAGATCCAAAAGTTTGAATACATGTTTCAACAGATTCAGGAACACCATCTTCCCCGCTGTTATCTGCCTTATGAACAGGCTTTCATAAGCTGTTAGCAGGCTTTCACTTTTGGAGTTGATCTTTCTCTGTGTCTTCTGTAACACTATATTCTGCATTCTGTTCTATTACCCTGACATACTTATGTAAGCTGTGATTTGTCTGGTTCGCATGCAAACAATACTTTTCGCTGTATCTCAGTTTATGCGACAAGAACAAATCAAATCAAATGATTAAAATTCATATCAAAAGTCCCTCATTTTACTCTCCCTGGCATGTGTCAGGGAGTTTTGTGTTTTTATTCCTTTCCAAGAATTTAAGTCCATGAAAATTATAGTATACGTGCTTCCTTCAATCCTACATCCACAATCTGCCCAATGGTGGAACCTCAGGCAGACTGACCTTATCCTGGAAGTATTTGACAGTTAGATTCCTGTAGTTGGAAGCAGCCCTTTGAGTTCACTCCGACCCTCTGAAGAGCATCCCACCCAGACACACCCTTTAACCTTGCATTTCCCATGGCCAATCCACCTAACCTGCACATCTTTGGATTGTGGGAGGAAACCAGAGCACTTGGAGGAAACCCACACAGACAAGGGGAGAATGTGCAACCTTCACAAAGACAGTCGCCAGCATTCACTGGTGCTCTGAGGCAGCATTGCTGACCACTGAGCCACCATACCACCCATGTTCTACACATGGAGATATTTATTAAAATTCAATGAGTAAGAAATTAGCAAGGGGATAGAAATAAAGTGTATTTTACTAATTTTAGGAAATCCGGTCTAATGGGGTAGCCGTAATGAGTGGCATTCTCTGATGCTTACACCATCATCAATATAGGATTCAGAAATAGTGCAAATTTGTCAAATTAAGAGGGCTATTTTTAAAATCACAATGAATCGGACAAAATGAGAGTGGGGAATCAAATTAGATGCAAAGAAATTGTAAAATTCTGTACAAATGTGGAAAAAAGGTGACACTTAGCCCACAGGTGGAGGCGAATTAGAAAACAAGAAAGTTAAAAGAGAACAAGTAGTCTTTGTAGATGTCGACAAATCTAATCAATGCTGAGCATCAAACAACAAACGAACTAAAATGTTAAGCTATATTACCAATCAGAAAAAATCCTGATCAAAGTGCACAATGCTGAGATCAAACTACAACTTGAGTACTAAATTCACTCCTGGATAACCATGAAACACTGTCAAAGCTTGGAGTCAGTATAGAGAAGGAGCACAAAGTAGAATCTGACTGCAGAGGCAACTCAGCTATATTGAAAAAGACTGGAGTAACCATGAATCTCTATACTAGAGAAAAGGTGGTGTGGAAGTGGTCTAACAATAATCTCAAGGCAGCTCAGGAATGAAAAAGGTAAATCTGGAAAGAAAAATCTTGAAATAGAGTGTGCAGCACAATTGAGGTCAATATTTAAAACAATAAAGGAGACTTACTTCTAACATCAGTTTGTTTTTTGCATGAAGACTGGTCAACTCAAGGGTCAAGTAAAGATAAATTACTACAGATGTTGAAAGTCTGAAACAAACACCAGAGATTACCAGAGAAACTCAGTAGCAGGTCTGGCAGTATCTGTGCACAGAGAAACAGAGATAATGTTTCAAGTCCAGAATCATTCTTTAGAAGTGGTTTGCTCTTCAGAAGAAGAGTGCTACTGGTCTCTGTTTCGCTCCGTACAAATGTTGCTAGACCTGCTGAGTTTCTCCAGGATTCATTCTGTTTCAGGAGTTGGACATCCAGACAGCCAAGTGGAGGCAAAAACCTGAACGGATTTCTAAATTAATTTAATGGGGTATCATTGGAAGTGGAGGACACCCAACCCCATATACTATCTTGGATCAGACTCTGTACGTTTGAATGAAGGACAAGCCCTTCAATGATTACGTACGACATTACATCTAGAACTCAGAAATTAGCACAGAAGCACAAGGAAGAATGCATACTTTAAGCTCTGAGCGTTATGACTGGGGTGCAATATAATCAGGTAATTGTGAGCCAAGTAATATACAAGGATCTCAACAAATAAAAATCCCTAAACATGCCAGGGATCTGATATTCATATCAAGCAAGAATGATTCAATATTGGTGAAAAGAAGGACATGTTGCTGAAGTTGTTTCCTCTTGTGTTCGTGAAGACAAATACAATAATGTCAAATTTAAAACAATCAAAACAATATATACTGCCAGGCAAAATGATGCTGAGTAATTGGCAAAGAAGACTCTTGCTGAAGCACTGTAAAGGAGAAACTAAGGAGGACAAATAGGCTTTCCAAGCTCCTGGGTCATTCTAAAAAGCAACTGGCTTGAACAAAGAATGTTCAGGAAAGGTTTAGTGAGAACACAACACATCTGAAACCCCAGCTAAAATGACTTTCAGTAACTACTACCCATTATACAAATAACAATCCATTGTTGAACAGAGAAAAACAAGAGTGTTAGGGCAGGTCTGCAAAGATTAGTGAATGATTTAAGTGGTGTCAGAGGCTATTTACACAAATCGTTCATCTATCATTGCAGAGAAAATGGCAAACCACTCTTGCTTCAGCTGATCTGTGATTCCTTGTGGCCTGTGACCTCTACCTGACTGAACACCATGTTTTGCCTGTAGTTGGGCAGTACCTTGGGATAGAAGATCTGGCAGAGAGAGCCGACGACAAAAGCCCTCCGAGTCTTCCTCCCGTATATCCCCAAGGCTGAAACTCTTTTTGTCGGGCATGGTCTCTTCCATTTTCACCAGTTCCTTCCTGGTCTCCTTGTGCTGGATTCCACCACTGGCTGGGCTGCCAACTGTACCCTGAGATGGGTAATAGTAGTTCACTACTTTTCTGAGTGAAAGGGCCTCATAGGTGGCAGCTACTCTCTCGCCAACAACCGAGGCGCAGGAGACAACCAGGTTATTGAGCGTTGAAGGTGCTGCAGACGAAGGACTGCAGGGTTGGGTGTCCTCAGATGTGGATAAAGGTGGCAGGTTGGGAGGGGGCGTGCTTTTTGTGGAGGGGTCCGACTGGGAGATGTCAGACAGTTTTCTGAGGTATGCCTTTACTGCCTCCTCATCGGGGTACTGTGAACTCCTGGGTTTTGTGTGGTTTAATACTCCATTGGGCTCCTGCTGCAAGCTGGAAGGTTCACCTGCTTCAGAGCTATCAGGACATTGTTCTGGCTCTGCTTTGTCAGTATCACTTGGGAAGTGCTCAGGACGCACTGGTTGGGGCAGTTCGGAGCTGTCCGTGTCTGCTCCATGATTGTGAGGGAATTGCTCAGATGGGGAGCAGTGGTGATCAGGATTTTGGGCAGAGTTCTTGCGTTCTGAGTTGGACAGTGCCATGCCCAGTGGACAGTAGTGACTATCTGAGATGATCACGTGATCTTCTTTATCCATCATGGTCAGCAGCAGCTGGTGGCAGTGGTGGCATTTTTCCGAGTTCTGCTTCTTTTCATGGGGCGAAGGCCTTTGAACCAGTGCCAGGCTGTGGTGGGCACCACAAGCAATTTGAATCACTGCCCGGCCAGCCAGATGCTCCAGCTTCTGAGGCTTTGCCACGGGTAAAGTGGCTGTGACGAGTCCGAGTTGGCAACCGCTGCCCCAGGCCCAGATCTCCCGCCGTGATGACAGAGCCAAGGTGTGTTGTTCTCCGCAGGCCAGCTGCACTGTCTTGACCAGCTCTGGGGGGCTGGTTTCAGAGTCTGATATCGTGACCAGGGTGGGTGCCTGGATCCGGCTTTGACCCTGGACTGCACACTGGCAGGACGAGTTCTCTCCCCACATGTATACGGCTCCATCCTCGGTTACTGCCCCGCTGTGATAGCTACCAGCTGCCACACTAACCACGTGCAAACCAGCCAAGGCCTGCTCCAGCATTGGGCCTGTTGACTGACTAGCCTCACAGTCCGGTCCCCGTGGAAGGCATCCAAAGCTGTAGATATTGCCATCTGACAAAAAGAAAAGAATTTCAGGCATTAGTTCACCAGGAGAGTTTGCATCTGAAAATTAGGCCCAAAGTGCTGTAGTGCTGTAAGAGGTTAAAGAGGTGGAGACAAGGGAGCCAGAGGAGGGGCTGAGAATGAAACCTGGTTTAAGATTTCTATTTTGAATAAGTATAAGTTTAAGGGAGGGCATTTGGATAATAAAGTGTGGAGGTGACCAAGCTATGTTGAAGGATTTTGGAAGCAGATCGGTTGAAGTGGGATAGTGTATATGGAGCAGGAATCTTGATGCAGATTTGAATAAACCCCCATAATTGGAGCCAGTTTGTTTTGGACCAAGCCATGATTCAGGGTGAGGGACAGCATTGGTCGTGAGGACATTGTTAATGGCAGAGGACAAAACTAATCCTGAATGTGAAACAAAGCAATTTTGCCTCCTCCAAGACTGGACGTCAGGCAAGCCAAGCAGTGAAAGGGTTGGCAAATGGCAAAAAAAAAGCAGAAATGGGTCAAACTCAGAAAATGCTGACAAAACTCAGTAGATCTGTCAGCAGAGATGAAGAGAGAAACTGGCATTTCAAGTCCGGTACGATATTTACAACTCCTAGTTCTACTTGAAAGCAAAATATTGCTGATGATGGAAATCCGAAAGAGAATGCTGGAGAAACTCAGCAGGTCTGGCAGCATCTGTGGAGAGAGAAACTGACATTTCAAGTCCAGTATGATTTCTGAAGAAGATTTGCACCACACTCAGTGTTAACACTGTTTCTCTCTCCACAGATGCTGCCAGACCTGCTGAGTTTGTCCAGCCTTTTCTGTTTCAGATTTCCAGCATTTGAGATATTTTTCTTTCAAGCAGAACTAGGAGTTGTCAACATTGTGGGCATGCAGGATCTGTGGGCATAAGGGGAAGGATGGAGTAATGTTCCTTGGGGAATGGCAGTGGTAGTAAGGTAAGTAGAAAAGGTTGAGATGCTCTGACAAGAATTGAAAGTGCAACCAGATTTGAGTCCCAATGAGCTAGACACCAGAGGCAGGAATTAGAGAGGCAAATGTTGTGGATAACTCTCTCTAGAGAAGACAGCAATAGGAACTTCAGCTCCTCACTTGTTCCACTATTCAATAAGAACACTCTGATCTGTATCTAAACTCCACTTACTCCCCTTCCATCATTCTATCTAAACCTGAGAGAAAGTAACGTAAAAGTAATGTCACTGGACCAGTAGTCCACTATCCCAGGGAAATCTCTTCCAATCACAGCACAACTGATGGAATTCAAATTCATTTCAATTAATCTAAACTATAAATTTAGTTTGTATTTTTTAAATTCATGGGACATGGGAACTGTTGGCTAGCCAGCATTTGCTGGAAGAGCACAGCAGTTCAGGCAGCATCCAAAGTGCAGCGAAATCGATGTTTCGGGCAAACGCCCTTCATCAGGAATAAAGGTAGTGAGCCTGAAGCGTGGAGAGATAAGCTAGAGAGGGTTGGAGTGGGGAGAAAGTAGCATAGAGTACAATGGGTGAGGGGATGAAGGTGGTAGGTCAGGGAGGAAAGGGTGGAGTGGATAGTTGGAAAAGGAGCTAGGCAGGTCGGACAAGTCTAGATAAGTTATGGGGACAATGCTGAGCTGGAAGTCTGGAACTAGGGTGAGATGGGGGAAGGGGAAATGAGGAAACTGTTGAAGTCCACATTGATGCCCTGGGGTTGAAGTGTTCCGAGGCGGAAGATGAGGCGTTCTTCCTCCAGGTGTCTGGTGGTGAGGGAGCGGCGGTGAAGGAGGCCCAGGACCTCCATGTCCTCGACAGAGTGGGAGGGGGAGTTGAAATGTTGGGCCACGGGGCGGTGTGGTTGATTGGTGCGGATGTCCCGGAGATATCCTACACCCAGAGATGTGCACCAAGAACACCAGTCAAGGAACAGTGATTATATTTCCAAGTCAGTACAGTGCATGACTTGGAGGGCAACTTTGTGGGCAATGGTGTTCTCATGCAGTTGCTGCCCTTGTCTTTCTTATGATTGTGATCATGGTTTTGAAAGGTGCTGTCAGAGGAGCTTTGGTGGGTTAGCGCACTGTGTACCTTGTATGTGTACACACTCCTGACCCCATAATCACTGGTGGATGGAATGTTAATCAAGTGGTTGCTTTGACCTGGATAGCGTCAAGTGTTTTGTGGCACTGGAGCTGCACCCACACAGGCAAGAGTAGTGTTTTCAATCAAACTGTCAATTTATGCCTTGTTATTGATGGACAGAACTTGGGAACATAATCTTACAATCAGAACCAGGCCATTCAGGAGTGAAATCAGGAATCACTGCAGCAGCTTACTCGGGGTCCTCTGACACTGTGGTTCCCAGCTATTACTCTTCCAACTGGATTATGTCCAGCGTTTGCCCAATAATTGTCCCCACCTGATGACCCATTCTCTTGCCTCAAACAAATCCGTCTGATGTAAATGGCTAGGTCGCCATATTCAAAGGGCTTTCCTGTTGTCAGGTTTCACTTTGCTCAAGTCCCTCACCCTCTGTCAAGAGTACGCCATGTTCTGCTCCCAGAGAAGCCTGTAACACCACCTTGCCACCAAGACCAGGCAGCTGCTTGGGGATCCCAGAGAGACCACATGCCATCCAGACCTGCACAATGCCTCTCTCTTGAGGGCTCTCCTGCGGGCTGTCCTCCTCTTGCGGGCTGTAAAGCAGAAACAACAGGTCAACACCATCACAATAAAATTTGAACCACTTCACTTGTTGTTTTGTTTTGGTCAATTCTTTTAGAATTTTCTTTACTCTTAAGGTGTGTGGTCATTGCTGGTTTCCTTTCTTATTCCTGCAGTTTATTTTTTTTCTACCTTACAAACCATGACCATGTTGGCTGCTATACAAGATCTCCATCCATCTGCCACTTCTGGGGATAATCAAGATACTCTGACAACTCTTCAAAGCAGTTTGGGTTGAAACTGGATAGAGAAGTGTCAAGCTTGGTCAGGTTCACACCAGCACACTGAATGCTGTCCCCACTTTTACTGGTGAATGATAATCGTTGTTATTCCCAGCCCAGTACTTTGGAACCTTTTCCCTGGCCTTCCTGCTTCAGTTCAGACCCGGGACTTGGAAAGAATTCCATTCATCATTACTGAATTGCGTGAATTAGGCAGAATGAACGACAGCAGCAGTAGTTGGTTTACAGTTGGATCAGTGCTGCTGACTTTCAGAGAAACCTGTGTCCTGATAGCCAACACCTAAAATGCTCAATATAATTCTGGGAACAAGCATAGCCAAGGTTGGAAAAAGCTAAGAGCTTGTAAATATTGTGGAGAGGGCATGTTTCCAGTGATTGGTTATTCTAGAGAGTGTGGAGAGCCTGAGATTGGTTACTGTGGAGTGGGTGAAGAATGAAAAGAGTTATTCCACCAATTTTGATATCATTCACAAACTCACTAAGCATTCATCCCAATTTCCTCATCAAAATTGTTTATATAAATGACAAATTGTGAAGATTTGGTGAGTTGTTGCTCTGTATTATGGAGATGGCACACATCGCTGTCATTGTGTGCCAGTGTGGTGGGACTGAATGTTTAAGGTAGGAAAAGGGGTGCCAATCAAGTGGCTGCTTTGTCTGAATGATTGATTGAAAACCCCAATTCTGGAATTTTTAAAGATTTTGCTCAGAATACTACAAGTTACAGACCTAAGTTAAGCGGACAGTACTAATCTATTTAATTCAGCTAAGGTCATGTTAAAATGTACGAGAGATCTGATAGGCGAATGACATACTTCTATTCCTATAGCTGTCTCATCAATTGGCTATTGTGGGAGAGATTATTGAAGGATTTGCCACCTGTGAACTGAATCTTAATAAAACATTTGTGACAAGAAGGTGGAGAAGAGACTTGATGGAGGTGTTTAAAAACCTTGTGGGATTTGAACTGAATAAATCAAGACAAACTATTCCCATTATCTGATTAGTCAAGAACCCAAAATTACCAGCTGAAGGTGATTGACTAAAATACCAAAGTAACCCTTAGAGAAAACATTTTATGCAGTGAATGGTTCGACTTTGGAATGCTCTCCCTGAGAATTTGGCGAGGCGGATACATTTGTGGCATCCATATGGGAATCAGATAAGCACCTGATGAGAGAAAATTTGCAGGGCTTTGTGATAAGGCACGGCACAGACTGCACGATTTCAGTTGGACGAATGGCCTCCATTTGTGCTTGTTACCACATTGTTCTATGGTGAAGAGGAACAAAAATCCAGAACTGGGAGACAAAATCAGTTATAAAGGATGATAGGGACATGAACAGTTTAGCTTATACAGTGTGGCATGTGTGTCTAGCAAATGGTGTGTGGATGGGGCATGGCATTTTAGACGGTATTTGAGGATTTTTGGGTAACTTGGAGAATTTCTATTTGGATGAACTGTGATCTTTCTTGTTGCTCCTCTCTGCCATGTTCTCAGACCCAGAACCAATGAACCCATTCAGATGCAAGTGTTACCTTGTGTCCTGGCCAGCCATTAGTAACTCCTTCCCTCACCACTGTCTGTACAGTTTAGTTCTCCATAAAGTTCCATGCGAATGAACCTAGAGAGAAGAAAGCATTAATGTGAATGGAGCAACAAGTCACAAGACCCACCTCCTGTTCTCTCAACCCTATTCCCAACAAATTGTTTACCTATCAATTTCATTTCCTGGCTCCCAACTGATAAGTCTGTTTCTTCAAGTACTCTTCTCTCTCGAATCAGCCAATGTGGCACCATCTCTTCCAAGACGTATCCTCAAAGATCCAACACTTCCTACTGCCATCTCAAAAATCTTTTTCTCGCTCAAGTTATTGAATGTGTTGTCACCTCTCAAGTCTATGTGTATCTTTCTCCCACTGCCAAGTTTTAGTCTCCACAATTAGATTTCTGCCTTGTCTCAGACTTGGCAGCAGACTTTTTTGAAATGACAGATGATGTCCTCTTGTGGTCATAGCTCAACAACAGCTTCCATTAATACTTTGCCATCAGCGCAACAAAATATATCAAGAGTGTATTGGGTGAAATATTATAAAACGAAATAAGGCACTGGAGCATGTGAGGAGATCCTACTGCAGAAGGCCAAAACTATAAACCAAGAAGTAGGTTTCTAGCAGCACCTTGAAAGAAGGATAGAGATGTAGAGGCGTAGAGGCATTTTGTGAGTAAAATTACAGAGCTTGGGCCATTGGTGACTGAAGATATGGCCACTATATGCACATGAGCCAGAATTAGACAAATGTAGGTATCTCTGGGGCTACAGGGCTGGAGGAGAATGAGGATGGACACCAGGCAAGGGCAGACCCACTCAATGAAAGATTGAGGAAAATATTGGAGAAGTATGTCACAGCCACCCATTTCAGGGATTGCATGCAGTTTCAGAATGAACAGGAAAGCCAGTTACTAAATTGCCTCTTGCCACCTCAAAAATCTCATCCAATTCTGCCCTTCTCTTAGCTCTTCTGCTGCTGAAACCCTCAAACACTATACATTTGTGATCTCTCAATTATAATAGTGCACTCCTGGGAGCATCCTATTATCCATCCTCTGGAGAGGTCAACCAAAGCTTTGCTGTAAGTTTCCAAACCCACAGAAAGTTACGTTCATCCCTCAGCTCTATGTCCAAATCATGTAGTTAGGACTGAGAACTAACATTATCATTATCATTTTCTAATTCCTCAATTTTTCATCACTATCTGTGGAACCTCTTTCATTCCAACAATACTCAGAATCTCTACAGTGTGGAAGCAGACCATTCAGTACATTCAGCCCACACTGAACCTCTGAGGAGCATCCCACCCAGAACCAATTCCCCACCCTATCCCTGTTACTCTGCACTGACCATGGCTAATCCACCTAGCCTGCATATCGCTGGACACTATGGGCAGTTTAGCATGGCCAAATGACCTAACTTGCATATCTGTGGACTGTGGGAGGAAACCTGAGCAATGTTTGAGAAGATTTGTAGTCAGGTTGAGGTTTTGGATGTAGGTTTGTTCGCTGAACTGGAAAGTTCATTTCCAAACATTTCATCAATCTACTAGGTAACATCTTCAGTAGGCCTCAGGCGAAGCTTTCTATTTATATGTTTGGGTTTATTTGGATTGGTGATGTCATTTCCTGTGGTGATGTCACTTCCGGTTCCTTTTCTCAGGGGTGATAGATGGGGTCTAACTTGATGTGTTTGTTGATAGAGTTCCAGTTGGATTGCCAAGCTTCTAGGAATTCTCGAGCATGTCTTTGTTTGGCTTGTCCTAGGATGAATGTGTTGTCCTAGTCAAAGTGGTGTCCTTCCTCATCCATATGTAAGGATACTAATGAGAGAGAGTCATGTCTTTTTGTGGCTAGTTGGTGTTCATGTATGCTGGTGGCTAGTTTTCTGCCTGTTTGTCCAAAGTAGTGTTTGTTACAGTCCTTGCACGGTGTTTCAAAAAGAGATGACTCTCTCTCATTCGTATCCTTACATACAGATGAGGAAGGACACCACTTCGACTGGGACAACACATACACCCTAGGACAAGCCAAACAGAGGCATGCACAAGAATTCCTAGAAACATGGCATCCCAACTGGAACTCTATCAACAAACACATCGAGTTAGACCACATCTACCACCCCCTGAGAAAAGGGACAGGAAGTGACTTCACCACAGGAAATAACATCACCAAGGAAATGACATCATCAAACCAAAGAAACACAAACATATAAATAGAAAGCAATAATTATCAGCAGTGCTTCGCCTGAGGCCCACAGAAGATGTTACCTAGTAGGGTGACGAAACGTCTGGAAATGAACCTTCTAGCTCAGCAAGCAAAACTACATCCAAAAGCTAAGAAGAACCCACACAGACACAGGGAGAACATGCAATCTCCACATAGACAGTTACCCAACCTGGGGCACTCTTGCTGTGAGGCAGCAGTGCTAACCATTGAGTCACCATGCTGCCCTGTCCTTGAATTTATATTCCTCCAACTGTGGTTTGTTGCATAACATTCCCTTCATATCATCATTAGCAGCAGTGTTTATAGCTATCTGGGTCTGAGGCTGTGGAATTCCCTCTCTTAACTCTCCACCTCTCAGTCCTGATTTAAGCAGGTATATAATAACTATCTTGAGTCACCTGTCCTAATTAGGGTAGCTTTTTTTGTCCGATGATACTCTTGTCAAATACCTTGTGTTTTACTACGTTTAAAGTACTATAATAAGTGAAAATTGTTAGCAACAGCATTTTACAGCTTCAAGTCTTTCCATACACTCCTGGTCATTGTTTTATATGTCAAATTAATTTAATCATCTCTTTATTTCCTGTCCTTTCACACTACTTAGATTCTTTCCTGGAGATAATGTTTTACCAAGAACATTGCCCACTTCACTTATTTTTCACAAGTTAAAATCGATGATAGTTCCACAAAGAATACATCACAACCAAAACTCCAAGCCTGCCCTCGCTTGCTGTCCCTAAACATGCATTAGATACAGTCCAACAGCTGGAATTTCAGCTGACTGTTCCCTCAGGCTGGCTCAGAGGTGCTGAGGCCAAACGTGAGCCTTTAATCAGCACAGACCAGACAGTGAACCTGGGGTGGATTCAATGAATGCCTCATCTTCCCTCAATACAAACTTCCAAATTCTGTCACCATCTTAAAATTGCCTCTTTATTTTACTGATATCTTATTCCTCCATGGACCCATTGATCCAATTTACATACTCTTCCTCCCTGCTTGTTCCCAGCACTGTCTGCTTATGGCTGCACTGTGGTCAGTTCAAAGACCTGCGCCATCTATGAATAGTGTCACACCCTTACTTTATAGTCTGGGATTCCTGCTGCTATCAATGACAAGACCTTGCTGGGTTTGGAAAGTATCCCAGACACTCATCCCATGTATTCTTGGTCAGTCACAAAACTGATGCGTGCTTATTTTCCCTCGTCACTCTCATCATTTTCAGGAGACTGTGGTCACAAAGGACATCGCTGAATTACTCTTTGTACTTAACATATAAAATTGCTAGAGTTCTTCAACAACATCTGCACCTCCTCCCACCTCCAGCCCTGGTAGTTTGTGCAGCATAAATCAGGGTCTAAGTGACAATGGGAGGTTACTGGCCTCAGCAATGTAGCAGGAAGGAAAGGGACAGTACCATCTCCTACTCCCTGATTGGGAGAGGGTTAATTTATCCTGGATTCTGCTCTTGATCACCAACTGCATGAACAGGGGCTAAATGAAAACAGGATCAGGTGTCAACTGTGTTTTCTCCATAGGTGAATGCAGCTGTTTGAATTCGGATTTAAATATTACCTTTTTGTCCCAGCAAGTGTGACATCCTTCAGGAAAGTAGGAAGACATTAAAGAAAAATACAGAACAATCTTAATGCACATGTGCACACTCAATATTGTGGTTAATGATCTAAAAATGACGGTCTAGATTCTGGCAGTTTCAGAATTTCAAAAAAAGAAGTAAAACTGAAAATCAGAGCTGGTTTAAGTGGAAACAGTCCCAACATCGTCAGATTGCCAAAATCACAAAACTGATTCCTGCATGTTACTTAGGAAAGAATACTCACTCATCAGCCAATGCGGCCCAAATATGCCTTTATTCCCGCACCAGCGTGAGTACATCTTCTTAACTACCTTCTGAAATGGCTTTGCAAACAAATCAAATGTATAAAACTACTGCAACAAAGGTTAAGAATAATAAAGCTGGGCTAACAGTACAGAGGAGTACTTTCAATACGATGCAACAAGAAGGCTCAAGTTGAGGAGAGTTAAGGGATGGGCTATAGATGTTGGCTTTGCCAGCATATGCTGAAGAATGAATTTTCAAAAACAAATGTACACAAATTCTTTTCTCTCGTGGTGAGCGAAAATTTTAGACACCCAAAAACATCTGCAAAGAATACAGTACTCCAGTTTCCCACTGTCTTTTTTTGATCTGCCAATGTGTTCCTTGGATCATTCACATTCTATGTGCTAATGCTCGACAGGTTATTTGAATTACGTGAGCTATATAAACATAAGGGAGCTCAAAAGCTGCCTGCTACAAGCACAATAAAGAATGCTGCATTGCAGGAACATTTCAGGCTAAGCTTCTAGTCCCAGGAGATTATTATTATCAACAAAACCGCAGCAAGACAATTAGAAGTTCAATTAGTCAAACACAAACATAGAAGATGCAGACATTACATATTTAGATTTTCAAAAGGTCTTTTACAAGTTATTGCACAATGCACTCAATTCCAAGGTCAGTATATGTGGAGTCAGGGGACAGGCAGCTAATATCATGTTAGCATGGTGGTTACAAACAGAAATGAGAGTTAAAATGAACTCTTCAGATTGGCAAAAAGATAGAAAGAAGTTCCACAAAGATTCATTGCTGTTCAAAACTTTATTTAATAGCTTGAACCCAGAACTTGGTAACAACACCAAATTAGGGCATGCAGTTAACACAAGGAAAGAATGTGTCAAAATGGAAGATGACATGAATAAACTTGTTAAATGGGTGCATAATTGTGAAATTAATGTCAACACGTTATCTAAGAGGTGGTGCATTTTGTAGGAAGGATATAGAGGCTGTCTACTGCTGAAATGCAAAGTTTGACTCAGGAGAAAAAGGAATATAGGATGATAAATAAACAAGTTATTAAATGTACTGCTGCAGGTTAATTGGGTAAGTTAAAGAGATGCAAAACATGCATTGGGTTTCTTCCAGTACAGCTGGATTAATACAGCAGCAAAATCACATTAAAATTGTTTAAAAATTGGTAGGTCAAACTTTGGAACACTGTGAATGGTTTTGGACTCCATATTACAAACTGAAAATAGAAAATGATGCACAATGATGACTACAGAACTGGGAGCTTATTACTGTGGGAAAGCTGAACAGTCTATCCCTATTATCTCTGTGAAAGAGAAGGCGGAGGGCTAACCTGTTGAAGTCTTTCAGATAAAAGAGGTTTTAACAGAGTAGAGATGGGAAACAATTTTTCATGGTGGGGGGGCAAAACTAATTTCAGGCCATAGACTCTTGAAAATTAGTTAGAACTTCTAAAGGAAGTTGAGTGAAAAAAAAACTTGTTTACACAGAGAGTGAAGAAAATAGGGAATGTGTGACCCTAAGACCTAGGAGGAGAAGTAGACCATTCAGAACATTGAATCTGCTCCACCATTCAGTGAGATCGCAGTTGCTCAGATAATCCTCAACTCCAATTTCCTGCCTTTTCCTCATCACCTGTCATTCATTTAATTAAAAATCTTTCTATCTCAATCTTAAATATACTTAACGAACCAGCATTACCTTTGATGGTCTGCTCTGCATGTAAGTTAATCAATTGGAGAGCATGAGTCATTAATAGGTGCAAAACTAAGATGATTTGGTGATGGGAAAAGAAATGTTCAGTTGTGTGTAACAGCCTTTCTGGATATTTAAAAAAAGACCAAACATTGACAGGCCTTCTGTAGTAAAGAATTCCACAGAGAGACTACCAACAGAAGAAATTCCTCCTGGTCTGAGTCTTAAACTCTTATCCTGAGATTATGTCGAAATTACTTAACCTCTCTCATCAGAAAATCCCTTCATGTGTGGGATCAACCTTATGAACTCCTGTGGACTGCGTACAATGCCAGTATATCATTCTTTTAGAAAAGGGAAAAGTTGTTTCCAATTTTCCAGATATGGTCTAACTAATATAGTTTTAGCAATACTTCCCTATTTTTATATAATGTAAGCCACCATTTAATTTGTATTTCCTTTTACCTGCTGAACTTTTTTGTTAGCCTTTTGAGGTTTATGCATAAGGGCCCTAATTTGCTCTATGGGGACTGCTTTCCGCAGTCTTTCTCCATTTAAATAATAAGCAGTTCTTCTATTCTTCCTTGCAAAATCCATACCTCATATTTTTTCACATTATATTCCATATGACAAGTTTTTGACCACATACTTGGTCCACATACCTCTGCAGACTCTGTGTCATCCTCTCATTTGCTTTCCAACAGATTATTGTGTCTTCTGCAAACCTGGGTACAGTACATTTCACTTTTTTCATTCTAGTCATTCACAATATTGTAAATAATTGTGGCTCTAGGACTGATCCTTCTGGCATTCCATTAGTCAAAGGTTGCCAGTCTGAAAATGTCACCCTTGCTCCAGCTCCCTGTGAACTATTTGTTCGCCAAGTCTCTGTTCATGCGAATATACCACCTCCATTGGCACTTAATTTGTTAAGTGGCCTAATGTGTCACAGCTTCTCAATATATTTGAGAAGCTGTGACACATTATAACTGCTTTCTTTTTCTCCATGCTGCTTGATAATGCCTCAAAGAATTCTAATGGATTTGTCAGGCATGATTTTACCTTGATGAAGCCATGCTAACAATCCTTGATCACATCATGCATTTCTAAATGCTCTGGTATTACATAATTTATAATAGAGACTTTAACATTTTCCCAATAACAGATGTTAAGCGAACAAGCCTATAGATACAGGTTAAGGAGTAGTTAAGCTATTGTATAATACTGGAGCATAGTATTTGTGGTGATAGGTCTGTACAAGAACGTATCAATGTATGAGCAGTAGGAGAGTCAACGTTTCAGGGATAAGCTGTTCAAAGCTTATGGCCGAAACATCGACTCTCCTGCTCCCTGGATGCTGCCTGACTGGTTGTGCTTTTTCAGCACCACACTTTTTGACACTGGCACCATATGAGACAGGTACAGTATTGGTGGAATCTTATCAATGTATAACAGTAGGATACAATGCTGGACAGGATAGGTCTGTCACTGTATAGCACTGGGGTACAGCACAGGTCAGGACATGTGTCTTTTTATAATACTGGAACACGGCAATGGTGGAGGCAGATCAGTCAATGTATACCACTGGGGTACAGTTCCATTGAGGACAGGTTTGTCACTGTATAATCTGGGTATGGCAATGGTCATGGCAATTTTTTAACTGGACATCATTGCAATCATGAGGTCAAGTCACTTTTGGAATATTGTGTGCAATTCTAGTCTCTCTGCTTTAGGAAGGATGTTGTGAAACTTGAAAGGACCCAGAAAAGATTTACAAGGATGTTGCCAGGGTTGGGGGTTTTAAGCTAAAGGCAGAGGCTGAATAAGCTGGGGCTGTTTTCCCTGGAGCATCAGAGGCTGAGGTGTGACCTTATAGAGGTGTATAAAATCATGAGGGCCATGGATAGGGTAAATAGACAAGGTCTTTTCCCCAGGGTAGGAGTCCAAACCTAGAGTGTATAGATTTAAATTGAGAGAGGAAAAACTTAAAAGAAACCTAAGAGGCAACTTTTCACACAGAAGCTGATGCATGTATGGAATGAGCTGCCCGAGGAAGTGGTGGAGGCTGAAACAATTACAACATTTAAAAGGCATCTGGAAGGGTATATGATTAGGAAGTGTTTAGATGGATATGGGCCAAATGCTGGCAAATGGGACTAAACTAATTTAGGATATCTGCTCAGCATGGACAAGTTGGGTTTGTTGCCATGTTGTACAGCTCCATGACTCTAAGTCTATCACTGTATAGCATTGGGATATTGTATTAGCAGGTACAAGTCAGTCCCATGCAACATGAAACAGCACTGGGAAGTATAGATCTATCATTGTATAAGATGGGAACAGTACTTGTGGGACTGGTCTGTCCATGTGTAACACTCCGTGGGGTCAGGGCTTTCACTATGTGTATCATGCAGCTACAGCAATGGTGAGCTGAAAAATGTGTTGCTGGAAAAGCGCAGCAGGTCAGGCAGCATCCAAGGGCTTATGCCCGAAACGTCGATTCTCCTGCTCCTTGGATGCTGCTTGACCTGCTGCGCTTTTCCAGCAACACATTTTCAGCTCTGATCTCCAGCATCTGCAGTCCTCACTTTCTCCACAGCAATGGTGAGGCCAGGTCTGCCACTGTATAACACTGGAGTACATTACTGGTGGGAACAGGACTGTCACTGTATAACACTGGGGTGCAGTATTGGTGAGTGCAGGTCTGTATATAACTCTGGGGTAGAGTATTGATGGGAACAGGTCTGTCACTGGATTACACTAGGGTAGAGTATGGGTGGATATAAGTTTGTCACTGTATAACACTGGTGTACACTATTGATGGAGACAGGTCTGGCAGTGTAGAACACTAGGGTACAGTACTGCTGGGAACAGGTGTGAAACTGGATAACACTGGGGTACAGAACTGGTGGGGACAAATCTGGTGGAGACAGGTCTGTCACTGTATAACACTGAGGCAATACTGTTGGAGATAGGACTATTATTAAGCAAAAGTGAGGACTGCAGATGCTGGAGATTAGAGTTGAGAGTGTGGTACACAGCAGGTCAGGCAGTATCCGAGGAGCAGGAGAGTCGACGTTTCAGGCAAAAGCGCTTCATCAGGAATGAGGACTGTTGCTGTAGAATACTGGCACACAGTACTGCACTGTCATTGTACAGCACTGGGCTGAGGATCTAAAATCTGGATTTAGGCTGTTGTCAGGAGCAACCATTTAATGCTTGCTTTTACTAACTACAAAAAGGCTTTGAAATGCAAGTAACATAATAAAATGGCATCAGGCTGCAAAGTAACACTATGTTTAAAATGGCATCTCACCGATGCTAAAAGCTGCATTCCTGCCTTGCTGAGCTCACTGAATCAAAGATAAAGCAGAACAACGGACCCATCACAGTATGGAATTAACTAAGCAAGATAGGACATTACTAACCACCTTAGCTAACCTTGAAATGCAGGTGGGAACAAATAACGGGTGGTAAACAACTTTGTTTGTTAGGAAATATCATTGGATTAACCTGCTGTCCATTATGTCATTTTATTACACTTTATTGGATTTACTCTGCAATTAAGGCTATACTATTTCTTAAGAAACATATAAAAATTGCCTTTGTTCCAAGTGAAATTGTGCAGATTCTCCAAGGAATACAGAAGCTTTTAAGCTCTATGTTGCTGGGCAAACGTGTGCCCGGCGTCTTAATAAATTGTGAAATGTTGCTATTGCAGACCATACTCCTGTTGTTTATTTGACCAATCGCGGAACCAAGAGACCCCTCCCGGGGTTTGAGATCTTCAGGGCTATAGCATAGGTGGGGGGAAGTCGGTCACTGTATAACATTGTCGAGAAGTGTGGTGCTAGAAACGCACAGCAGGTCTGGAAGCATCCTGACCTCACTTTCTCCTAGTTACTATATAACATTCCGGTACAGTACCGGAAGAGACAGTTCTGTCAATGACTAACACTGAGATACAATAATAGAGGAGACAGTTCTGTCACTGTATAACATTGGGGTACAGTAGTGGAGGAGACAGGTGTGTCACTGTATGACACTGGGGTACAGTACTGGAGAGAACAGGTCTATCACTGTATAACACTGGAGTACAGTAATGGAGGGAGCAGGTCTTGTCATTGCATAACATTGGGCTACAGTAGTGGAAGAGAGCAGTCCGTCACTGTATAACATTGGGGTACGGTACTGGAAGAGACAGGTCTGTCACTGTACAACACTGAGGGACAGTAATGGAGGAGACAGGTTTGTCACTGTATAGTACTGGGGCACAGTAATGGAGGAGACAAGTCTGTCATTGCATAACATTGGGGTACAGTACTGGAAGAAACAGATCTGTCACTGTATAAAATTGGGGTACAGTAATGGAAGGGCTCATGCCCGAAATGTTGGTTCTCCTGCTCCTTGGATGCTGCCTGACTTGCTGCGCTTTTCCAGCAACACATTTTCAGCTCTGATCTCCAGCATCTGCAGTCCTCACTTTCTCCTACAGTAATGGAAGGTACAGATCTGTCACTATATGGCAATTGGGTACAGTAATGGAGGAAACAGGTCTGTCACTGCAGAAAAACATTGGGGTACAGTACCGGAAGAAACCAGATCTGTCAATGTATAACATTGGGGTACAGTAGTGGAGTACACAGATCTGTCACTGTGTGACATTGGGGTACAATAATGGAGGAGACAGGTCTGTCACTGTATAACATTTGGGTACAGTACTGGAAGAGACAGGTCTTTCAATGTCTAACACTGAGGTAAAGTAATGGAGACAGGTCTGTCACTGCATAACACTGGAGTACAGTAATGGAGACAGATCTGTCACACTATAACATTGGGGTATTGTCCTGGAATAGACAGGTCTGAAACTGTATATGACTGAGGTACAGTAATGCAAGAGACAGATCTGTCACTATAACACATTGGTGCACAGTAATTGAAGAGAAAGATCTGCCACTGTATAATATTGAGGTACAGTAATGGAGGAGACCGATCTGTCACTGTCAAAAACTGGGGTACAGCACTGGAAGAGGCAGATCTGTCAATGTATAACATTGTGGTACAGTAAAGGAGGAGACAGCTCTGCCATGGTATAACACTGGGGTACAGTACTGGAAGAGACAAGTCTATCACTGCATAACACTGGGATGCAGTAATGGAGGAGACTGCCACTGTATAACACTGGGTTACAAGTAATGCAGTAGACAGGTCTGTCAATGTATAACATTGGGGTACGGTAATGGAAGAGACAGGTCCGACACTGTATAAATTTGGGGTACAGTAATGGATGCCACAGGTCTGTCACTGTATAAAACTGGGGTACAGTTAATGAGTTTTGAGAAGATTTGGAGCTCAGCTTGAGGTTCTGGATGTAGGTTTCCTCACTGAGCTGGAAGGTTCATATGTTTAGGTTTGTGATGTCATTTCCTGGAGTGATGCCATTTCCTGTTCTTTTTTCTCAGGGAGTGATAGATAGGGTTGAACTCGATGTGTTTGTTGATAGAGTTCCGGTTGGAATGCCATGCTTCTAGGAATTCTCATGCATCTCTGTTTGGCTTGTCCTAGGGTGGATGTGTTGTCCCAGTCAAAGTGGTGTCCTTCCTTATCTGTATGTAAGGATACTAGTAAGAGAGGGTTGTGTCGTTTTGTGGCTAGTTGATGTTCATATATCCTGCTGGCTACATTTTTTCTCTCTGCCTGTTTGTCCAATGTAGTGTTTTGTAATGGAGGAGACAGGTCTGTCACTGTATATCCTTGGGATACAGTAGTGGAAGAGACAGGTCTGTCACTGTGATACATTGGGGTACAGTAATGGAGGATACAGATTTGTTACTGTATAACATTGAGATATAGTAATGGAGGATGCAGATCTGTCACAGTTGTACATTGGGTTACAGTATTGGAGGAGACAGATCTGCCACTGTATAACATTGAGGTACAGTAACAGGTCTGTCACTATAGTACACTGGGGTACAGTAATGGAAGAGACAGATCTATCACTGTGTAATATTGAGGTACAGTAAAGGAGACAGATCTGTCACTGTCAAACACTGGGGTACAGCACTGAAAGAGACAAGTCTGTCAATGTATAACATTGGGGTACAGTAATGGAGGAGACAGGTCTGTCACTGTATAACTGGATTACAGAAATGCAGTAGACAGGTCTGTCACTGTTTAACATTGGGGTACAGTACTGGAGGAGCCAGATCTGTCACTGTATGATATTGGGGGACAGTAATGGAGGAGACAGGTCTGTCACTGTATGATATTGGGGTACAGAAATGGAGGAGTCGGGTCTGTCACTGTATGATACTGAGGTACCATAATAGAGGAGACAGGTCTGTCACTGTATGATATTGGGGTACAGTAATGGAGGAGACAGGTCTGTCACTGTATGATATTGAGGTACAGTAATGGAGGAGACAGGTCTGTCACTGTATGATATGGAGGTACAGTAATGGAGGAGACAGGTCTGTCACTGTATGATATTGGAGGAGACAGGTCTGTCATTGTATGATATTGGGGTACAGTAATGGAGGAGACAGTTCTGCTACTGTATAACATTGAGGTACATTAACAGGTCTGCCACTATAGTACACTGGGGTACAGTAATGGAAGAGACAGATCTATCACTGTTTAATATTGAGGTACAGTAAAGGAGACAGATCTGTCACTGTCAAAAACTGGGGTACAGCACTGAAAGAGACAAGTCTGTCAATGTATAACATTGGGGTACAGTAATGGAGGAGACAGGTCTGTCACTGTATAATTGGATTATAGAAATACAGTAGACAGGTCTGTCACTGTTTAACATTGGGGTACAGTACTGGAGGAGACAGGTCTGTCACTGTATGATACTGGGGTACTGTATTGGAGGAGACATTTCTGTCACTGTATGATACTGGGGTACAGTAATGGAGGAGACAGATCTATCACTCTGTGATATTGGAGGAGACAGGTCTGTCACTATATGATATTGGGGTACAGTATTGGAGGAGACAGGTCTGTCACTGTATGATATTGGGGGACAGTAATGGAGGAGACAGGTCTGTCACTGTATGATACTGGGGTACAGTACTGGAGGAGACAGGTCTGTCACTGTATGATACTGGGGTACTGTAATGGAGGAGACAGGTCTGTCACTGTATGATACTGGGGTACAGTAATGGAGGAGACATTTCTGTCACTGTATGATATTGAGATACTGTATGGTATTGGAGGAGACTGGTCTGTCACTGTATGATACTGGGGTACAGTAATGGAGGAGACAGGTCTGTCACTGTATGATATTGGAGGAGACAGGTCTGTCATTGTATGATATTGGGGTACAGTAATGGAGGAGACAGGTCTGTCATTGTATGATATTGGAGTACAGTAATGGAGGAGACAGATCTGCTACTGTATAACATTGAGGTACAGTAACAGGTCTGCCACTATAGTACACTGGGGTACAGTAATGGAAGAGACAGATCTATCACTGTTTAATATTGAGGTACAGTAAAGGAGACAGATCTGTCACTGTCAAAAACTGGGGTACAGCACTGAAAGAGACAAGTCTGTCAATGTATAACATTGGGGTACAGTAATGGAGGAGACAGGTCTGTCACTGTATAACTGGATTATAGAAATGCAGTAGACAGGTCTGTCACTGTTTAACATTGGGGTACAGTACTGGAGGAGACAGATCTGTCACTGTATGATATTGGGGTACAGTAATGGAGGAGACAGGTCTGTCACTGTATGATATTGGGGTACAGTAATGGAGAAGACGGGTCTGTCACTGTATGATACTGGGGTACAATACTGGAGGAGACAGGTCTCACTGTATGATATTGGGGTACTGTAATGGAGGAGACAGGTGTGTCACTGTATGATATTGTGTACTGTAATGGAGGAGACAGGTCTGTCACTGTATGATACTGGGGTACAGTAATGGAGGAGACAGGTCTGTCACTGTATGATACTGGGATACAGTACTGGAGGAGACAGGTCTGTCACTGTATGATACTGGGATACAGTAAAGGAGAATACTGGTCTGTCACTGTATGATATTGGGGTACAGTAATAGAGGAGACAGGTCTGTCACTGTATGATACTGGGGTACTGTAATGGAGGAGACAGATCTGTCACTGTATGATACTGGGGTACAGTAATGGACGAGACAGGTCTGTCACTGTATGATATTGGGGTACTGTAATGGAGGAGACAGGTCTGTCACTGTATGATGCTGGGATACAGTAAAGGAGAAGACAGGTCTGTCACTGTATGATATTGGGGTACAGTACTGGAGGAGACAGGTCTGTCACTGTATGATACTGGGGTACATTAATGGAGGAGACAGGTCTGTCACTGTATGATATTGGGGTACTGTAATGGAGGAGACAGGTCTGTCACTGTATGATATTGGGGAACATTAATGGAGGAGACAGGTCTGTCACTGTATGATATTGGGGTACAGTAATGGAGGAGACAGATCTGTCACTGTATGACATTGGGGTACAGTACTGGAGGAGACAGGTCTGTCACTGTATGATATTGGGGTACAGTACTGGAGGAGACAGGTCTGTCACTGTATGATACTGGGATACAGTAAAGGAGAAGACAGGTCTGTCACTGTATGATATTGGGGTACAGTACTGGAGGAGACAGGTCTGTCACTGTATGATACTGGGGTACTGTAATGGAGGAGACAGGTCTGACACTGTATGATATTGGGGTACAGTAATGGAGGAGACAGGTCTGTCACTGTATGATACTGGGGTACAGTACTGGAGGGGTCAGGTCTGTCACTGTATGATATTGGGGTACAGTAATGGAGGAGACAGGTCTGTCACTGTATGATATTGGGGTACAGTACTGGAGGGGTCAGGTCTGTCACTGTATGATATTGGGGTACAGTAATGGAGGAGACAGGTCTGTCACTGTATGATATTGGGGTACAGTACTGGAGGGGTCAGATCTGTCACTGTATGATATTGGGGTACAGTAATGGAGGAGACAGGTCTGTCACTGTATGATACTGGGGTACAGTAATGGAGGGGTCAGATCTGTCACTGTATGATATTGGGGTACAGTAATGGAGGAGACAGGTCTGTCACTGTATGATACTGGGGTACAGTAATGGAGGGGTCAGATCTCTTACTCTCTCAGTTATAGTCGGTAACTCACACCCTGTTAACCCGGTTCTCTCGTGGCCCCCCGGCCATTCCGCTGGGGTGCCGTCTCACCTGGTTCTGCCCCATGCTCGGGACATGTATTTTCCCGCTCCAGGAACCGCCGAACACGGAGACCAGCCTGGTCCCCCTCGCTGGGATCCCGGCGCGGCCTGTACTGTAGCCGAGACAGACCAGAACACACCGAGCAAACCAGCAATCGCGTTTCAAAATATGGAGTGTCACAGTGAAGAAGCGGGTATGAGATTACTGGAAGGTGTACTTTCAGTTCTGATGGAGAGTTACTGGAATCGAAACGTTTTCTTTCCACAGACACTACCAGACCTGCTCCTTTTTTCTAGGAATTTTAGTTTCTGTTTCTGAAGTTCAGCATCCGCAGTTCTTTGTTTCAGTTTACTGTTGTGTGTTCCTGGATTGCATCGTGTTCGACCTTTGCATTTTGTTCTGGGATTACATGGTGTTATTGGGGTTACATTATGTTCCTGTGTCAGTGGGGATATATTGTGTTCCTCAATTCAGTTGTGATAGGTCACAGGGTTAGTTTTGTGTTCCTGAGGTTACATAATGTGTCCGGATTACGTGGTGTCGACGTGTTATTTTGTGTTCCTGCGGTTACAGGTCCCGGATTCCCTTTGAAGCTTCCTTTAATATTTGCAACAACTTTTGTCCTCAGATAATCTCAATCGTTGTGGGTGGTTGAAAGCAACTTACATTTCTCTAGCAGTCATCATGACTACCAGATTTCTCATTGTATTTTACAATCAATTAAGTACTTCGCAGTACTTTTTGGAATGTAGAAAGGCTGGTCGCAAATTTGCTGTTAAATAAGTAAGGTATATGAGCTGAATTAAGCCATTTGGTCATCAAGTCTGCTCTGCCACTAAATCATGGCTGATATGTTTCTCAATCCCAAGCTCCTGCCCTCTCCCCATAACCCTTGATCCCCTTTACAAATCAAAAATCTATCTACACAGTGTCTCTGCCATAACGACACTCAAACACTTGGCCTCCACAGCCTACTAGAGCAATGAATTTCACAGATGCACCACCCTTTGAGTGAAGAAATTCCTCATCTCAGTTTTAAAGGGTCATCCTTTCACTCTGAGGCTGTGCCCTTGGGTCCCAGTCTCCTTTTCTTATGGAAACATCTACTCTATCCAGACCTAATTTTCTGCAAGTTTCAATGCGATTCCCCTTCATCCTTTAAACTCTATTGAGTACAGACCTAGAGTCCTGAACTGCTTCTCATATGACAAGTCATTCATTACTGTGGTCATTCTTGTAAACCTCCTCCAACCCTCCTACACTAGCACATCATTCCGTACATACAGGGTCCAAAGTTGCTCATGATATTCCCAGTTTGGTCTGACCAGAGCCTTATACAGTCTCAGCAGTACATCCCTACTCTTATATACTAACTCTTTTAAAATGCATTTTCCTTCCAAACTGCCAACTGTTAACCTTAAGAGAATCCTGAACGACAACTCCCAGGCCCATTTGTGCTTCAGATTTCCAAGCCTTTCCCCATTTAGAAAATACTCTCTACCTCTATTCTTCCAACCACTGTGTGTAACCTCACACTTTCCCACAATGTATTTCATCTGCCAGTTCTTTGCCCACTGTCCTAGCCTGTCCAAGTCCTTCTGCAGCTCCTCACTTCCTCTGCACTACCTGTCCCTCCACCTCACTGTATCATCTGCAAAGTTTGCAACAATGCCCTTAGTTCCTTTTCACATGGCAAGCTCCTGCAAACATTAATGTGAAAATGTCAAGGTGATCTGATTTTGTAATGTTGATTGAGAGATAAATATTGGACAGACAAGAAAAACAACTCCCCTGCACTTTCCTTGAAATCATTGCCACCACCATATAATAGCAATAATTTAAGACTGACACTTCTGATGTGTTTCTATATATAATTGTGGTTATGGCAGACTCAATGCCAGGTTTATGGCCACTGTCGTAGAGTCAAAGTCATAGAGGCCTAAGGCACAGCCCTTCAGCCCATTAGTCTATGCCAATCAAAAACAACTCAAACTATTTTAATTCCATTTTCCAACATTTGGCCTACCGCCTTGTATGTCTTGACATTGAAAGTTTATATCTAAACACTTCTTGAATGTAATGAGAGTTCTGTCTCTACCACCCTGACAGGCATTGTGTTTCAGATTCCCACCACCCTTACATCTCTTTAAACCTTCTCTCCCTTATCTTAAATTTATGCCTCTGGTCACTGATCCTTCCATCCAGGAGAAAAGTTCCTTCCTGTCTACCTTATCAATGTTGCTTATAATTTCTTTTCATCCCAATCATGACCCCCTCTGCTCCATGGAAAACAACTCCAGTCTACTCAGTCTCTTAACTTAAACTCTCCGTCCTTGGCAATGTCCTGGTAAATCTCTACACCCTTTCCAGCGAAATCACATCTTTCCTACAATGTGGAATTTAGAATTTACACAATGCTGTAATTGTGGGACCAGTGAATCCAGTGTGTCCTGGATACCAAGGGTCTTACACAGGACTGGAGGAAGATAAAAACAAGGTAGGCTTATGACACATCCTGACGGCTAAAAACAGCAGAAGCCTTAGAGGAGCACAGAATGCGCAAGGGGAAGCTTAAAAATGGAAATTAGGAGAACAGAAAGTGGGTATGAAAGAGCTATGGCAGATAAAATAAAGGAAGATTCTAAGTTATTTTACGAACACATTAGTAGTAAAAGGATAATTAGGGAAAGGCCCACAGCACTATTTGTGCATGGAGTCCTCCCAGCCCAGTTGTATTCTCTCTTCCGCCTTCTTCCATCGGGCTTAAGATATAAAAGTTTGAACACATGAACAGCTTCTTCCCCGCTGTTATCAGACTTTTGAAGGGACCTCTTAAATGTTAATTCTGACCAGTCTCTCTGCACCTTCCCTGCAGTTGTAACACTGTATTCTGTACTCTGTTTTGCTGCTCTGATGAATTTTGTACAGTATAATCTGCCTGTATAGCATGAAAAAAACACTTTTCACTGTTTCAGTCAATTGTAGATGTACAGTAGCGCCTCGACATACGAACGACCGCGTTCACGAACAAATCAGTTTATGAACAGGATTATACATAAAATTTTCCTTCAGCGTACGTACAAAATTCAAGGTACAAACGAAGGTATGAGCGCAAAAAGCCCGTGTGCAACGATGTGGTTTCATTGTTCTGCTTTTCTATGTGCTTGTTGAAAGCAAAAGTTCTCGGGCCCCGCGTGATCTCATTCAGCTCGTCTTTGGAGCTTGCACTGTGAATGCTATCCGAACAATGGGAAAGATTGATTCAGTTCGCAAACTTTTCGGTTTGCGAACCGGGTCCTGGAATGGATTAAGTTCGTAAGTCGAGGCGCTACTGTATTTAAAATTACCAGGGTCTGGACATAGTGGATTGGGAGATATTGGTTCCACCGGTGAAAAGTCAAGAAAAAGAAGGTGTAGTTTAAAGTAATTTTTTTTAGATTACTTACAGTGTGGAAATAGGCCCTTCAGCCCAACAAGTCCACACCGACCCGCCGAAGCGCAACCCCCCCAAACCTATTCCCCTCCATTTACCCCTGCCCCTAACACTACGGGCAATGTAGCATGGTCAATTCACCTGACCTGCACATTTTTGGAGCGTGGGAGGAAACCGGAGCATCCGGAGGAAACCCACACAGACACGGGGAGAAAGTGCAAACTCCACACAGTCTGTTGCCTGAGGCGGGAATTGAACCCAGGTCTCTGGTGCTGTGAGGCAGCAATGCTGTGCCACCATGCTGCCCACAAGAAGAAAAAGCAACATATGAAAAATAAATTTTCCTACAGAAAATGGTGAGGATCTGGAAAAAAAACTGCCTGTGAATGATGACAGTTTCAATAATGCTTTTAAAGTGAATTACAACAATATTTGAAATGGGAGAAGGGGCAGGGTAATGGAGAGAAAACAGGACAATGGAACTGAATGAATAACTGACTCAGAGAGCAGGTTTGGATATAATAAAGTGGATGGGTACCTTGTGCATTGTAACAATTTAGTGCTTCTGTCACCCCTTCTTTCCATTGAATTTACAGTTGCTTGAAAGCTCTTAAATCTCTAACTTCTAATTCTGATCAACCTGAAAAATTAACTTTCTCTCTCCACAGATGATGCCTGACCTCAGTGTCTACTGCACTTTCTGGTTTTCAGATTTCTAGCACCAAAGTAATTTTGTTTTTCTCTCCAGTAATTCTTCCATTTACTCAGTGGTAAATAACTTTTGAGAGACAGAAACATTTCTGAACTATTGTTCTCCATGTAGAAAGTCAATTTCTGGACCAAGCATTAATGCCAACATTGCAGTTTTATTGTCAAAACAGCATATGGTGAAAACTCCCAAAAGCCAAAAAAACTATTGTTAGGTATTTTTATGTAGCATCTGATGAAAGCATCTCAGTCACCTTTAGACAATGAATTATGATTTAAGCGCAAGGGAACCAAATTAACTGTTTTTTGCAAACACATACACCAACCATTTTGTACCAGTGATGAAGACCAATTAGTATATATTTTGCTGAAACTGTAGCTATTAAGGGAGGTAACAAAGAAAACTCCCTGGGCTTCCTTTCCATGGAAGCAATAATGTCTGTCTGCACAGTAATCCATACTATTTCATCCAAAAATCATGATTACCACATTGCTGCATTCCCCAAGTTGGAGGGTGAGCATTGATTATATGCTTAAATCCTAAATAGCAACTTAAAAACAACCTTCTAGAGAGGCAATATGCTATCATGCAAGGTTCACAAAATTAAATACTATTTGGTGAGAGTGAGAATCGGAAGAACTTAACTGATTACAGCTCTGTTGCAGCTTTTACCTATTTGAGTTATAAATATTCTCAAGTTTAGGAAGTATATATAGCTGAGAATAGAGTCTAAGTTTCTTCCAATAATATTTACAATTTCTGTTTATCTAGCACTTGGACTAAAACATCAGCAAAACAAAATTAACATCAAGCCACATAAAGAATTATTTGGGCAGATTCAAAAGCCAGGTCAAATAGGTCTAAGGCGTATGTTTAAAGAAGAAAAGAGGGGGTGAGAGAGAGAGAGAGACTGAGAAGTTTAGATAATAAATGCCAGAGTTTAGGCATAATCAGCTAGATTTCAGCACAAAAAACATTGAATTCTAAAGGCAGAACTAAAGGTTAACTGCCTGTTCATACTAAGGAAATATACATTTGTGTAGTACTCTTTCCATTCATAAAATTCTATAATTTTATAATAGTTCATGTATATTTTCAACAAACAAGTGAATCAATGGTTATGGATGCAGATAGAAAAATGGAGTTGAAAACGCACTAGATCAACCATGATCTTACTGAGTGACCGAGCAGGCCCAAAGGGCTAAATGGTGAACTCCTATTTCTGAATCCTCTGTTTACTTTCATTGACACTGTTTATGACCAATTGCTCAACCCATGATTCATCCTCCCATTGTGTTTGCTGCTGCCAGAAGCACACTTTTTTTCTCATTATATACCACAACTCAACAAGCTCCCCTTTTAAAAAATCTCCCTTCTTGCATTTCAGCATGTTATAATTTTACATCCAACAGCTTCCTGAGTAATGCTGTTCCAAGGTAAATAGACCTCCAATATCCCTCTGACCCCACTCATGTTGTATATATGACTGGTTTCAAGAGTAATTTCTGCTATTAAGTGAGTCCACCATTGCCTGGTCACAACTTCCACTAATTTCCACCCCCATCCAGCTCAAACTACCCCAACTCCAGCCTCTGACGAGAAAGCCATTAAAGCAGCAGAAATCTCTTTAAAAATCACAATATCAGTTGTTTTATAAGCCTTCCCCTTAGGAGAGATCAAGATCTGTAAAACAAGAGGAAATAGTGACGCAGATTCAGAGAGGAGTCCACAAATTATTGCTTCTTCCTACAGCCTTTCCATCCTACCCTATGGTGATCTAGGAAATCATAGTTTAACTGACTGAGGACCAGAGTATTCATTAATTGTCCTTTTTCAGAATAAATCTGACAACTATCTTGGAATTACCCACCCTCTCTTGGATGGAAGGTGATTCCAAGTGTTAAAATGGAAGTTAATTCCACTTTTGTGTTTATATTTGAGACAGGATTGACACATTGATTGTTTCCTGCAGCAAATGGTGTGATGAGGAAGATCAAGCTTCCATATAATGGAGATGCTCTTTCTATATACATAGACAGATAGATAGACAAACAAGGCTCTCAAGTGTCTCCAAGTTTGTCTACATTACTATCACTGTATTCTAACAGATGAAAGGCTTCACAGACAATCAATTTTTCAATGTATAATTTCAGTTACATCACATTGCAAATATTTGCTATAAATCCTGTGTTACGATCAAGCCCTCCACTATCACCTGATGATGGAGTGTCGCTCCGAAAGCTAGTGTGCTTCCAATTAAACCTGTTGGACTATAACCTGGTGTTGTGTGATTTTTAACTTACTCCGCATTGTCACTCTTACATTAACAGAAAGGCCTACAGGTCAACCAGTCCATCCCACATGGGTGTTTTGTTCACTGCCCTTCAAGCATTCAGAGTGTGTATGTCAAACCCAGCACAGTCGTGTCATGCTATGAACTTTCAGCTAATACTTTTAAAAATTGGACAAAAACAAATGGTTGATGCAAATTATTTGGCTATTGGCATTTGAACTATAGACAGTACCAGGTCTCCAGTGGATAGCTAATTAAATATGGACATTCATAGACATCCAAGAAATTCACATAATTCTTGGTGGGCCCAACACAAAAACAGACTATCTCCTCTCTGTGATTCATACTCGGCAAAAGGGAAGATGGAAACTCAAAGGTCACCAGTGACTTCCCATTGCATCACAAATGCCCTTCTGTCCACATCAGACTGAGTGGGCTGCAACAGTTGATCTACAACACAGTACAGTCAGTTCTTCTATAACACCATGGTTGGATTCTTATGCAACCCCATGTTATAGAAAAATAGCACTTTTGAAACAGCACTTAACATGTCAATGACATAATTGCATTACAGCCAAAACACGTTTTGAAAGTTTGCACTTTAGAAACACCATTCCCAATTTGTCAATCGCATTACAGCAAATTCACGTTGATGAAACATGCATTCCAGCAGACAACCTCTATGTGGCATCAACACCACACTTTATTTGGAAAATACCTTGAATGTTCAAAAAGCTGCTTTTTTATAAATTACCTTGAACTTTTGGAAAGCCATATGTTTTCTTTGTCTATTTTAAAAGTCAGCTAAGTGCTGGTTGCAGTTGGTCATCAGTTGTTATTTGGTCAGAAATCCAAAACATGAACTAGCTGCAAGTTATCAAGCAGTCAAGGTAATTAACAGCAATACCTTGAAGCTGGGAGATACTTACAGAGATCCAACTTGAAGTTCATCTGAGGATCAATCTCCCAGTCATTCTACTACAACAAGGAAAAGCAATGGCCTAATGGTATTATCACTAGGCTGTTGACTCAGAGAAAGTGAGGACTGCAGATGCTGGAGATCAGAGCTGAAAATGTGTTGCTGGAAAAGCGCAGGTCAGGCAGCATCCAAGGAGCAGGAGAATCGACGTTTCAGGCATGAGCCCTTCTTCAGGAATCTGTTGACTCAGACCCAGGTTCAAATCCCAACATAGTAGGATTTGACATAAATGACACCTTTGTTAGAGAAAACATACAACACCATCAACAATATCCTGACAGGCATAAAATTCATAAAAGAGGAGGAGAATGACAGCAGATTTCCATTCCTGGATGTGACTGTTGAACGTACAGTTATTGGAGAGTTTCAAACCAGCATCTACAAAGAAACAACAAACACTGACCAAATACTTAACTTCAGAAGCAATTATCCCAACACCCCTAACGGAGCTGCATCAAGACATTATTTTGATGAGCTTCATCACACTGCAGCACCCAAGAACTACAAAAAACAGAAGAAAAATATTTATACAACATTTTCAAGAAAAATGGATACCCAATAAACACAATCCGCTGATTCCTCAGAAACAAACCCAAACAATCAGGCACAATGCAACCAAAAACTATAGCCACATTACCTTACATCAAAGACATATCAGAAATGACTTCCAGACTACTCAGACCCTTGGCATCATGGTAGCCCACAAACCTACCAACACACTTAAACAATGACTAATGAACCTAAAGGATCAATTAGATATTACCAGCAAAACTAACATTATTTACAAGATACTGGGCAAGAATTGTAAAAAACACTACATCAGACAAACTAACAAAAAACTTGTCGCTTATTCCACTTTGTGATGACAAAGGTGTCGTCTATGTCAAATCCTACTATGGTAGGATTTGAACCTGGGTCTCTAAGTCAACAGCCTAGTGGTAATACTATTAGGCCATTGCCTTTCCTTGTTGTAGTAGAATGACTGAGAGATTGTCAACAGGATACATGAACACCAACTGGCCACCAAAAGACAAGACCCACTATCACTAGTTTCTATACACAGATGAAGAAGGACACCACTTTGACTGGGACAACGCACACATCCCCAGACAGGTGAAACAAAGACATGCACGAGAAATCTTAGAGGCATGGCATTCTAACCAGAACTCCATCAATAAACACTAATTTAGATCCTATCTACCTTCCCTTGAAGAAAAAAAGAAGCGGAAATGACATGCCCCACCTTAAGAAACCAAGACCTTATAAAGAGAGAGGCAGGACATACCACTAGTGTTTCACTGGAGATGCTCACTAATGATGTTATCTAGTATGGTGACGAAACGTCTGAAAACAAACCTTTGAACTCAGCGAGCTAACTTACATACTTAGCATCAACCTGAGCTACACATCTTCTCAAAGATCGCTAACATTTAAGAGTATTAAGAGAAACATTTGAAACAGCATAGTTGACTGGGTAACAGGGCTTGTGCTGGGAAATGGGATTAGATGGGAACTGTCTGATGACTGATGTGGACATAATGGAATGAAGGCCGTCTGTCAGTGGTATAATCACCTGACTCTGTGAATGTTCAATTTTATTGCAAGGGGAATTATATATAAAAGTAGGGATGTCTTGTTATAAGTACACATGGTATTGGTGAGACCACATTTGAAATAGTGCATATGTTTTGCTCTTCTTTCTTAAGGAAGGATATACTTGCTTTGAGACCAGATCAGCTGAGGTTCACTAGGCTGATTCCTCTGAACAAAGGGTTGGTCTTCTGAGGAAAGGTTGGGTCTCATTGGCAAGTACACAGTTTTAAAATAAAGGGTCTCTGAATTAAGATGCAGGTGATGAGGAATTTATTCTCACTAGTCTTTGGAATTTTCTTCTCCAGAGTGTAATGGAGGACAGTTCATTGAATATTTTCAAGACTGAGTAAGATAGATTTTTGATCTAAAATTGAGTCACAAGTTATGGGTGGTAGATAGGAAAGTGGAGTTATGGCCATATCAGATCAGCCATGATCTTACTGATTTGATTTGTTATGGTCAGATGTACTTAAATACAGTGAAAAGTTTTGTTTGTGTGCAGTATAGGCAGATCATAACATACAGGGACATACAGATCATAGGATGTTTGAACAGAGCAAGACATTCAAAGTTATAGCTGCACAGAAGGTGTACAACAAGCAAGATCAACATTAGATTTGAAATTTGAGAGGTCCATTCAGCAGTCTAATAACAACAGGGAAGAAACTATTCTTGAACCTGTTGGTACGTGTGTTTAGGCTTTTGTATCTTCTACAAAGAAGTTGGGCGGGATCTTTGTTGACGTTGGCTGACTTTCTGTGGCAATAATGAGTGTAGATGTGGGGTCAAGAGATGGAAGGTTGGCTTGTGTGCTGGTCTGGGCTGTTTTCATAACTTTGAGGTTTCTTATGGTCTTAGGCAAAGCAGTTGCTGTACCAAGCTGTGATATGTTGCACTCATAAAAGTTTGTCAGGGTCATCATGGACGTACCGAATTTCCTTAGCCTCCTGAGTAAGAACAAGCGTTGTTATGCCTTCTTGATTGTCGCGTTGAAGTGGGTGGTCCAGGACAGGTTGTTGGTTATCGTCATTTCTAGGAACTGACGATTTCGACCACTCCACCTCAACTCCATTGATGTAGATAGGGGCATGTCCACCTCTTTGCTTCTTGAAGTCAATGATCAGCTCTTTAGTTTTGCTGGCATTGAGGGAGAGACAGTTATTTTTGCACCAGGTCACCAAGCATTCTGCCTTGTCATTGTTTGATCCAACCTACAATGGTGGTATTGTCAGTGAACTTATAGATGGAGTTCGGATGAAATTTGGCCACATAATCATGATTGTACAGGTAGTACAGTAGGGGGCTGAGTATGCATCCTTGCAGGGCACTGGTATTGAGGATTATTGTGGAGGAAGTGCTATTGTCTATCTTCACTGATTGAGGTCTATGGGCCTGGAGGTTGAGAATCCAGTTGTAGAGAACGGAGCAGAGACCTCGGTCTCAGAGTTTCTAGATTAGTTTGATTGGGATTATAGTGTTGAAGGCGGAACTGTAGTCGATAAATAGAAGCCTGACATAGGTATCCTTATATCCAGATGTTCCAGGGATAAGTGTTGAGCCAGGGAAATGGCATCTGCAGTTGTATCGTCAGCAAATGACAAGGGATCAAGACAGGCTAGAGTTGATGTGAGGCAAGACTAACCTCTCGAAGCACTTCATAATTATGGAGGTCAGAACCACTGGGCATTGTCATTGAGGCACGTTGTATGTGTTTCCTTTGGTAACAGGATGATGGTGGGTTTCTGGGGTGGGACTTCAGATTGTAGCAAGGATAAGTTAAAGATATCAGCAAAAACTCCTGCCAGCTGGTCCACACAGGATCTGAGTGCACAGCTGGAGACTCCAACTGGGCCAGTCACTTTCCTTGGCTTCACTCTCAAGAAGGCCAATCTGATGTCAACAGCAGTGACTGAGGGAACAGTTGCATCTGGTGCTGTTGGGACGGGTTACACCATCTCACTGGCATTTGCTTGAACTGAACATAAAAATCAATGAACGCATCAGGGAGGGATGTGTTTTTATCCGCATTTCTGTTCTGCTTCATTTTGCATCTTGGCATGTTGTGTAGGCCTTGCCACAAGGGGCAGCAGGCATCTGCATAGGTCTCTAGTCTAGTCCAGTATTGCTTCTTGGCATCTCTAATGGCCTTGTGGAGGTCATATCTGATTTCCTGTAAAGGTCTCACTTGAACACCACTGGCCTGGTGTTCAGGAGGCAATAGATTTCCCAGTTCACCATTTTTCTGGTTGCACTACATATAGATCGACTTAAGGGTCAGAGAGATGTACAGCATAGAACAGGCCTTTTGGTCTAAATCGACCATGCTGACCAGGTATCCTAAATTAACGCAGTCCCATTTTCGAACACTTGGCCTATATCCCTCTCAATCCTTCCTATTCATATACCCATCCAGATGCCTTTTAAATGTTATAATTGTACCAGCTTCCAACAAGTCTTATGGTGGCTCATTCCATACACACACCACCCTTTGCATGAAAATAATGCCCTTAGGTCTCTTTTACATTTTTCCCCTCTCACCCTAAACCTATGCCCTCCAAATCTAGACTCCCCCACCCCAGGGAAAAGACCTTGTCTATTTATCCCATCCATACCCCTCATGATTTTAGAACCCTCTGTAAGGTCACCCCTCAGCCTCTGACACTCTAGGGAAAACAGCCCTGATCATCATTATTCAATCTGCTACAAAAAAAAACTTTTGATCACACGAAAGCCGATAAACAATGCATTTGTTACACAGTCATTCACTATATTTCCCCCTTCCTAACAACAGTGTTTTGTACATACAGTCAACCAGTTTTGAGTTGTTCAGTGTTTGTACAGGACAGAAGTTTGAACAACCTCTTCTGTAAGCCTGTCCATCAAAGTGATGACAATGCAGGTGAAGGCCTGCATCACAATGCTGTTCCTTCATCAGGTGAAAAGAAGGTGCAGCACTCCAAAAGCTTGTAATTTCAAATAAACCTATTGGACTATAACCTGATGTTGTGTGACTTCTAACTGTTTACCACCCCAGTCCAACAGTGGTACTTCCACATCATGTTGCAGCAGGCTGAGTGCAAACTAGAGAGCCTAACCTAAGAAAATAAATATAGAAACAGGAATAGATCATAGGGTTCCTTTTTTTAAAAATAAATATTTTTATTGAAAACCTTTTACAAAACATTTATGTACAAAGAAAAAGAATAATATCAAAACAGAAACAAAAAGGCAGTACAAAAAAGGCCATAACAGTACCATTGTTAATAAACGACTTACTATTTTACCACAGCAAACATATCGACTTAAACTAAACTACAAACATATTAAATAAATATTAACTTAAACTAAATTCAAATAATGTAAATAATATCTCACTACTTAATTCTATCTCACTCATCACACTTTCACTGAGGCTCTGATCCCTAGGAGCACCATCTACAGTCCCCGTATTATTTTTCCTCCAGTCTTCTCCTCCCAGAGCCCTACAGGCACCCATACTGATTCACACGAAATCAGGCTATATCACGGCCCTGATTAATATTGCTGATAAGTCAGCATCAATATAATTTAAAAAGGGCCGCCACGTCTTGTAAAACTCCATTTATGGTGCTCCATATTTGTGAGGTAATCTTGGGGAAGATGCTCTATCACTAACCTATGCCACCCCATAAGACCTAGTGGTTTTTCTGACGTCCAGTTCATCAGAATGTTCCTCCTCGCACAGTGGGTCAGAATATTACACAATCCGCATTCCCCCAGACAGGGCAAATTTGGCAACCCCAAAAGGAGAAATACCGGATCCACATTAATTTTCAATCCCCAGGATAACCTTTAGCTCCCTTACTATAGCATTCCAGTATTTCTGGATCTTACAACAGGACCAGTAACAATGTGTAAGAGTGCCTATACTAATTTTACATTTGGGATACCCTGATGATACTCCTCTCTTGAACTTAGCTAGCCTCTCTGGTGCCATATGCAACCTTCAATTGCATGGCCTGTGCTCTATTACATACTGAGATTTTCCTTACATTCCCCCAGATGTCTTCCCATATCTCCAATAAAATATCCTCTCCTAACTCTCAACATACAGAGTCCTTCCATATCCGGCAGGGAGCAACGTTTCTGTAAACGATATAAAGTACTGAGTGAAAGAGCACCTGTACACCGTAGTATTCTTTTCTCCACGTCTGATTTGTAACATTGAATCAGGAGCATGGTCTTCCTCTGTATCTAGTCCTTATCTGGAAAGATCGGAAAAGGTCCCTATTAGACAATCCATATTTCTGACTTAACTGACTAAATTACATCAGGACCTCCCCCTCAAATAAGTCTCCCAGGCAGAAGATTTCCTTATTCTCCCATGCCTAAAGCCAGAGTCCATTGTTGCAGGTTTAAATCCTTGGACTCCCACCAATGGGGTAAATGGCGAACTCTTAGACCCAATTGCCCTCGTCTTGCTTCATTATCCTCCAGGCTTTTACCATATTTAAGATAATTGGACTAGCATTGCTGGGTCACGGATTTCATCTTGTCCATAAATAATAAATTAATTAGGATGCATCTCAATTGTGAGACTTCAATATCAAGCCAAATCGACTCTGAATCCCCCCATAACCTGTCACCAACATATGTTAACAGAGCACTAATTTGGTATTTCTTCAAATCCAGAAAATCAACCCCTCCCTCGACCTGCGAAAGCTGCAATTTAGTGAATTTAGTCAGAGGATGCTTGAGGCACCAAATAAAGGACCCTAGCCAACCATTGAGCCTCCGTAACACTTGTTGAGGTAACAACAACAGAAGCACTCTCATGGGGTTCAGCATTCGAGGAAGAACATTCATCTTAATCAGGGCTATTCAGTTTAGGCACCTCCACTAATCCCCCTACAGGCATGGCTTCAGATTTTGTAAAATTGATCTTGTAACCTGAGAAACCACCATATGAATTAATTGTTTGGATCAGTCGAGGAACCGACGTCTCTGGATTGGCCAAAAGTAAAAGGACATCGTCAGCATATAGAGTGACCTTATAGTCCCCCAATCCCATCTTCGGCACTACTATTTCAGGATCCCTCCTGATAGTTTCAGTTAATGGTTCAATTGCCAAGGTAAATAACACCAGTGATAAAGGACACCCATATCGACTACCTCTTCTAATATTAAAGTTGTTTTACTTAATACCGTTTGTAATGACTGCCGCCTTAGGATCATTATACAAGACTGCCAACAATCTGGCAAAGGATTCCCCCAAACCAAAATGCTCGAGAACCTCAAATAGATACGGTCATTCAATCTGACCAAACGCCTTTTTCTGCATCTAGGGAGACCACAAATCCCAAAATCAATCTTTACTGGCATACCTGTACTGTATTCAGTACTCTCCTACTATTGTTGGAGGAGTTACGGCCCTTAACAAAACCTGACTGGTCTTCTTTCATAACATGGGGCAGGACCTTCTCCAACCTGAGCCACCTTGGATAGAATTTTGAAATCTACATTCAACAGCGAAATTGGTCTACATGAAGTACATTCTTCAGGGTCCTTTAAAATGAGGGAGATATTAGCCTCCCTAAGAGTAGGTGGCAGACAATCCCATGTATAAGAATATTTGTACATCCCCAGAAGTGGCTCCACTAACATGTTTATAAATTCCTTATAGAATTCAGTTGGGAACCCATCTGGCCCTGGTGTTTTCCACCCTGGAGATGCCTTATTGCTTCTTGCACTTCCTGTACCGTTAAAGACGCATTCAAAAGGGAAGTCTGCTCCGTACTTATTTTGGGGAGGTCCAGATTTTCAAAAAGGACTGCATTCCCATTGTACTGTGTTCACCTCCCTCCGACCAATACAGCTCTACAAAGTATTCCCTAAAGCTAACATTGATCTTCTTCAATTCGCAGGTATTTGTACCAGCCTTCTCCCTAACGGAGATAATAGATTGGGAAGTCTTTTTTCCACCTAGTCAAATAAGCCAGATATCTAGCAGGCTTATCTCCGAATTCAAACAGTCTCTGTTTGGCAAAGGAGACCTTTTAGCCACTTGTGTGTGCATTGAGTCTGGAGCAGCCGGGAGAGCCGTGACCCACTGAGGCTTCACCAATGACAGCCTATTATGTTTTCTCAGCTACCTTCAGCTGGGCCTCCAGCATCTGTTGCTGCTCCTCCCTCTACTTCTATCTACTCGTCGAATATGAAATGATCAGACCTCGTAAATATGCCTTAGTGGCCTCCCAAAGCATTGCTGGATTACGAGCCGTACCGGAATTAATATCCCAAAAGGCTCTGAACTCTATTGTAATGTATTCAATAAATTTACTATCCCCTGACAAAAATGGATTCATGCGCTAGTGACATGCATCCATTCCACAACCCTTGATTTTAACATTTAATACATTGGCGCATAATCCGAAACAGGTATATTCCCAATTTTGAATGCCAATGTTCTGTCCAAACCGTCAGTTGGCATAAAAAAAGTCAATTCGCGTATGGCACTTGTGTGGGTTAGAATAGAACGTGAAGTCTCTTCCATTGAGATGGAGGCACCTCCAATCATCCACTAGTCCCAACTCATCACACATGCCCACCAACTACTTAGACTGTGCAGGTGTACCTGCCAGGCCTTCTGGCACCCTGTCAATCTGCAGATTGATTAAGCGATTAAAATTCCCTCCTGTAATCATACGACAAACCCCAAAGATTCATTAATTTAGCCATTGCATCAATGAGAAATTTAAGTGGGTGCACCTGGGGACAACATACATTCAAAATACCGTATTCTTCTCCATGTAATAGAGCTTTAAGAATGATAAACTGTCCATGTTCATCCTTACCTGCTCTGTTACCTGGAAAGGGAGGCTCCTTCCTATAAGTATAGCCACTCCTCTACTCTTAGAGCTGAAGGATGAGAAAAATACCCTGTCATAACACCGCTACTGCAGTTTCAGATGTTCCTTATCAGTTAGATGCATGTCCTGCAGCAGGACAATGTCCACCCTTTCCTTCCTGAGGCTTGGTAAGACCTTCCTTATTTTAATAGGAGAATGGCTCCCTTTTATATTCCAGGTACACCACCTGAACAAATCACGAGCCATGGTCATCCAGGACAGCCCGTGGTTTCCCAGGAGGAAACTTATCTGAGGTGTGACAAGTTACAAAGATATTAACTCTATGAGGTCTAAGAACTATTCCTATAAAAACAACTACAACTAAAAGAAAACACTACATTTAATGGAAACAAACACTCAGATAACCCCCAATTTGCTCGAGATCTTTCCCCTTGCCCTCCACTCCTTCCTACCATCTTAACACCTCTAGCTGAAGCTGTGTCCTAGCCCCAGGCAATTCACAAATGAAGAAAACTTGTTATTTACATTCTGAAAGTTAACAATGGATACCCACCCCCTCTCCACTCATCTTAGCCACAGATAGCGCCACCCCCAATATAAAATCAAGAGGACAGCAGTTACAAAAAGAACCTTAGATAACACCCAACCGACCGATATATAAAATTATTCCAATTTTACAACAAAACTGTACATATCAAACCAATAACCACAAAAAAGGGGGAGGGGGAGTAGAAAGGGGGTGATAAAAAAAACCAAACCATTGTCCACAATGATGCCCCCTCCCCTGCACCTCCCCCACCCCCCCCACCCCCAACCTCAAGTCCTTCATTTCAAAGACTTCACAAAGTCCTTTGCCTTTTCTGCAGAGTCAAAGTTATATACCGTCCCCTATGGGCAAAACGCAACACGTCCGGGTACCTCAAGGAATATTGAATGTTCAGGTCCCTTAATTCTCTTTTAACATCATCAAGTGTCCTTTTCTTCATCAGGACTCCTGAAAAGTCCTGAAATAAACATTATATTTGAGCCATTATACATTAAAGCTTGTGAACTCCTTCCCAATCTTCTTGCTGTTTTAACTGTTTTTCTCAATAGTATAGGAGCTGCACCAGGATCACGCAGGGGTGCGGGTCCAGCCCAGACCTGCGAATTGCAATTGGGTGGGCCCGCTCTGTGTTCACCAGGCCCAGCTCCAACTCAAACCCCAGGAACTTCGGGAGCCATCCCTGCAGAAAGCTTCCGGAAGACCCACTATCTGTAAGTTTTCCCTTTGTTTTCTAGGTCATCGACTTGATCCTGAAGGATCCAAACCAGGTCTTCCAGCATTCAAATTCTTCCTCCCAAGACCTCTGCTACAGTCTCTGATGCCGCGGTCCTCTCCTCCACTGCGTCGTCTTCATTCCAGCAGCTGGATTTCCAGCTCATGCTTTTTTAGCATTGCAGACAGTAGCTCAACTGCTGTTTGAATCCACTCTCTGAGTTTAACTAAGTGCTGCTGTTCTGCTGGATCCAAAGGGACAGTCCTGGGAGATTAAGCACTGGCTGCAAGCATCCATGCAGTAGGGGAATGCCTGTCTGCTGCGCTCCTTTAGACCCTTTTCCTTTACTGGACTTCATCCTGGCCTTAAAGCTGTCCCAGATGATTTTGGCAGCTCCAAATAGTCAGTAATTTTAAATCAATACTTTTTTTCTCCTGGGGGTGGTTGATAGGAGGGGGTAAAGGTCCACCTTGCTGGGGGTATGTCACAAAGCCCATCACAGCAGACCACTCAGACCACCGCCATCTTGGATCTCCTCCATAGGGTTCCTTAAGCCTGTTCTACCACTTAACAGGATCATGGATAAAATTCTACACAGATTCCATTTCCCGTCTAATCGCCATAACCCTTGATTCCCTTAATGTGCAAACTCCATCGATCTCTGCCTTGAACATATTGAAGAATTGAGTATCCATAGCTCTGAAGGCTTGAAAATTTCAACGGTTCACAAATGTCTAAATGAAGAATTTTTTTCTTTTTCTCTTGCTTAAATGGTTGACCGATTATCCTAGAACTTCTATTTATAAACTTTCCAGCTCAGGCAAACAACTTCTTAGCCCTGGCAATGTCAAGACTGACAACCAAGCCTCATTTCTGAGGGAATGCACAGGAGATGGTTCTGCTGTCCCCAAACCAGGGCTGTGTGACTTGATATGTTTGAAAACATTGCTCAGGAGAAACCTGTTTTTAAAAAATCAGATGGGTGATGTCAGAGGAAATATAGCAGCATTAATAGAATATTGATTAACAGACAGAGAAAAGTTGTAAAGCAGTGTCACTTCAATTGGGGAAGAATAGGAAGTGATGTAGCTGAGTAGTCATTCTTAGTTTCACTTTATTTATTTGTTTATGTTAAACATTTTTACATATTTAATTTAGACATTGGCATAAGTACACATTTTAAATGTGCCTATGATTCAAAAGTGGGATGTATGACAAACAGTGAGGAGACTGCAAATTACTTCATGACCATACAAACAGATTAGCAGGATGGGCAGGCTGATGGCATCTGCAGTTTAATGTGTGAAATATTTTGTGACACAAAATGCAAAAGGAGAATATGCTTAATGGGAAAAGATATTAAAGATATGAAAGAACATAGACACCTTATGGTTCAAACACGTGTTCCAGCCAAGTCACATTTTGGAGTCATTATGAATAGTCACGTGGCATTCACAAGCAAAGAAGCAATGTTAATTTATGTAAATTGGTGGTCAGTGTGTAATTTTGTGGACCCATTATACAAAATGCATGACAGTCCCTGAACTGCAGTGTCATGTGATAAAGGTAATTCCCACACTACTATAAATCAGACGTTCCAAGACTGAGACCCAACAACAGTTCAAAAATATTATGTATCAAAGTTGAAATGGTGTATAGTCTCAAGGTAATGGCATTCCCAAGTCCCTTCTGAATTCATTTTCTGGGAGGTGCTGCTGATTAAATTTCGACAAGCTCATCCAGTGAATCTGTAAATAGGGCATACTAAAGTTAGCATTGGAGGGAGTAGATGTTTAATTTGGTAAATGGGATGTATTAAGTTACTGATTTGTCTTGATGGTGTTGAGCTTCGTGAGCGAGGAGCTGCACACAACCAAACAGGTTTTCCATCTATGCCCAATTTGTGCTTTTAGATGGTGATCAGGCTTTAGGCAGGCAGAGCATGAAACACTCAGCCCCAAAATTCCCAGCCTCTTATCTGTGCTAGTATCCTTGGTATTTATCGGTTAAAAACAATGACTGCAGATGCTAGAAACCAGATTCTGGATTAGAGTGGTGCTGGAAAAGCACAGCAGTTCAGGCAGCATCCGAGGATAGTGATCATTTGTCCCTTGTGTGATGCACATGATACTTTCCACTTAACAGTCATGCCCGAATGTTATTTCATTACATTAGCTTTTACAAGTAGAAAAACATTCCTACTAGAACAAGTAATTCAATTTTTCAAACTATCAAGTTTTTGAAATATTGATAGGGAAACAAAACATCCTCTGGTTAGGGAACTCAGTGAAGAAGTCATCAATTTACTATAGGGACAGGATTAGGAAAAATGTTTTATGCAGCATTTTGTTTAAAATGTCAGCTTTGGCTCAGTAAATAGCATATTCTGTTCTGAGTAAGAAGTTTAAAGTTGACACTTCAGTGCAGTTCCTCAGAAGTGCTGTACTGTTAAGAGTTGTAAGTTCTCAGGCAAAATGATAATCCAGGCTTCACTATCTCTCACGTAGATGCAAAAGTTCTCACAATACTACTTCAATGAATTGGTGCTCTGAAGAATACTTATCCATAATCAACAACACAAGAATAGATTATCTGGTCATTTTCATGATGATATTTGTGGAAATTTGCTGTTTCCTATGTTTTTTTTTAAATAGTACAGTACAATAGTGAATACACTTCAGAAAAACTTTGGTTCTAAATGCTTTAGGATGTTTGGGGACCTTTAATGGTGCTATTCTACTGTAAAACTTGCTTCTTAATGCAGGGAAGACTGTCCCAGAAGAGAAACAAAAAAAAAGCTGGAGATCACAGCAGGTGAGGCAGCTTCCATGGAGAGAAAGCAAGCTAACATTTAGATTCTAAAGGACTCTTCAAAGCCAGAAGTAGTGGGTAGAGACCATTTGGCATATTTTTAAAAAAGGAAATTGCATAAATACTTGAAACAGGAAAGAGCACTGGCACAACCTATGGTCAATAGTTGAACAAACACTACACACTTTGGACTGGAGCTGGGAAGTTACATATCATACAATGGTTCAAATGTTAAGTGATAGAAGCTCTGAAATCGATGCTGTATTGATTTTTTCATTTTAAAACTGAGATTGATATTTTATTCACCAAAAAGATGATGGGATAAGAGTTATAGTTCAGCCACCATCTCACTTAACAGTGGAACAGGCTTGAAGAGCTCAGTAGCCTTCTTTTGATGGAGGAGACAAAGCAAAAAAGGGATATAGCAGGAGTTTCCTGAAGAGAGATTAGATTTCAGGTCATAAGACATAGGAGCAGAAGTAGACCACTCAACCTGTTGAGTCTGCTTCACCACTCAATGAGGTCATGGCTGATAATCCTCAACTCCATTTTCCTGCCTTTCCCCCATAAGCCTTAATCACACTCCTGATTTAAAATGTCCTTCTTCTTTAGCAGTCCCTCAAGGTTTTAAGAGTTATACAGCACAAACAGACCCTTCAGTCCAACCAGTCCATGCCAAACATAATCCCAAACTATACTACTCCCACCTGCCTGTTCTTGGCCCATATCCCACCAAACCTTTCCCAATCATGTACTACCCTAAATGTCTTTTAAACATTGTACTCACATCCACCACATAGAAAGGGTGGTCAAAAGGGCATTTGGCACACTTGCATTCATTGCTCAGTATAGCAGCTGGGAAGTTATGATGAGGTTGTATGGGACATTGGTGAGGCATCTTCAAAATACTGTGTCCAATTCTGGTCGCTCAGTTAGCGAAAGGATATTATTAAGGTAGAGAGGGTTCAGAAGAGATTTGAATGTTGCCAGGTATAGAAGGTTTGAATTATAAAGAAAGGCTGGGATTTTTTTTTCCTACTGGAGCGTAGGAGATTGAGAGGCGACCTTATCGAAGTTTATAAAATAATGAGGGGGACAGATAATTATGGTAGTTGTCTTTTTCCTAGAAGAGGGATTTTCAAGACTAAGGTGCACATTTTCAAGGTGAGGAGAGAAAAATTTAAGACAGACATGAGATGCAAACTTTTTTTTAAAATTACAAACACAGAGGGTGGTTCATTGACTTGCTTCCACCCCAAAGAGTGGTGGGTTCTGCAGTGGCTGAATAATGCAATTTTGAACCAGCAGACTCTACCACAGGTGATGTTTGGTGGTTTAACTTTAGGAGCAGAGCTGAACAGGAGCTTGCCAGAGGGTGGCCTGGGAATATAAATGATGTAAGAACTTATCTCAAGAATCTGCGGCCTTCACTTCAGGAGCAGGGCTGAGCAGGATCGAGCTGGAGGGCAGCCTGGGAAGATAAGAGTTTCTGATTGAGTGTTTTGACTAAAGAGGAACTGAAAGGTGCTGTCATAGGAAGGGTAATAGGAAAGCTGCTAAATTTGAATCTGTGTTTACACTGAATCTTTGTTAAATTATTGGTTATAACTTTCATTCAGATTGAGATAATAAGCAGAGATATAAAAAGTTTGAATTTTTTTTTAAAAAATTCAAAACGAGTTAAATAAGGATAGGTCAGGTGATGTGCTGGTCCTGCATGACATAGGAGCTGGTAGACCTTACTGTGGTTCCCAGTGACCACACCTGTAGTAAAATGCTGGTTGCTTGTCGAACTCCATCTCAAGACTTGATGAGCTGAATTTGGAGTTTTGAACGTTGCGACACATCAGGGAGGGAGAGAGTTACTTGGTTGCTGTGTTTCAGGAGACAGTCACACCCTTTAGACTTACCAACTTGAATTCAGCCAGTGGTCAGGAACAGGAGAGTGTGGCTGGGGGTGAGAAGCATATCAGCCATGACTGAATGTCAGAGCAGACTCAATGGGGCAAATGGCCTAATTCTGCTCCGAAATCTTATGAACTCATGAGGCAGGTGTGTCGGATGCTCTGGAATCTGCGCACTCTTTTTGCATTCCATGGCAAGCGATTCCCACATCAGTGGGGATGGTGAATTTGTTCAGGGAGGCTTTCAAAGCATGCTCATAGCATTTTCTCTGCCATCCGAACAATTGCTCACTATTGTAGAGCTTGAAGTAGAGCTCTTGTTTCACAAGTCTGTGTCATATTCAAGTTGGTCATATATGACAACTGCCTCAATTCCGGGGATATCATCCTGGGAAAGGCTGATGACATTAGTATGTTTCTCCAAACAATTTGCAGAATTTTGCAAACACTGTGCTGGTGACAACTCTCCAGGTCTGGCACCATCTGTGGAGAGAAGTCAGAGTTAACATTTTGGATTCAGAAACCTTTCCTCAGAACAGATAATAGTTAGGGTTTTGTTTTTAAAATGCAGAAATTAGGTTGGGGAGGATATAAGGAGTAAACAATAGATGGAGATTTAACCCAAAGAGAAGAAGTCAGACAGAAATGAGCAGATAACGATCAGGTTGGGAGTATGAGTAGCAAGGATCATTCATCACCATTTCTACCACCTCCAGCCACGTATTCCCCTCCCCTCCCCACCCTGGTCAGCCTTCCACAGGGACTGTTCCCTCCAGGACACTCTGGTCCACTCCTCCTTCACTTCCAACATCCATCCACCCGCCCACCAACCCCCAAACAGTCCCAAGACGACAACAGATGGCATAACACCTGTCTGTTTACTTCTTCCTTCCTCAATATCCACAGGCCAAAACATATCTTCTAGGTGAAGCAGCGCTACATTCGTTGCTCCCAATGTGGTCTCCTCCATATTGGAGAAAGGAAGCATAGACTGGGTGACTGCTTCGCAGAACACATATGTTCTGTCTGCTTAAAAGACGAAGCTTCCAGTTGCCGATCACTTCAACACATCTCCTTGTTCCCCAACCAACATCTGTCTCAAGCTTGCTGGAGTGCTCCAGCGAAGCTCAGTGCAACCTGGAAGAACAGCACCTTACCTTCTGCTTGGGAACTCTACAGCCTTTTGGACTAAAAATCAAGTTCAATAATTTGAGGTCTTGGGCTTCTCGCATGTCCTTGCTCCTACCCCTATACTCCAGGCCTTGTTATCACATAGTCCACTATTATAGACAACCCATTGTTCGTCATGAACAGTCCCCATTAATAGCTATGCATGCTCCCAGTCTGATCATTAACTACTCCTTTGTCTCACCAACTGACACTCATCTTTTTAGGCCCTAACTCCACTCATCCTAAACTCCTTACCCCCTGACGCCATCCTATCTTCTGCATTAAAAACAAACATTTTCCTAGCTACCATCAGTTCTGAGGAAGGGTCACTGGGCCCAAAATGTAACTATGATTTCTCTCCACAGATATGGCGGCACGGTGGCACAGTGGTTAGCACTGCTGCCTCACAGCGCCTGTAGACCCAGGTTCAATTCCCGACTCAGGCGACTGACTGTGTGGAGTTTGCACGTTCTCCCCGTGTCTGCGTGGGTTTCCTCCGGGTGCTCCGGTTTCCTCCCACAGTCACAAAGATGTGCGGGTCAGGTGAATTGGCCATGCTAAATTGCCCATAGTGTTAGGTAAGGGGTAAATGTAGGGGTATGGGTGGGTTGCGCTTCGGCGGGTCGGTGTGGACTTGTTGGGCCGAAGGGCCTGTTTCCACACTGTAAGTCTAATCTATATTCCCAGACCTACTGAGCTTTTCCAGCAATGCTGTTTTTGCATTCGATTGTCATCATCTGCAGTTCTTTGGTTTTTATAAGTCTCCAGGTACTTGAGAAGTCAGCTATACATGGTCCAAGGAGCTGTCTACCTCAGAGTTGATAAAACGTGGAGCAGGAACGGCGACCTTTTCCATCAGGACCCTTCATCAGAACTGGATAGGGAAGGGAGCTCAGAAATATAGAGTGGGGGGGCGGGTGAGGAAAAGGTAGATGGGATAGTGATAGATGGATATAGGAAAGGTAAGTGGGACAGTGATAGGTGGATACAGGTCGGGGTTATTGTGACTAGTCAGTGGGAAGGGTAGAGTGGATAGGTGAGAAGGAAGATGGACAGATTAAGTCAGGTCAAGGAGGTGGGGAGGAGAGGGAGGGAGGGCTGGACATGGGACGAGTGAGAGTTGGGAGAGTTCACCAGCTTCAAAATCTATGTTGAGGCTGTTAGGCTGTAAGGTCTGAGACTCAGTATTAGGTATTGTTCTTCCAATTTGCATGTGGCCTCATTTTAACATTGGAGGAGACCCAGAATCGACATATCACCAATAGAGTGGGAGGAGGAGTTCAAATGACTGGCAACCAGAAGGTGATGTTGATTGGAGTGTACCAAGTGGAGATGCTCCATGAACTGGACCCAGAGTCTGCACTTGGTCTGCAATGTAGAGGAGACCACATCAGGAGCTCCAGATGCAGTAGACCAGGTTAAAAGTGTAAGTGAATCTCTGCTGGATTTAGAACAATTGTTTGGGGTCTGAATATGCTAATAACCCTACCTTAACAGAGCTGTGACAAATAATTCCACAGATTCACAACCCTGAGAAGAAATTCCTCATTTTGGTCTTAATTTTGAAACACCTTTTTCTAAAATTATGCCCTCTGCCCCTAGATTCTCCCACGAGAGAATCTTTCCACATCTACCCTGTCAAGTCCTCTAAGAATCTTTTTTGTTTCAATACAGTTGCCTTTCATTGTTCTACATTCTAAAGAGTACAATCTAGTCAACATCACCTCATTAGACAGTCCCTGCACACCTTTTGTCAAGTTACTACATCTTTTTTGGAATACCTCAATGCAAGCACATGTTGCCTTAGATAAGAGGGTGGAACACTGTTCAGTATTCCAGCTGTTATTTGATTAGTGCCTTGTACAGTTTTAGCAAAACCTCCCACATTTATACTTCATTTCCTTTTAAATAAAATGCCAATGTTCTATTTGCAGTCCCAATTACTCACTGAACCTTTTGTAATTCATGGATGGAGAATCCTAAATCCATTTGATCTGCAGCTTCCTGCAGTCTTACTCCATTTAAATAATATTCAGCTCCTCCATTCCTCCTACCAAAATGTACAGTCTCACACTTGTCCTCATTACATTCAATCTACCAAGTTTTGAAGGAGTGGCACTCCAAAAGCTAGTGCTTCCAATTAAACCTGTCAGACTATAACCTGGTGCAGTGTGATTTTTAACTTCGTACACCCCAATCCAACACCTGCATCTCCAAATCATCAACTTTTCTTGAGGATGGATGCACCCCTCCCTCCCCAATTATACAAAAGAAACCTGGGTTTGAGAAACATTGATCTACACAATTAACATGCTATAGGTTTTCTGCCCAAATCATTCACTCTCAGAGTCGTAGAGCTGCACAGCACAGAAACAAACCCTTCAGTCCAACTTTCCATGCCAACCAGATATTCTTGTCTCATTTGCCAGCACTTGGCCCATTTCCCTCTTAACCCCTTCCTATTCGTATACCCATCCAGATGCCTTTTAAAATGTTGTAATTGTACCAATTTCCACCACCTCCTCTGGCAGCTCATACCACACACATACCATCCACTGTGTTGAAAAATTTACCCCTTAGGTCCCTCTTAAATCTTTCCCCTTTCACCCTAAACACTCTAGTTCTGGATTCCCCCACCCACCCCTGGGTCTTTTCACCCTATCTATGCCCCTCATGCTTTTATAAAGCTCTACAAGATCATCCCTCAACCTCCAACACTCCAAGGAAAACAGCCTCTCTCTTTAGCTCAAACCCTCCAACCTTGACAAATCCTGTTGAACAGTTTCACCCACCTTGTGGTGTTTACTGAGCAACACCACCAATGCACATAAGACACTCACCATGTTGCAGCACATTGTTCAATCACACTCCCCCTCCCCCCTCCGATGACGCACGAAGCCTGCCGGGGTTTTCACGTTTTACGTCAACAGTCAAATTACGCTGGCAGACGTCGCCCACCCGTGGACGGAGCTAAAGGTCTGAACCAAAGAGGGTTGGTAGTGAAGGGTGATGTAAGGCAAGGAGAAGAGAATTTTCCCAACAGTCGCGAGGAGAGATCATTACGGTTATTTAATTTTAACTTGTCAATAAAATATAATCAGTAGTATGGTTTGAAGTCCAGTCAAGCCAGTTACGAACGATTGATTTTCTAAGACTTCCCTCTCAATGTGAGAATGGTGCGCGACCCGGTTGGATTGTACCATGAAGGGCGGCCCTCCACGCTTGTGCAGTAAGACGAGTGGAATAGTCCTAACTTGTGGTGGGCGGCAGGGGAAAGGATACAAACACGGTGCATGCGCAGTCAGTTTAGATTCTTCCTGCCGGACACCATTTGAACGTTAGATCCAATCTCTTTGCGTGTCACTGACTTTCACAGCAGTAATTATCTCGGTAAGTCTCTGGGTGAAAACAGAAAATGGAAATCTGAATGATCATTCTATGTGGAAACTGAAAGGAGAGAACAAAAAAAAAACCCACGCCGTTTACCGGTTTTGGTCTGATGCGCGCCCTCTTCTGTCGCCCGTGATTTGAGGTGGAGTGGGGAAAATAGGACGGGAATGGATGCCCCCATTCGGTCCTCGCGCCAGGCGGCGGTTGGAAGACCCTCGCGCCTCGGAATGGGCGGTCGCTTTGTTCTGATGGAGCCGAAGCGCGTGAGGGATGGATGAGTCAGAGAGGAGCACGGGACGTGGCTTGGGGGAGGGGAGGGGGGTGGAAGAGGAGCCTGCGGGAAGGCCGCGACCGCTGAGTGCTCCCCACCCCCGTCTGTATATGACACTACCGTCTTCATGCCGACTCGAACAAAATGGCTGACGGGCCCTTTTCCCCCCCCCCCCTCACGCTCCCTTCCCTTCAGTACACCCCCCCACGCACCTTTCACTTGTATATAGATAGACCGAAAACAAATGATGGCCACGTGCTTCCCTACAGGCCTTGGCCAGCTCCTCAACACCATCGAGGATGATTTTTGGGGTCCTGTTTATTTCACGCTCTCGTCCTTGCTTTTCACCCCATTATTGTTGATTTGTAATTCCCACAAGCCTCCCCCTCGCCCAACTGCTGGCGGGTATTGCACTCCATCAAGGGAGGTTTTCTTGGTTTCGTTGGGCTGGGGTGTGATCAGCTTTGCGCTTGTGCGGTGTCATTTAAATGATTCACTGGCTGTTCCTGTTTCATTTCCAGTCGACAGAGGGTGGAGTGGTGGCTGAGGAGTATTGAACGAGTACTCGCGCTTCTGTTTGCAACCATGTTTTCTGTCTGAATACAGTACTTGCTTTCTTTACAAAAAAAAATCTCCAAATTTGTGGAGGTGGCTGGTTACTGGGCATTGAAGGGGAGAGGATCTCAAACTTGCTGGAGCAGAAGTCAGCGGGAATTGTGAAATGCACTGTCTTGGAGCATCTTGTTTTATATCGCACGACCAAGTGATGGAAATGGGATTACAATGGTAAAACGTTTGGTGACTGGCGCGGATATGATTGGCTGAAGGGTCATTACCGTGGCTGTATAGCCCAGGCTGAGAGTACTTTGTACAGTAATTGCTAAATCTTGGGAAATGTTTCTGCAAGAAGTACAGTGTGGATTCACTAGAGTGCTACCAAGACTGCAAATGTTGGATTATGAACATTGTTTAGTTTATGCAAAACGCAAGGTGAAAGAATGATTTGAGTTTTTCGGGGCTTTAACAGAAATTTGGATGTTTTCTCCCTTTTGCACCACTGAGAGTCTAGAACAGAGGGCTTTGCTTTAGAATTGGAGCCAAGCCATTCAGGAGTGCAATTTCTCTGAAAAAGCAGACCTGGAGCTTTTAAGAGAACTAAACTTCATCTTCAGATTTTAGAAGAGGTATTGTGAAACTACAGCCCCCCAAATATAATCTTAAGCCTTATAATTGTAACCAAGGATGCAAAATCATTTCATTATAAGTCTGACTTGGAGGTGCTGATGTTGGACTGGGGTGTACAAAGTTTAAAAATCAGACACCAGGTTATGGTCCAATAGGTTTATTTGGAAGCACTGCTCAGAAAGCTAATGCTTCCAAATAAACCTGTTGGCCCAAACCCAGTGTTGTGTGATTTTTAGCATTATAAATCTGATATGCTTCTGCTTAGTCACAGATGGCAACTATGGAGTCAACTGTAGTCATTTGAATTTGGTTTCAGGTCAGGTATGATCTTGTTAAATGCAAAACATCAAACCCGCAGACAAGGGAGGTGCGGTGGTAGTTTGGCGCACTGACCTTTATACCGCTGAGGCCAAACGCCAGCTCGCGGACGCCTCCTCTTATCGCCCCCTTGACCACGACCCCACTTCCCACCACCAAACCATCATCTCCCAAACCATCCAGGACCTCATCACCTCAGGGGATCTCCCATCCACCGCCTCCAACCTCATAGTCCCACAACCCCGCACCGCCCGTTTCTACCTCCTGCCCAAAATCCACAAACCTGCCTGCCCCGGCCGACCCATTGTCTCAGCCTGCTCCTGCCCCACCGAACTCATCTCCCAATACCTCGACACGGTCCTGTCCCCTTTAGTCCAAGAACTCCCCACCTATGTTCGGGACACCACCCACGCCCTCCACCTCCTCCAGGATTTTCGCTTCCCCGGTCCCCAACGCCTTATTTTCACTATGGACATCCAGTCCCTGTACACCTCCATCCCCCATCACGAAGGACTCAAAGCCCTCCGCTTCTTCCTTTCCCGCCGCACCAACCAGTACCCTTCCACTGACACCCTCCTTCGACTGACTGAACTGGTCCTCACCCTGAATAACTTCTCTTTTCAATCCTCCCACTTCCTCCAAACTAAAGGAGTTGCCATGGGCACCCGCATGGGCCCCAGCTATGGCTGCCTCTTCGTAGGATATGTGGAACAGTCCAAATTCCATTCCTGATGAAGGGCTTGTGATCGAAACGTCGAATTCCCTATTCCTGAGATGCTGCCTGGCCTGCTGTGCTTTGACCAGCAACACATTTTCAACTGTGATCTCCAGCATCTGCAGACCTCATTTTTTACTCAAGGGCTGAATGGTCTACTCATTTTATTCTGACTCTGCAGGCAAGGAAAGCTGTCTTTTTTAAAATTAAAATTTGAGCTACATGTGCCAGTGAAATGGGTTTATCATCTAAATTTTGTTTTTATGTGCAGAATTATGTCAATTAGCATCAGACTTTTGGCAAAGTTGCCCAGGCATTAGTTTTAACTCCATTTGTGATTGTAGTGAGTGTTACAAGCAATTATTGCCTTTTCCATGTCACCTTTTTTGTTAAGGTAATGAGTTGTTGCATTGAGCCTCTGCAGTCCATTTGGTGAAGGTACTCAGTCTACTCTAAGTAGGGAATTGATGGATCTTGCTCCAGTGTTGAAGAAGGTTTGTCTATACAAAATCAATGGGAGTAGTAATTTTTAGCCAATTTACATAAAACCTTTGTTAAACTACTTGGAATTAAATTGCTCCATTGACGTTTGCACTAGAACTGGAAGTGCAAGATTCTCAGTTTACTCTTGGTTGAATCAAGAAAAGGTTTTAAAATGTTTGCTGACCTGTATTCTTCCAGTTCAAGTAATTCCTGTTTTTAAATTTGCATCCTGGTTTTCAAATCCTTCAGCAACATTGTGCTGCATCCTCTAACCAACCTTATGGATATGTGGACTTGCAAATTCTGGTTTGTAGTAAATTCCTTTTTTTGATTGCTTCATTGCCAATCATGCCTTCAAATTTGCTCCCTAAACCCCTCTCACATCTTGCTTTCCTCCTACCTCCTACGGCTGAACTTTAGCTCATCTGACCAAATAGATCCTTATGTGACTCTTCACTGTTTTCCACAGTACTCCAGTGAAATGGATTGAGGTCATTGTTATTTGATGAGGCTATATAAATCCAATATTGATATTTTAATAAACTGTCTTGAAGGATTTAAGAATTGGATCAAGCAAGAAAAGAGGTTGTAAGATCAGATTTGTATGACAAAACTGAATCTGAATACAGAAGTGGAGAAATATGGGGAGGACAAAATGACAGGCAGTGATCATCTTGGGTACAGTACTTCCAATATAGTGAATTCAAATTTTCTATGAATATTAACAGTGAGGGGGTTGTCGAAGGAGCAGTGGGATTGATTTAAAGATTTGTTGGTGCAAGCTTGAGGCATGGCAGAGATACCAGATGAATGGTTTGCATTGGCATTGACCAAGATAGCAGGTTTAGCCAAAATTGTGGAAAATAAGAGGGCTATTGCATCCATAGGAAGTACCAAAAAGGTTGACAGTCAATTTAAACAGAACAGCTTTAGAAAATTGTTAATAAACATGGCATCCTGGGAACTAAATACATGGTGGCTCAAAAGTGAGGAAGCTTTTATACTAAATTAATTTTAAAATTTTTGAAAAAAAGGCTAACTAGCCCCAGCTGGAGATTTCCGTTCGCATCTGGACACCATACTTTTTTCTAAAAAAAAATTTGAAGGCTTTGAAGAGAGTATAGAAAAGATGTACTAGAATGCTTTGGGGCTGAGGGATTGAAGTCATGTGGATGGCAACAGCTGGATGCTCTCCTTAGAGCTAGATGGGCAAGATTTTGAATTGCATGAGGGAATTATTTCCAGTGGCTAAAGGATTTGATATTGAAGGCCTCAATTTAGGGTGATTGGCAAAAGAGCCAGATGTGATGTGAGAAACATTTTAATGCATTTTGCAGTCTCCTATAAATTCTCTTTTGGGAAATTGGGTTGTTTATAAATTTTAAAAAGGCAGCTAGGGGAAGCAGTGTAGTATTATTGCTGGATTGTTAATCCAGAAATGCAGTTCGTATTCTAGGTTCAAATCCCATCATGGTAGATGGTGGCATTTTGTCTAATGATGACCATGAATCCATTGTTACTTGTCAGAAAACTCCATCTGGTTCACTAATGACCTTTTTTATGGAGGGAAACTGCCATCCTTGTCTGGCATACACATGACCCCAGACCCACAAATGTGTATGATTCTTGAGTGCCCTTTGGTCAATAAATCCTGGCTTAGCCAGCATTTTATTCATAATGTGAATGAATAAACTAAAAGAAATGCATGGGAATTATTCTCCACATTGTTGAAAGAGATAGTGCCATCACAGCAAATACCAAAGTACTTTGTAGCCAATGAGGTATTTGTCAAGGGTAGTCACTGCTTTAAAATGGGGAAGCCAATTACTCATAACAGACACCCACTAATATTGACAAAATAATCCAACACCAGGTTATAGTCCAACAGGTTTAATTGGAAGCACTCGCTTTCGGAGCACCGCTCCTTCATCAGATGGTTGTCCACCTGATGAAGGAACAGCACTCCAAAAGCTAGTGCTTCCAATTAAACCTGTTGGACTATAACCTAGTGTTATGATGTTTAAATTTCAAATTCAGAAAAACAAAAAAAAAGTTTAGTTATGTAACTTATTTCACTCAAATTGCATTAAATTTTTACATTCCAGAAGTAGTGGATTCAGGTCTGGCCTCAGCAGAGCCCTGTTACTGACACTGTGGTCCATACCTGGCACTTGGCCTTAAAGACCATTATAACAGCTATAGTAAGAGTGACTTCTCACTTTGTTGGTAGTGATGTTTTCCCATAGGTTTTTAAACATTTACTTTTGTAATATTTACGAATATTTTTGTCAGTCTTGCAAACCACACTTGTCTTTGGAAGATGATGTTCAAATTCTAAAGCATTTGCCATTCTAGACATTAGATAAATTTAATGAAATGACATTTTAGGATGAAGTACAAGGCCAATTTAAGACCTGATGTGGTAAATGTAGCATGAAAATGTGACTGGTTTAAAAAACTTCATCACTTGTATTTTCTTCATGCTTGGATTTCTAGCAGGCTAAATGGTAAAGATCAATTAGTCAAATAATCCACTATTATTATATTGTGCGAATAAAGCATGGGAAAGGTCACAACTGGCCATAAATCTTTTATCATAGATTTTCTTCTTAATTATTTTGTTACTTTCTGTCTCAATATTTTATTGAGCTAATGTTTTTACTGAAATGGTTTTGATATGATTTTAGTTGAGTTTCCATGTTCAGGGCTGTAACATATATAGCTTCTTTGCTGAGCAAAATTTAAATTTTGTGTATGAAGACTTAATCCTTTTATTCTTTCTTTCTTGGTAGAGTGTCTTTTATGAATAATCCAAAGCAGCAGAAGCCAACGCTAACTGGCCAGCGTTTTAAAACTAGGAAAAGAGGTATGTTACTCAACATATCAAATACTAATTTGAAAATGTGGGTCCTCAGCTTAACTGTGTATGAATTTAGCATTAAATGAATGTCTGGTGTTTTGGTGTTAATTGCTTATTCTTTTATCATTAAGTAAAAAGCATAGACTATAAACCTATTTTCAGCTGGGGAAAATATAGTTTAGATGAACCTGTTTACTTGCCTTTATGCTGAAGTTTTAGTTTGTGTTGAGAGATGGTGACATGCAGTCGCATGGTATTCAGAATAAAATAACAGCTTCAATGTTAAATTTTTGTTTCTGAGTAATGTGGGATTCTGTTTGTGGCTTTGTCTCTTATGCTATAGCACAAGTGACAATTATATTTGAAGTTAGTGCGTTCACTAGTTGAGGCACTGTAAAAGCCATGGTTCACATCTTGCCTCTCTACTGCCACGTTTTACTGTTGCTGTAACATTGTATGCCTGTAAATAATGCCAAGTAGCTGCAGTTTGACTTCGGGGAAATAACTAATAAATGTGTGTTCCTGTATTTGCCATGCTGACAATTAATTTCTCTGTAGATGAAAAAGAGAAGTTTGAGCCTACTCAGTTCCAAGATTCTATTATCCAAGGTTTGAATGAAAATGGCAGTGATCTGGAGGCTGTAGCAAAGTTTCTTGACTCTTCGGGAGCAAAGCTCGATTACCGTCGTTATGCCGAAACCTTATTTGATATCCTGGTGGCCGGTGGGATGCTGGGTAAGAGCTCTATTTCAGTGTTACAGGCCTTTGAATCTGCATTGCCCATTTTTAACTGTTGAAGGATGGCTTTCTACGCTTCTCGGAAAGTGATGCTTCAGCTGGGAAAAGGAACTGTACTGTCGTGGTAAACTGAGTTAGAACCTTACCTGCAGGAGGTCTGTGTTTTTGTTGAATACTATTTAGCTGGTATTCTGAACTTAATGGTTTCATTGGCTGGAGTTTGAATGCAAGTTTGTGTAAGACATATTTCAACGCTGTTCTACATAAATATATTGCATACGTAGTGATTCCATTTGCATGAAGTTGTTTTTCCCATCTATTCAAATTTAGGTACATTGCTCTTTTTCAATGTCCTTGAATTTGGAACTAATAATGGCTAATTCTGTGAAACCTCTGCTGTCTGAACTTAAACAAAATAATTTAGGGAACAACATTACTTGAAAGATTAAAGGGATCAGAAGAGACGACAGATTTGACGCACGAGCCACATGTCAAGAGTCCTTTTCTATATATCTTGCTCTTGAATTTCCCCAAACAGAAATTGAGGGAAGTTCTGTTTGCTCTTTCTTTCTCCTCTTTTGCCCCTTGCTTCCTATATTCACCCAGCCCTCCCTCTCCACTGCCTGCACTTCCCTTGCTCCCACCCCAATTATTTGTAGATTAACTTGGCTTTTATTATAAGGGCCCTGTTATCTCTTTTCACTGCCCTTACTTAAATCCTGCTGTGTACTTGTCTAGTTGTAGATTGGTGTAAAGCAAAGAAATCTACTTTTGTGGTCTCAGTTGGACACTCCCAATTTGTTTGTGGCATCTTGTATGATATTCAATTAATTCAGTAGAATAGTAGGCTTGAAGCACAGAAGAGTAATGCCCAAGCCATGTCTTTATGTGACCAACTTGGCTTGTCCCGTCATATACATGTAACACCTGTAAACCTTCCTATTCCAATATTTATCCTATTCCCGTTCAAAACTTAGATTGAGCTTCTTCCATGAGTCAGGCATTCAGGTCTTAACCACTTGCAGCTTAAATTTCCTCATGCTTGTTAGTACTTTTGCCATTCACCTTTAAATCTTGATTTCCTTGTACTTTATAGCTCCAGGTGGTACCCTTGCTGATAACGTGACCCGTACCGATGTCTGTGTGTTTGCTGCTCAAGAAAACCTAGAGACCATACGTGCATATGCTCAGGCAAGTTTTATTGCCTTTACATTTCCCCTACTGTTGGAGAAATGCAAAGTTCACTATTTATGGATCTTACTAGCTGGGAGTGCTTGCTTCTTTGAAGCTGTTGTCTCTATTCTAGCCACTGATTCTGGCCTTCTCTAGAACTATCAAACAATCAGATTTTTAACTGCTACGATGACTTGTTTGATACTCAGATGAATGTCCAAATGAATAATCGTGACATCATTAAGATCACCTTTATAATGTCACATGACTCAGTCCATGCCTCAACTTTGTTACTGCTGAAATTTTGATCCATGCATTTGTTATATCTGGACTTCATAGTGTCCTCTGGGTTAACTGCTTGGTTTCCCACATTCTACCTTCTGTAAGCTTGAGGTCCAATAATCTAACCAAGCGTCAATGCAAACCTCATTAACCCATCTTCACAGGTCCATGTTGGCTTCTAGCACCTTGATTTTTAAATTCCCATTCTTAGTGCTCCATTTATTTTGGGGAAAAAAACTGCTCCATGGTCACATCCTCCCTGTCTCTAACTACATCCACCTGTACAACACTCACTCCTCCAACATTTGTCTTTTTGAGCATCCTAATTTAATCACTCCACCACTGTCAGATGCACATATAGTTGCCAACACTGTAAACTATGCAATTCTTTTCCAAGCCTCTCCTGTTCTCTTCTCTTTTTAAGATGTTCCTTAACACCGACCTCTGATCTGCCCTCCTCTTGTGGCTCGGTGTCAAATTTGTGAAGTGTTGTTGTGAAGTGTCTTTAAGACATTTTACACATTAATGGAATTATCTTAATAAAAATTGTATGATATGTTCTTTTCGTGAAGGTAGAAAATTTTAATTTGCAAGATTTTTTTTTATCTCGGTCTCCCAATTTTTAAGCCTGTCAGAGCATAGTTGTAAATTGTTACTGAGGCTTCATGTTATTTTATTGGCCTGATGCTTGAGTAATGACCTGGAAAGTGAGTTAAATGTTTTGCAGTTATACTGTCCAAGAATATAAGGTACCTTACTTTGAGTTGTACCATTTCGCTGCTTCATTCAGTTACTTGGTCATTTGTGTGTTCCACTTTAAATATGAAAATAAACTTTTTTTCCTTACCCCCTTGGTACCACCAGATTGCATGCTACATATATTAAGATAACAAATTCCTTCTGGCTTGCATTCAGTCACACACAATCTTGCATCACTTCAGCATTATTGCATATTTGTTGGAATAAAGTATCAATTTCTAATGGTGCAAAATGTAGTACTCCAGCCAAGCTCCTCTTAGGAGGTGCAGAAAAGATTTTCAGCTGATGTTATAAATGATTTGTCTTGCATATTTGAGCTCCACAGAGTTCATCTTATTACTGTGTCTGAATTGGGTAGCTGAATATCAAAAATACTGTTTCCAATAAATTCTTATCAGGGTACAATAGCTATATTTTTGGTAATGCCAATATTAACAGCTGTTGGGAGTTCAGCAATAGAGACGTTCATGCTGTATCAACAGGCAAATTTCTTCATAGTCTTGGACCTCTTATCTGGACAATAATTGGTTTTTCATCAAATGGTGCAATTTCTCAGATTACTTCAAACATAAAACTTTACAACCATTCTAAAGTAAAGCATCATTGAAAAGAATGTGTTTTTATTCCTTTCTATAAAATGTAGGACCACTCAAGATTGAAGGGTTAGTGTACTTAACTCACATCGGAGCAAATGTCAGAGTCTCATTCATTGTCTGTAACTCTTGTAATAAGAAGGCACTTTGTAATCTATTTTTAATGGTGGGCATTGATTTTAGAGGTTGTGATGGTAGTTATGGAAAACTGGGTGATTTTGGTCTGTTACATGACATCCACTCTGAAATTGCAAAGCTGGTGTTTTACATAGGTAATATGAACATGAATAGTTTGAGTTCTGAAACCAATATTTTTAATTCTGAAAACAACAGTTCTTTGACTGCAGAAATATTGCCTCGATTAGGTCTATTCCTCAATTGATAAACTTGTTTATCCTGTGTGAGACTATTTATATTTCATAATGGCTGAATCTTCATTGTGGTTTTAGAATAATGTATAATGATGTCAACTGAAGGATGAATTGTTACAAATTCCTCTTACTGTATTCTGATAATGCTTGCTGTAGCTTTCAGCCACTTGCTTAAATATCTTTAGTGACTTAAAATTTTGCATTTCAGGTGTTTAATAAGCTGATCAGGCGTTACAAATACCTGGAGAGAGGATTTGAAGAGGAAATAAAAAAGGTTTGAATCTATGAAAGGGTGTAAGAGACTTTATAATAGTTCAAAACTTATTATTGTATTGGTGTTTTGCATTTAATTATTCAATATTACAACTAAAAACTAAACCAGCTGACTGCAACATCTGATATCCTTTTTAGACAAGTTTAAATGCTATTTATACTATGATATTACATTACTTCTCCAAATGTATTCATCAGAGATTAACATTTAACCACTGACTTGTTTCAGCTGCTGCTGTTCTTGAAGGGTTTTACGGAGTCTGAACGAACCAAGCTGGCCATGTTGACTGGGATTTTGTTAGGAAATGGAACTTTATCATCCTCTATTCTGAGCAGCCTCTTCAATGAGAACTTGGTCAAAGAAGGTAAAGTTGAGATTGATTCATGTGCTTTGTTCGTAAATCCTTGGGGTATAAGGCAGATATTGGATCTATGACCCACTAATTCCTGAAGAAGGGCTTATGCCCGAAACGTCGATTCTCCTTCTCCTCCTTTGCTGCCTGACCTGCTGCACTTTTCCAGCAACATATTTTTAAGCTCTGATTCCCAGCATCTGCAGTCCTCACTCGCTCCCACTAATTCCCATGTCAATCATGATGTCTCTTTTATTTTCAACATTTGTTGTGCAACAGTTTGTTTCCAATAACATCCTTTCGTGAAAGAATGTGCCATCCTTTCTTGGTTTGGGTACATTTGACTCCAGATCAACAGTAATGTGGTTGACTCCTACGGTGGTTGTGGATGGTTTGTGTTGAGAATGGTTCCATTGCACATATAGTTGCATTAATATTAAATGAACTGGATCATTCTGAGCTTTTCTCTTTTTTGTTTTAGGTGTTTCAGCAGCATTTGCTGTCAAACTATTTAAATCTTGGATATCTGAAAAGGACATAAATGCAGTGGCTGGGAGTCTCCGAAAGGTCAACATGGACAATAGATTACTAGTGAGTATTTTTAAAAATTGAGTCATTTAAAATAGACTGTTCAGAATTTGGATGTTTTTATATTTAATTTGGACTGCATGACATGCCATTATAGACTGATCAGATTTTCCAACTGAGAATGATGAATGTTCCAGTGATATTCTGTGTGAGATTTTCTATCTTTTTGAGATTATTGAAAAATATTGATATTTGCTACTTCATTGGCTTTCAAGTCTTCGGATAAAATAATTTCTCTGCATTTTTGTTTGAATGTTGATAAACTTCTACATTCCTTTAGTCGGTGCCTATTGCTCTGAACTTCTGATTTTCGTTCCTACTACATAATCATTATTTGACTTGGTACAGTCTCCATGGGATAGAATTTTTGTTTTTCCGTTGTCCTTTTGTTATCTTCAGAGACCCAAATTTATACCATCTAGGGTGTTTCAGCACACTCGTATTGACTTCAGTGTTTAGGTTGTGTGTGGTGTTACCCACAAGGGATACTGCCTATTGCTTTAAGATGCAGCTTTTCTTTTTCATGTTTCTCTTTATAGTATCTGGCCCTTCTGACATTATTTTGCTTTCTCCCCCACTTTTCTTATCCTTTTGAGATTGGAGTTCTCACAGTTGCTCATATTTTAAGTTAAACATTATATTGATTTGTATTCATAGGAATCATTTCAGGGATGGGAGTGCCTTCAGTTATGTGGATATATTGTAGAAGTTGGGACTGTTCTCCTGAGGGGAAAGTTGGAGGTATTCAAACTATGGGTCTAGACAGAGCAGATGGAAAGAAATAATTCTTGTCGGTGGAAGGATTTACAACCAAAAGAGACATATTAAAAGGAATTTGCAAAAGAGCAATGGAGAAATTAGGAAAGTTTTTCTGTAAGGCGAGTCGTTAAGATCTGAAATGGATGTAGTGAAGGGAGGCAGGTTCAGTTAAAGCAGTCAAGTTGGATTATTATCTAAAAAGGAAGAACATGCAAGGGTACAGGAAGGCAGTAAATGAATTACTCCTCTCTGTAAACAAGCACAGATAAGATTGATTAAATAGCTTCCTTCTTTGTTGTAACTATTCATTGGCATAAACCTAGCCAAATTCCCAACATTCACAGTATGTAGATTTATTCTAAATATGTTGTGAAAGAATATTCATAATAAATCATGTGGTAAGCCTTCTAAATCTTTTTCAGGAATTGTTCCCAGCTAATAAACAGAGTTATGATCATTTCGTTAAGTACTTTACTGATGCAGGGCTGAAGGAACTTGCGGACTTTGTCCGTAGCCAGCAATCTCTTGGTGCGCGGAAGGAGCTGCAGAAGGAACTCCAAGACCAAATGGCCCGTGGTGATCCTCTCAAAGAGGTAATCAAATGATGTTAACCTTCTCTTGCTTTGGGCTTTATTGAAGAAACAGAAACTGAAATTTGAAGGCGTGTTAGTTTAAATGAAATTGCTGCTGTTGGTGTTGACTCTAGGTTTGTGGTTTAAGTTTAGTTTTTGTCCAAACCTTTGTGGCACTTGAATTCAAACAGATACTGACTTAATATGCAAAAAAAAATTCCATTACAGTAGCACCTCGACTTAGGAACTTAATCCGTTCTGGGACCCGGTTCACGAACTGAATAAATTTCTCCTGTTGTTCCGTTAGCTTAAGAATGCTTGGATGGCTTTTAACAGCACATGTGCCAAAGATGAATGAGATCACGCAGGGCACGAGAGCTTTTGCGTTCAACAAGCGCATAGCAAAGAGAACAATGAAACCACGTGGTTGCACACGGGGGCTTTTTGCGTTCATACCTTCATTTGTACCTTGAATTTTGTACGTACATTGAGGCAAAATTTTACATACAATCCTGTTCGTGAATGGGTCATTAGTGTGTTGAGGTGCTACTGTATTAGAAATTGCATCTGCTTGTTCCTATAATATTCCTTTGGTGCTATGTAATAGAAAGTTGATTTGAGTTTTAAAATATAAAGGTCCTTAGTTTCTAGACAAGTTAATTCATAGTTGAGTTTGCTTTGGGTTTTAGGTGATTGTAATGATTGCTTGAGGTTTGCTTTTTCTCTTGCTTTCATGACTTGCAACTTTTAAAGTCTAGTTTAAGTCATGGAGGATGATTGAGGGAAATCAATTATATTGTTCCTGTTTTTGCTATTCCTCATTTCTAGGTCTCTGATTTTTGACCGTATTGTCTCAGATTAATGTCCCTGTTTATGGCCTCGTCTGAAGGATGTGCTTTTGTACAAGGGATAACTTTAAAAACAATTACAAATGTTTACATGCATGCAACTTTTTTTTTGTTTGTGAATATAGTAAATGCATTTGATGTTTATACATCTGGTGATTAATTTTGAACACCTTCCTTTTGAGAGAGTTCAGTGAATTTAGCCTGAGAGTAACAGAACTAGAGATCAGAGAAATCCTCATTTTCTCTGTGGACAACATATTCTATGCAGTATATGCTCTCCAAGTTGGTCAGCTACACAATCACCATTCCCTTGTTGAGCCAAATTGCAATCTATGTACAATTGTTTGATAATATTCCCGAGTCCTGAAAATTGCATGAATCTAACTGAATAATGTCAACAAGTACTGATTTGAGAGTGACATTGTTTTACTGTCAACTGTGTCTAAAATGTTCATTATTTTACATGATTGTATCATTCCTCCCATCATCTAAACTTGAGAAATATTTCCCTCAGTTGAAGGGTCAATAATAAAAGGGCATAGGTGAATAGCAGAACGGTTAGTGTCAATGTTCGCCCAGAAGATGGTGGGAATGTAGAACACAGTGCCTGAGATAATAGTTGAGGCAGGAAACTTCGACTTTTTAAAAAGTACTTGGATGAACATTTGAAATATTCAAGACTGGCCAAGTGCTGGAAACTGGAACTAGTGTAGATTGAGTAATGTTGTTTGTGCAGACTCGCTGACTGAAGAGCCTCTTCTGCACTGTATGATTCTCTGATACATGTACCGCTACCAGCATGTTGATCAGGATTGCAGTATGTATAAATTCTAAGACATAGCCTATTTACAACATATTTTTACTGCATGTTGTTTGTGTCTGCAAAATAGATGCATAACACTGTTTTTCCACAGCAAAAAGCATGATTTTTAATTTGATTAAGTTTGATTAGTTCAGAAAATGCTGAATTCCAAAGTTTCATTCTAGCTGTATCAGCATCCCATTTGAAAATGGTGTTCCAAGATTGTTCGGTTTCTGTTTAACATTTTTTAAACACTTATAATCCTTTAATTTTGGCTTCATAAACATTACTTAGTAACTGCATATTCTGAATATTGAAGCTGATCCTGAACAGAGACTTTGGTTATTCTAATTTCCATGATAGCTTTCCTCAAACGTCGAACAATTTCTGAGAATAACACTGGTTCCTGGGCTCTTGTCTTTTGCTTGGAAAGTGCTTATACAGAATTTTTAGCTTTGCCTTATCCCCCTCACTGAGAACTTCAGGGCAAAAAAAGTATAAATTATTGACATTGACCAGCTGGAGCCAGTCAGGAATTGAGTGGGGCTTGTTCAATTTACTGAATCATGTTTCATTATCACTGGCTCTGGGAGCTCAACTGAGGGGGAGTGATGCCATTGTAGTGCAGTGTTTCTAGCATAACGGGAGGAAATCTGCAAGGTTTAGTTTAAATTGCATATTATATCTCTTTAAAATGGCAACTTCAAGACTTGTAGAAACAAGTAAAGTTTTCCATGATAATTTGACTTTTTTTTGGGAAGTACTAAACTTTTTCCTGACATGTACCTTGGTTCCAAGATATACAGAACAACCTCGATTATTTGAACAAGATGGGCAGAGAGGATTTTGTTCGGATAACTGGTTTTGTTCAGAAACATAATTACATAAAAAGCAATGTTTACAGAGTTTTTATTTCATTCAATTGATAAAATGTGTACAAACACTGGATATAAATTCTTGATATTTTACAAGTAAAATCACTTTTGGCTAGAGTTTGACTGAAGTCTGAAAATTTCTGCTGACGTTTTCCACCGTTTTATCCTGGTCCAGGACAGCATCTGAAAATGTGTTACTGGAAAAGAGCAGCATCCAAGGAGCAGGAGAATTGATGTTTCGGGCATGAGCCTTTCCTCAGGAATGAGGAGAGTGCGCCAAGCAGGCCAAGATAAAAGGTAGGGAGGAAGGGTGTTGGAAATGCGATCGATGGAAGGAGGCTAAGGTGGGAGTGGGGGCGGAGAGGTCAGGAAGAAGATTGCAGGTTAGGAAGATGGTGCTGAGTTCAAGGGTTGGGACTGAGACAAGGTGGGGGGAGGGGAAATGAGGAGGAAACTGGAGAAATCTGAGGGTTGGGATGAACTCCGATTTTTCCAGTTTCCTCATTTCCTCCCCCCCCCCCCCCCCCAACCTTGTTTCAGTCCCAATGTTTGAACTCAGCACCATCTTCCTAACCTGCATTCTTCTTCCTGACATTTCCGCCCCCACCACCACCTTAACCACCTCCCATCTATCGCATTTCCAATGCCCCTCCTCCCTACCTTTTATCTTAGCCTGCTTGGCACACTCTCCTCATTCCTGAAGAAGGGCTCATGCCTGAAACTTTGATTCTCCTGCTGCGCTTTTTCAGCAACACATTTTCAGCTTTGATCTCCAGCAGCTGCAGTCCTCACTTTCTCCTCGACAGTATCTGGCGTCTTTCTGTTCAGTGTCGTCCTGCCGTCCAGACTGACCAAATGTTGTGCCTCGCTCCTCAGCGACTGCCGAGCCCTTGCGGGCGGGGGGAGAGAGAGAGAGAGGCACAGAGTATAGGGGGAAGACGAGAGAGGGAAGTTTTGTTTTGCTGACTTCAGTTTATGTCCTCTCCTCAATTTTTTTTAAGATTGGTAATGGTTTCCTCGTTTCATCCTGTTTATTTTCACATGTGCTGACTCACTACAATTTGCTGTCCCCCACCAAAAAAAATTCCATTAAATTTTCTTGTCAGCAAAAAGATATTGAACTACTTTTTGGGAAAAAGCAGTTAAAATGAAAAGTGCAAGTGCATTGTTTTGACTTGACAGACTCTGTGGAGTGAGCTAAGAAAAAAAAATTATTTGGTTTGCAAAACGGAGCAAGTCAATGATGAGAGGGAATCTTCTTGTTCAAGTGCACGTCTGTGGCTTGCACGTGTTCTTGTGTGTTCACAGTCACAAACTTTTGTCCTCTGGGAGAATAAATATCAGAGAGCCTTTTTATAAAAATATGTAAGACTTGACTCTAATATCACATCTCCAGTCTATATTTGAATTTTTTTATTTATTAAAGCATACTTGCATCTATATTCCTGTTTAGATTTACAAAATGGTGCATTAAATGGATGAGGAGTAGAATTTTCCTTCTTCAGTTGAAATGCACGTACAGGGACCTTGAGGTCTAGTTCGGGTAATCCGAAATTTGGAAAATTGATGCTCTGATAACCGAGGTTGTTCTGTGCAGTCTTGAAGGAGCTACAACAGCAATTATGGTTGAGTTGTACAAAATGAGTTCAAATTGAATTAAGCTTGTATTTAGGGGAGAAGTGGTGAGAATATTAATTAAATTGTTGTAAATTTGACAGATCATCAGTTATGCCAAAGAAGAGATGAAGAAAAATAGCATCTCTGAACAGACCATGATAAGCATTGTCTGGAGCTGTGTGATGGGTGCAGTGGAATGGAACAAGAAAGAAGAATTGCTAACAGAACAAGCCATTAAGCACTTAAAGGTAATTCTCTATTACTTTAGATTTAAGGTAGCTTTCATTTTTCTGCTCCGGTGTCTTCTGAAAAGTCTAATCTTATGACTTGTGCAATAACTTCACAGTTGAGAATCTCTTTCTCCTTTTTTGTTTTAAATTAACTTTTAAATAAGGTAAGTAAGACAACCCTTGGTGTGGCACTGTTACAAAAAAAAAGTCTAAAGGTCAACAGAAACATCAAAAGTAAACTAATATGTCACCTCCCAAGTGTGGTGATTCACCCATGTCCCTGCAGAGACCACTGGTCTCTGAAGGCCTCTGTGTGCCAGTGGACAGAACAATATTTATTCTATGGTTGACCCACCAATGCTTGAAGGCTGGAGGGTGTGCTAGGTAATTATCCAAAGTATTAAAGTAGTTGCTGTTTCTGTGTATGGGCCAAATATCCAGTTTTCCTCCTACTTTGTTCATTATGTAAAATCTTGCTATTGAGAATTTTGCTTGTATCAGTATGCAACTAATAAAATTGATGGTTTCCTTAGTATAAACTGCATAATGTTTTGTTGGAGTCTTACCATGCAAGCATGGAAGATATGGACAAAATATGACGCCTGTCACTAAAATTTGCATTGTTGCTCATTTTTTCTTACAATCCCATTTTAGTCACTATCATTCTGCAAATTGATATTGCACAAAAGTCTGCAGTTGACATGAAAAGGAATATGAAGCTCCTTGATGAATTTTTTCCCCTTTTTTAATTCTTGTGACCTTTTATGAACAGCCTTCATAGTTTGATGTCTTAAATCTATTTATTCATTCAAAACTTTAATTTGTATTTCAATTTCTCACACTTTGGCCTGACCAAAGGATGGACATAACTACCTTGGTGGTCCCTGAAATGATGTTGTCTCTAAATTGAACATTATACAGAAGCTATTTAGGATGTTTCTACTTTTGAAATTGTTTTTCAAATTATAGTTAAAGTACTTATCAGTTATAAATTTAAGATTGGTGAGTCTTTTTTAAATCATTTGGTATTATCATAACTTTTGACCAATCCAAAAAAATTATATAGCTTTGATCAAGCATGCTTCTGTTACTTTTTGATACTAAACATGAATTTATTGTTGATATGCAGCAAATGTTTTATTAACTGGCACCTATGGGACTGGGAGTGTGCTAGTTGATAAGTTCATGTGACCAATGTAAGAATTCACAGTAATAGAAATGTAATGTTAGGGTTAAACAAATCATTGTTATGTACTTATTTGCTGCATAAATCATTTAAATAATCAATTTTGCCTTAAATAAAACTTTACCGGCAGAGGGCCTTCTCAACTGACTATTCAGACATGGCAGTGATTGCGATAATGCAGTAAACCTCAGATGTTGGAGGTATATAATTTTTGATGGTTTTGAAAGATTGATGGTTCATAAGGTGCCAGTAAGAACAAAATTTGTTGTAATATAACTTTCTTCCAGGAATTCAACCAAATCAGAGAGCAAATATTTTGTGATTTGCGATATGAAACTCGTGTCTTATTGAACATGTATCTCATGTCTTTTCTTTTTGTGTTGGGTGATTTTCAGCAATACAGCCCTCTCCTTTCTGCCTTCACTATCCAAGGTCAGTCTGAGCTGACTTTGCTGCTGAAGATTCAGGAATACTGTTATGACAACATTCAATTCATGAAGGCCTTTCAGAAAATCGTGGTGCTTTTCTATAAAGGTAAGTGTGTGATATGGATGACCAATGTTCAGGCTATTGGCAATATCTAGCAGTGTCATGGGAATAAAAGTGTGTTTAACAATTTATGAATGTGCACAAAATGATCATTAAATTTCATTATTGGTATATGAAGAATTATGCTTACGTCCAGTGTGAGGCTGGGAGGATGGCACGGTGGTAGAGGAGAAATGTCAAGGGACAATATTTGAGTTTTATACCATTTTTGATAATGAAATTACAAGGGGAGATGATGGCATAGTGGTCTTACCACTAGTCTATTAATCCAGAAACTCAGTCAATGCTTTGTATAATCCAACCCAGCATGGTGGAATTTGAATTCATTAGAAATAGCTGGATCAAGAATGTAATGATGACAGTGAAACCATTGTCGATTGTCAGGAAAAACCCATCTGGTTCTGTAATGATCTTCGTGGAAGGAAATCTGCCATTCCTACTTGGTCTGGACTATGTGTCTCCAGACCCACAACAACTATCCTCTGAAGTGCCTAGCAAGTTGCTCAGTTGTAACAGTTGCTACAAAATCTAAGCAAAGAAATTAAACTGAATGGGGCACTGAACACAAAAATAGCCTTGTTGATCTTGCAAAGTCGTCCTTGCTAACATCTAAATCTTTGCCAAAATTGGGGGAGCTGTCTCACAGTCTAGTCAAGTGATAGCCTGACATTGTCTCTAAAGTGTCATATTCATAGAATCATAATGTCCCAGGCATCATCCTCACCATTCCTTACCCAGCAGCTAGTGGCACAGTAGTATACAGGTTAGGAGGGAATTGCCCTAGAGTTTTCAACATCTGGACCTCAATAAGTCTCATGACATCAGGTTAAACACAGGCTCCTGCTGTTTACCACCGACTGTTCTCTCTTGGCTGGTGGACCTGTACTCCTCTTGTTGAATAATATTTGGGGGAAGTACTAAGGATGGCAAGGGTCCAAATTATATTCTGGTGGGACATTTCACTTTTCATCATCAAAAGTAGATTGCCAGTAGCACTTATGATTAGGCTGTATGGATTCTAAAGGATATAGCTGCTGGACAGGGTCTGCAGCAGGTGGTGAGGAAACACAACAAGAGGAAAAAAGCATACTCTATCTCAGCCTTACCAATCTGTCCATGATGGTATTGGTGAAAGTGACCAAGTCCCACCTTCACATTGAGAATACCCTCCATCATATTGTGTGGTGGTATTACAATGCAAGAGGGACAGAAATGGATCTAGCAGTCCATATTAAGCATCCATGAGGCACTGTAGGCCATCAGCAGCAGAATTTTACAGCAGAACTATTAGCCAGGGGAGCAATGCTGATTCAATGAAGAGTGCAGGAGGGCATACCGACAAATAAGATGTCAATGCTGGTCAAGCTAAGGAACAGGACTAGTAGATCGGATCTGAACTCTGCAGTCCTCCCTCATCCAGTTGTGAATAGACAATTGAACAACTCACTGGAAGAGGAGGCTCCACAAATATCCTCATCCTCAATGATGGAAGAGTCCTGCAAATCGGTGCAAAAGATGAAGCAGAAGCATTCACAGCAAGTTTTAGCCAGAAATGCTGAGTGAATGATCTGTCTTCCTCTCCAGTGTTTCCCCTGCATCAGATACTAGTCTTCTGCCAATTTGATTCACTCCACATGATTTTAAGAAACATTTGGAGGCATTTGAAGTTAAATGCCTTGACAACATTACGTCAATGGTACTGAAATTTTGTATTTCAGAACTTGTTGCAATCCTAGCCAAGTTAGTCCAGTACAGTTACAACACAGGCATCTACCCAACAATGTGGAAGTTTGTCCAGGTACGTCCTGTGCACATAAAGCAGGAGAGGTCCAACTTGACCAGTTGCCTATTCTCAGCCGTCACTAAAGTGATGGCACCTGCTCAGCAATAATCTGCTCATTGACGCCCAGTTTGGGTTCCACCAGGGCCAGTCAGCTGATTGTGTCACAGACTCAGTTCAACCATAGTCAAAAGAGCTGAATTTCAGAGGTGAGGTGACCGTGACTGTCGTTGACATCAAGATTGCATTCAACTGAGTGTGGCATTAAGGACCCTTAGAAACATTGGAATCCCTGAGAATCTAGGGCACATGTTCTGCTGGCTGTAATCGTTCCTGGAACTTAGGAAGATGGTTGTGGTGATTGGAGGTTAATCATCTCCGCTTTAGGACACTTCTGCAGGAGTTTGTCAGGATACTGGCCTAATGACCTTTAGTTGCTTTATCAATGACTGTCTCCCTCTATCATAAGGTCAGATGTAGGATACTCGATGATCAAATGTTTACCATTTGCCACTCCTCAGATATTGAAGCAGTCCATGCTTAAATGCAACAAGACCAGGACAATATCCAGGCTTGGGGTGAACAGTGGAAAGTAATATTTGTGTCACATGAATGCCAGGCAATGACTATCTCCAAAAAGAGGTACTGTCCATTAGCATTCAATGGTATTACCATCACTGAATCTCCCACTAATAACATTTTATGGAGATTTCCATTGTCCAGACACTCAACTGAACTTGCCTTATAAATAGTTGCTGTGAGAGTAGATCAGAGGCAAGGAATATTGTGCTGAGTAACTCCCCATCTTGCTCCCCAAAGTCTGTCCAGCATCGACAAGGCACAATTCAGGAGTGCAAAGGAATTTTGTCCACTTTCCTGGATGATTGCAGCTATAACAACACTCTACAAGCTTGATGCCAGGTCACAGCAGTATACTTTATTGGCACCACATCTACAAACAATCACTCCCTCCAACCAATGCTCAGTAGCAGTGGTGTGTTCAATCTAGAATGTGCACTATAGAATTTCATGAAAAGACTTTTCGGAAATACCTTCCAAACCCATGACCGCTTCCATCCAGGACAAGGGTAGCAGACGTGTGGGAACAACCACACCTGCAAGTTCCCTTCCAAGTTGTTCACCATCCTTACTTGCAAATAAATTGATCCTTCACTGTCATTTAGTTGTAATCCTGGAACTCCCTCCCTGAAGGCATTTTGGTTGTAGCTATAGCACATGGAGTGCAGCGGTTCAAAAAGGCAACTAAGGATGGGCAACAAATGCTAGATAGTTGGTGTCATCCAAGTCCCATGTGTGAATATTTTTAATAAAAACTGTCCTGCCTGAATTCTATCTCCTCTAATGTTGCTGTGTGTTAATGTTCCACCTGGACCAGGAGTTTTATGATTTCACTATAGTAACATTTGTTGTTTTAAAAATATTTCTAACTCTCCCAACAATTTTGGACACAAATGTTCACATTCATTAACCTCAAGTATAGCTTTTTGAATCTTGTTTGGTGTCTTGGTCAAATACCAAAAATTGTAGTCTATTCTTCCAACCATATTAATCTGTGTTGATTGACTATGACATGCTTTGCACCTGCCACAGAAACCCTCCATCCTCTCCTCTGAAAGGCAGAATAGTTTATCTTGACCCCAAGAAAATAGAAATTGGTTTTCATTCCATGTTGCATTCTCCATATATATAAATTCAGTCTTGACCAAGATTATTTTTTCTACCATTTTTCAAAATATTTTCTTCAGAGAAAGGCAAAAAAAGTATTACCAGAGCATTTTGTTAGTATGTGGTTTCGTTTTTTTTTGTTGCCAAGATACTGACATCTGTTCTAAGAGGTCTTATTAGCTTGTAATTTGGTAATTGATAGGTGAATCAGCCAAAATCTTGGAGTCATTCAGAAAGCAGATTTAAATATCTGAGACACATGGAGGAAACTACATTCCTACTTACCAATTCCTAGTCTTGCTTGCCTAGTCTAATTGCCAGAGGAAGTGGTGGATGAGGGTACAGTTACAAGATTTAAAAGACATTTGGATAAGTACATGAATAAGAAATGCTTGGAGGTATATGGACCAAATGCAGGCAGTGGGACTAGTATAGTTTGGGATTACTTTTGGCATGGACTGGTTGAACCAAAGGTTCTGTATGTAACTAAGAATCTATGAATGTATAACCATATATACAGCCTTGAAGGAGGTGAGCTGTCAAAAGAGACTGGGAAAGAATTTGCTGCCTTCAGGGTTGCAACATTCAGGTTGGGAATTGAGCTTTGTAACATTTGGGAATATTTTACATCAAGATGTAATTGTTTAAAATTGCTTACGCCCAAGGGACTGTTGGCAGTGAGCCATCTTCAGTAAGATTTCTGTCTTATATCAAGGGTGGCTGCAATTTAGCACTGATAGATGCAATGCAGGTCTTGTGTGCTAGCAAGAAGTGGACTTTCTGAAACTGGGAAATAAACTGAGTAGTTGTCAGAGGTGCTTGCACCAAAATGTTGTTTGTTTGGCTTGTAATTTTTTAAAAACTTCCAGAATGAATGCACAAATTATTCTACATGGAGCAAGATATTTGCAACTATAGATAATTTTCTATTTCTAACAAAAGTTTTGCTTAATAGTAGGGGTTTTGGTTACCGGGGGAACCAGCTTTCATAGAACATCTAGCAGCAAGTTATTTGTATTTGGTTAATTATGGTGCTTGCGTAACTGTCATGCAAATAAAATAATCCTATTAAGTTATAGTGACACTGTTACACTTGCAGCAGTGAATTTAAGGTAATATTCTGTGAGGAGGCTGCACTTAATCCTGAGTTTTCAGTTGCCAGTTCACAATTCCCAACAGCAGGTAGAATGGATAACTGAAATGTGAAATTAATCCTGGACTAAATCATTTTAGTCCCTGCCATCTCCTACACCACCCCATCCAAAATTTTATTTACTGCATGAAATGCAGAGCTTGTTAAGATCGCTTGTGAAGTACATATCATAATGGGGTAACCATTTCAGTAAGTCCCATGGAATTTGACTCCAGGAGTTGCACAGCTTATATTATCACTGGACATGAGCCGAAGCTGCACATTCCTGTTCTCTAGAAATTAATTCTTGGAAGATAGGAAGGTTCTTTTATTCTTTTGATTTAATGTGATCTCTCTCTCTCTCTCGCGCGCTCTCTCTCTCGCTCTTTCTTTTTTTTCTCTCTCTCTCTGCTTTTATTGGTTTTTCTCTCCATCTACACTTCTTTCTTTTAACAGCTGATGTTCTGAGTGAAGAAGCCATCCTGAAATGGTATCGAGAGCCAAATATGGCAAAGGGAAGGAGCATCTTTCTGGAGCAGATGAAGAAGTTTGTTGAGTGGCTCAAGAATGCTGAAGAAGGTAGTATCTAACGGATTAATGTATTCACAGTGGGTGCAGGAAAACATGGCTTCTAAGAACAGACAACAGCCTACTAGTATAACATACGTTTAGTCATGTATGTACTGTTGCATTGATATAGAAACATTGTTTAGTTAAAGTGTAATCTAATGTACAGCATTTCGTGCAGGCTTGTATTTATGATGCATCTGTGGAGCAAGTGGGATTTGAACCCAGGCCTTCTGACAATACTGTTGGAATATTGCGTGCAATTCTGGTCTCCTTTGGTATGCTTTCCTTTATTGGTCAGAGTATTGAGTACAGGAGTTGGGAGGTCACGTTGCGGCTGTACAGCACATTGGTTAAGCCACTGTTGGAATATTGCATGCAGTTCTGGTCTCCTTCCTATCGGAAAGATGTTGCAAAACTTGAAAAGATTCAGAAAAGATTTACAAGGATGTTGCCAGGGTTGGAGGATTTGAGCTATGGGGAGAGGTTGAACAGGCTGTGGCTGTTTTCCCTGGAGTAGCAGAGGCTGAGGGGTGACCTTATCGAGGTTTACAAAATTATGAGGGGCATGGATAGGGTAAAGTCTTTTCCCTGGGCTCGGGGAGTCTAGAACTAGAGAGCATAGGTTTAGGGTGAGACGGGCAAGATATGAGACCTACGGGGCAACTTTGTCACAGAGGGTGGTACGTGTATGGAATGAGCTGTGGTGGAGGCTGGTACAATTGCAACAATTAAGAGGCATTTGGATAGGTATATGAATAGGAAGGGTTTGGAGGGATATGGGCTGGGTGCTGGCAGGTGGGACTAGATTGGGTTGGGATATCTGGCTGGCGTGGACAGGTTGGACCAAAGGGTCTGTTTCCATGCTATACATCTCTGACTTATAGCACAGACTTGTTGTATAGTAATTAAGGCAGAATGTGTTCAGCATAGTTTTAGCTGCCAGTCTTGATCATCTCGAATGGCAGAACAAATTGAGAGGATTGAATAGGCTATGCTTTGTTCCTTTTTTGTAAAATTGTTGTTGGCAGGTCTGACTTGCCAAATATTTGGTAATTACGTTCCAGTAAGATTTTTGTTTTCTATATTTGCCCAATAGTAATACTAATACAAGTAAACTTGTATTGTAGGTTTTGCTTTAGGACTTAAGAGTTAAATGGTGTGTTGATTTATTGGAGGTGCTGTGTCAGATGACCTGCTAAATTTAAGGGTGTTTTCTGTCTCTTGCATTGGAATAATAAAATCCATGGTTCGATTATAAAAGCAGGGAAGAGCAGGAAAAAGCTGACAGCCTTCCTTTAACCAAATACAGCCCAAGCTGGCTGAGAAGTCACTTATTTTGTCATCTGTTGCTGATGCAGTGACAACATAGCAATAGCGACCATTCAGAATACATTTACTGATTTCACCTGGATATGTTTTGAAGAACAATTCAAAAATTACTTCATGCCAAATTTGAAATGGTAAGATTGCATTCAAAGGATTAGTAAAACTTATTGCTGACAAGTATAGGTTTTGTGCCATAGCTTTATTATGAAAGGAATAGATCTCAAAAGATTTCAAAAAGAATCACTAGCCACAACCAATGTCTGTTAATAAGCTGTGCAGTTAGAATACTAATGTGCATGTTTCAGGCCTGTGCCAATCCTTATTTTAATAGTCCGATTTGATTATGCTTCATAGCAAGGAAGTCTAAAGTTAATAGATGAACTGCAGTGACAAACGTTTTTTAAACCAATGGTGATAACTGTGGAATAACCTGTTTGGTAGTGGTCATGAATGTACTTGTTTGGAAGTGGAATAAGACTTGTGGCTGTGAATGTTCAGCCAGTGGTCAGTCTGTCATCAATATGTTCATCTTCCAAGAACAAAACTGAATTCATTCACAAATGTATACTTTTTTTAATGGCTGCATTGTATTTAGTGTACTTTTCTTAAAAGAAAAACTAAATGCTTGCCCTCCCTGGTAACACATTATCATCGTCTCTCCACAGAATCTGAGTCTGAAAGTGAAGAGGACTGAATTTGGACGAATGTCAATTGAAATCATGTTCTGTATTTTTAATAAACCACAGGGGTTGTAGAATTGAATTTCAGAGTTCAGAAATTGTCTTGATTTGGCATTCTACCTCCTGTATTTTCTACTGTAATATCTAAATGTAAATTAAGGGCTTTACAGTGATCACACTGGTTTGTTTTAATTCTGTTTTCTATATAATAAAGTTATTGCAGACATGTTCTGACTTCAAATTATCAGCTATAAAAGTCAGTTACAGTTTTGCACGGTTGGGTTTTTTTTGAATTCATCTTGATGAAGCTTTATATTTTCTGGGGAAGTTCTCATTTTCAGATTTAATGGTAAATCAGTGCTTTCTTGATGAATCTTTGGGGTTGTATCAGAGGGCACAAGTTGTACATGACCTTATGTTAAGCTTTGAAGGGTTCAGCACTTGTCGCAAAATGACCAGTGCTTTGTGGTGGTTATGGATGTGTTATGCCACTACTGGATTATGTTACACCGTAAGTACAACTTGTTCAGACTCTTTGAAAGTTACCAAGAATTTACAGGAGGATGAAGTCCAGAAAATAAGACCATTTTATTTCAGTCTCCTTTTTTTTTGGCTACACAGTTGTGTTCTGTCCAAATCAAAATTGAGTACATGTTTAGTCCCAACAAAAGCAGTGGTGTTGTGACTTAATGGTTTCTTGCATTGTAAATGGAGAATTTCAAGTGCATCTTAATTGGTGTGGTCATACAAACCCTTTTGTCTGTATGCCGAGTGGTTTAAATCAAGTTGGTTCTTTTGTTGTTGTGTATTCTTCACAAATATGTTACCCCAAAAGCACAGTCCATCAGTCTTCAAATGTGTGCAATGATTGCAGGTTATCAGATCAATGGATTTTGACCTGTGATTTGAAAAACTTGTGAATACATTTAGTTTTTAAAACTCATTTTTGTAATGCACGAAACAGGAGGGATGGTTCAGAACAGTTCAGCTCTGCCGCCTTAAGTGCATTTCTTTTGGTGATTAAATGAAGCCAGCAGGAGAGATAGATGATGTTTTCTGAAATCATGGTTGGAAAACCCTTGCTTCACAGGGTTACTGTGTTACATGATGGAGAATTCTTCCCATTAAAAGAATTGTTAACTTTGGTTATATATGTACCAAAAATTAAACTACTTTTTATCAATCAACTTGCCTAGAACACTGGCTTCTTGCAGTTAATGCATATTATTTTTGTAAGTTATGTATGGAAGTTTCTTTGGCTGCTTTACATGATAGAAATTAGTGAAAGTTTCTTTTCCTACGCAGTGAAATGGCTACAAATGCCTTATTTTAAGGCTATTTTACCCAAATGTTGTTAACTTTTTAGGCTGCTTGTTTCTCCTGAAACTACAGTACAGTTTTCATAATGGTACAAATTAAACTTTTTCTACAGAATATAGCACTAGTTAAGAACTAGTATTAGAACTAAATTGGCTTTAATACAGGATGTGTCATGTTAGTACTGAAATCTGTGGATTATGCTTGATGTAGAGTGCACACTCTGCTTACCATAAAATGACGATTGGTTAAACTTAGGTCTGTCAGTTCCCTGTAGGTAATGAAGGAATTTTAACCAATAACTTGAAAGAATGTTGATTGCAATATGGACAAACACTCATGTGTTGATTTACTTTTTTAAAAAAATGATGGGATGAGAGTATTACTAGCTAAACTAGTACTTATGGCCCATCCCTAGGTAGTGGTGAGCTGCCTTGAACCATTGCAATTCATGTGCTGTAGCAATTCGTACAATGCTTTGGGGAGTTCTAGGATTTTGGGCCAGCAAGAATGAAGGAACAGCAATATATTTCTAAGTCAGAGTGATGAGTCACTTGGAGAACAACTTGCACCTGCTGATGTTCCCATGCATCTGCTACCCTTTTTCTCAGTAGAAATAGTTGTAGGTTTGGAAGGTGCTGCCTAAGGATTTTAAAATTTTCTGTGCTGTATATTGGAAATGGATGCTACGACCGAGTATCTGTGGAGGAGAGAGTGAATGTGTTAATTTGGCTGCTGTGTCCTAGATGGTGTCAAGGTTCTTTTGTTGGAGCTGCACTTATGCAGGCAGGTGAGCAGTATTCAAACACTTGTGCCTCATGGATGGTGGACAGTCTTCAGTTTTTCTAGCCTCTTATCTACCCTTGCAGCTACTGTTTGTATAGTGAGTCCAGTTGAATTTCTGGGTAATGGTAATCCCTGGAATGTTGACCATGGGGATTCAGTGATGGCAATGACATTGAATGTCAAAGAATGGGTGGTCAGATTATCTTAGGGAGAATTGTCTGACATGAATGTTACTTAGCACTTGCTATCCCATGCCTTGTTGCATTTAAACATGGTCTATTTCAGTATCTAAAGAGTTAGAAATGAACATTGTGCAATCATCAGCAAACTTCCCTATGTCTGAGCTTTTATTGTGGAGGTTAGGTTATTGATGAAGCAGCTGAAGATGGTTGGACACTACACTAAGGAACTCCTGCAGAGGTGTCCTGAAGCTGAAATGACAGACCTTCAACCAGAAAATCATCATCCTATGTGCCCGGTATGAGTACAAATATCAGAGGTTGCCCCAATTCTCATTGGCTCCTGTTTTGCTAAGGGTCTTTGCCAGACTCTGCCAAATGCAGCCTTAATAACAAGGGCTGTATCTCTCTTGCTTCACTCATTGTAAGTCATAAAGTCAGTGTTAACTGTTTCTCTCCATGGGTACTGCCAGATCTTAATTATTTTGTTTGTTTTGAACAAAAGTATATCTGGTTTGTAGCAAAATTGGGAATAAAGAGCAGTAGGCCCTCAAACAATTTTACATAAAAGGGTTATAAGACAATAGTGGTTGCCTTTGTTTTCAACTTGGAGGAAGGCATAATCTAAGAATTGTCAAGTTTGGTAATGTTTGATATACACCACTAATTTGACAGGTTTCCTCTGGGATCATGTTTAGTTTGGCAGAAGCCCAATATATAGTTTTGTTTAGACAGTGGTTCTTGAGAGTTATACAGAATGCAAGAGCATGGCATTGAGAAACATATCAGCCAGTTGAATGGTGGAATAGAATTAGACTAACATCACATGGTCTGTGAATAGTGATCAGGCCTGCTATGTTCAAGAATGACTCTACTGAACTTATGATAAAAGCCACAACTGCATGAATGCAATTTTGGCACCATACATTAGGAAGTATATAGCTTTGGAGAAACTTGCTCAGTGTGGATGAGTTGGACCAACAGGTTTGTTTCCTTGCTGAATGACTCAGTTATTGCTATCTCAGGGTGATTGGAAGATTCTGCACTATCAGAATTTATCATTTTGTATTTGACTCATTAGAGAAATTGATTTTTTTTCCTGGACAAGCTCTGGGGGGTAAGGGATTAATTGTGGATGGAGTTAAGAGAATGCAAAGAAGAACTCTGCTACTGGTTTAAACCAACTTAAGCCCATGATTCTAAGGAAAACCGTTGCAAATGGTTGGTAGGCTGTTACGTTGATTTAATGCTAGGACTTATTTTGCAACTATTAGTAGCATAAAAGCTTCAGCTGGCCACACCAGCATAGAAAGATGATTGCTTATGATTTAAATGGCTGATTATGTATAGATACCTATTGGCAATATGCTGAAAGTGTATTTGGGATTTTATGCTGTCCAAAACATTGTCATTCCAGTGCAGATGGGGATTACACACAGGAATCCCCAAATTAGGGGAATTCTTATATCTGGAACAGTCTACATTTTAGACTGATCTCTTGAAAGCAAGAATATTTCATGAAACGTTAAACCTATTAAATACATAGTCCGATTGATTTGTTCAATAGACCCTATGCTCAAGTCACTAACTACACTTCATCCTTGCCACCACCCATCTCCCTCCTTTACTGACCACCTACTTTTTTTGCCCAATCTCCCATTAAAGATTAAATGCATTTGGAGACTAGGAATGATCAGGGATAGTTAGCAATGTTTTGTTCAAGGGATATCAGGTCTCAAATTTACCAAGTACAGAGACTTGATAATTCAGATTATCCAGGCAAGATTGCAAGGTCCCAATGCCTGGCTAAACTGTTGTCTGGCATTCAGTTATCCAGACAATACTCTCTGCTCAAGTTGTTTGGATAAATCAAGGTTCCTCTAACCAAGGAGATAAAAGTGCAGAGCAGTAGATTTTATTTACTTGTACTTTTGTAAAGTATTTGACAAGGTTCTCTATGGTAGACTAAGTAGTAAAGTTAAATCACAAGTGAATCAGGCTGAGCTTGCCAACTGGATACAAAATTGGCTTAGTGGCAGAAGCCTATTACCAACAGTGTTCCACAGGGATCAGTGCTGGGTCCATTTCTTATGTCATTTACGTAGGTGATTTAAATATAGAAGTCAATTATTCAGTTTACTGGTGCCACCAAAATTGGTTGAGAGATTAAAGATCAGTGGACTGAAGTGGTAGAGAGTTGAATTTGGATAAATGCAAAGTATTGCATTTTTTGTAAAATAAACAAAAGCAGGACTTGCTAGCAATAGCTAGATCAGAGACCTAGGGGTTAAGATACAGCACAAAACAGAATTATGTATCGGTATCATCCTTGTGGGTGTAATAGTCACTTGAATTAAAATAGCTTTCAGTAACAATATACAGTTTAAATATTTATTAAACCAAACTTAAAATAGTAATTTAGCCAAGTACAAGAGAAACACTTATTTTTATACATTAAGAGCATATCCACTTTTGAGAGAAGAGCTTTGTAGTGAATTGAAGACAAGTTTGAAGGATCAAATAAAGTCATTTCTCTTTAATGACAGTACCTGATGAGGTCAAAGGTCTAGCTTTCAGTTTTGCAACCATAGAAGTAAAACCACTCGGTTTTAACCAACCAAAAGAACAAGAAGCCCTAGAATTTGATTTGCTTTGTACTTCTGCCCACTTTCTCCCTTTTTCATTTAGAGGATGCAATGGAGTTTCAGAACACAGTGAAGAAGTTGGAAATGTAGGTATTCTTTCTGGTATAAAATTCAATGGCCTGAAATCTACATTTGCACAGGTGCTGTTCTCTAACTGCACCGATTTATAGTCCGAACTGTGAGAGCCACTTTGTGTATTGTCAGAAAAATCACAGCTGCCTCTTTTAGTCCTGTCATCTCTGGTCAGGACAGCTGAGGTAAGTTTCCTTTTAACAGTACTAATCTCTATTTCTGAAATTTCATTATCTGAGATTACTGTAGAAGATAGCGGAGATTCAGGAAGCTTGAAAATGAAGAGCTGTTTCTTCTTTGATCTTTTCTTTGTCTTTTTTTGAGGCTGCTTTTTGCTATGCATAACCAGAAACTCATCTACTTTTCTTTTACAAGATCGTAGATTCCTACAGTTAAAAATAGTTTACATATTGAAAACAAAGCTTTAAGCAATACCAAGCCATGACTGAGGAAAGAAAGGTTATCCCATTGATAGGCAGATATTTGACTAACTGTAAAACTGCAACAATTACAACATTGCTCATTTGACTTGCAGCTCGAGATTTAGTATTCTAGTAATCAATTAAATTATAATCTAAACACAGCAAAACACTTCCTCAAGAGCTAATCATTAAGAAGAGGAATTAGTGAGTACGCAAACCAAGACATGTAGTCAGCATAGTTGTAGGTGAAGATGCCAGTGAAAAAGTCAAAACCAGCTAGACGCATTGGAATAGATTGGAAGGTGATTGTTTAACACATTAAGCCAGTCACTTGGTGGCGGTGTACAGCATACGGTGCTTAACAATTTTGATCAGATATGAACATATTTGCAATAAGTTTGAGCTGGTAGCTCAATTGCAACCACTAAAGCATCAGGGAGGAGAAAGTTACATGGATCCTTAGGAGGTAGTCACACCACTTCAGATATCATCTTTTGATTCAGTCAGGAACAGGAGGTTGTGACTGAGTGAGATAGGTAAGGAGATCCACAGCAGGAGAGTCTGCTTTCTCAAATCTCGAGTGGTGGAGGTAAAGTCCATAAAAACAACTGTAGATACTAAATTAAAAATTACTGGAAAAGCTCTGGCAATTAACTTGAAGGGTCACAACTTGAGGGGCAGCTTGTCAGAGCTGTGGGGTCAGATCTTCTGTATATTTAAGGCTGAAAGAGAGAGATCCTTTATCGGAAAAGGAATTGAAGGTTATGGGAAATGGCTGAAAAGTGGATGTGAAACTTCACGGGTACTGCTGCTGAATAGCCTACTACTGTTCCTATTTTAGTCTTGATTTATTGCATGTCAATTTTATAGAATGACAAATGAACTAATTCTATTGCAATTGCAAAAGTAAATTTTAAATCCATACTAACTACACAATTATCACTTTGATAAACAGTTATTATACCCTTTTAAGAACCTTACGGTTTATATTTAAATATGACAAGTTGTGGATTAATTGAACGAGAGACTTTAATCTGATAGGAGAAAGACTGACCAAGTTTGCTAATAACTCATCTCACACAAGAAACAAACTTTTTTACCTCTGCAGAAACACATGAGGTCGAGAACACTGTGGAATCCATTTTCCTGTAGCTTCACTCTGAGAAGATGTGCCAATAGATTTCAAATACCAGCTTTCTCTGCAATTAGTCATAAATTGAGGTGGTCAAACTCTATTTGAATAAAGAGTGGAAACAACTTCTCATGTAGGAATTTTGGTTTTGAAGCCGAACTAATTATCTGCATTATTATGGAATAGCACTTTATGTAGGTCAATAAAGTTTGTAAAGTTATCAGGAAAGTACAAGGTGTCTCATGGTGTTTATAGAAGGTAGGAAGAACATTGTGCTTAACTTGCTGTAATGATAAAACAAATATCTAGGTGTTTTTTCACCCATAAAAAAAGTTAACTACACTATTTTGCAACATTTTTTTCCAATTACACAAACATTTCTATCCAACTGACAGCATTATTAAATATGCTTAGTTTTCAAATTTACACAGCATTTATATGTAGCACTTAGTCTGTTAAATTTCATCAAGTCGTGGCCTTGTCTAAAAATCCTTATGCACCTAAGTAGTAACATGCTCCCTTCAGTAGTTTGTCATTAGAGCTATTAGAAAGTTATTTACCAAAATGCGAGGAGGAACTAGACATTTGAGTAACATTTCTAAAAAGGAATATTTGGCTATTAATTCAAGAGATGTACAGAAGGATCCAAGCATAATTAATTAGTTTCTCCTGGAGCAGAATTCAAAGGGAGAATAATTGGTATCTAAAGTCTTATTTTAAATGTCTAAACTTTTTTCAAACTTGATTTTTATATTACAGTAAAACAGCAATGCTTAGTAGAATTTAAAAACCAGGAAGTAGAAATCTCTCTGCAGTGGAGGCTGAGAGCTGCAAAATAAAGTGTTTTGTGATTGTTGGATGGATGCAAAAGCACATGTTTACATAAGTTACTAGATGCTGGAAACATGGGACAAAAGTGCAATGTTCTGATCTATTTCATTTTGGATAGATAGGGTAGTGCAGCAACAGTTTCCTTGCATTCAAACTGCTAAAGAAAACCAGAATAAATTTTTAAAAACTGTCCCAGCAACAGAAGGTTCAGCAACCAAAAGACAAAAGTTAAAAGGTCATTGGCCAAAAAAAAAATCAAGCAACATGATTTTAATAGGACTGTGCTTTTATGAAATGAAAGTTACAGCCTAAAGAGCTGGATACCGATTCAGTGGATCAGTCAAAAGTCTTGCAGGGTTTTGGGACTAAGTTAGCCCTATCAAAAGATCCAGCATGTGTAAGATAAGAATCCCTTTCTGCAGAAATATTTTAGAAATTTAAATAGCATAAGCACTAAAAAAAAATGTTCAGCTTTTCTTGGAATGGGTTTTTAATTTCAGCTTTTTAAACATTCAAATTCCTGCTTACAAGTGAGTAAATGTTCAACAACCTTCATTAACAGGAACCAGGTCAATTAAAAATGTTATCAGGTGCACTTCTGGTTATTTCTTCTATATCTTTGGTTTTCCATTCTAAATTTCTTTTCAAAAAAAAATAGAAAGCCAAACTAGTCACAAAACCAAACAGGTGAAATGAAATTTAAGAACAGGAAGACATTTCTTTTAAAATTGGATATAAACAGACTTTTCTAAGCAGCCTGGTGCTTATGATGCAACATACAGCAAATTCTCACTTAACTAATGATTCTCAAGAATGCAGCTACAACTTAAGTGAATCTCTTTCCTGTAGGAATGAATGTTAAAGCCAGACTTGGCTTCCTGTCGACTTAAAATACTCAGCCGTACAAAGTCAAGTCGTACATTTTCTTTGTGTATTTCTTGCTGAAGTACTTGGAGAATAAAATCAAAACAAAAGCACTGTACAGTCAGCATTTCAGGACTTCTCAATGCAAAAAACTTACTACAACTCAATGTTTATAAGTTTCTAAATACCTCTAGTTTTAAAAAACAAATACTACATAAAAATGTCCTTCGACTAAGCAGCTAAACACACTTATTTTAATTGGTCTGGGTCCTGCTAAAAGAAAAATTGGCAGAATTATCTGCACTATTCAACTTCTGCCACCAGGTGATGCCCAGAACTTCAGTACAAATTTAGAATGGCAGCCAGAGCAGAAATGAACACTGGACTCTTCCAAGAGGACAACAAAAAGCTGGGGCTGGATGTCAGTGGAAGTATGGAGGCTAAGAGGGAGGACAGAAACTGGATGTAGGCTAGCAGGAATGGAGTTACAGGAGTGGAAGCACATGGAAAGGTCTCTAGAGAGCCCAGGATATAGCAGACATTAATAAAACAGTGACACTGTTTATCATAGAGAAACCAGAACAACATTAACTGATTTCACCTCTAAAATGGAAATTTAGAATTAAATGCACAGTAAGTTAACTTAAAAGCAAAGCCAAACATTTTCAAAGATTACTTACCATTGACCTCTAAAATCTCAAAACAACTTTCCAAAAAAAAAATGGGAGTCACCTTATGTGCAAAGTATAAAAGGTGGTCACATAGCAGCATCCATCAAAGATTAGAAATGCCTAAAACTCTTTGTAAAATACCCTATATTATGTGTTTAGTCTTATACTAGGCAGAAGAGATCAAAGTAAAACATGCATTTTGGAAGTGAAAATTTGCAACTGTGAACACGTGTCTTATGTTGTGGCTGAAACATGTGGGTCAAGTACATCGAATATGCTCTGATCTACTTACCTTTTACTTCTCTGTACAGGACCTCTAGGCAGCAAGGGCTTTTTCAAAATCCATTGGTCACATGATAAAGAAGTGGGATCTGAAAAATGTCATAACAGTTAAATCAACCTTACATGATTTAAATACACTTACTACGCAGTAGTGGTTGGTGTATTTGTTTAAAAACAAATTTTTGCATCAATGTAGAGGAAACTGACATGTTAAAACAGCAACTAATTAATAGACTACCATCAACATACTGGAGCACCATTTCTGACTATGTTAAAATTTAACATTAACTATTTTAATCTTACTATTCGGATCTCAAGCCCATTATGAACAGCAACTTGTATAAATACAGAACCTTCTATATAGTATAAAATTCCTAATCCACTTTACATGAGTGTTAGCAAACTAAAACTTGACAAGTGAGATTAAGACAGTTGAGAGACTGCTCACAATAGAGGGACGGAGGGGTACAGGGAAGGAATTCCAAACTTAGGACCCACGCAGATGAAGGCATGACCAATGAATAAAAAATATCAGTAATAAAAACAGCAGGTATGACAAAATCTGTGGATAAAATTAAAATCCACACCAGGTTATTGTCCAATGGGTTTAAGTTAGAAGCACTAGCTTTTGGAGCACTGCTCCTTCATCAGGTGTTTGTGGAGTATAAGATCATAAGACAATTTATATCAAAAGATTAGCGTCATACAGTGATAGATCCTGTATTGAACAAACCTCGATTGGTTAACTTTTTCATCTTGTAGAATGGGTTGTAGGTTTTAGTTCATTAACATGTAAATCCCCGAACTTTAGGTCACCCTCTCGTGATAACTTAAGGTTTTATAACAAAGGTGACATCGCAGCTCAAACAATGCATTTAAAAAGGTGAGAGGTCAGAGTCTGGCTGTATACCAATCTCGAGTCAAAGTGGTTCTATTCCAAAGTGGAATTTACAAAATATCCTGAGGATTAATTGCCTACACATTGCTCAAAAAAAATCCATGAAATATAATGTATCTGCAAATATAATTCTAAGTACAAATTCACCCCATAGACTTGTGTGCAATCATGAGTGTGCGCACACATGAGCAAGTGCTTGCACGTATGCAAGCTTGGTAAAGTTCAATTGTGATGGATTAGAATCCTCTGGATAGGGGTGGGGTTTGGGAGGAATGCATGAGAGTGTAAGTGAATGTACAGAGAAATGTCGATTATCCAAATACCAGTTATCTGAAAATCAGATTATCCAAAGGAGATAGAGGTTCTGATAGAAACGTTATATCAAAGACGGATTTCCAACAGTCATTGCGTCTTTTGTTTACATTGATTGAACGAACAAACAAACAAAGTCTCCAAATGACTGATGTCCTGCCCTCTCTCCCCACAGTTCCCCTAGATGTACCCTAAACCCCCCCCTTCCCCAGATAATCTCTCCAACATTGTTCTGTACAGGGCAAACGTGGAACCTATCAAAAAGTAGTGTGTTTATGTACAATTTTGGAGACTTAACCCACAAAGGCAGCTGTAGCAGCAGTCTTGATGTTTGTGTCCAATCTGGCTGCCCCAGGGAGAGGGCAGTGTTGGAGGACAGAGGGGGTGTTGGATGGCAAGGGACAGGGATGAGGGTCTTGCTCACTGTGCTGCTGCTGCCTCTTGAACGGGGAGCGTACTTAAAAACTCCAAGCCCCAGAGAGAAAAAAAAAAAGAGTATTTAAAAAAAATATTCGACTAACCCAATAAAATAGATTATCCAAATGAAATAGTGCCTGCCCATCTCATTTGGATAAGAATGGTCCACCCCATTCCAACACCAGCTCCTCTACATCATCGCATCATGGAGTGCAAGCAAAGTTGATGAGTCCAGTTACATTTCAATTAACCAGTGTTGTGCATTAAGCCAACATTAGAATATAGGAATCACGGACTACCCTACCCTACAATTTAGATGATATTTTACTTTGTTGGCTTTATCTGTTAGAAATCAGCATGAAAACAGACCCTTCGGTCCAACTTGTCCATGCTGACCAGATATCCCATCCCAATTAGTCCCCACCTGCCAGCACCTGGCCCATATTCCTCCAAACCCTTCCTATTCGTATACCCATCCACATGCGTTTTAAATGTTGCAATTGTTTTAGCCTCCAAGCAGCTTATGCCATACATGTACCGCACACTGCATGAAAAGTTTGCCCTTTTGGTCCCTTTTATCTTTCCCCCCTCTCCTTAAACCTATACCCTCTAGTTCTGGACTCCTCTCCACATTTTTTCAAGATGTCACTATTTCCCCACATTCAATATCTTCCACATCCTTTCCCACAGTAAATACTGATGCAAAAATACTCATTTAGTATCTCCCCCATCTCCTGCAGCTCCACACAAGTGTTGCCTTGCTGATCTTTGAGGGGCCCTATTTACTCCCTAGTTACCCTTCGCCCTTAATGTAGTTATAAAATCCCTTTAGATTCTTCTCAACCCCATATACCAAAGCTACAGCATGTTACTTTTCTGCCCTCCTGACTTCCCTCTTAATGTACTTCTACTGCCTTTATACTCTAAGGATTTACTCAATCTATCATGTTAGTTTCTGGCCCATGCCCATTATGGCCCATTTATTGGGCTTGTTTAACTTCAATTTTGCCACCTTAGACTTCAGACTTTTCCAAACTAAACCTAGTCTGAAGGCATCAGTCCATCAGTAGTTCTGCTGGGACTATATCCCCATTGTAATATATGGCGTTGTCCTAGTGTTGAAGAGGAAGGAAACATGCAAGCTTAGTTTCTAAAGACACTGTAGTTTACCGTTTCATACTAGTAAAAAATGAGGTCTGCAGATGCTGGAGATCACAGCTGCAAATGTGTTGCTGGTCAAAGCACAGCAGGTTAGGCAGCATCTCAGGAATAGAGAATTCGACGTTTCGAGCATAAGCCCTTCATCAGGAATAAGAGAGCGAGCCAAGCAGGCTGAGATAAAAGGTAGAGAGGAGGGGCGATGGAGGTGGGATAGGTGGAAGGAGGTCAAGGTGAGGGTGATAGGCCGGAGTGCCAACCAGTACCCTTCCACTGACACCCTCCTTCGACTGACTGAACTGGTCCTCACCCTGAATAACTTCTCTTTTCAATCCTCCCACTTCCTCCAAACTAAAGGAGTTGCCATGGGCACCCGCATGGGCCCCAGCTATGCCTGCCTCTTCGTAGGATATGTGGAACAGTCTATCTTCCGCAACTACACTGGCACCACCCCCCACCTTTTCCTCCGCTACATCGATGACTGTATCGGCGCTGCCTCGTGCTCCCACGAGGAGGTTGAACAGTTCATCAACTTTACTAACACCTTCCATCCCGACCTGAAATTCACCTGGACTGTCTCAGACTCCTCCCTCCCCTTCCTAGACCTTTCCATTTCTATCTCGGGCGACCGACTCAACACAGACATCTATTATAAACCGACTGACTCCCACAGCTACCTGGACTACACCTCCTCCCACCCTGCCCCCTGTAAAAACGCCATCCCATATTCCCAATTCCTTCGTCTCCGCCGCATCTGCTCCCAGGAGGACCAATTCCAACACCGCACAGCCCAGATGGCCTCCTTCAAGGACCGCAGATTCCCCCCAGACGTGATCGACGATGCCCTCCACCGCATCTCCTCCACTTCCCGCTCCTCCGCCCTTGAGCCCCGCTCCTCCAACCGCCACCAAGACAGAACCCCACTGGTTCTCACCTACCACCCCACCAACCTGCGCATACAACGTATTATCCGCCGCCATTTCCGCCACCTCCAAACGGACCCCACCACCAAGGATATATTTCCCTCCCCTCCCCTATCAGCGTTCCGCAAGGACCACTCCCTTCGTGACTCCCTTGTCAGATCCACACCCCCCACCAACCCAACCTCCACCCCCGGCACCTTCCCCTGCAACCGCAGGAAATGTAAAACTTGCGCCCACACCTCCACACTCACTTCCCTCCAAGGCCCCAAGGGATCCTTCCATATCCGCCACAAGTTCACCTGTACCTCCACACACATCATCTATTGCATCCGCTGCACCCGATGTGGCCTCCTCTATATTGGTGAGACAGGCCGCTTACTTGCGGAACGCTTCAGAGAACACCTCTGGGCCGCCCGAACCAACCAACCCAATCACCCCGTGGCTCAACACTTTAACTCCCCCTCCCACTCCACCGAGGACATGCAGGTCCTTGGACTCCTCCACCGGCAGAACACAACTACACGACGGCTGGAGGAGGAGCGCCTCATCTTCCGCCTGGGAACCCTCCAACCACAAGGTATGAATTCAGATTTCTCCAGCTTCCTCATTTCCCCTCCCCCCACCTTGTCTCAGTCGGTTCCCTCAACTCAGCACCGCCCTCCTAACCTGCAATCCTCTTCCTGACCTCTCCGCCCCCACCCCACTCCGGCCTATCACCCTCACCTTGACCTCCTTCCACCTATCCCACCTCCATCGCCCCTCCCCCTAGTCCCTCCTCCCTACCTTTTATCTCAGCCTGCTTGGCTCTCTCTTATTCCTGATGAAGGGCTTATGCTCGAAACGTCGAATTCTCTATTCCTGAGATGCTGCCTAACCTGCTGTGCTTTGACCAGCAACACATTTGCAGCCGTTTCATACTACTTTTGAATATTCGCTAAGTCAGACTCTTCGAGAAAGTATGGTAGGATGCTATGCAGATATGCCTTGATCTGTAGGCACAATTAGCCTGTATCTATTGTTGGGGAGGAAACCTTTAGGAAAATTTGATTGCTATCCTTTAAAACAAGACAACAAAGGTTATATTGGCCATAATGATCCCAGTACATCCCCAGTTTAACTCCAGTTATGGATGGGCAATAGATCCCCCTACTGGTGCTACATGGGCAAGGTCCCAACCTTTTTGAAGAGACTGGCTACAGAAAATCTGCATGGATTGGTAACAGATCTTTAAAATTAAAGTTGTGCTAAATATGAAGTCATCAGGAAGTATCCTGAAGTGTTCCAATAGGACATTGGGAGGATAAAAGGCTCTAGGGTCAAGATTTATGTAGAGGCAGAGGCTCGACCTAAATGCTTCAAGGCACAATTGCTCCCCATTGCCCTTCATGCCTAAGTGGAGGAGGAACCTGGAATCATATGGTCAGTGCAAATGCTGAATGGGACTAGATTAGATTAGATTAGATTACTTACAGTGTGGAAACAGGCCCTGCGGCCCAACAAGTCCACACCGACCCGCCGAAGCGCAACCCACCCATACCCCTAACCTAATACTACGGGCAAATTAGCATGGCCAATTCACCTGACCCACACATCTTTAGACTGTGGGAGGAAACCGGAGCACCCGGAGGAAACCCACGCAGACACGGGGAGAACGTGCAAACTCCACACAGTCAGTCGCCCGAGGCGGGAATTGAACCCGGGTCTCTGGTGCTGTGAAGCAGCAGTGCTAACCACTGTGCCGGCCTACTGGTGTGGCCCAATTTTAAAACTTGACAATTCAATCCATCCCTGTGGGGATAGGTTGATGGTCAACAGAGCCTCCTGCTTAGATACCCCATGTCACACATAAAAGACATGAATGCAAATCTGGCTGAGGGGAGGGCTCACAATTTCAAAATTGGATACAAGACATGCCCAATCTCCTATTGGAGCTTTTAAGTGTCATCTAGGAAGGATGGCACCGTATAAAAGTGTTAGAGGAACATCACTTAAGTCACACATACACACAGACTTTGGTCCAACTTGTCCATACTAACATCCTTTCACAAGTTAAACTAGTCCCATTTGCCTGCATCTGGCAGATATCCCTCAACTTTTTCTATTCATGCACCATACCACATGAACCACTAAAACAAAGTTGCCTCAGGTCCCTTTTATATCCTCTCACCTTAACAACATGCCTAGTTCTGAATTCTCCTACCTGGAGGAAAACACCTCTGCTATTCCCCTCTCGAGACCCCACATGATTTTATAGCCTCCATGAAGGCACCCCTCTTGCCCACCTGTCTCATTCAGATAATTAAGGTTCTTCTGTACACAGTATTTCAAAAGTAGCCTCACCAACATTCTGTACAACCTCAAGATATTCCAGCTACACTCAAAAGGTCTGAGCAATGACAAAGCATACCAAACACCACCTTTACCAGCCTATCTACCTTGAACACAACTTCCAAAAGTAGTATGTATCTAAACCTGTAGGTCTCTGTTCAACAATACTCCCCATCCCAAGGCCATATCAATAACTGTATAAGTCCTGCCCTTGTTCATGTTATCAAAATACAACACCGAGCCTTTATCCAAAGGAAACTCCGTCTGCCAATTAGAATCATGAACTCCAATGGAGGAAGCAGCCCATTTGGCCCAGAGAGTCTGTACCGATCCTCTAAATTGCATCCCACCTTGACCCCAATCGCCATAACACATTTGCCATGACTAACCCACCTAGCCTACACATCCCTAAACATTATGGACAATCAGTATTGTCAATCCACCTAACTTGCACATCCTTGGTGGGAGGAATCCAGAGCACTTGGAGTAAACCCATGCATGTACAGGGAGAACATGCAAACTCCACAGCTAGAATCAAACCTGGGTCCTTGGCGCTGAGGCAGTGTTGTACCACTGAGCCACTCTGATCAAGATCTTAGTGAACCTTCTTCACTGTCAACTATACCAAATTTTTATTTGCAAACTTAACCATGCTTCCAAAATTCTCATCCAAACAATTTATGCATGATAAACAGTGGACCCGGCAATATCCTTGCAGAGCATTACTGGTTACAGACCTCCAGTCTGAAAAGCAATCTTCCTCCACCACCACCACCCTGTTTCCGACCATAAAGCCCATTTTGTATCCAACTGGCAAGCTCTCCCCGAATCCCACTTGATCTAACTCTACTAACCAGTTTACCATATGGATTTTAGCAAAGCCTTTGAGAAAATTCCACATCGACAATGACTACTGCTCTGCCCTCAATCTTTTTGGTTACATCCTCAAAGCTCAAATCATGTTTGAGACAATTGTCACACAGTCATGCTTACTAACCTGAAGCAGTCCTTGCTTCTCCAAATACATGGAAGTCCTCTCTCAGAACATCCTCTAACAACTTCCCCACTGATGTCAGTTTCCAGGCTTTCTTTCCAGCTTTTAAAATAAAGGCATAACATTAGCCACCCTCCAAGCCCTGTGGCACCTTACCCATGGTTGTAGATGATACAAATTTCTGCTGCAGGCCCCACAATATCTTCCCTGCCTCCTACAATATCCTGGGATACACCTGATCAGGTCCTAGAGATTTATCTGCTTTTGTTTACTAGGGCCTCCAGTATCTCCTCTTCTGTAACGTGGACTGTTTTCAAGACAAATATTTCAGAATTCCCTAAGCCTCCATGGTCTTTATCAGAGGTAAATAAAGACAACATATTCATTAGTATGATTAGATGCCCTACAGTGTGGAACCAGTCCTTTGGCCCAACCAGTCCACACGAACCTTTGAAGGAGTAACCCACCCAGACCCATTTCCCTCTGACTAATGCACCTAACACTACAGGCAATTTAGTGTGGCCAATTCACTGACCTGCACATCTTTGGACTGTGGGAGGAAACTGGAGCACCCAGAGGAAACCCACGAAGACATAGTGAGAACATGCAAGCTCCACACAGTCACCAGAGGCTAGAATCAAACATGGGATCTGGTGCTGAGGCAGCAGTACTAACTACTGAGTATTGTATCTCTTCCATCATCTGTGGTTCCACACAGACAACCTCACTGATCTTTTAAAGAGGCCTATTTTCTTAGTTGCTGTTTTGCTCTTAAATGTACTTGTAGAATTTGTCTGGATGATCCCCAACTTTCTCTGCCAAGGCTCTCACTCATCTCCTTTTTGTCCTTCCGATTTCCTGGTTAAGAATGCCCGACTCCCCTTAAGAGAATCACTTAATCCCAGTTATAGAGTCAGATGTACAGCATAGAAACAGACCCTTCGGTCAAACCCGTCCATGCTGACCAGATATCCCAACCCAATCTAGTCCCACCTGCCAGCACTTGGCCCATATCCCTCCAAACGTTTTCTATTCTTTTACCCATCCAAATGCCTCTTAAACGTTGCAATTGTATCAGCCTCCACCACATCCTCTGGCAGCTCATTCCATACACGTACCACCCTCTGCGTGAAAAAGTTGCCTCTTCGGTCTCTTTAACATCTTTCCCCTCTAACCCTAAATCTATGCCCTCTAGTTCTGGACCCCCTGACACCAGGGAAAAGACATTGCCTATTTACCCTATCCATGCCCTTCATAAATTTTGTAAACCTCAAAAAGATCACCCCTCAGCCTCCAACGCTCCAGGGAAAACAGCCCCAGCCTGTTCAGCCTCTCCCTACAGTTCAAATCCTCCAACCCTGGCAACATCCTTGTAAGTCTTTTCTGAACCCTTTCAAGTTTCACAGCATCTTTCCGAGGGGAAGGAGACCAGAATTGCACGCAATATTCCAACTGTGGCCTAGGCAATGTCCTGTACAGCCGCAACATGACCTCCCAACTCCTGTACTCAATACTCTGACCAATAAAAAAAAGGAAAGCAGACCAAACATCATCTTCACTATCCTATCTACCTACGACTCCACTTTCAAGGAGCTATGAACCTGCACTCCAAGGTCTTTGTTCAGCAACACTCCCTAGGACCTTACCATTAAATGTATAAGCCCTGCTAAGATTTGCTTTCCCAAAATGCAGCACCTCGCATTTATCTGAATTAAACTCCATCTGCCGCCACTCAGCCCATTGGCCCATCTGATCAAGATCCTGTTGTAATCTGAGGCAACCCTCTTCGCTGTCCACTACACCTCCACTTTTGGTGTCATCTGCAAACTTACTAAATGTACCTCTTATGCTCACATCCAAATCATTTATGTAAATAACAAAAAGTAGAGGACCCAGCACCGATCCTTGTGGCACTCCACTGGTCACAGGCCTACAGTTTGAAAAACAACCCTCCACCATCACCCTGTCTTCTATCTTTGAGAAAGTTCTGTATCCAAATGACTAGTTCTCCCTGTGTTCCGTGAGATCTAACCTTGCTAATCAGTCTCCCATGGGGAACCTTGTCAAACGCCTTACTGAAGTCCATATAGATCACATCTACAGCTCTGCCCTCAATCCTTTGTTACATCCTCAAAAAACTCAATCAAGTTTGAGAGACATGATTTCCCATGCACAAAACCACTGACTACCCCTAATCAGTCCTTGCCTTTCCAAATACATGTACATCCTGTCCCTCAGGAATCCCTCCAACTTGCTCACCACCAACATCAGGCTCACTTGTCTGTAGTTCCCTGTCCTGTCCTTACCACCCTTCTTAAACAGTGGCAACACGTTTACCAACCTCCAGTCTTCCAGCACCTCACCTGTGACTATCGATGATACAAATCTCAGCAAGAGGCCCAGCAATCACTTCTCTAGCTTCCCACAGAGTTCTATGGTATACCTGATCAGGTCCAGTTCTAGGATAACAATAATACATAAAATGAATCAAATTAATTCTTGCTCAAAACAAGAACAAGATAAATGTCTCAACTACTATCAATGTGAGGAATGTAGTCACAATCACAGTTGTGCAGCATTTCCCCTCATTTCCCACATAAGGTCACAATGGGCAGCATGGTAGCACAGTGGTTAGCACTGCTGCCTCAGTACCAGGGATCTGGGTTCGATTCCACTCTCGGCAACTGTGTGGAGTTTGCCCATTCCCCAGTATTGGAGCGACTTTCCTCCGGGTGCTCTAGTTTCCACCCAGGTGTGCAATTTAGATGGATTGACTATGCTCCGTTGTCTAGTGTCTTAGGGGATATGTAGGCTCGGTGGATTGGCCATAGGAAATGTGGGGTTACAGGGATGGGGTGGGTCTGAGGTGGACGCTCTTCAGATGGGTCAGTACGGACTCAATACATCGAATAGCCTGTTTCCACACTGTAGAGACTAATCTTTCTACATTACCAGACTGACAAATTTAAATTCACAGCTGGACAAACATTCATTTCTAGCTCAGGCTCCAGGGAGATCAAGAAAATACTTACCAGTCACACAAATTGAACCTTAAGCTTTCACCATCCCATTTATCATAGAAGACCTGCTGGTGTTTTCATCTGGTAATGATTCAGGATAGTGCTTCCACAGCATCACTTTTCGTTTCCCATTCCAATAGGCCAGTCTGCTCATTCAGGAATACACTCCACTCCCCTCATGTGCTTCCCCACTATTCTGTCACCACTGAGCCCCACTTCAATCCATGCCTTTATCTATATTTCTTATTCCTCACCCCACATAATGCACCCACTCAATATCATTAGAGTGCTCTTTTCCACACTGCTCTTTAAATCCAGCACTGAAATACAGACCTCTCTGTTTGGTCAGTGGGCTAGACAGCAGTCAATTCTGACAGACAGTCCTAGATAATGACTGACCAGACCCCTGAACATTCTTCCTACAGCTTTCTGATGGCCCTATAGGACTGATCAAGACCCACTTGGCGTGTAGTCAGATGAATCCCATGACCATGGCTGTCCCAAGCAAAACAACTGACTGGAGCCAAGACCCTGGACTATGAATGGACACAGTCCTTGGCTGATTTCATCAAGAGCCATTGAGTGAAAGCTGCCATCTTCATGGACTCAGGACAACCCACCCCCCCATACTATCAGTAATGGCTGTTTGACTGAAAAATCAGTGATGTTTATCTCCTGGACTGGTCATTACAGAGAAGTGTTATAAAGCAGCCTAGCTGAGAGTCTGCACTAAGCAAGCCAATATGGCAGACTTGGGAGTTTAAATGCCACAGCAGGAATTCTGTGGTCATCTAAGTGGGCATCGAATGAGTGGTTACTAGGGGAGCAAGTCAGCTGTCCTGAGATGTAACTTGGTCCAACCAGGTGAGGTGGGTATCTGACAATAGTACTAACATCCTCACAGTAGCAGTTGCTGATGTGCCAAAACCGTAACTTTAAATTATAGAAGCATCCTACAAGTGGATCAGGCTGGTGCCAGGCAAGTCCTGCAAGGCCAGCAGTGTCTGTTAGAGGGGTGCATGCGGTCAGCGCTCATGGAGTATTTCCTGTGACATTGTTGCCTGGTTGTCAAAATGGCAGTGCAAGCACCAAATTAAAGTGAGTTGCTAAAATACCTGCCTTGACTTTCAGGTGAGGGATTTTTGGCATTTTATTTCATGGCAGTAGCAGGGTAGGAAGCTGCATAATGAGGCAACATGTACAGTTAAAAGGGGATTATTGTTTGTTATCAGCCCCTTTAATACATGTCTCACTTCTCACAGCACTTTATTGGAAAATGCAGTTAGTTGCTCCAGATGACAAGAATGGTCTTACCGGACTTTGCACATGATTCTCAGGATTTCTCACCATAGCCCATATTGTTCAGGGCCCAGGAAGATGCTATACAATGTTAACATCTTTTTAAATAGGCTTTTTAAATAGATTTCTTGGCATTCAAAAAACATTCCCTACAATTTTCCTTTCCTCGGAGCACACTTCAAATTTTTGAAAACGTAGATTTGTGGGAGAATGATTTACTATCAACAAGTCTGCAGAATAACCATATTTACAGGAGGCTCCTAGCAAATAATGAAAATTCTAGTATAGGATTTAAACTAAATATAGTGAGGCATCTTTGTTATCCCGGGGATAGGGAGAGATTCTTTGTTTTTTGTAAGAAAACATTTAATGTCCTCTTAATTTTTCTTAAAACATACTCATGTTGGATTTTAAAGCAATTAAAATCGAATACAATGAAGACGACAACTGGTTTCAAAAATCACAACAAAAGCAAAATAATTTCTATGACACTCCTTTAACTGTATGGATGTTCAAGCCAACATAAAAGGAATAGTACATGAGATGTCTACCTCAGCCATTTCTAAACAAGACACCAGAACTCATGAATGACTGGACTTGTGCTAAGGACAATATAATTAGTTACCCCAAGACAACAGATTTCAGCCATGATATCAAATTCAACACATTAGCAGAGTGTTTCAATGCTGCACTGCTCCAGTGAATCATAGCGCAAACTGGAAGAACACCTTATCTTCAGACTAGGCATTTTACAACCTTCTGGACTTCAATATTGAATTTAACACCTTCAAATGGTGAACCCACTCATTTCTTCCTTTTCTTTTAGCTTTATTTGTTACATTCCCTGTCACCATGTCCTCTCTCCCCTATCCCCACTCTAATGGAAGGAACACTCCCAGTCTGGCAGTGAGACCAATGCTTTCTTTCTCACATTCTGATCACTGAATCTGAACTAATCAACATGCTTCCTTCCACCAGCACTCCAACACCACCTCCCCATTGTTTAAAAAAAGTTAAGGACAACTAAGTAAGGAACAATACGATATTGTGGGGATAACAGATGTGGTTCCAAGTGGACAGGGCCTGGGAAATGAATATTCAAGGCTACACGTGCTATTGTAAGGACCGACTGACGGGCAGAGGGGGTGGGGTGGCCATTTTGGTTGGGGTGTGTGTGTGTGTGTGTGTGTGTGTGTGTGTGTGTGTGTGTGTGTGTGTGACCTAGGAATCAGGGGATGTAGAGTCAGTGTGGATAGAGTTACTACAGTTGTTATGGGGGATTTCAACATACAGGTAGACTGGGAGAATCAGGATTGTATTGGACCTCAAGAAAGAGGCTTTGTGGAGTGCCTCAGGGATGGATTCTTAGAACAGCTGGTGCTGGAGCCGACCAGGGAGAAGGCAATTCTGGATCTGGTATTGTGCAGCAAACCAGAATTGATCAGGGACCTCAAAGTGAAGGAGCCATTGGGAAGTAGTGACCATAAGATAATAAGCTGCAATTTGAGAGGGAGCGGGTACAATCAGAAGTGACAACATTTCTTTGAATAAAAGGAACTATGGAGCGGAGGGAAGAGCTGGCCAAAGTTCAATGGTGCAATACCTTAGCAAGGATGACAGTGGAGGAACAATGGCGGATATTTCTGTGGATAATGCAGGATCAGTTCATCCCAAAAAGGAATAAAGATCCTATGAGGAGGCAGGGGTGGCCATGGCTGACAAAGGAAGTTAAGAAACAAAGTTAAAAGAGAAAAAGTATAACATAGCAAAGATAAGTGGGAAAACAGAGGACTGGGAAGCTTTTCAAGAACAACAGAGGATTACTAAGAAGAAAATATGCAGAGAGAAAAAAAAAAATGAGGTATGAAAGTAAACTGGCCAAAAATATAAAGGAGGATAGTAAAAGCTTTTTTAGGTATATGAAAGGCAAAAAAAATAGTTAAGACTAAAATTGGGCCCTTGAAGACAGAAACTGGGGAATATATTACAGGGAACAAAGAAATGGCAGGAGAATTGAATTGGTACTTCAGATTTATGTTCACTGGGGAAGACAAGCAATTTCCCAGAGGTAACAGTGGCTGAAGAACCTGAACTGAAGGGAATTTAGATTTGCCAGGAATTGGTGTTGGAGAGACTGTTAGGTCTGATGGTTGATAAGTCCCCGGGGCCTGATGGTCTACATCCCAGGGTACTGAAGGAGGTGGCTTGAGAAATCGTGGATGCTTTGGTGATTATTTTCCAGAGTTCAATAGATTTAGGACCAGTTCCTGCGGATAGGAGAGTGGCTAATGTTGTACCCTTTTTAAGAAAGGCGGGAGAGAGAAAGCAGGAAATTATAGACCAGTTACTCTGACCTCAGTGGTGGGAAAGATGCTAGAGTCTATTATAAAGGATGAAATTACGACACATCTGGATAGTAGTAACAGGATAGGTCAGAGTCAGCATGGATTTATGAAGGGGAAATCATGCTTGACTAATCTTCTGGAATATTTTGAGGATGTAACTCTGAAGATGGATGAGGGAGATCCAGTAGATGTAGTATACCTGGTCTTTCTGAAAGCTTTTGATAAAGTCCCACACAGGAGGTTAGTGAGTAAAATTAGGGCGCTTGGTATTGGGGGCAAAGTACTAACTTGGATGAAAGTTGGTTGGCGGATAGGAAACAAAAGAGTAGTGATAAACGGCTCCATTTCGGAATGGCAGGCAGTGACCAGTGCTGGGACCGCAGCTTTTTACAATATATGTTAATGATATAGAAGATGGTATTAGTAATCACATTAGCAAATTTGCTGATGATACTAAGCTGGGTGACGGGTTGAAATGTGAGGAGGATGTTAGGAGATTGCAGGATGACCTGGACAGGTTAGGTGAGTGGTCAGATGCATGGCAAATGCAGTTTAATGTGGATAAATGTATGGTTATCCACTTTGATGGCAAGAACAGGAAGGCAGATTACTACCTAAATGGAATCAATTTAGGTAAAGGGGCAGTACAAAGATCTGGGTGTTCCTGTACACCAGTCAATGAAGGTAAGCATGCAGGTACAGCAGGTAGTGAAGAACGCTAATACATGCTGGCCTTCATGACAAGAGGGATTGAGTATAGAAGCAAAGAGGTTCTTCTGCAGCTGTACAGGACCCTGGTGAGTCCACACCTGGAGTACTGAGTGCAGTTCTGGTCTCCAAATTTGAGGAAAGACATTCTGGCTATTGAGGAAGTGCAACGTAGGTTCACGAGGTCAATTCCTGGAACAGCGGGACTACCTTACGCTGAAAGACTGGAGTGACTGGGCTTGTATACCCGTGAGTTTAGAAGACTGAGAGGGGATATGATTGAGACATGATTATTAAAGGATGGGACACTCTGGAGGCAGGAAACATGTTTCCACTGTTGGGTGTGTGTTGAACCAGAGGACACAGCTTAAAAATACGGGGTAGACCATTTAGGACAGAGATGAGGAGAAACTTCTTCACCCAGAGAGTTGTGGCTGTGTGGAATGCTCTGCCCCAGAGGGCAGTGGAGGCCCAGTCTCTGGATTCATTTAAGAATGAGTTGGATAGAGCTCTCAAGGATAGTGGAATCAAGGGTTATGGAGATAAGGCAGGAACAGGATACTGATTAAGGATGATCAGCCATGATCATATTGAATGGTGGTGCAGGCTCGAAGGGCAGAATGGCCTACTCCTGCACCTAATGTCTATTGAACACTTAGGAATTCTGAATATATTACTGAAGCACTTAGTTTGGAGCTGCTGTCCCCATGTGGGAATATGGAAAATGGAGGAGTTGGATTTTAAGACCAGAAGACATAGGAGTGGAAATAAGGCCATTCGGCCCATCGAGTCCACTCCACCATTCAATCATGGCTGATGGGCATTTCAACTCCACTTACCTGCATTCTCCCCGTAGCCCTTAATTCCTTATGACATCAAGAATTTATCAATCTCTGCCTTGAAGGTATTTAGCGTCCCAGCCTCCACTGCACTCTGCAGCAATGAATTCCACAGGCCCACCACTCTGGCTGAAGAAATGTCTCCGCATTTCTGTTCTGAATTGATCCCCTCTAATTCTAAGGCCGTGTTCACGGGTCCTAGTCTCCTCGCCTAACAAACAATTTCCTAGCGTCCACCCTTTCCAAGTCATGTATTATCTTGTAAATTTCTATTAGATCTCCCCTTAATCTTCTAAACTCCAATGAGTTCAATCCCAGGATCCTCAGCCGTTCCTTGTATGTTATACCTACCATTCCAGGGATCATCCGTGTGAATTTCTGTTGGACACGCTCCAGCGTCAGTATGTCCTTCCTGAGGTGTGGGGACTAAAACTGGACACGGTACTCCAAATGGGGCCTAACCAGAGCTTCATAAAGTCTCAGTAGCACAACAGTGCTTTTATATTCCAACCCTCTTGAGATAAATGACAACATTGCATTCGCTTTCTTAATCATGGACTCAACCTGCATGTTTACTTTTAGAGAATCCTCGACTAGCACTCCCAGATCCCGTTGTACTTCGGCTTTACGAATTTTCTCACCGTTTAGAAAGTAGTCCATGCTTGTAATCTTTTTTCCAAAGTGCAAGACCTCGCATTTGCTCACATTGAATTCCATCAGCCATTTTCTGGACCACTCTCCCAAACTGTCTAGATCCTTCTGCAGCCTCCCCACTTCCTCAGTACTACCTGCCTGTCCACCTAACTTCGTATCATCGGCAAACTTCGCTAGAATGCCCCCCAGTCTCTTCATCCAGATCATTAATATATAATGTGAACAGCTGCGGCCCCAACACCAAACCCTGCGGGACACCGCTGGTCACCGGCTGCCATCCCAAAAAAGAACTTTTTATTCCAACTCTCTGCCTTCTGTCAGACAGCCAATCCTCAATCCATACCAGTAGCTCACCTCGAACACCATGGGCCCTCACCTTGCTCAGCAGCCTCCCGTGTGGCACCTTATCAAAGGCCTTTTGGAAGTCCAGATAGACCACATCCACTGGGTTTCCCTGGTCTAACCTACTTGTCACCTCCTCAAAGAATTCCAACAGGTTTGTCAGACACGACCTCCCCTTATTAAATCCATGTTGACTTGTTCTAATCAGACTCTGCTCTTCCAAGAATTTAGAAACCTCATCCTTAATGATGGTTCTAGAATTTTACCAACAAACGAGGTTAGGCTAATTGACCTATAATTTTCCATCTTTTGTCTTGATCCTTTCTTGAACAAGGGGGTTACAACAGCCATCTTCCAATCACCCGGGACCTTTCCTGACTCCAGTGACTTTTGAAAGATCTCAACCAATGCTTCTGCTATTTCCTCAGCCACCTCCCTCAGAACTCTAGGATGTACCCCATCGGGGCCAGGAGATTTATCAATTTTAAGACCTTTCAGTTTTTCTAGCACTTCCTCTTTTGTAATGTCAACCATACTCAACTCAGCCCCCTGACTCCCTTTAATTGTTGAGATATTACTCATGTCTTCCACTGTGAAGACTGACGCAAAGTACTTGTTAAGTTCTCCTGCTATTTTCTGATCTCCCATCACTAGGCTTCCAGCATCAGTTTGAAGTGGCCCAATGTCTACTTTTGCCTGTCATATGTTTCTTATGTTTTGAAAGAAACTTTTACTATCATTTCTAATATTACTGGCTAGCCTACCTTCATATTTTACATAGGTTTTTTTTAAAATGAAGTAAAGTCCAGGTTGAGACAATCATTGAATCTCTGAATTACACCAATATTCTTCAATTCAGGGTGAAAGTACTACCACTACCACCACCACCACAACCCATCACATTCATACACCAATCTTTGTTTAAGTCAACTGTTAACTTGTTGTAGGGTTCTAAAACCTTTTTGGACTTGGACCCACTAGAAATCCCTGAGCCAGTTTAGGTAAACAATTGAAGTCTGCAACAACTTCTCTTTCAGCTTCAATTTTCATTAAAATCGGTCAGTTTTCCTTTCAGACAGTTTCTATAACACTTTACTACCCACAATTTGAGCGATTCCATTGGGCACTTGAAGTGTGAGTTGGCAATGTATGACCGGGTGCGAGGAGGTGTAGAGATTTTTTAGACTTACAGATGGTCACATGTACTCTAGTACAAAACTATGGAGTAGTGAAAAAGAAAGTGCCATGTGGCAACACTGAACCACTAAGTAAGCAGGGACAAAAACTTGGAACAAGATAGAAAGAAATAAGAAACAAAAGTTAAAGTTAAACATTACAGTCCTTAGAATTAAATCAAAAATAAAGAAACAGCTGAAAGTTCACCATTGCAATCTTTAAGTGCTTAGCTATGCTGTGACCGAACTTCCTACAAGGGCTCGATCCCCTCTGCTTTGGTTTGTTTTCCCAATACTGGCTCAATCTCCCCTGCTCTCATCATTGCAGATGTAGAGGGAACCTCCAACACCGCACTGGGCTCACTCCTAGGATCTCAGGCTGCCAAAGTCCTGACCAGGCCTTCAGCTGTTGCCACACACTGGACCCCGATCCAGACACTGTATACACTGGGTCTCTGCCTCACCTTTGGCCCACGCATCAGGAACTCCATCTCTGTTCAGACCCCAGCTGCTGCCTCACTGGACATTTGGCCAACTGCCAAATTTAACAAGCCCAATACTGCTGCCTCTCTACAGAGAGAAGAGAAACAAAAAAAAAAGGAAAACCTATTCTGCCGCCACCTTGCAAAAACATCGATCAACTCGAGTCCATGCTGGGCCTATTTGGCAACCACAAGGTGACACTGGGCCTACGTGCTCACTGACAATGCCTTTGGTGCAATCAAGAGGCAAAATAAGATTAATAAACAGATTAAAAAAAGCAAAACAAAAAGCAGACAAGCTGGGGGCGCAGAAGGAGGAATTGAACTGATCCCAGTTTAGTAGCAACTCCTGAAACAAGAAATGACAAGCCAGTTTGTATGAAACATTGCTTGGAATTTTTGAGCTTCCTACTGCTGTTCATCGATTTATAGAATAGCTAGCCCAAAATGCTTCAGCAAATCAAAAACAATACTTAAAGAACGAAAGATATTATTGAAACACGCAAGATTTGGGGGACCTTGAAAGGGCAGTAGACACAAGTGAACACCACCACCTGCAAGATTCCTACAAACCAAACACTACCCTAATTTGGAATATTGTCACTCTACCTTCACAGTTGCTGGGTTGAAATCCTGGAAAGCCATTTTTAACAGCAGTGTGGTTGTACCTCACATGCACTGCAGCTAGTTCAAGAAGGTAATCCCCAACACCTTTTTCAAGGGCAGTTAGGAATATGCAATAAATGGCCAAACCAGGTGATGCCCAAGGCCCATGAATGAACAAACTTTTAAGCCACATTCTAACTTGTTAAATTTGATACAAGTACATCTCATTCTACATTCCTGATGAAGGGAATATGCCTGAAACATCGACTCTCCTGCTCCTCGGATGCTGCCTGACCTGCTATACCTTTTAAGCACCACACTTTCATCTGTGACTCTTCAGCATCTACAGTTCTCACCTTTTCCTAACATCTCTGTCAGGGTGATACCAGCCCTCCATTCTCACTGTGGATTCTGCATGCACATAAAAAATTATCAATGTACTAGTATCTGGATGTTAAAAGGAAAGTGACATTGCACAACATTTACACGTATTGGGGAATATTCTTAAACAGACTTTATCAGATTACTAACCTTAATTGGCTTGCAGCTGGTGGAAGCAAAGCAAACCTAACCCGATTCACAAAAGGTTTAATTAAATGAAGTGGTGCCATTAGCAAACATACATAAAAGTAGCTTTCTGAAGAAGTTTTATTGAACTTTATAGAGCATTGGTGAGGCCACAGACGGAATATTGTGCAGAAATCAGTCATTGCATTATGAGAAGGATATGATTGCACAGAAAAGGGTGCAGGAAGATTCACCAAGATGTTGTCCAGAATGGCAAGTCTCAGTTATGAAGAGAGACTAAATCAGTTGGGATTTGTTTTTCCTGGAGCAGAGGTGGCTGAGGAGAGGAAATCTGACTGAAGGTACGAAATTATAAGGGGCACAGAAAGGGTGGATCAAGGGAATATATAGTTTGGTGTTTGTTAGTTGGCACTGACATGGTGGGCTGAAGGGCCTATTTCTATGTTACACAACTGTCTCAAATTCTTGCACACAGTATTTTACTGTTTTAGGTTTTCTCCCCACGTCTAAAGAAAATGTAGAATGTAAGTTATTGCAATGAATGCCACCAGAATATTTCAACTTCGGTTGAGTAATCTAGAACATAAGAACCAGGAGCAGTAGGCCATCTGGCCCTTTGAGCCCACTCTACCATTCAATAAGATCATGGCTGAATTTTTTGTGGCCTCAGTTCCATTTACCCAAACCCTAAAAATTCCTTTATTGAAAGAAACTCAGCTTTAAAATTATTAACCGAGGGAGCCTCAACTACTTCACTGGGCCGGAAGTTCCATAGAGTCAGGTGAAGAAGTTCCTCCTCAATTCAATCGTAAATCTGCTCCTCCTAATATTGAGACTATGCCCTCTTGTTGCAGTTTCACCTGCCAGTGGAAACCTCCCTGCTTCTAAATTTTATGTTTCTATAAAAGTCCCCTAACAATCTAAATCCCAATCAAAGTCAAAGTCAAAGTCAGTCTCCCATGGTAAGCCAACCCCTTCAACTCCAGAATCAACCTAGTGAACCTCCTCTGTACCCCTTTTAGTGCTAGTACGTCCTTTCTCAAGTAAGGAGATCAAAACTGCCCACAATACACCGGGTGTGGCCTCACCAACACTCCATACAGCTCAACATAACCTCTTGGCTTTTAAACTCAGTCCCTCTGCAATGAAAGACAAAATTTTATTTTCCACCTTAATTAACTGTTGCACTTGCAATTCACGCACAAGGACACCCCAGGTCCCTCTGCACAGCAGCATGCTGTAATATTTTACCATTCAAATAATCTGGTCATAAATGCATGTTTTGCAAATGCAATCCTTAGAAAATCAAGCATTTGAGGTATAAACTAAAGGCCAGTGACTTTAGCCTAATCATAATGCACGCTAGCATTAGAAGATTGTTAGGGGATTTTTATAGCACTGGAATTATTCTTCAACACATGTAAATATGATAACAAAATAATGTAGATGCCATAAATTTGAAGTAGCAACTGTAGGACTCCGCAATTTGGGGAAAGAAACATGTTGCTTTGGAGGAGATTTTCCGACAAAAGGCCATCAAAACAGAGACATTAATTCTCCGCAGATGCTGCCAGATCTGCTTAGCATTTCTAACATTTTAGTATGTCACACAAATATGTTGCCACCTTTAAAAGACAGCTATTGCAAAATCACGTTGAAAAGTGCATCAATAGCACATTTTCAAAAGCATTAAAAATGGACATCAATATTTCACTATATCAATAGGTCAAATAATTGTTTTAATATTTTCATGGCAAGATGCAAAGCTAGTAAATTTGAGCATTTCCAGTTTCCTACATGTAATTAATTGCATTAAAGCAGTTTTCATCCAATTAAAAATATTATAATCACAACTCGCTGTGAGGGACTGGAGAATGCTTTGTACCAATGTTATTTTGATATTTCATTCTAATGTACAAGATAAATTTAATTAACAACCCTCCCACTGCAGCAAGACTTGAAGTTGTTACACCAAGTTATCTGCTTGGCTTAGTCAGTGCCATTTCTAATTCTGAAGCAGAAAGTTGTAGGTTTAAGATCTACTTTGGCACACCTGCACATGAACTATACTGGCACTTCAATGCTATGCTGGAGAATGACCTATAGATATCAAGTTAAATTAATGCTGGCAGTTCAGGGAGATGTCGAGAGTGTGGTGCTGGAAAAGCACAGCAGGTCAGGCAGCATCTAAGGAACAGGAAAATCGATGTTTAGGACATAAGCCCTTCATTAGGAAGGAGGCTTGTGGGCCGGGGAGCTGAGAAGGCCTGGGGGTAGCTGAGAATGGAATAGGTAGATGAAGGTGATCATTCGGAGGGGAAGGTATGGGAATGACGATGGACAGGTCAAGAGGGCGGTGCTTGGTTGCGATGGAGATAAGGTGGAGGGAGGGGAAATTGTTCATCTCCTACCCCTCCCCCCACCTTATCCCAGTCCCAAGCCTCCAACACAGCACCGCCCTCTTGACCTGTCCATCATCTTTCCCATCTACTCTACCCTCCTCTGACTGATCACCTTCATCTACCTATTGTTTTCTCAGCTACCCCCCACCCCGTCCCTTCCCACTTATCTCATCACCACCACCACCTACTTGAATCTCACGAACAAGCAAACTGCATTAGTATAATCAGAATTGTTACAGCATAGGAAGCGGCCATTCGTTCAGTTATGTTTGCGTTAGCCCCAAAGAAACAATTCACCAAACCATCATCCTGCAAATTTTCCCATCCTATGGGAACAACTCTAAAATCTTGAGCAAAACATTGAATTTTATTTAAATCTAAACCAAGTTGCATACCATTTCAAGAATGTGGAATGAGTTATGCACGTGACTAAAGAGAATCTCCAGAATTCTCTTTGAGAAATCAGTGTTTCCAAGTCTTCAAATTTATTTTTAGTGGAGTAGGAGTTTTGATAGATGAGTGACAAGTGTTATAGGCCACAGATGGGAAGGCAGAACAGACTACAACCTGATCAGCCATGTTCATATTGAATGGCAGATCAGACTGTCTGAATATACTACACCTAAGTTATGTTCCTAAAAAGTTAGTTCCCTGCAACTATAATGACATGTACTGGGTCAGTAGTAATTTCAGGACTAGAGATTCCTCAAGTACGATTTAAGAAAGTTCTGTGCACTGTTTACAGTCCAAGGGGACATCAGGTTCACACTATTGAAACAATGGATGAACTATCCATCATGGGTAAATTTCAGTGGCACATATGTTGCCTTTACAAGGACATATGCAGACACTATACATTTTATACAATTAGCAATAAGTAACAATAGGGAAAATGCACCATCCTACCATATGGTGATTTCTTGTGTGATACATGTCTCTTCTTAGTTCTCTTTCTATTCATCACTTTCCAATACACATTTGAGCAAGCTTCACAGGTGACCGTTTCTCTGTAATCCTCTCCAGAGTTTGTTGAGATACAATCATAATCTTCCCTGGATAATTCGAAATTTTCTTCCTCATTCCCATCATGGTTTTGGAGAGTTGAACCTTCTATTTGGGAAACTGGTTGCTTTACAGTAAAGAACAGAGTGTCACCATTTGACATCTGTTTCTCTTTTGCCTTTGTCAGAAGTGTGTTCAATTTTAGATTGGATTCTTTAGCAAAGTGTCTTGCAGTTTGAGATTCACTGCTGCAAATACTAGTGGTGGCTCTGCCACTGTCACTATTCCTCAGCGCCAGTTGCTCAGATAGGATGGAACACACTGTTAAATTCTCTAATCCTAGTGGTTTGTCCAAATCTTCACTTATCGTGGTAGTAGCAAAATGGTCATTCTCCAGTGCTGTTTTCTCAACTTTTTCTTTGGTCCCACACAAAGAACTATACCTGTAGCAAATAGAATAGAAAACAGTAAATGAAACTTTGTTCCCCCCAGGATAGCACACAAAGGAAAAAGGGACTAAAGTTTTAAATCAATTATTGTCCTGTTACCATTTACAGTTAAATCTTTCTTGCTGGCTTGGTTCTAGTTTAGTAATTTGAAACTACTTGCAAAGATTCTTAAATTCAACTTCCAAAGCAAGACAAAGCCAAGATTTAAACACAGTACATTTCCTCAATAAGGAACTCAAAACCTTTAACTTAAATATCCAGTCACTGATGCTTAAGCTGCTTGTGTTTCTTTGTTTTTGCCAGTATTTTCACATGTTCTTCAGTGCCTCTGATGTAACATTTTTTGTTGAAATTTCAAATCTTCAGATAATCTGAAATTCTGTATAGAGTCAGATGTACAGCATGGATACAGACACCATGCCAACCAGATATTCTGATCTCACCTAGTCCCATTTGCCAGCACTTGGCCATATCCCTCTAAACCATTCCTAATCATATACCATCCATATACTTTTTAAGTGCTGCAATTGTACCAGCCTCCACCACTTCCTCTGGCAGCCCATTCCACATATACACACCATCTTCAGCATGAAGATGTTGCCCCTTGGGTCCTTTTTATATCTTTTCCCTCACACTAAACCTGTGCCGTCTAGTTCTGGGCTCCCCCAAACCAGGGAAAAGACTGTATTTACCTATCCATTCCCCTCATGATTTTATAAACTTCTAAATTCAAAACCTCCAACCCTGGCAACATCCTTGTAAATCTTTTCTGAACCCTTTCATGTTTCACAACATCCTTCCAATGAGGAGACCGGAATTGCACGCAATATTCCAACAGTAGCCTAACTAATGTCCTGTACATTCACAACATGACCTCCCAATTCTTGTACTCAACGTGACCAAAAATGCAAAGCATACCAAATGCCTTTTTCACTATCCCATCTACCTGCGACTCTACTTTCAAGGAACTATGAACCTGTACTCCAAGGTCTTTGTTCAGCAACACTTCCTAGGACTTTACCATTAAGTGTCTAAATCCTGTTCAGATTTGCTTTTCCAAAATGCAGTACCTCGCTTTATCTAAATTAAACTCCATCTGCCACTCCTCAGCCCATCGGCCCATCTGATAGCAGCATCAAATCTACTATCATACTGAAACAGCTACTGATCAATTTTTAAAAACCCCATAGCCAGAGCCAGCAGAATGAACATAATATGCAAAATACCCTGCAAGGACTGCAGAAAACATTAAATTGGACAATCTGGCAAGAAAGTAGCCACCAGGATATGAACACCAACTAGCTACCAAAAGTCATGACCACCTATCCCTGGTATCCATACACACTGACAAAAGAGAGACACCAGTTCAACTGGGACAATGCATCCATCCTGAGACAGGCCAAAGACACAGGAATTCTGAGAAGCCTGGCATTCAAACCAGAAGTCTATTAACATAGCGATTCAACTTCAGAGGCAGAACTGGAAAAATGATATTACCCACCACAACAAACCAAGACATGTAGCAAGCAGACAGAACACCAAACACTGGAGACTCACTGATGATATTACCTGCATGGTGACAAAACACCTGAAGACAAACTCACCAGCTCAGCAAACAAACCAACAACCTGAACTATAAATCTTCTCCAAGACCTCAAAAAGTTAGCATACAATTCATTAGATATTAGGGGAAAACAATGGAAGGTTGGCCTTTATTTCTAATGGGATGGAGTAGATAAAATTTGAAAATTTTGTTAAGACCATACAATGCCTGAGAAGATACTGAACAGTTTAGGGCCCTTATCCTTATAAAGATATATTGGCATTGGAGACGACGCAGAGAAGGTTCACTCAGCTGATACAAGGCACAGAGGGGCTATCTTATGACAAGAGTTTGGGCCTGTACTCATTAGAGCTTAAGAATGAGAGGCAACCTTATGAAAACATCTTGGGGTACTTGCCAGGGTAGGTATAGAAAGGTTGTTTCTCCTTGTAGAGTATAGAATCAGAGGGCATAACCTCAAAACAAAGGCTCACATACCCAAGTCAGAGATAAGGAAATTCCACTCTCTGAGAAGTTACTGAATTCTTTACCACAGAGGCTGAATTACTGGAGTATATTCAAGGCTGAGAGAGACATGTTTTTAAATCATTAAGGGGAAAAGGCTGAAAGTAGAGTTGAATATAAATCAGATTAGCCATGATGTCAGTGAATTGCAGGGAAGGCTCAATGGACCGAATGGCCTACTTCTGTTTCGCTGTCTGATGGCCATAAGATTGCTGTCTGTGCAGTTCACCTGCACAACGAAATGCAATATGATAAACGGAGAAGCCAGCGAATGCATTGTGCGAAGAAACCCTTACAATTGCCGGAAGGCGCTCTCCACCTCCACCTGACTAAGAGAGTTGTTTTGCCGCGAAGTGCAGTCGGTCCGGCCAGCACACCGCCCGCCTGATGTCCACATTATCCGAACCGCTCGGCGCGAAGCAGCAACCGAACGAGCGCGCCCGGAACAGCGGCCCCACCCTGACGCGTACGATTGGCCCACTCCGATGCCGATCACTTTCACCCGTCCAATGGCGGTGACGTCAAGCGGCGCACCGCCCAGTCCCTGCCCCTTCCAACTCGCACTTTCAATCAGATTCATGAGCCGTCATCGCAAAACCGTCCAATAACCGCGGGGCCGGGCTTTGTTCCCACCCAGCTCGTGCCATTACACGGCCCGGCATATCCTCTCTTCTGATTGGGCTACCTTTCTGTCAATAATGTACAAACATCAAATAGGAAGCGTCGACACCGCGTTTTGAAAGCCCACCCACGATAGGTAATCTGTTTGGGCCAGACCACCGTCAATCACACACACATCTATCCAATTGAGGTGAAGAAGGGGGCGGGTAATTAGTTTGAATCGAGAGCGGCTGGCTGAAATCTTTCTCCAGCCGTTTAAGAGTGGGTTGATGCTAATACAATAACAACTTACCAGTAACAGCGAAGATGAGAATCTTTTTTTAAATATGAAAGTCAGCGGCAATATAACCTCTCAGCAGTGGGAACCTCAATAAAGAGGGAACTCTGGCATGAAGGAAATAATTAGGTCCTTTTCAAATATTGAAAGCTATATGCCTGCTGCTGCTATGAGTGCAGTCATTTGATTTCTGGAACCCAATGGTTTTACTGCTGCAGTTATATCTGCTGGCACCTGTGCAAGTTTCCACAACACTGTTAGAGGAAGGAACAGAAATAGGCTATTCAATCCATCTTGTTTGCTCGACCATTGAAATGAATCATGTGAGAGACAAAAATAACTGCAGACGCTGCAATCCAAGGTAGATAAGCAGGAGGCTGAAAGAACAACGTTTCAGATGTAGCCCTTCTTCAGAACAGGAGGGTTACACCCGACTTCTCCACCTCCTGATTCTGCCTGGCTTGCTGTATTCTTCCAGCCTCCTGCTTGTCTACATTGAAAGAAATCATGACAGATCAGATAATTATCCATACTTACCTCCTCCAATAATCATTGATTTCTCTTCAATACTGTTGGATTTGATTTTGTGTTGGATGTTAGGAAATATTTCGAGTACAGTTACCTAAGAACTTCAAGCAGGAGTAGGCCATCTGGCCCTTTGAGGCTGTTCTGCCATTCAATAAGATTATGGCTGATCTTTTCATGAACTCAGCTCCATTTATCCACCCTCTCACTGTATCTCTTAATTCCTTTATTGTTAAAAAAAATCAATCTTAGGTTTAAAAATATTCACTGAAGTAGTGTCAACTACTTCACTGGGCAGGGAATTCCATGGATTTACAACTTTCTGGGTGAAGAAGCTCCTTCTCAATTCAGTCCTAAATCTGCTCCACCTAATTTTGAGGCTTTTGTCCAAGTTTCACCTGTCAGTGGAAACATTGTCTCTACTTCTATCTTATTATTTCCCTTCATAATTTTATATGTTTTGAAAAGATCCCCCCCCATTCTTCTAAATTTCACTGAATATAATTCCAGTCTACTCAGTCTCTCCTCATAAGCTAACACACAACTCCAGAATGAACCTCGTGAACCCCCTCTGCTTGCCTTCTAGTGCCAGTACCTTCTTTCTCAAATAAGGAGATCAAAACTGCACACAGTACTCCAGGTGTGGTCTCACAAGCACCCTGTACAGCTGCAACATAACCTCACTGCTTTTAACCTCGATCCCTTTAGCAATGAAGGACAAAATTCCATTTGCCTTCTTAATTACTTGTTGTACCTGCTGTTACAACACAGCAGTGAATTCCTCTGTTAATTAAACTACACACCCAGAAAAGCTTACCTTGCCTCATAATCTCTTAAAGTATATGAATGATGGAGAACTCTGAAATTCCACTATTTAACAAAATAATATCAATTTATTCTTTAACTCTTAAAGTGAACATTAAATGACAACTATTCACAACTTTAAGCCTCCCTTTCTCTTAACTGCTTATTACCTGACTCCAACTCTATAACAATATTCTGTTCCAATAAAACACTTATTAAAATTGCATCAATTTAATTTCAAAATCATACAGCAGTTGTTATCATCGGTGTCTTTCTTCTTTCGGCTGAAGATCTCCCTGGCTCATCTTCTTTCTTTTTATTGTGAAGATGTTTCATATGAAAAGGTACCTTTGATAGTGTGTTTCAAACTTTTGGATCTCTCTCTCTCTCTGATTGGTTCAATGTAGGCAAACTTGATTGGGTTTTAGTATCCTGAGGCATAATTTAAACTGATTGGTTAAATTCAAATTATTGTCAAAATAGCAACCAACTCAGGTATCCATTTCAAAATCAAATGTTACATATTTTCAATTTTCAGTACACTCTGAGATTGCTAGCTAGTCATATATCAGATGCTTGTACGGTCTCAGTCCAAAACAGCATTCACTTTCTCTTAAAATTACAGTCCACGCCTTCAACTTCATAACACCTCCTCCCTTAAGAAAAAATGAACCATCATACTGAAAAGGTGCCTTCTTTCTCTTCTAATCCTTAATCCCATTACAATGAAATACACAGGATATTAATCTTAGTTCATATTAATTTCTGCACACATATAATATATATATAAAATGTCATCTGTACAATCTTATCTATACCCTGTAAATCTATGATAATGCATCTGCTATCACATTTATATGACCTGCAACATGTACAATTTGTAAATTAAAAGTCTGTAACATAAGACTCCAATGAAATTGTCTCATATTCTTGTCTTTAGATTGTTCCAAGAACGTAAGAGGACTGTGATCCGTGTACATAACTGTCTTCAACACATTGTTCATCACATAAACATTAAAATGTTGTAAGGCCAGTACCAAACTTAATAATTCCATTTTGATGGGAGAGTATTTTGTCTGTTGGGTGTTGAGTTTCTTTGAAAAGTAGCCAATTGGCCATTCACTTCCATCATCACCTTGCTGTAGCAGTACGCTCCAACTCTTATATCACTAGCAACTTTAAAGGGTTTCAAAAACTTGGTGTAGCTAAAATTGGTGCGGTGGTTAATATGCTTTTAAATTCTCAAATGCCTCCTGGCATTGTTCTGTCCACTGAAATTTTGTGTTTTTCTTTAGTAAAAAATGTTAGCATTGCCACTACACTGCTGAAGTTTGGAACAAACTTCCAGTAGAATCCGCTTAGTCCCAAAAATTGAAGAACCTCGTTCTTCGAGGTCAATGGCCTTCGTCTTGGCGTTCCTTGGGGTCAACCTTCCATGAACGATGTTATGTCCCAAGAATGTGACCTCTGCCTTTGCGAATTCCATTTTCTTTAAGTTTATTACCAGTTTTACTTCTCATAATTATTCAAAGAGCCCTGCCAACTGTACCATGTGTTCATTCCATGACTTGCTAAAGATCACTATATCATCGAGTTAAACTGCACAGTTCGTTAATCCAGCCATAATTCTGTTCATGAGACTTTGGAATGTGTCAAGTGCATTCTTCATTCCAAAAGGCATCACTTTGAATTGATATATCCCATTTGGTGTTACAAACACTGTAAGTTAAAGTCATAGACATGTATAGCACGGAAACAGACCCTTCGGTCCAACTCGTCCATGCCAACCCAATCTCGTCCATGTGCCAGCACCCAGCATATCACATATTCTACACAATTCCTCATACCTTTTAAGTGCTGTAATTATACTATCCTTCACCACTTCCCTTGGCAGCCCATTCTACACATGCATCATCCTTTACTTGAAAAAGTTGTCCCCTAGATCTCTTTTATATCTTGCCCCTCTCACCCTAAACCTATGCCCTCTAGTTCTGGACTCCCCTACCCCAGGGAAAAGACCTTGTCTATTTACCCTATCCATGCCCCTCATGATTTTATGAACTTGTATAAGGGTCACCCCTCAGCCTCCGATGCTCCAGGGAAAACAGCCCTAACCTATTCAACCTCTCCCTATAGCTCAAATCCTCCCACCCTAGCAACATCCTTGTAAATCTTTTCTGAGCCCTTTCAAGTTTCACAACATCCTTCTGACAGGAAGGAGACTTCTTTCACTTTCTCTGATAAAGGTACCTGCCAATACCCAAGCAGTAAGTCCAACTTTGAGACGTAATAGGCTTGTCCAACTTTCTCTATACAGTTAAAAATCACATAACACCAGGTTAGGAGCAGCACTTTGAAAGCTAGAGCTTCCAAGTAAACCTGTTGGACTATAAGCTGGTGTTGTTTGATTTTTAACTTTGTCCACCCCAGTCCAACACCGGGCTCCCCAACATAATTTCACCATATAGTCCTTCAATCTTGGTATTGGGTGTGAGCCCAATTTTGTTACGGCATTGACCTTCCAATAGTCCCGTCAGGTTTGGGATCTAACACGATCAGTGAACTCCACTCACTTGGTTCAATGATATCTTTGTTGAACATTGCCTCCACTTCCTTCTGGACCTGTGTGGCTTTGAAAGGATTAAGTCTGAAGGGGTGTTGTTTTATCAGAACATAGAACATAGAGAAGTACAGCACAGAACAGGCCCTTCGGCCCACAATGGTGTGTCGAGGATTATTCCTAATCTAAAAGAAAATAACCTAACCTATGCACTCCTCATTGAAGTAGTCGCTTAAATGTCCCTAATGACTCTACTTCCACCACCACCGCCAATAACGCATTCCATGCATTCACGCGCTCTGCTTAAAGAACATACCTCTGACATCTCCTCAATATATTAAAACTATGACCTCTCATACCTGTCAATCCTGCCCTGGGGAAATGTCTCTGGCTGTTGACTCTATCCATGCCTCTCATTACCTTGTATACCTCGATCAGGTCACCTCTCTTCCTCCTTCTCTCCAGAGTTTAATCAACCTCTCTTCATAAGACAAGTCCTCCAGTCCAGGCAGCATCCTGGTAAACATTCTTTGCACCCTCTCCAAAGCCTCTGTATCTTTCCTATAATCGGGCAACCAAAACTGGACAGAATATTTCAAGTGTGGTCTCACCGGGGACTTTTAGAGCTGCATCAAAACCTCACGGCTCTTAAACTTGATCCCCCTATTAACGAAAGCCAAAACACCATATGCTATCCACTTGGACACCAAGATCCTGCTGCTCTTCCACACTGCCAAGAATCCTGTCTTTAATCGTATATTCAGCATTCAAGTTCAACCTTCCAAAATGCATTACTTTGCATCTATCCAGGTTGAACTCCATCTGCCATTTCTCAGCCCAGCTCTGCATCCTGTTTATGTCCCGCTGCAGCCTGCAATCACCCTCGATACTATCAACGGCACCTCCAACCTTTGTGTCATCTGCAAATTTACTAACCTACCCCTCAATCTCCTCATCCAAGTCATTTATAAAAACTACAAAGAGCAGAGGCCCAAGAACAGAGCTCTGCGGGTTACCACTCACCACTGACCTCAGCCAGGTACTTTCCATCTACAACCACTCTCTGCCTTCTGTCAGCCAGCCAATTCTAAATCTAGATAGCCAAATCTCTCTGTATTCCATACTTCCTGACTTTATGAACTAGCCCATCATGGGGAACCTTATCAAATGCCTTGCTGGTCCATATACACCACATCCACTGCTCGACCTTTGTCGACCTGTCTCGTCATCTCCTCAAAGAACTCAATAAGAGGCATGAAGATGAAGCTAAATTACACCTTATGCACCAGTGTATATTCATCTGCCATCTCTGCTACTCTTCTCACTTCTTGAATTTTTTTGTTCAGTACATATGAATTCTTATCATCTCTGGAAGTGAGTTTTTCAATTCCTCCAGTAGAATAATCTCTCTTAGAGTCTCATAGGTCTTATCTATTTTTTGAGATCCCCATCCATCTATCAAAATTCTTTCAAAATCAACATAAGTCTGATCTGCTTCTTTCTTTATGTTTCTGAACCTCTGTCTATATGTTTCTGGTACCAATTCATAAGCACTCAAATTAGCCTGTTTGACATCTGCATAATCTCTTGACCCCTTACCTGACAGCGCGGCAAATACCTCACTAACTTTCCCAACAGCTTGGATTGAACTAGCATCACACACAAATATTCGACCACTCTATCTGCTAAGCCAATTTTTCAAATGAAATAAAGAAGGATTTGACATCTTTCTCATCAAAATGTGACAATGTTTTAACATATTTGTACAGATCACGACCTTCTCTCTTCATTTCCATCCTGTTAACTTGACTTTCTTGACTAATTCACAACTTCTTAAGTTCAAATTCTCTCTCTCTTTCTCTTTCTTGTCTCTTTCTCTGTCTCTTCCACCTCTCTCTCTTTGCTCAGCTAAGAACATTCTCTCCCTTTCTTTATCTTCCATTTCCATTTGCCTCAATCGTAATTTAAATTTTTCTAACTCTACTGCACTTGTCTGTTTCTCTGGCACACCTAAGTGCTTGACTAACTCCCATTCAATTCTGGCTTTCCTTTTGACCCTGGTTAGACCCAATTCTAACCTATTTGCTAATTCCACAAGTACGTCTTTCTTCTGTCTTCCTAAACTTTCTTGGCAAATTTGGGAAGCATCTTCAAATCTCAGAACCTCTTTAGCAATCTTAAGAGCCATTTCTCTTACTTTTAATTTCACCAACCACAAGTAACCAAAATTAAACAAATTGTCTCACCTACATTTTATTTAGGACACTAATTGACAAGTGTTTAAATCTGCTGGGATCTTTCGTATCCCAACTCTGTTCAAATCTCACACTGGATCTGCCTAAACCTGTCCAAATCACGGACCCAAACCCCAAACTATTACAACATGGAGGTGAACCCCTCTGTTAATTAAACTAAACACCCAGAAAAGCTCACCTCACCTCGTAATGTGTTAAAGTATATGAGTGACAGAGAACTCCCAAATTCCACTACTTAACAAAAATAATAATATGCCACGAAACAACATGACCAGCTATCCTTAGTAGCCACACACGCAACATGAATTTGACTGGGACAACACTACTATTATAGGATAAGCCAAACAGAGAACAGCCAGGGAATTCCTAGAGGCATGGCATTCATCCACAGATTCAACCAATAAGCACATCGACCTGGACCCAATATACCAGCCTCTGCAGCGGACAGCTGGAACTGACAACTGGAAGCGGCAGATACAATCACTATAAATGCCAGAGGAAAGATCACAGAAGCGCTTCACAGGAGGCTCCCAAGCCCTGAGGATGTCACCTAGACAGGGGACGAAACGTCTGCAACACAAATTCCCAGCTCGGCGAACAGAACCACAACAACGAGCACCCGAGCTACAAATCTTCGCACAAACTTTGTCCCGTAACAGGCCACAAACTGTCCCAAAAGTCTCCTCTGGACTCGCCTGGCTTAGGGCTGCAACCCAGGACTTTACTGATGTTGGTAGGCTATTTCAGGGCGCACTCTAACGAATGGACAATTTGGTTTGCTTGGGTATCTTCCTTAAATCTCTTGCTCATGTCGTCATATGTGAGGACAGACTCCCTTGCCATTGCCCGTATCCATCCACTTAGTGGGATGACAAGGTCATACAACAAGGGGCAAACAGATCCCGAGGGTGTCGCGTTATACATCTGAATCATGCGCTGAATGTACTGAGCGAATTGGGTGGTTCATGATCATAATCATCTCTTGGGGTTTCCACTGGACATAGAGCCCAATAGTTAGTGGCTCATCCATCTCATGTGCCTTAGAATTCAGTAGCTGCCTTATGGGGAGCATAGTTTTAGGGGTGAGGTGGTGAGAACTTCCAGCAAGCCTAACCACTTGCCTTTCCCTGTTTAATTTCCACTGTGACCTACTCACAACAGGCAGCTCCCGTTTCTGAATCCGTCAGGTAGTGACGACCACGTCCCTGACTGGGGTTGCCGGTCCTGACTTTTTCCTCAGGAACAATACGGGGTAGACAGTGTCACCCCACAGCAATGGGACAAACTGTTCCTATCTTACACGCTGGGTCCGGGTGGTCCTTTGAGCCTCTTCAAGGTACCAGTTCCACTGGGCGAGGGGCCGATCGTCTGGCGGAACACAAGGAGTGGCCTGGGATAAAATACCCGGGGCACCCTTACCACGCTGTTCTGTCTGATGCAGACTTTCAAGCCACTTACCCAGCCCAGTGAGACATTCCCTATGTTGAGGGATGAGTCACGGCACCAAATGTTAAAGTAAATTTCAGACGACACCAGCTTCAGATCCTGGACACTTTACTCCCAAAGATCGCAGGAGAGATCCAGAGTGCCACCAAAGGAGTCTAACACTCTTCTTGTGGAGGCACTCCCCGATGAATTACAAGTAAATAACATTTTTTATGTTGTGTTCGAGTATAATTGATACAAAGAATTCTGACATACAAATCTTGTTAACAATATGTTTTTCGCTCTCACAATAGCTGTGAATATTAAACCGTTCACAGAAACCTATGACTGCACTATTCTCAATCTCATGCTAATTGATAAAGGGACAAATAATAGGTTTTAGTGGAGCGTTAGAGGCTGAGGGGTGACCTTATAGAGGTTTATAAAATCATGAGGGGCATGGATAGGATAAATAGGCAAGGTCTTTTGTCTGGGGCGGGGGAGTCCAGAACGAGAGGGCATTGGTTCAGGGTGAGAGGGGAAAAATATAAAAGGGATCTAAGAGGCAACTTCTACATACAGAGGGTGGTGCGTGTACGGAATGAGCTGCCAGAGGAAGTGATGGAGGCTGGTACAATTGCAGCATTTAAAAGGTATGTGAATGCACATATGAATAGAAAGGGTTTGGAGGGATATGGGCCAAGTGCTGGCAAATTTGATTAAGATATTTGGTCGGCATGGACGAGTTGAACTGAAGAGTCTGTTTTCATGCTGTACATCTCTATGACTCTAGTATGGTTTGTCTTCACATACTCTTGTTAACTAGCAAGGAAGTATATGAATGGAAACAGGAAGTAGTTAATGGGATGTCTGATCAGGGCTGACAGTCATATTCAAAAAGCAAGTATCTTTGCGCAGGGCTGGGAGCAAAATACACACGTATGGCTCCAGACAGCTTTGGTGGTTCAGGAGCAGCCAGTCCCCTGCTGTGATCTCTGTCTCTGCCTGCCACTGGACAGGCATATAGTCAAATACATACAGAATCATTCCAATACGGGACCTTTAACCCTTGAATTCCAACTGCCTCTAAGTACTATGATAAGCCGGTGGATCAAAACATTAAACTTTTCGTGATTCACAACCTTCATCCACAGGACTCTGGGTATTTGATTTTAGCTTCACACTCTCTATCTACATTCTAAACTCAGCATACTGTGATTGCATCTTCCAAGAGGATCCCTAACTATGAGGTCATTAATTTTTCCTGTCTCATTACACAAGGCCAGATTAAGGATAGCTTGCTCCCTCATCGGTTCCATTATATACTGTTCCAGAAAACTATTGCGGGTAATCTCAACTAACTCCTTCTTAAGGCTACCTTGACCGAGCTGGTTCGACCAATCAACATGTGGATTAAAATCCCCCACGATAATTGCCATACTACTTTTACAGGCATTAGTCATTTCTTTGTTTATTGCCTACCTCAATGTGATGTTATTATTTGGTGGCCTATAGACTATGCCGATCAGTGCTTTTTTTTTCTTAGAATTTCTAATTTCCACCCAAATGGATTCAACCTTATTTTCCATAGAACCTATATAATCTCTCAGCACCACCCTGATGTTGTCCTTGAATATCAGAGCTACACTACCTCCCTTATTTTCCTGACTGTCCTTCTGAATAGTCTGGTACCCCTTGATATTTAACTCCCAGTTGTGACCATCCAGTAACCATGTCTCCGTAAAGGCTACTAAATCTTACTTATTTCATTATGATTGGTGCTGTTAACTCATTGAGCTTGTTATGAATGCTACGAGCATTCAGGTAAAGTGCCCTTATGCTAGTTTTCATACCCTCATGATTTCCAACATCTGTAATAATATCTCCTGAGTTATCCTGCCTTTTTACTTCTTTCATAGTCTGCCTTGTACTTAAACCCTCCTGCACATATGCTAACCAGCTACTTTTCATTTATCATCATACTTCCTGTCGTTTTCCCTTTCCCTCTTTATCCTTTTTGCTAGAACACTGGTTCCAGATCGGTTCAGTTGGAGACCATCCTATTGGTACAGATCTCTCCTGTTCTATAACTTATGTCAATGCCCCATGAAATAGAACAACTCTTTCCCACACCACCCCCTTAGCCACCTGTTTACTTCTTTAATTTTCCTATCCCTAAACCAATTTGCATGTGGCTCAGGCAGTAATCCAAAGATGATAATCCTCGAGGATGAGTTCCTTAGTTTCATTCTGGGTGCTTGATGATCCCCAAACAGGTCTTCCTTCCTAGCCTTGCCTATGCTGTTTGTCCCAGTGTGGACCACAACAACTGGGTCCTTCCCTTCCCACTCTAATAGCCAGTCAGAGATGTCCTGCACCCTGGCACCGGGCAGGCAGCACACCATGTGGGACTCTCGATCCGGCTTGCAAATGATACTATCTGACCCCCTAATTATAGAATCCCCTATAACTACCACTTGTCTTTTTGCTCTCCCCTCTTGAATGGCATTCTGCACCATGGTCAAGATTAGAGTGGTGCTGAAAAAGCATAGCGGGTCAGGCAGCATCTGAGAAGCAGGAAAATTGGCATTTCGGGCAAAAGCCCTTCATCAGGAATGCAGCTCCTCCTCCCTCCAACCACTCCCCGCAGACTAGGCCACACTCCCCGAGCTCAGTGAGTTTGTACTCACTCTGTGTTACTGCTGCTCCTCCTCCCTCCAACTGCTCCCCGTAAACTAGGCCACACTCCCCATGCTCAGTAAGTTTATATTCACTCCATATTACTGCTGCTCCTCCTCCCTCTGAGGGCTCCCTACAGACTAGGCCACGCTCCACAAGCTCAGTGAGTATATACTCACTCTGTGCTGCTGCTGCTGCTCCATTGTCTGACCGCTCCCTGCAGACTATTTAAATCACTCCTTGTGATTCATGCTTGAATGTGTTGATGAAGTACAAAGTGTATTTCTTGTACACTGTTGTGAACATACATTGGACATATACAACTTGATTTCTTAACTGCAGACAGCATGATGATAAACTTGAAATCATAACAAATGCTGGAAAACTATTCCTGTTCGATGGCTTTTACTACAATTGACAATGGTCACTATTACTAAGATAAACTTTTTTCAGTTTCATATGTATTAATTGAGTTTAAAATCCACAAGCTACAATTGTGGAGTTTGAATTCTTGTTCTCCAGAGCCTGCGCTTTTGAATTAGTGACTTAATGATATTACTACCATACCATGATCTAATCTGATTTGCCCGCTGTTGGAATTTTGTCACAATTCTGTACCCAATGAAATAGAATTTTTTTTCCATCTCTGAAATTTTATCATATGTACAAAAGTATTCAAAGAAAAAAACAAAAGATGCCACTGTTTTAATGTCTAGATTTTTATTTCCCCAGACTAAGTGCAAAATTATTCTGAAGAATAACCTTTCTTACCTTTCTTTTTATTCATTCATTCATGGCATTTAGCATCATTCAAATCCAACATATTTTGCCCATTCCTAAGTTCCCATAAGAAGATGGTGGTCAGCTGCAGTCTTGCAATCTGTGGCCCAGAGAGACCCCCAGTGTTGTTAGTTAAGGAGTTCCTGAAATTTGACTCAGCGACATTTAAGGAACCAAGCAGGCTAAGATAAAAGGTGACTCCCTCGTCAGATCCACACCCCCCACCAACCCAACCTCCACCCCCGGCACCTTCCCCTGCAACCGCAGGAAATGTAAAACTTGCGCCCACACCTCCACACTCACTTCCCTCCAAGGCCCCAAGGGATCCTTCCATATCCGCCACAAGTTCACCTGTACCTCCACACACATCATCTATTGCATCCGCTGCACCCGATGTGGCCTCCTCTATATTGGTGAGACAGGCCGCTTACTTGCGGAACGCTTCAGAGAACACCTCCGGGCCGCCCGAACCAACCAACCCAATCACCCCGTGGCTCAACACTTTAACTCCCCCTCCCACTCCACCGAGGACATGCAGGTCCTTGGACTCCTCCACCGGCAGAACACAACTACACGACGGCTGGAGGAGGAGCGCCTCATCTTCCGCCTGGGAACCCTCCAACCACAAGGTATGAATTCAGATTTCTCCAGTTTCCTCATTTCCCCTCCCCCCACCTTGTCTCAGTCGGTTCCCTCAACTCAGCACCGCCCTCCTAACCTGCAATCCTCTTCCTGACCTCTCCGCCCCCACCCCACTCCGGCCTATCACCCTCACCTTGACCTCCTTCCACCTATCCCACCTCCATCGCCCTTCCCCCTAGTCCCTCCTCCCTACCTTTTATCTTAGCCTGCTTGGCTCTCTCTCTCCTATTCCTGATGAAGGGCTTATGCTCGAAACGTCGAATTCTCTATTCCTGAGATGCTGCTTAACCTGCTGTGCTTTGACCAGCAACACATTTGCAGCTGTGATCTCCAGCATCTGCAGACCTCATTTTTTACTCGCAGACATTTAAGGAACCACAACATTCAAGTGTAATTTGGTATTTGCAGGGGTCGTGTTCCTACACATCTTTCGTTGTTCTTCTAAATGGCGGAGCTGTTGAAGAAACTGTTGCAAGTTGCTGCAGTGTATCTTGTAGATGGTAGATCCTATAATCACTTGCACCAATAGAGTAGAATAGCCATTATTGTCACAAACGCAATGAGTATAGTTATAAGTTTATACGTCACCAATCACAGTGCCGACTTAGATACAGAAGTACATAGGCACAGCTTTTGTTACAAGATTTTAGACAATACAGAATTGAAATGTCCAGCATTACAGAAATAAAAGTTCAGTAAATCAGACCATGCTGACAATGAGCTTCCAGTCCAGGCCAGGCCCCGCCTCCACACTTTGCTTGCCACACACCATGCCACATTATGCCAGTAGGCCACTGCAGGAGGCCAGAAGGTTGTTATGCATGGAGGCCGCTATGCCAGACCAGGAGGTCGTCACGTGGGGAGGTCGTCACGTGGGGAGGTCGTCATGGAAGGAGGCTGCTGCGCCACACCAACACCAGGAGGCCGCTGAGGAAAGTTGCCACATCAGAAGTTGTCACTGGAGGTCAGGAGTCAAAGGGAAGAAAATGATAAGAAAGAATAAAAACGTAGGAGGAGGAAAAAGAGAAGAAAAGAAGAAGAATGGGCGGAGCACTGGCTGGAACGTCCTACTCCGCCGCCATCTTGCAACAACAAAGGAAGTGAATGTTTGTGGTGTGAGATGTCAATCAAGCCAAGGATGGTGCTGAGCCTTTGTTTTTCCATTAACTTCAATTTTAGCAGAATTCTGTCGCGACACTACAGATTCCTTACAGAAACTCAACACCCACAGACCAGTCGAACCGGGAACATTCCTCATCACAATGGATGTTTCAGCACTCTACACCAGCATCCGCAACAATCATGGCAACAGCTTCAGTACTCAACACCAACAAATGCCAATCTCCGAGCACCGTCCTACAACTCATCTGCTTTATCCTCGATCACAACATTTTCACCTTTGACTACCAGTTCTTCATCCAGGCACATGGAACAGCCATGGGTGCCAAATTTGCACCCCAATATGCCAACATTTTAATGCACAGTTTCGAAAAAGACTTCTTCTCTATGCAGAACCTCCAACCAACACTATAGACTAGGTATATTACGACATTTTCTTCCTCTGGACCCATGGCAAGGAGTCACTGAAACAACTACACAGTGATATCAATGAGTTTCATCCCACCATCAAACTCACCATGGGCTACTCTCTAGTATCTGTCTCATTCTTGGACACATGTATCTCCATCAAGGATGGGCACCTCAGCACCTTGCTCTACCGCAAATCCACGGATAACCTCACAATGCTGCACTTCTCCAGCTTTCACCCGAAGCATATTAAAACAGCCATCCTCTATGGACAAGCTCGATGCATGTCAGGATCTGTTCAGATGAGGAGGAACATGACAGGCACCCGGAAGTTCTCAAAGATGCCCTCATAAGAATAGGGTACGATGCTCAACTCATCGACTGCCAGTTCCAATGTGCCACAGCGAGAAACTTTAATGCCTTCCTCAGGAGACAGATATGAGATGCGAACGACAGGGTACCCCTTGTTGTCCAGCATTTCCCAGGATCCGAAAAACTATGTCATGTTCTTCACAGCCTGCAACACATTATCAATGAGGATGAGCACATCGCCAAGACCTTCCTCCACTTCTCACCTTAAAACAATCACCAAACCTTAAACAGATCATTGTTCATAGCAAACTGTCTGGCTTTCAGGACAACACCATACAATCTTGCCATGGTAGACACTGCAAGACGTGTCAGAGTATGGACACGGATACCACCATTACACATGGGGACACCTCCCACCATGAACTTGGCAGGTACCCAACCGACTCAGCAACGTTGTCTATCTCATACGCTGCAGGCAAGGATGCCCTGAGGCATGGTACATTGGTGAGACCAAGCAGAGGCTACAGTAATAGATGAATGGACACCACAGAACAATCAACAGACAGGAGTGTTCCCTCCCAGTCGGAGAACACTTCAGCGGTCCGGGACATTCAACCTCAGACCTTCAGGTGACCGTCCTCCAAGGTGGACTTCGGGACAGACAAGAATGAAAAGTGGCCGAGCAGAGGCTGATAGCCAAGTTTGGTACCCAAGGAGATGGCATCAACTGGGACCTTGGGTTTATGTCACACTACAGGTGATCCCATTGCATTACACACACACACACACACACACACACACACACGCACCCTATGGACCCATACACTTACGCAGGCCCTCTCTCATACACTCCCACATACAGTCCCACACTCACCCTCTCATAGACTTATACTCCTTTACACTCACACTCATAACACACACACCCCTCCCACACACACCCACATGACACATACACATCTAAGTTTGTGGAGTGAATGTGTACTTGCAGACTTACATTTTACTTTGCACAAAAACTATATGAATCCATGTAAGATTCTGTAAATCCATTCTTTAGATTAGAATCAGTCTGACCATTGTGACACAGGCAGTCTCACACAGGGCAGCTCACACCTTCAATGTGTTATCTGGACCAACATGACATCAGTTGTTAAAGTTCACAAAGGTTTGGGATTTACATATGAAAGAACTGAAACCAACATGATCATTCTATAAGATGAGAGACTGAACAAACAATCCACATCTTTTTCAATATTTAATTTCAATTGCATCACATTGTAAATGTTTGCTATAAATTCTGTGTCTTACAATCTTATACTCCACAACCACGTGATGAAGGAGCAATGCTCCAAAAGCTAGTGTTTCCAAATAAACGTGTTGGACTATAACCTGATGTTGTGTGATTTTTAACTTCATGCAAGAACATTTGACTCCCATGTTGGTCAAGAATATATCGAACTCTGCCTTAAAAGAATTCAATGATCCTACATCAATCACTCTGCAGGGAAGAGAGTTCCAAAGAGTCACAGCCCTCTGAGAGAAATAAAACTCTCCACATCTCTGTGTTAAATTGGAGACCTCTTATTTTTGAACAGTGTCCCCTAGTTATAGTTTCTTCACAAGGGAGAAACATCCTTTCAGTATCCATCATGTGAAGTACTCTCAGGATTGTGTACGTTTCTCCCAAACTCCAGTGGAGACAGACCCAGCCTGTCCAACCTTTCCTCATAAGAGAACCACACTCTGTCCTCCCAGGAATTAGTTGTGTGAACCTTCCCATTCAAGTAGCTAGCACCTCTTCATGTGGGATGTGCCTTTGATTCATTTTGGATAGTGACATAGTTTTTGAATACAAAAGTCAATTCATCTGACCTGGATATTTTTGCAGCACATTGGCTTTTTTTTGGGTACATTAATGGCCATCACCATTCGGTGGAGCAATAAAAATGAATGTAGAGAAATGTTTTGTTGCAGTGTGATGTCTGTCAATTGATTTCATTTGTTCTCGTTTCAAACTAAAAAGAACTGTACACAATAACGAAAGGCCTAGCACCATATACAGGTATAGTAAGTACTGGGAATTTGTTGTAAGGTAGTGAAATCACAAAATTATCTCCAAGACTTTTCACATTCCCTGGTCTTGAAGATTGGTGACATTTCTATGAAGTTAAACTTAATTCCTCTTAATTCCATGTTCTTATCATCTGACGTAATTCGTGAAAGAACTCAAGACATCATTATCAAGCATAGGGAAGTTGTTTTCATCTTAAATGTCAGCTGGCCATCATGACAGTAAAACAAACTGCAGGTTTCAACAAGGAGGAATTCTGTTTCTGTTTGTGTTCCTTTGTGTTGCAGCTGTGTTACAAGTGCGCCTGCACAATGGATCATGGCAGCCCTTTTTTTACTGGTGGTGCCCTAACACCTGAGATGAGGACATATACACCATTTCTTTTTTTAAATGACCAATATTAAAGAGTCTGCATTGAATAAATTTTGTACCATGAAGGTGAGTTATATGGTATGTCTTTACTGGGCATAATAACATCTACAGTTGTTACCATGCGCCTAATTATTGTGTGCATTTATGCTTCTTTCTAAATATCCCTGAAGGCTTTTCAGGTTCATTTATTCCTGTGTTCGTGTGGTTCAGATTCTCTGCAACTGTGTGCGTTTCTTCTCTTCAGCCACTTCTGACCATGTTGCTTCTCGTTATTTCTCATTGCTCCTGGATGTGATCTGCTGTTCTTGGTTACTGTTAGCTGCTTCCGACCTGTTGCATAACATAACTGCTTCCCACTCACTACAATAACATAAAATTTAAATCCCATGTGCAATGTTTCTTATCCCAACCCTCACCATCTAATCTCTCTACACAATGAAAACCAACTGCAAAATGGTGAAATTCAATTAATGATAAGAACAGTAAAAAGAGACCAGCTACAGATGATCTGTTATTTCCATTTACACCTTCTCTCCATCCATCTTTTGTTTCTTTACTTGTCTTGTTGATATTTCCTTTTCCCTTACATCAACATCCTTTCTGGTTATTTAATTTCTCTTGCACTAATTTATACTATTGCAATTGCCATACATTTTTTCAACACAGCCTATAAAGTGAAGAAAGTCAAAACAACCTCTTTGTGAAATGTATTTACACATAATTTAAATGTATAATAACACTTGAGAGGATTGCTCTGCCACAATAGGTAAAGGTCCTTGAAAATGTTTCATTTAGGGCAAAAGTGCTGAATGCACGAAAGTTCTAAAATACCAATTGGTGATTCAGTTCCTGTTATGTTAATGTTATTGTTGTGTTAATGTTATTCATAATACAGCCATGGAATTTTTCCAGTGCCCATTTATAGTGTGTTTTATTTAGTGTAATAAAGTTTAGTCAACATTTATTTTGATGGGTTTATGAGTTTTCTTTCTCTGAAGTTTATCTGGTCAAATGATTGCCTGCTAATGGTCTGATTGCTCATTCCATCATTCTTCAATTGATCCCAAGCTAAATGGCCAGGTAGTATAATTTCTTATCTCAATCTACATGTTGTTTCTATTGACCTAATGCTTGTTTTCAGATTTTATTACCAGAAGAGAGAGAGAGAGCCTGCACAGTTACCGCCTTTGCTGTTTGAATTCATGTATTGCTGGACATCGAAGTGCATCTGGGAAAACTAACAAACAGTGAAATTCACAACTAATCTTGGAGGAACCGTTGGGCGAAGTTCACAGCACAGAATCAGATAAGTTAATTATTTTAAGTCTGTCCAAGAGAAAGGCTGCAGTAGTGAGTATAGTGGGTTCTTTCTTGATTATATGTTTTTGGAGATAAGTCTCTTGACTAAACTTAAAATATAAGCTATAGCTATTAATTTAACCTGGTGCAGTGTTTGTAGAGGAATAAGACGGTGTTATTTTCTGGGTCTGTAGATTGTGAAGGAGCAAAAATGGCCTTTGCAGTGATCTGTACTTCTTGTCAGACGTGGGAGTTTAAAGAGAGTTTAAGGGTTACTGCGGATTATGTCTGCCATAAATGCTGTTGAATACGAATCTTATTGGATCAAGTGGATCGGTTGGAGAGACAGATAGAAGCGATGAGGAATTTGCAACAGTAACAGTATGTGATGGATGGCAGTTATAGGAAGGGGGGAATGTCTCAGATACGGCCACATAAATGGGTTAACTCCAGGAAAGGTGAGAGAGGTTGGCACCTAGGGCAGGAGCCTTTTGTGGATATACCCACTTCAAACAGGTATGCTATTTTGGAAAATGTAGGGGGTGATGGATTCTCAGGGGAATGTAGCACAAACATTGATGAGGGCAGAGATGTAGATGTAGATGTGATCTATATGGACTTCAGTACGGCATTCGACAAGGTTCCCCATGGGAGACTGACTAGCAAGGTTAGATCTCATGGAATACAGGGAGAACTAGCCATTTGGATACAGAACTGGCTCAAAGGTAGAAGACAGAGGGTGGTGATGGAGGGTTGTTTTTCAGACTGGAGGCCTGTGACCAGTAGAGTGCCACAAGGATCGGTGCTGGGCCCTCTACGTTTTGTCATTTACATAAATGATTTGGATGCGAGCATAAGAGATACAGTTAGTAAGTTTGCAGATGACACCAAAATTGGATAGCGAAGAGTGTTACCTCAGATTACAACAGGATCTTGACCAGATGGGCCAATGGGCTGAGATGGAGTTTAATTCAGATAAATTTGAGGTGCTGCACTTTTGGAAAGCAAATCTTAGCAGGATTTATACACTTAATGGTAAGGTCCTAGGGAGTGTTGCTGAACAAAGAGGCCTTGGACTACAGGTTCATAGCTCCTTGAAAGTGGAGTCACAGGTAGATAGGATAGTGAAGGCAGAGTTTGGTATGCTTTCCTTTATTGGTCAGAGTATTGAGTACAGGAGTTGGGAGGTCATGTTGCAGCTGTACAGGACATTGGTTAGGCCACTGTTGGAATATTGCATGCAATTCTGGTCTCCATTTGTATCGGACAGATGTTGTGAAACTTGAAAGGGTTCAGAAAAGATTTACAAGGATGTTGCCAGGGCTGGAGGATCTGAGCTACAGAGAGAGGCTGAACAGGCTGGGACTGTTTTCCCTGGAGCTTTGGAGGCTGAGGGGTGACCTTACAGAGGTTTACAAAATTTATGAAGGGCATGGATAGGATAAATAAACAAAGTCTTTTCCCTGGTGTCAGGGAGTCCAGAACTGGAAGGCATAGGTTTAGGGTGAGAGGGGAAAGATATAAAAAAGACCTAAGGGGCAACTTTTTCACGCAGAGGGTGGTACGTGTATGGAATGAGCTGCCAGAGGATGTGATGGAGGCTGGTACAATTGCAACATTTAAGAGGCATTTGGATGGGTATATGAATAGGAAGGGTTTGGAGGGGTATGGGCCGAGTGCTGGCAGGTGGGACTAGATTGGGTTGGGATATCTGGTCGGCATGGACGGATTGGACCGAAGGGTCTGTTTCCATGCTGTACATCTCTATGACTGTAATAATGTTCATACTTTTCAACTCTTAATTTCTGATTAGTAATGCAGTTTGCAGATGCTTACCAGTCTCTCAACTTCTTCCCGCCCCACTCTCTTCAGTTTTTGTTTCCTACTTCTTGCTTTCTCACAACAACTTTAGTTTAGGGTGGAAATTTCAGAGGTTAGGGCCATCATCACTGTGTTCTGGTTTGTACAGCCTTGAGTCAGGTACTGCACAGCCAATTGCTGAAAACTGCTTTGAACAACTGGTACTGGGCGAACAGCAAGAGGCAAGTACTTTGTTTTAAATGTGGCAGTACCACTGTGAATTGTGGGGGAGCTGGCCAAAGTAAAACTAGGTACAAGTAAAATGCTGCAGATGCCAGAAATCTGAAATAAAACAAAGCTCTGGAGAAACTCAGCATATCTGCAAGTATCTTTGATGAGAAAAATAGTTAATTTTGAGTAATTTTGGATTTAGAGTGATAGAGGCGTATAGCATGGAAACAGACTCTTCAGTCCAACTCATCCATGCCAACCAGATATCCTAAATTAATCTAGTCGCATTTGCCAGGACTTGGCCCATATCCCTCTAAACCCTTCCTATTCACCACCCTCTGTGTGAAAAAGTTGCTCCTTAGGACCCTTTTAAATCTTTCTGCTCTCACCCTAAACCTATGCCCTCTAGTTCTGGACTCCAACAGCCCAGGGAAAAGACCTTGTCTATTTACCCTATCCATGCCCCTCATGATTTTATAAACCTCTATAAGGTCACCCCTCAGCATCCAATGCTCCAGGGAAAACAGCCTACTCAGCCTTTCCATATAGCTCAAAACCTCCAGTCCTGGCAATATACTTGTAAATCTTTTCTGAACCCTTTCAAATTTCACAATATCCTTCCTATAGGATGGAGACCAGAATTGCACACAATATTCCAAAAATGGCCCAACCAATGTCCCGTACAGTTGTGACATGACCTCCCAACTCCTATACTCAATGCTCTGACCAATAAAGGAAAACAAACTAAATGCCTTCTTCACAATCCTATCTACCTGAGATTCTACTTTCAAGAAACTATGAACCTGCACTCCAAGGACTGTTTATTCAGCAACATTCCCAGGACCTTACAACTCAATGTATAAGTCATGCCCTGATTTGCCTTTCCAAAATGCAGTTGATCAGTTATTGCAATCATTGAGCACATGCTCATCTTTGCAAAAACTCCCATTCCAGAATTCTAAACTTCCTGCAGGTAAGATTAGAAAAAGACACAGCCAGTTTATCAATATATGGTAGGAGGAATCACAGATTAGTTTTTCAGGTTTGAGTTCATTGTCAAAATTATTTTGGATTCAAAACTACAATTTGAGCTTTCTGTTGTCATATTGCAGTATATTGGAGCAGAACTTTGACAGACATACATTTATATATCCTCTGGACATTATTTTTACTTGTACCATTTCTAACTTTTCCAGTTCTGACGAACGGTCACAACCTAATCTGTTAAATGTTTTTCTCTTCACAGATGCTTCGAGACATGATGAGTATTTCCAGCATTTTCTGTTGTTGACCAGGTTTACATCAATGGCATTTTGTTTTGGGTGGAAAATCAAACATCCTTGAGGCAACAAATTTCCCTTGAAGCTGTTAGTTGTACACTTAGTAATTTCTCTTGGTGAGCAACTCCAGTTAAAATACTGATTAATATTAATTTTTTTTCTTGACCACATGAGATTATAGGAATGTAGAAGAGAGGAGTAGACCACTGAACCCCTCAAGGGCTGATTATTGAACTCAGTAGTCTAATCCCACTCTCTCCCACAACTCCCTTGATCTCTTTAGCCACAAGAGCTAAATCTTCCTCCTTCTTGAAAATAATTATGCTGTTCAGTTAGCTAATAAGGTATTTCTCATGTATCGATATTCAAAATGATATGCCATCTCCAGATTATTTATATATTCACATACATGGTCCTTAATAACGTAATTACATTACTTAATTAGTCCACCTTACATCAGTCTTTAAATACCAAACACGTTACCGGGCAGTGGGGATCCCCAGTGGAGGGCTCTCTACGCGGGAGTCCTCCCCCTTTCTCTCGGGGATCTGGGGTGGAGGGTGCAGCACGCAGCGGTCCCCTGCAACTGCAGATTGCAGTGGTTCACGGACTCCCAGCCCAACTGCTGTGGAGTCCATGGACCTCGTGTATGTTGGGTGTAGGCGTTTGCACTCCCTTTTTGATTTTCTCAAAAACCTCCTCCTCTGCTTTTGGTTGCACTTCAGTCCCACGCTCCTGATCTTTGGGCACCCGGTACGAGGAGGGAGGGCAGGTCTGAAGACCTCCTCGTGGGTCTGCTCCTGGGCCTGGCCAAACTGGCTATAAACAGGTCCAGGCAATGGGTCGTGGAGGGGGTCGTTAGGGCCGACTGCCTGCCCCTCTTCCGCGGTTACGTTAGAACCCGGGTGTCCTTGGAGAAGGAGCACGCGGTGTCCACCAACACCCTGGAGTTGTTCAGGGAGAGATGGGCGCCACAGGGAGTGGAGTGCATTATTTCCCCCTCCAACTCTATTTTGATTTAATCCGTGCCCTCCCCTTCACTGTTTGATCACACACCATTGCCCTTTTGTGAAGGGCACTGCTTGTCACTGGCCACACGGGTGTTTTCCTATCTTCCTGATGGTGGAAATTGAATAGAAATTCGTACAGCTTGCACACACACAACATGGGTGCTGGGGAAAAAATAAGCACTACGTAAAAAAAACCAAACACATTCACTAAATCGTAAATGAACGAAGATGACTTGCATTTTATGAGAACCTTTAACAGCAAAACATCTCAAGATGCTTCATAATATTATACAGGTTAATATTGATTCTGAGAATAAAATCACAGATGACTAAAAATCTGGCTAAAATGATAAAGAATGTTTTCGAAGAGAGGCAAAAAGTGGGGAGCCGGCAGGTGGTTTCGGGAGGGACTTCAACAGCTTTGGTGCTAGGTATCTGAAGGTATGGCTATCACTGGCAAGGTGAATGGACTGAGTGATCTTCAAGATACCAAAGCTAGGGGAAGGCATATATTTCGGAAGATCGTAGGGTTGAGGCAGATTACAGAGATCGGAAGTGCCGTGGTCAGAGAAGGATTTAAACTGAAGGACGAGAATTTTAATATCAGGGCCTCTCAGCTCAATATAAATCTTCGAGTAAAAAATGAGGTCTGCAGATGCTGGAGATCACAGCTGCAAATGTGTTGCTGGTCAAAGCACAGCAGGCCAGGCAGCATCTCAGGAATAGAGAATTCGACGTTTCGAGCATAAGCCCTTCCCGATGAAGGGCTTATGCTCGAAACGTCGAATTCTCTATTCCTGAGATGCTGCCTGACCTGCTGTGCTTTGACCAGCAACACATTTGCAGCTCTCAGCTCAATATGCCGAGTTCAGTTCTCAAAATCTGAGCGAGTTGAGCCAACAGCTATCATCCAAGATCAATATTTCCTCCACTTTTCCCTTAAATATCAACACCTTCACTATTCCAGCTGCCTCAGTTAGTTTCTCAATTTGAACTAAATAGTATCTTCCGATCAATAACTTAATATTCTGTGGAAATTCGACGCAATCCGACGCTGCAAAACTGATCCTGTAAATCTTCCAGCATCTTTTTTGTGCACTCTTCAATTAATTCCAGGAGAATATTATTTTTCGAGATGCCATCTTTCAAATATTTTCTGCATGGTAAGAACTCTAAAAACTGGAGTCGGCTGTCACCTCTTCACTACTTTCTTACTGTTGATTTCTTGAACATTTTATTTCTTTTTGTCCATTTTCGCTGTCGCCAAGTTAATTCGGGATGAAGCGATCGCCTTGGCTCCTCAATGAATGTTGGTGAAACAGCGAGGGAACGCGTTTAGTGGGGAATGAATGGGGAGGTGGTGAGGGCGAAGAGAACGCAGTGTGTCAGCTGACCGCGCTGTTGCGGCGGTTGCTAGGCAGCCGCATCACGCCCTAGGTGGCACGCGCAGTGACGTAGGCACGCGCCGCGGCGGTTGGTGGAGCGGCCCCGAGACCGGCCTGAGCGACGCGGCCAGTCCCATCCCGACGCGGAGAAGGGCCAGCCAGCGCCATGAGCAGCCCGTTCGTCAAGCGGACCCAGGACACCCTGGGAAGAGTGATCAAGAAGCCGCCGTTGACCGAGAAGCTGCTGGGCAAGCCGCCTTTCCGCTATCTGCACGACATCTTCACCGAGGTGAGCGCCGTGGAGTTCCGCGGGCTCCGACGCAAGGCCTGGTGGCGGCGAGCCTGGTTGCTAAGGACTCAGTCGCCCGGGCCGATCCTCGGTTGTCGCACGCAATCGCCCCCGGACCCGCCTCGATCACAAAACAGCCAGCAGGGAAGATTAGTTATCCTTGAGAAGCTTGTGCGCGGTTCATTTTCAGAAGTACCCTTCCTGTGTGGACGGTCAAACCCCCTGCCTCCTCTGGACAGAGACATTTTGTAGCATCTTTCAGTCGTTCTGGACCATGGCAGTGTGTTTCCCTTCAAACATATGGTTGCACATGACAACAGCCAAACTCAACAGATCTGGCTGTATTCGAAGTCTACCCTCTTCACAGTTAAGGCTACCCGAAAAACCGTTTTCCCTGTCATGAGATCAGGTCAAACCCCGTTCCTCTATTTCCTTTGTGCTTGCTGATCTACATTGCCTCCTGCACAAACAGCGCCACAATTCTCACATTCTCATCCTTTCAGGTTTACTCGTGGAATTGCCTGTGCCTCTCTCCGTGGTCTCCTCCTGCCTCAGGATCCACAGCCCTCCTTTAGTTCTGTTCTCTGCTCTTTCAACAGCTCTGATGTTGATTGCTCAACCATTAGCGGTTGCGCCACAACCGTAGGTTCTGGAAGACCCTCATTCATCTTTTGCACCTTTTATGAATATTTGAGTTGGTCATTTGGCTCCTCAAGTCTACTCCAACATTCAATAGCATCAAAACTAATTTGGTCGTGGTAGCAACTCCGCATGGACCTGTATCTTCATACCTGATAACTTTTTACCCGCTTGTTGGTCGAAAATCTATCTACCCCGCTTTAAGAATATTTAAAGATTCTGCCTCAGGTGCTTTTTGAGAAAGAGAATTGCAAAGACTTAACCGTCAGAAAAACAAAATTCTCGTCATCTCTGACTAAAATGGGAGGGCTCCATATTTTTGCATTATACCCCTTAGTTCTAGGCTCTCCCACAAAGGCAAGAATCCTTTCAATATCATCCCTATTAAGACTTTAGGGTTTTGTATGCCATTCAGTAAGAGACCTTACTTTCTTTCTTTCTTGAAACCTAACTCTCGGACCACATTTTTGCCCACTGCCCTAATATTTTCTTATGTGGCTCAGCATTAAGTTTTGCTTTGAAGTGTTCTCATGATGCACCTTGAGGTGTATCATTTCTTTAAATGCGATGTATAAGTACATGTGCTTGTTCTTCATCAGCGATGAAAATGATGACTGAAGGTTGATCTTTGCCCATGTCGTGTTCTTTCCATGTATATTTCTCAGAAACTTACCTTATAAGAACAATTTCTTTCACTTTACCCCTAACACTTTGCATCTCCGTAATCAGGATATGCATTTACTGTGGCTTGTTAAGGTTGGATATTCTTTTGGATTCTTTGTCACTGGAATAAGTGGACCCCGTGTTCTTTATTGACAGGGGTATGTCTTTGCCCAATGTGTTGTTAATCATAGCAGACTATCGTAACATTGCTCTGTCCCATCAATATGCAAATTTGGAAGGTGTGGTGATATACACTATTCGACAGGGCTCAGATTATTAACTACCAAATGCATTTATTTGACATTATTTAATGCAAAATTTTACTATTAAATAGTTCTTAACAAATCAACATTTCAGAGCAATAAGATTCTGTATAGATTCTTGATAGAAAGTTATTCCCTGATTTACAGTGCACAGCACTGCTGATTAAGTCTGTATGCCAGTGAACTCAGATTGAATGAATATATGTCAAACTATTTAAAAAAAAGTTTAAACAAAAGCCCTTGAAGATACACTGCAACAAAAAATAACAGTTTTTAAGCAGGATGCAACTCTAACAGCTATATTACATGTTAAGCTACTAACATATCATTTACTATAGTGTCGTAGAGTCATACAACATATAATGGCCCTTTGGCCCACCATGTCTATGCTGACTAACAAGTACCCATCCCATATTTATACTAATTCCATTTACCAGCACTTGCTCCATAGCTTACTATGCCCTAGTATTTCAAGTGCTCATCCAGACAGTTCTTAAATATTGCGAGAGTATCTGTTTCCACCACTGTATCAGACAGCATGTTCCATTTTTCTACCACCCTGTGGATGAAAAGAATGTTCAGATATCCTCTAAACCACACCTACCCTCACCTTAAATTCATGCCCTATGGTTTTGGGCACATCTGCCATGGGGAAAAGATTCTCGCAATCTACTGTCTATACCTCAATCCGATCCCTCCTAGCTTCACTTGCTCCAAGGAAAACAAACCCAGCCCATCCAGTCTCTCCTTTATAACAGAGACTTTTCATCTCCGGCTACATCATGGAGAATCTCTTCTGCACCCTCTTCAGTGCTATCACATCTTTCTGATATTGCTGCAGCAAATACTTCTCAATATTCAAGTAAGTAAGTTTCCACCCCAATCGGAAGGTAGCAATATATAAAGGCATTTCTGTGCTTACAATATTGTTAAAACATAAGATTCTGAAGAGCTTGACAGGATAAATACTGAGAGGATGACTTCCCTCTTGAGGAAGTCTAGAACTGGGGGAAAGGGGCGTTTTTAAAAGAGGAGTCCCGCAGTTAAGATAGAGGTGAAGGTGAATTTCGATCCCACTCATCTAAGCCAAGGGTTGTAATGTTTGGAACTTTATTTACCTGTAAGCAGTGGAGGCTGAGTTGTTGAATGTAATCAAGCCTATGTTAAAGTACCTATTCGAGACGGCTCAGGGAATCCCAGATGGACTCAACCTGTAGTCTCTCTTGGTTCGTCCCGGAGATCGTACTCTGTGGTAGCCTGGAATATAAAACACTTACAGACAGTTTAGTTTAAATTATTACCTTTATTTACCAATGGCATCAATGTTACACTGCAACATAAATACCTACAAGCCAGGCTTGAGCTAAGGTTCTAAAACCATTTGCAAAGAAGCGGAGCCAGCTGTTGCCCCAAGAGCGCTCTCAGACTACTCCCCTCTCTTTATACAGAATTTGGTATTAAATTTACAAAAATGCCACATATCCTTAATCAGATAAGCAGCAATAAAATGGCAAAAGTTTGCAGAGGAAGAGAAGCTCATTGACAGGTCTGAGTATGCTTAACTAGGTAAGCTATGCATATCAAAATGGGAAGCCTGGATCGAGCCAGGCCAAATGGTCAATTGCTTTGGCTAGTGCATCATAACGAGAGAAGTGATTGCTGGGCCTCTTGCTGAGGTATTTGTATCATCGATAGTCACAGGTGAGGTGCCGGAAGACTGGAGGTTGGCAAACGTGGTGCCACTGTTTAAGAAGGGCGGTAAAGAGAAGCCAGGGAACTGGTGATCTTGTTGTTCACTATGCTTCCTGACACCACATTTTAAAGTGGTGGTTTCTATCTTTTCCTTATTTTTGATGGGCTTCTGGCTGAGCAGGTTGCACATTTTTGGATCTAACTCAACAGTTTTGGTCTTAACATTGGGCTTCCTTTAAGTCTCCCACTTGCTGTCACACTTTTCACATAACCCCCCCCTTGCAGCCCTGTTTAGACTGTAGTACACAAGGGAGAATTTGCAAATGCTCATCCCTCAATGCCACATCATCACATGTTTTATATATATCCTAACAAAAATGTCCCCAGACTGCTGGCTGTTGGGAATCCTGGTTAAAATACTTGCATACAATATCAAAATTATCAGAAGTATAAAAGCTATGAATGCTGTCAAAAGTGACTGAAAATTTATCATCACCTCACTTGATTGGGATCTCTTTGAAAATAGGATTCACTGTATATAAGAAAGTACAGACTTGAGGCTGTTCAGTATTTCTGAAAGTTTATCTTTCAGAAATCTGATTATAGTATCTGTGATGGTCCTTGAACAGCACTATGAATGGCTTTGGAAAGAGAGGGTCTATGTGTCTCACATGATGTACTGCCACTTCTGAATACAATGTTAGCTGGTGTTACATTCCTGAAAACTGCAATTTTAGAGTTCGAGGTCTGTAGTACAGAAAAAGACCCTTTGACTATCAAATTTGCATTGGTCTAAAACAAGCATTTAATTATTCAACTTTTATTTTCGATGAAATTACCTGAACCATGGTTTTCCTGTAAGTAACAATATAAAAAGTAACATTACATTCCTGAGGAAACATTGGCTCAGAAAAATAATTTAAAAGTTGAAATACTGTGCTATATATAGGTGCATTCCTAGCTGAAATAATTTGCAAGACCAAAAAACTTCAGTGCGGAAAGCAGGCTTCAGGCTTGTAGAGAAGTCTTTAAAGAAATTTATAGTATAGGCACAGTACAAATTTCTCAACTGCTGTCCTTGTATGTATTAAAGTAAAGAATTACTTAAAAAGAAAGTCCACAGTAATTCCTGTTCCAGTACAGGTGGAAAAGCAGAAAAATTTAAAAATTCAAAGTTTACTTCTGTATCTGAGCGGAGAACTATTTAAAACAAAACAATGGTTGACTGTAGGACATCGACACAATGCCAATTCTACAACACAATTCAGGGGGCCTCACTGATGATGTGACAAGGGTAATACTGTGAGATGTCACTTTCAGTGAGGAGGGAGGACATAAAAGTCCAACTTTTAAAGTGAAGTAAAACCTTTTCGAGGGTAGACTTAAAGCGAGGACACCCTTTATGCTTTGCTTTACTTCACTTCTCAATTCACTGAATTTGGGGAGATTTCTGATGATTTTTGGCTCATGATTCCTCAGTTTTGTCTCTTGGTCAATCAATGTTGCTTGGGCTTCTTCAGCTTTCTGTGAGATAAATGGCTTATCTTGGACTGGTGTTTCACTGCTGCTCCTATATCCTAAATTTTGCTTCTTTATATGTGCTTAGACCAAGCTTTGAGGTTACTATTAAAAAGTGTTTGTTAACATTGTATGTACATGGTGGCTAGACTATATAGCAGAATGCTATACAGATTATAATGTTGTATCAGAACACTAAATCACAACGAGATTTACGAGGATGTTGCCAGGATTGGAGGGTTTGAGCTATTGGGAGAGGCTGAATAGGCTGGGACTGTTTTCCCAAGAGCATTGGAGACTGAGGGGTGACCTTATAGAGATTTATAAAATTGAGGGGCATGGATAAGGTAAGTAAACAATGTCTTTTTTACTGGAGTGGGGGAGTCCAGAGCTAGAGGGCATAGGTTTAGGGTGAAACGGGAAAGATTTGGAAGAGATTAACGGGCAACTTTTTCATGCAGAGGGTGGTGCATGGATGGAATGAGCTGCCAGAGGAAGTAGTGGAGGCTGATACCCATCCAGATGCCTTTTATAAATTGTAATTGTATGTGAATAGGAAGGGTTGAGAGGGATATGGGCCAAGTGCTGTTAAATGGAACTTGATTAATTTAGGATATCTGGCATGGACGAGTTGGACCAAAGGGTCTTTTTCTGTGCTGCACGTCTCTGTGACATCAACTGAGGTCACAGTGACATTCCAGATTATATCAAGTGCATCTATATAGTAAGTATCATCTCTGCATTAATGCCTTCCTGTTTGAAATTCATACCTAATTTGTTCTTTCTTTCATGGTCTTACTGCTTCCTATGTCACCAACTCATTCCTGTCCTATCAAAGTCAATTATTAACAACCTTGTCTTTATTAGTCCCAGGCTTATGTTCCAGCATTCCCTCCTTATAGCCATTTATAGAGTCATAGAGATGTACAGCATGGAAACAGACTCTTCGGTCCAACCCGTCCATGCCGACCAGATATATTTGCCTGTCTTAATTTGCAATCTTCCTTAAAACCCACTTCTTTGACTAATCATTTGTTTTGACCTCCTAATGTATCATCTCTTCGCTTGATATCCATGTATGTCTAATTGTATCCTGGTTATTTATGTTAAAATATTATGTAAAACACAAAATAACACCACCTTAAATTTATGTCCCTACATTTAAACTGCTGTCTCATAGCAAGCCTCTGCAAGTTTTATACAGGATAATGTATGCCTGGGAAATGTTCCTATGTAGTTCTGCGAGCAAGGGCTCTCATTGGATAGTAATTTTTGACAAAATATAAAAGAAAGTACAAGCTTTAAAAGACATGGAATTTGAAAGGAGATGTAGTTCTTTGAGACAGAGAAAGTCTGTTCAGTGCTATTCTGGATTAACCAATTCTTTTTATGCATATTTTAAAAAAAATCTTTCCTCTGCAACATGAGTAAAAGTAGGCTGAACACGTGTTGTGATCATTCTTTATCACATGGTTTAGCCAGCTTTTTTTAAAATGTTCGTTCAAGGCATTTTGACCAATCAGCTAAACAAAGCTTATTGTTACAATGCCTTAACTCTCCTATCTCAAAATGTACTTTTTCTTTGAGTAGTGCCAACGTCTTTACTATTATAGATTAGTCAAAAAAAGAGAGTTTTTTTTTAATCTAAGAAAACTGTTTAATGTCTTGCTTCTATTTGTGAATCCTTTCAGTGGTGTGCCTGATACTTTTAAACAATGCCACCCAGTGAATAAATCATTATACTTCTTTTTCTTCAATTTAAAGGCCTACTCGCAGGTGATTTTGGAACAAAGAAGAGGTGGTACCAGTTTGAAAATTTACATCCCAATATTTTTCTACAGTCAATAATTTTATAGAAAATAATGTTAGTAAGTTGCCATTTAACAGCAATCTTAGACAATAAGGTTGACAAATTCTAATATAGTTATTAGGGTAAAAACAGAAAGTGTTGAAATACTCAGGTCTGCAGTCTTTGCAGAGAGAGAAACAATAATGGCTTGGAAATTCCAGTAAGGATTGGAAGCCATATTTCAGATAGAAAATATCCAATTACCTTTAGATTACTCTTGTGCTGGAGATTCCTTCATAATGATGTTTTGATGCAAACAAGGTGGTGTGAGGGTTAAGAATGTATAAGAGCAGCTGCAGGTCATTTGGAAGGGGGAAGGTGAACAGCCAGTCACTATGACACCAATGACATTGGTAAAACTGAAAGGGCTGAAGTCCTAAAAGCAGAAGATAGGGATTTGGGCTCCAAGCCGGAGCCGGTCCAAATGTACTGGGAGAGAACGAACCAGTACAAACTAGATTGATTACGCTTGCGCAGGACCAAGACTGATGCTCTTGGACAAATATGAATGGTTGAGGGGAGTTTAAATTAAATTGGCAGGGGAATGGGAACCTATGCGAGGAGTCAGAATGGGGATCAAGGACAACAACAACAGAAAGGAGGACAAGAAAAGTGGTAGGCTGAGGCCACAGTACAAAGAAAAGTAATGGGAATGGGATGAGGGACATTAGAAAGATGAGACTTAAGGCTTTAAGCCTGAACACATGGAGCAATAGAAATAAAGTGGATGTATTAATCGCACAAATAAATGTAAACTGATATGGTATAGTTGGAATTATGGAGACAGATTGCAGCATGACCAGGGATGGGAACTGAACATCCAGAAGTGTTCAGTATTTAGGATGGACAGATACAAAGGGAAAAGTGGTGGAGCTGCAATACTGGGTAAAGAGGATATAGACATAATATTATTAGCTTAGACAGTGTTGAATCTGAGTGGGTAGAATTGAGGAATACCCAGGGGCAAAAAAACTTTAGGGATGGTATAAAGATCACCAAACTAGTGGTGATGTTGGAAATGGCATTAAACAGAAAATCAGAAATGCATGTGGTAAAGGAATGTTTGTAATTTTAATTTGCGTATAGATTAGGCAAATCAAATGAGTCTTAATACCATCGAAGAGGAGTTCCTGGAGTGTATACAGGATTGGTTTTCTGGACCAATTCTTTGAGGAACCAACTAGAGAATAAGTCATTTTCAACTGGGTATTATATAATGAGAAAGAAATAATTGGTAACGTAGTTGTGAGAGACCTGTTGGACATGAGCAACAATAATATGATAGAATTCTTAATCAAGATGGAGAGTGACGTAGTTAGTTCTGAGACGAGGGTATTGAATTTTAATGAGGGAAACTGCAGTGGTATGAGGCATAAATTGTCTGTAATGGATTGGGAATTTGGAAAGGATGACTGTGGATAGGTAACGGCAAGCATTCAGAGAGTGAATGATTGAATTACAAAAATTGTTTATTCCTGTCTGATGTGAGTGCAAAGAGAACAGTGGCCAACCAGGGCTTACAAAGGAAGTTAGCAGTAGTATGAGATGAAAAGAAGCAGACAGATTGGCAAGAAAAAACAGCAGTATCGAAGAATAGGTACATTCAGAAGTCAGCAAAGGAGGCCCAAGGATTGAATGAGAAGAGGAAAATAGAGTATGAGAGTAAGCTTGTGGGGAACGTGAGAACTAACTGTAAACGTTTTTACAGGTATGTAAAGAAAAAACGATTTGTGAAAACTAATGTAGATCCTTTATAGCCAGAAATGGGGGAAATGGCTGATGAGCTAAATTTATACTTTACTTCTGCCTTCACAAAAGAAGACATGAATAACATAACAGAAATGATGGGAAATATAGGGTTTAATGAGAGGAAGGAAGTGAAGCAAATCTCTATTCGTAGAGAAATGGTGTCTGATAAACTGATAGGAATGAAGTCTGATAAATCCCCAGTACGTGATAATTTACATCTCAAGTTACTTAAGGAAGTGACCCTAGAAATAGTGAGTGCATTGGTGGTCATCATCCAAGACTCTTTAGACTTGGGAATAGTTCGTACAGATTGAGGGATAGCTAACGTAACCCTTTATTTAAATACGGAGGTAGAGAGAAAACTGGGAATTATAGACTAGTGAGTCTGACTTCAGTAGTGGGGAAGATGCTAGAATCCATTATCAAGGAATTTACTGCAGATCACTTAGAAAACTAGTAGATTCAAGCACAGTCAGCATGGACTTACACATGGGAAGCCATGCTTGACAAATCTATTGGAATTCTTTGCGAATGTAACTAGTACAATTGATCAGGGGAGACAGTTATCTGAACTTACAGAAGGCTTTCGATAGGTTCTCAAATGAGAGATTAATATTTAAAATTTAAGTTTGTGGGTACTGTATTGAGATGGATAGAAAATTGTTCAGCAGATAGGAACATAGGAAGAATAAATGCGTCCATTTCTGAATGACAAACACTGACTAGGACCGACTTGACACTGACATTTTTACAAACCCACCGACTACCACAGCTACCTGGATTACACCTCTTCCCACCCTATCTCTTGCAAAAATGCCATCCCGTATTCCCAATTCCTCCGCCTCCGCCGTATCTGCTCCCAGGAGGACCAGTTCCACCATAGAACACACCAGATGGCCTCCTTCTTTAGAGACCGCAATTTCCCTTCCCACGTGGTTAAAGATGCCCTCCAACGCATCTCTTCCACATCCCGCACCTCCGCCCTCAGACCATACCCCTCCAACTGTAACAAGGACAGAACGCCCATGGTGCTCACCTTCCACCCTACAAACCTTCGCATAAGCCAAATCATCCGCCAACATTTCCGCCACCTCCAAAAAGACCCCACCACCAGGGATATATTTCCCCCCCCACCCCTTTCTGCCTTCCGCAAAGACCGTTCCCTCCGTGACTACCTGGTCAGGTCCACGCCCCCCTACGACCCACCCTCCAATCCTGGCACTTTCCCCTGCCACCGTAGGAACTGTAAAACCTGTGCCCACACCTCCTCCCTCACCTCTATCCAAGGCCGTAAAGGAGCCTTCTGCATCCATCAAAGTTTTGCCTGCACACCCACTAATATCATTTATTGTATCCATTGCTCCCGATGCGGTCTCCTCTACATTGGGGAGACTGGGCGCATCCTAGCAGAGCGCTTTAGGGAACATCTCAGAGACACTCACACCAATCAACCACACCGCCCGTGGCCCAACATTTCAACTCCCCCTCCCACTCTGCCGAGGACATGGAGGTCCTGTGCCTCCTTCACCACCGCTCCCTCACCACCAGACGTCTGGAGGAAGAACGCCTCATCTTCCGCCTCGGAACACTTCAACCCCAGGGCATCAATGTGGACTTCAACAGTTTCCTCATTTCCCCTTCCCCCACCTCATCCTAGTTTCAAACTTCCAGCTCAGCACTGTCCCCATGACTTGTCCGGACTTGTCCAACCTGCCTAGCTCCTTTTCCACCTATCCACTCCCTGACCTAACATCTCCTCCCCCACTCACCCATTGTACTCTATGCTATTCTCTCTCCACCCCCACCTTCCTCTAGCTTATCTCTCCATGCTTCCAGCTCACTGCCTTTATTCCTGATGAAGGGCTTTTGCCTGAAACGTCGATTTCGCTGCTCTTTGGATGCTGCCTGAACTGCTGTGCTCTTCCAGCATCACTGATCCAGAATCTGGTTTCCAGCATCTGCAGTCATTGTTTTACCTCACTGACTAGGAGGGTACTGTAGTGATTGGCACTCGGACTCCAGCTATTCATTATACAGATTAATGATTTAGATGAAGGAACTAAATGTAATATGTCAAAATTTGCAGATGACACAAAACTGAGGGGGCGAGGGGAGGGGTGTGCTGTGAGGAGGACGCAGAGAGGCAGCCTGTATTTTAAATGATCAGCAACATTTTGATAGTGACTGTGAAAGGGTAAGTATATGTAAGTGAGGATGCCAATTGGTTGAGTGGAGAAGGGTGCAAACTTTTCATCGGTAACAATTAAGCTTGCATGAGGCGTAACCCTTAGAATTTTCCATCTTTTGGAGCGTTCCAGACCGAGGGACTTTCCCATCAGAATTTTGAAATAGACAAGTAAGTTGCTCAAAACAGTTGATTAGAACTTACGCATGGTTCTGACTTCTAACTCTGGCCTAGGCTGCTTCAGCAACATTTTGCTATTGTAATATCTGTGCCATTGTTTTGAGTCAAATATAACACGTCAGAGTTCGAAAGAAGAATCATGTTCAGCTTGATGTTTGCTCTGTTTCTCACTCCACAGATGCTGCCTTCAGAGAATTTCAGCACTTTTTGTCTTTATATCACAGTTCTGATATCTGCAGTTTTTCATTTATTTCAGTTGTTGGGAATGATTAGTAGACAAATCAACAAATTGGAAAATAGTTTAAAAAAAAACTTATTTCTGTAAGAAAATTAAATTGCAAGGCGAATTGAGCTCTACTTCTGCATTGAAATCATACTTGGGCAGCACGGTGGCACAGTGGTTAGCACTGCTGCCTCACAGCGCCAGAGACCCAGGTTCAATTTCTGCCTCAGGTGACTGACTGTATGGAATTTGCACATTCTCCCCGTGTCTGTGTGGGTTTGCTCCGGTTTCCTCCCACAGTCCAAAGATGTGCTGGTCAGGTGAATTGGCCATGCTAAATTGCCCGTAGTGTTAGGTGAAGGGGTAAATGTAGGGGTATGGGTGGGTTGCACGTCAATGTGAACTTGTAGGGCCGAAGGGCCTGTTTCCACACTGTAAATAATCTAATCTAAAATCTAATCTATATGTTGGTCTGCATAATCAGGTTTGGGTTAAAATCAAACTCAAGATCTTTTGCTTTTCCTCAATTCCAGAAGGTGGAGCTGTTTATTTGGAGTTCTTATTTTTGAGGAATTGACCGTAATGAGTTTATGGTTATGTGTCCTGGCTGTGGACAGGTCAATATGATTTTGTGAAGAAAGCGCAACACTATTGATGCTCACTGTAGAACAGTGATTTTAAAGTAGTCAGCTAGTCATTTTGTTACCAGGTCGTAAATCTTGATGTACTTCAAACGGAACAATGCCTATTTCAAAAACAATTTGAGCTAATGGACAATTGACGTAACAAATTTTTGTGTTGAATGGATGTTATAATGTTTCAGCTGTCACTATGTTACATGGAAATGAACACAACTAAGACATTTCTGAAAACTCTGCAAATGTTTTTCATTTAGATCTTTACCATTCCTTTTTATTTGCTTTTATTTCCCTCTACTTGCAGTGTGAAATAAATTTCAGTAATTGTAGCAGAATCATGTCTTCTACGATCCAAAAATGCTGTTCTGCATGCTCCCAGATAATGATTCAAAGTTGCCCATGTATTTTAAGGAAATAGCTTGCATGTAATTTTTGAAAAATGAAATGTCAAGCACTGAATAATTTAAACAAATGGGGCTACTGATCAAATAAAGACTGTATGAAATATCATCTAGATCACCAACAAAAGGTGGTGTGGATGATTTCCAAAAGGGCTTCAGGAAGTAAAATCTACCCACCATTTTCTAATGTGTACATGGTGATAGTAAAATTTGGACTATTACTTCTGTGAATTGAATCATGAAATAGAAATTTCCTGTGACAGTTCAAAGAACCTGGAATAAATTCACCCCAAGTGTAAAAAATTGTATTGATTGCAAATATGGGAAGCCAGTTTTTCATCCGTGGCTCTTGAACAGTTTTTATTCACTGAATGAAGTGGAAAGGTTACATGTATAGGATTAAAACCCTGTGATAGAAATATATCAAGGGGATTGTCATTAAAACAGTAGACAGAACACCTATTAGTGAATTTCCCATGGTTAGTTGACACCAAAGGGCTTTTGGTGCTGCAATAATGAACTGTATGTAGTAGATCAGACAGCATTTGTAGAGAGAAACCGAGTTAACCTGTTAGGTTATAATGCCCCTTCACTGCCTGAAACATTAACTGTTTCTATCTCCACAGATATTGTATGACATGGTGAGTATTTCCAACATTTTCTGTTCTTATTTCAGAATTTCAGCATCCACAGTATTTTACTTTTATTTCAATAGCCTCTGCATAATACAGTTATTTATTTTTAAACAGAAGTTTTAATCTGCATTCATTAATAACAGTGCTGGTACTTGGATAAGTATTTTGAAATGTGACATTAAATAGCAAGCAACTAATATTAAGGAAATATATCCTGGAATTCTGAAATTAAAGCTATAAGAACTGGAAATATTCAGCAAATCAGGCAGTATCAGTGGAGCAAAATATGCATTTCAGGTCAAGATGATCTTTGATCAGACCCTTTCATCAATAAGTTAATACTACAAATTTCCTCCACAATGTTAAGATGATCAGGCTTGCACCTTTATCAGATATTGTAAAAGCAGAAGAAAGACCAATTTATGGTTTTGCGTTACACATACTCGTAACACTATTATTTTATTAGCCCACCAATGTCACGCTGATCTGCTTACAGTGTCCCAATCTCCTCTGAATCACAGGCTTGTTATTAACCTTTGAAATGTGGAGGCTTTATAAATGTTTTGTTTGTTATAAAATAAAGCCTGCAGTTTGTAAGCTCACCTTGTGCATTTTAACTGGCAGTACACAAGATGGATGCGATGGGGAAAATGGTCAACTAGAGTGGTCAGTGTATTAATATTTTAGGACTAAGTTGAGGAGAAACTTCTTTACCCAAAGATTTATGAATCTGTGGAATTCCCTGCTCAGTGAAACAGTTGAGACTACCTTGTTGAATGTTTTTAAGGCAAAGATAGATAGATAGATCTTTGAACAGTAAAGGAATGAAGGGTGAATGGGCAGGTAAGTGGAGCTGAGACCACTGAAAGATCAGCTATGATCTATTGAATGTGGAGTAGGCCTACTCCTCTTATTTTTTTTATGTTCCTATCCCTTTTGAACTTGTGTAGTTAGTTCATGTTCACTTATTAATTTCTTTCTAGCAGTTAGAATAAAAAAGGTAAACATAATACTATGAAGAGATGTGGGAATTGCTGGCTTGGCCAGCCTTTATTTCCCAGAGGGCAGTTAAGATTTAACCACATTGCTGGGGTCTGGAGTTATGTCTTGGCCAAACTAAGTAAGGACAGCAGGTTTCCTTCCATTAAGGATATTAATGAACTATTGTGTTCTTATGACAATCTTGAGTGGTTTCATGTTTGCTAACTTTTATACTAGATTTTCAGTGTTTCAGCATCTCTCATGGTGGGATTCAAATCCATGGCCTCAGAAGATTAATCTGGGGTTCTGGATTCCCACACCACCGTCTCCTTATTTGTTGATTGTCATGTTTGAATTCTTATTGTTTCCACAAAAGTAGTTCCTTGGTTTCCTCTTTAATTTATAATGACTATTAAATATCAATGACAGGAATATTCACAATTTGACAGTTGAAAGCCAAACGTGTATCTCAGAAATAATACGTATGTACAATATATGTATGATATATGTATTGAGAGAAGGCAACAAAACCAACCAGCACTTATTTATAGAAAACAGTTGATTGAAATAATTAATATACTTTCAGGATTAAAATGCATATAGCTTGCCTAAGTATTTGTAAGTCAGTAATACCACACATATTACTTGGGTATAGTTGTGTAAAAGTGTGAGATCATATTGGATAACCTGGTGTCAATGCCAGCTGTGTCATTTGTTTTAAAAAAAATCTACTGTATATACTCGAGTAATAGTCGACCTCTTGTAAAAGTCAACCCCCTATTTTTGAACAGAGGACATTGCAGTACAATACAGGCCCTTTGGACCGTGATGTTGCGCCGACATGTGGAACCAATCTGAAGCCCTTCTATCCTACACTATTCCATTTTCATCCATATGTCTATCCAATGACCATTTAAATGCCCCTAAAGTTGGCAACTTTACTACTGTTGCAGGCAGTACGTTCCACTCCCCTACTACTCTGAGTAAGGAAACCATCTCTGATATCTGTCCTATATCTATCACCTGTCAATTTAAAGACATCTACTCTCGTGCTAATTATCACTATCCAAGGAAAAAGGCTCTCACTGTCCACCCAATCTAAGCCTTTGATTATCTTGTATGTCTCAATTAAGTCACCTCTCAATCTTCTTCTCCTGAATGAAACAGCCGCAAGTCCCTCAGCCTTTCCTCCATAAGACCTTCCCTCCATATGAGGCAACATCCTAGTAAATCTACTCTGTACCCTCTCCAAAGTTTCCACACTTTCCTAATGTGGTGACCGGAACTGTACGCAATACTCCAAGTGCGGCTGCATCTGAGTTTTGTACAGATGCAGCATGACTTCCGAAACTCAATCCCTCTACTAATAAAAACTAACACACCGTATGCCTTCTTAACAACCCTATCAACCTGGGTGGCAAGTTTAAGGAATCTATGTACATGGACACAGATCTCTCTGCTCATCTATACTACCCAGAATCTTGCCATTAGCCCAGTACTCTTTATTCCTGTTACACCTTCCAAAGTGAATCACCTCACTTTTCCGCATTAAGCTCCCATTTGCAGTCTCAGCTGAGGTCTGCAGCTTATCTATGACCCTCTGTAACCTGCAACATCCTTCAGCACTATCCACAACTCCATTGATCTTAGTGTCACCTGCAAATTTACTAACCAGTCCTTCTACGCTCTCATCTAGGTCATTTATAAAAATGACAAACAGCAGTGGCCCCAAAACAAATCCTTGCAGTATAATACTCGTAATTGAACTCCAGGATGAACATTTCCCACAACTACCAACCTCTGTCTTTTTTCAGCTAACCAATTTCTGATCCAAACCGCTAAATCACCATGCTTCCATATTTTGTGCAATAACCTACCATGGGGAACCTTAGCAGATGCCTTACTGAAATCCATATACATCACATCAACTGCTTCACCCTCATCCACCTGTTTGGTCACCATCTCAGAGAACACAATAATGTTTGTGAGGCATGACCTACCCTTCACACAGTCATGCTGATCATCCCTAATTAACTTATTCCTCTCTAGATGTTTATAAATCCTATTTCTTATAACCTTTTCTAACACTTTACCCACAACCAAAGTAAGGCTCACTGGTCTATAATTACCAGACTTGTCTCTACTTCCCTTCTTGAACAAGGGGACAACATTGCTGTCCTCCAGTCTTCTGGCACTATTCCTATAGACAGTGATGATCGAAGCCAAAGGCTCTGCAATCTCCTCCCTGGCTTCCCAGACGATCTAAGGATAAATCCCATCTGGCCCAGGGGTTTTATCTATTTTCATACTTTCCAGAATTGCTAACATCTCATCCTTGTGAACCTCAAATCCATCTAGTCTAGTCGCCTGTATCTCAGTATTCTCCTCCACAGCAATGTTTTTTTTCCAGTGTGAATGCTGACGTAAAATATTTATTTAACATTTCTCTTATCTCCTCGGACTCCATGCACAACCCCGCACTATTGGCCTTGATTGGCCCTAATCTTACTCTAGTCATTCTTTTATTCCTGATATACCTATAGAAAGCTTTAGGGTTTTCTTTGACCCTATCTGCCAACAACTGCTCATGTCCCCTCCTAGCTACTCTTAGTTCTCTCTTTAGGTCTTTCCTGGCTAGTTTGTAACTCTCAAGTGCCCTAACTGAGCCTTCATGTCTCATTCTAACATAAGCTTCTTCTTCCTTTTGTCAAGACATTCAACCTTCTTAGTAAACTACAACTCCCTCATTCGAACTACTTCCTCCTGCCTGACAGGGGCACGCAGTAGCTGTTCCTTGAATAAGCTCCACATTCCAATTGTGCTCATCCCCTGCAGTTTCCTTCCCCATCCTATGCATCCTAAGTCTTGCCTAATTGCATCATGATTGCCTTTTCCCCAGTTATAACTCTTGCCCTGCAGTATATACTTATCCCTTTCTATTGCTGAAGTAAAAATAACCAAATTGTGGTCATCATCACCAAGGTGTTCACCTACTTCCAAATTTAACACCTGGCCAGGTTCATTACCCTTTACCAAATCCAATGTTGCCTCGCCCTCTTGTTGACTTGTCTACATACTGTGTCAGGAAACCCTCCTGCACACATTGGACAAAAACTGACCCATCTAAAGTACATTGGCATTCACACTGGAAAGTTAAAGTCCCCATAACAACTACCCTGTTACACTTTCTCCGATCCAGAGTCATCTTTGCAATCCTTACCTCTACATCTCTGGAACTATTCTGAGGTTTATTGAAAACTCCCAACAGGGTGATCTCTCCTTTCCTCTTTCTAACCTCAGCCCATACTACCTCAGTAGATAAATCCTCAAATGTCCTTTCTGCCACCGTCGTACTGATTACAATTTGCTTTTTGAGTTGTTTATTCATCTTTTAGTTTGTAGCTTTTTAAAAACTCATTCTGTCTTTCCTTGACGACATAAAGATCGAAGCCGAAGGGTCTGCAATCTCCTCCCTGGTTTCCCAGAGAATCCAAGGATAAATCCCATCTGGTCCAGGGGACTTATCTATTTCCATACTTTCCAGAATTGCTAACATTGCATCCTTGTGAACCTCAAGCCCATCTAGTCTAGTAGCCTGTATCTCAGTATTCTCCTCCACAATGTTGTTTTTTCCCAGTGTAGTTTTTATTGCATCTTGCACCTGTAAGTTAAAGTACTAAATTTTTCTACCTGTTCTATTCAGTTTTCTATGAATATATGAATATTTCTTGTTTCTTTTGAGATATTAATCACTTTGATTTGTTAGTATTTAGTTTCATTCCCAGGTTCATGCCTGCTGTTGCTCATCTGTTTGCTAGTTCTTGTAATCCTCCTTCTGTGCCTGCTACAAACGCTTTGCCATCTATACATCTAACTGGTAACATTAACCCACCCCAATCTTAATACCAGATTCTGTGTCTTGAAAACCTTCTTTGATCCTTGTTTCTGCTTATATATCGAAGAGGACTGGTGATAAATATCCCTCTTGTGTTTCCAGTTGCATTATTTGTAGACTGGGGAATATAAATTTTGGAGTGACTGTTATTTATACCTTGGTCATAACCAAATATTCATGATTGTTAACACTTGTTATTTTTTAAGACTCAGGCCCAGTCAAGAATATCAATTTTAGTGGATTTTCTGTGGTTATATTTGAAACAATGGGTTGTCAGTTCTGTAGCAATAACTTCCATGTGATTCATGCATGAGTTGTTTTAGGTGGAGTTTTAATTATGCATTGACTTGAAACACTTGTTTCTTTTTTGAACTCACTTTAGAGCAGAAAGTCCTGAATTTAGAGACTAGTCAACTGAAGGCATCACTGTCATTAGTGGAATTAACACATTAAACATGAATAATTGGAGAAGTGAAGTGATCTCAAATGCTTATTGGGCTGGAGGAAGCTACAGAGTTGGGAGAAGGGCAAAGTCTTGGCTCAACTTCAGACAGTTAGCAATGAGGGAAAAGAAGTCAGTGGCTGGAAAACAGTTTGTGTTCAATATTGAAAGATTTCTATCATTTTAGTTCCATGATCAAATGATCAGTACAACGCAGCTTTTGAGAGACATTAACTCCTCGGTGCTTTTCTTCAGAAAAAAAGTTAGTAATGTAATCCAAATATTTGAAATTGAAGTGTCTTGAGGTTTTTTTATTCATTCATCGAATGAGGGTATTGTGGACTGGCCAACATTTATTTCCTTGGTTGCTTTTGGGAAGGTGTGGCTCCAACCAGTGGAGAGTCCAGCTATCTGCAAGGGCCTGTAACTTCTGTAGTATCCAGTGCATCCAAGCATTTCTTGTTATCGACTGACACCTGTCTTACTGGGGGCAACTGAAGGAGGTTGAGATGGATTGTCCATTCAGCACTTTTGGCTGAAGGTTATTGCGAAAGCTTCACCCTTCTCTTTTTCACTGATATGCTGGAGTCTCCCATCATTGAGAATGGGGATATGTAGAAACTCCTCCTTCACTGAATTGTTTAATTGTCCATCACCATTGACTTCTGGATGAGGTGGGAACATAGATCTGATCATTGTGGATGTCTGTAACTTGCTGCTTATGTTGTTTGGTACACAAGTAGTCCTGTTTAGTAGCTTCATGTGGGTTTAGTTTTTTTTTAGGCATGTGGTAAAAATAAAGAGCAATAGTTTATAGTTTCAAGTTGAAGATAACAAAGGAAATGCTGACATTTGAGCAAATTTGTTTGCAGTATAAAAACCTGTGAAAAAGACTTGCATCAAAGAGCAATGAAAGAAAGAAAACCCTTCGGGACCACTAAATTTAAAGCTATGTCAAGATAATATTCTGGGATATTGATTTACAAGGGAGACCAATGCTGTTTTTCTTCCTGAAAATTGTAACATGTCAATTTTTCATCCTTGGTGTATTCGATTGAAAGCAGTTGAGACTGTACATGATAAGTCTGCCTTTGGGTTAGCGAAGGAAATTTTATAACAACTGTTAATTATCTAGCAAGTGTACACTTGTGAATATCCATGGAGAATTGAAGTTGATTAAAATGCACCCAAGCTGAAATAGCGTATTGATGTTTACCTTCCAGGATCATAACTGAATACTAAGATCACCAAACGTAGGAGTAGACTATTCAGATCTTCAAGCCTATATACCAATCAGTATGATTTTGGTTAATATTCTGTCTTAACTCCACCTTCCTACACCATACCTCGAATTCCCATAAACTGGAAAGGTTTGTCAGTCTTTTTCTTGCATGTACTTAACAACTGAGCTTTCACAGCTTTCAGACTCCAGACACATTGTAATATGGTTGATTTTAGCTGCCCTTTGGATTATTAGGGATAGGAATAAGTACTGGCTTAGCCAGTGACACCAACAATCCCATGAATGAATAATGAAAAGACAAATATCTTGGAGCATAGACCTAAAATCATTTGAGTGAAGAAAAAATTCCTGATCCCAAGCCTAAATATCCAACTCCCTCATTTGTGACTATGCCTCCTGGTTCTAGACTCTAGTCTGAGGGAAAACCCCTTTCAGCATCTACCCAGCCAAGCTCCTTTTACATGTTCCATTGGGATTATTACTCATTCTCCTGAAGTCTAGAGTATATAGGTCTTTTGCACTCATCTGTCTTCCTGGAACAGGGCTCTCATCTGAAGAATCAGTATAATCAGCATCTGTCACAATTTTCTCTAAGGCAAATAAAACCTTGATGGGCTGGTCTCAACAGGGCTCTATACAACTGCAAGAAAATGAGGACTGCAGATGCTGGAGAGTCAGAGTCGAAAAATGTGATGATGGAGAAGTATAGCGGGTGAGGCATATTCTGAGGAGCGGGAGAGTTGACATTTCAGGCATAAGCCCTTCATCCTTATGCCTGAAACGTTGACTGTACTGCTCCTCGGATGCTGGCTGACCTGTGCTTTTCCAGCATTACACTTTTCAACCCGACACAACTGCAATATTAGCCTTAATTGTTAAGGGATTAGCATATAATACGTGATGGGCCACTTGGACAAGATAACAATGTCAAGCAACAGTAAAACTAAATAGTGATTGGCAAAGAAATGGTTCTCTCCTTTTTAAAGTCAGAATTCATGTTGTCCTAAAGTTATTGCAGACGTTAAAGTGGAGACTTGCTAAAGGAGTCAAGTATGGCTGCCTCAGGTTAATATAATTTTTACTGGTGAGATGTCTAAAGCTGATGGTATCCTTTGAAAAGATGAGAGTTTTTATATTTTTCTGGGGTATCTCTGGAAGAGGTACAGTGCTATATGGGATTAATAGGAAAGAACACGATGTGCATTTAGAGTGCTTAAACCTGTTGGAACTGTCTAGCTAAATGGAACTGTTTAAAAGAGCTGTTAAGGTGTTCAAGACTTCTGCCTTTTAAAAATTTGAAAAATCAGGATGCTATTTAATGCTGTTAACACTGCCATTGGAGGATTAGTGCTGTATGACTGATTTCATATCCATTCATTATCGCAGCAGGGTGCCTGTCATTTCACCGTTGGATTGACAGTTTCATGGAATGTACTCTTGAAATGGGACAGCAAATTTCAATGCTTATTTGGAACAGATTAAAGGAAGTTAAATCTGGTGTTTTTTTTATTAGTAAGAGGTTTTTTATTAAAGTCATGAATTTTAAAATAAATACTTGAGAATGTCATTTTGTCTCATTTCAACATGGGCCCTGAGGTCAGGCCATGCTAAGATAATAGGTGAGTAGATCAAGGGAAAAGGGTCCTGGTTGCGGTGGGCTGAATTGGCTCCAGTTGCCATAAGGATTATAAAGGGCATGAAGGAATGGATACATTGGCATAGGTTGGTACAATAAGTGGGTAAAGGATATAGGTTGACAAGGGGATATACGTGACCGAGGAAAGGGATAGTTGAAGATTTTATATTGGCATGGAGGGCATAAGAAGCTATGGGATGGGTGGAAGGCATGAAGCTGGCTTGGCTGGGGAATGGGCTATGTGTGAGGATGGGTGGCTGGGTAGAGGCTATGTGAGGATAGTTTTTTATTTTATTGCTTTTCTTTTGATATTTATGACAATGTGCTAGTACATTGAGGCATATCTACTGCACCCAGATGCCTCTTTAGTCTTTTTGGAGACTGAAACTGTATGTTCTATTTCATGTGCACCCCTGAATTGCAGCCCCTGAATTGTAACACACCCTTTAGAGGAATGGAATATCTGTGATAGCATCTGGATTTTCATGTTATAATGTGCTTGTGCAGATGTCAGAGGTTGCTCTTTGATAAACTCTAAAGTAATGCTGAGTGGTGTTAGTCTCAACATTATTATCCACACAAAATCAGGAGCAATAATTTTGGATGATATTGTTTGGGGTTGTATGGAATTAATGAAAAGTGTATGTTGAAAATTTGATTTAATTAAAAAGCCAGTAGTTTTTGAGCTTTTATTTGTTTTACACTGCTCTGAACCTGTGGAGTATGTTTTTAATTTCAAATCCACTTATTTAAAAGATGCATTAGAGAATATTAAATAGATAATCTGTTTGGTTCAATACTGTTTTTACATGAGTTATATTTGAACTCTGTTTGTTTCAATTGATGTAACCAGGCATTTGATACCAAGTATGGAAAAGCTTCCAGTTATGCTCAAAGGATTTGATATAATTTAAATATACTTATTGTTTCATCTGTAGGTTCAGTTTTAACATACAGAAACCAATGTTTTCAAGTTTGTGCATATTTTAACTGTTATGAAGATGTAGGTGTGCTGTACTTGGAAGGAAGTTAAAAGCTAGTAGAACTACCTGACAGCACCAAGCGTTCTGAAAAAAAAAGTAACATTTGGTCGAATAACTCGATTAGCTGATTGGCCAAATTCAAATTTGCTTTTGTCTCCAGGCAATCAGTTTAAATTGTACTCTGAAAAGTATCAAATTCCAATCAAGTTTGAATTTATTAAATTGACAAGCTTAAAAGCCAATGACACAATCTGATGCTTTAGGGGTATGAGACTGGGAAAAATCAAACAGTTGAGAGGAGAACTGCCAGCAATCAGTATGTAGAGACTACTTGAAAAATTGTTCTCTTCAAGATACTTTTAGTGATCAATAGCCTGTGAAGCAGAATCCCCAAGAAGAAGAAAAGAATACAGAGAAGAACCAAAAGCTGCCTGGTTTTGAGATAAGAAGTTTTATTTTGTAAATCTTAATCAGGATTTTTATCGGACCAGTATTGTAAAGGGGAAAGTAAAAGATAGGTTAGAAGAAGGAGTTATAAATGGTTGTTAGTTAATTATTCTCTGTTATACTTTAAGAAATAAAGTTGTTAATTTTTACTTTAAACAATTCTTGGCTTCTCGAAGTTTCGCAGATGACGGCACAGGGATAAACCTGTTCTGTGTTGCTGGCTTAAATTGAGCAGAAGAGTTTACGACAGTTATGGCACTCTCTGTCTCTCTCTGTCCTGCACTGACCTCACCATTTTTTGCCGTTGTCTGTACCTCTCCCTTTTAAAAGTGCTGTTCATTTGACTTTTTTTTAAATCCAAAGTTCCAAAACAATGTGACAACATAAAATAGTCATTGCTGATCCTGGATTTCAAGGATGTCACTTCCATCACCTAAACTACCTCAAAAAAGGAGCAGCCTCTTGGAGCCAAAATATTTCCTGTCCTTCATTTTGGATTACCCAGAATCTTTCTTGACAATCTTACCTTCTCTCCTAGTCAAAGAAGCTTTGCACCTTTAACTTATGCTGTATAAAGGGGATATGGTTTGGCCTTCAGTGCTGGTTCTGCATTACATTGAAAGGCTTCCTGAACAAATGCAGTTTGCATGTCTCAAGAGATGTGAATTGAAAATTTGGGACATAGTAAGTGAGAAGTACAATTTCAAATTCTCAGAAGATTCTTTTTAGTCATTTGGAAATCTGTGAATGTTTTTCCTTCGACTTACATTATTTATTCATTTATATTTTGGAGAGGATAGCAAATTACTGAACTGATTTAGGCTTTTTTAAATCATTGTAAATGGTATTTTACTGTATAGCTGAAAATGTATTGCTGGAAAAGCGCAGCAGGTCAGGCAGCATCCAAGGAACAGGAGATTTGACATTTCGGGCATAAGCCCTTCTTCAGGAATTTTACTTTATAGTCTGGATAAAGTAATTCTCCATTTGCAGAAGAATCTTAACTTGTATTTTATGTCGCTCTTTTAATACAAATCAATCTCAAGATGTCACAGAGAAAAATTCATGAAATTAAGAGTGGAACCTGAGGGACAACAAAAGGCTTGGCCTGACAGAATAGGTTTTGAGAAGGTTTTTAAAAAGATAATAGTGAAAGAGCAGGATGGAATGGAACTGATAAAGGATAAAAGATGGTTTATGGTTTTATTTTTGAGCTGGAGCATGTTGAATCTTTTGTAAGCATTCACACAGCGTTGAGAAACTGAGACTGACAGCTGGACTACAATAATTGTTGGCATACAGGGCGAAGCTATGATCCTTTGTTGATGATGTTACGAAGAGAAGTGGATAGATTAAAATAAAGGGAAGAAAAATAGATCTTCAGATAACAGTTGAATTAAGAGCATTAAAGTGGAAATTTATTTATTCATGGGATGTGGGCAGTGCCAACGTGAGCAGTGTTTGTTGCTCTTGAGAAAGTGATAGGCACCTACTTTGTATTACTGCCTTCCATGTGGTACACCCAAGTGCGGGTAGGAAGAGAGTCCAAGGACTTGACCCAACCGCATTTAAGGAATGGTGATATAGCTCCAAGACAGAATGGTGTGTAGCTTGGAGAGGAATTTACAGGTGATAATGTTTCCATGTGTCCATTACATTTGTGCTTCTAAGTTGTCGAAGAAATGGCAATGAACAATGCTAATGATGGAGTGTTAGTGAGTTGCTGCAGTCCGTCATGTAGGTGATACACAATGCTGCTGTGTGACCATGGCAGAAGGAGTAAACGTTTATGATGGTGGATGGTGTGCCATTCAGGTTAAAATGACTGAAATGTTTGAGCTATCTTTTGAATTTAGGATTGAAATAATCTAATTGAGGGCAGTCCATCAAACTAAGCACTGGAGGAGTATTATAGGAAAATAATCCCATGGGCGGCATGTTGAGAGGTGAACAAAGGATACAGAGCATTATTGAATGTTGCTCATGATTTTGGTTTGGTCTTGTTTCTGAAGGATTTGAACCTGGATTTTCAAGACACGGGTATACTACTGGGAGGTGACAACACATTGAAGGACCTCAGGAGATTTTTGATGAGGGATGTTTGGTGAATTAAAGGGTTGTATCATAACCATATACATACTTAGCGCGTTCTCTGTGTGGCCTGTGAACGAAAATTTCTGTAAGCCTATATGTAGCCCTTTTGCAATTTTTGAGTACTTAAAAAAAAATTACTCAGCAGCACAGCTTTACATGTTAATCAATGTGAAATTTAATTTATTAATTTTTTTTAACCTTTATTGAAAACTACTGAAGTAAAAAGTGACAACATTATAAACCAGCATGCAGATACAACAATTTGAAGTTAGTATAGATAAAAGTTATATTTGCAAATGAAATGGAGGTCACTTTTTGCTAACTTTGCAGGCTTGGCTTGTTTGAGGATTCTTTTTGCAAAGAGAAGAGTTGAAAATGTGAAGTCAGATTCAATGGCCTGTGTAGTTGAAAAGTTGGAAGTTCCTCTCTTACAGAGGGATTGAGCAAGACAGGTCATGACAGTGAATAAAACCTCCTTTGTTTCACTTTTACCGCTGCAGACTGTGGCTTTTGATAGCCTGGTTCAGTATAGCTGAAATAACTCCACAGAGGCAGATATCCCATCACCAAGTCACCCTTTATGTACATGTGGAGAGTCCTTGACATGATCCAGCTCTCTCTGAGCCAGCTCTGAGTGAACAGGATGTCAGACACTCCCATGCTTAGTTTTTCTTCCTTTTTCTTTTTTGCAGCAGTGATAGTATAAGCTGCCTGTGCAGCTGAACACAGCTTCAAGTAAGCAAAAAAGAAAAGAAAAGCCAGAAAACAAACAAACAATCTCAATAAACAATAAAGAAAAAACAACTCCCCATGCTTCTTTTTTAATTATTTTTTTCCTTGTTTTTTTTCTTTTTTTTAATCTTGTTTTTATTAACCCCCACACTACCGCCTAATTGCAGTAGTGCTTATTTTTTCCCCCAGCGATTCGATTCCTAGAACATTAGTTGAGTCTTTGGACTAATAGTCCAGTGATACTACCACAAGGCCACCGCCTGCCTTCCACATGCTTATCTGTTAGCCAGGCCTCCCTGATTGGACCAAATTAACAGCGTCAGTCAGGGAACTCCGATTCTATGATGTCCAACAGGCTGATCTCATTATAATCACTACATTCCTCCCCTCTGAGTCCGAGGACATAGGCTGATTCCTCCTGGGCATTTTAGCACTGGCTCGGGTTCTTCCAACTTTGCCTTTGATATGTGTGGCATGTAAACATATAGCAGCTTGTCTCTTCTGCCTGGAGCATCTCAGAAGAAATTCATTCTCCACTTCAGGTGACAAAGGTTTTGAGGTGATGACGTCTGCTGTGTCCATGTCAGATTCAGCAGTAACTTCAATGCTTGATGGAGAGAAAGAACACAAGTGTTCCAGAACAGTTGGAAATATTGATGAGTCGGGATGATAGTTGTTTCTTCACTTCCCTGAAAGCCATGGCTTGGCTACCTAACTATTTCCGGGCGGACCCCTTTTTAAGAGTGGATGCAAAGGTGCCAGGACAGAGGCCAGGTTATGTATAATTCCATAATAATTTACCAACCCAAGGAAAGACTTAAGCTCTGGTACCGACATGGGAGCTGGGACACCTTTGATTACCCCAACGGGTGTAACCTGGTCTTATTGACTCTGTAGCTCAAGTGGGTTACTTGGGGTGCCTGGAACACACAGTTTTCCGACCTCATATATACACTTGCCTGGGAGAAACATCCAAGGACTGTGTCTAAGTTCTCCAAATGCTTATTATTGGTCTTCCCTGTTTTTAGCATGTCATATAGATAAATGAGAACCTGGGGTAGACTTTGTAAACTTTTCTCTGTCATCTGCTGAAAGATTTTGCAGGCTGATGATACCCCAAATGGCAGTCTCGTAAATTGTTAAAAGCCCCATGGGTATTATATGTCCAGCTTTGTGAAAGACATCCTCCTTTCCAGCTTCTCATATAAATCCTGTATGTGACGAATTGGCATTTATCCGGCTGTGAAAAGTGGTTTACTGTTTGTTTAAAATCCCTACAAATGCGAATCTTGACCTCTCGGGCTTCACAATTGGTCTGACCAGTGCTGCCCATTCTGCAAACTGTACTGGTTTGGTTAATCATTTGCTTTTCAGCCTCCTGATTTCTGCTTCTAATTTTGCCTGTAAGGTAAATGGCACTGGACAGACCTTACAGAACCATGGAATTATTTTCTGGTCAATATACAAGATGGCCTTGGCTATTTTTGATAGTCCTAGACCTCCTGAAAAAAGGTCCGGGTGTTTAATTAGGACTTCACTCAGGCAGCCATTTTCTAATTGAAAAATGTTGAGTCAGTCTAGGTGAATCTTTCTCAACCAATTTTGCCCCATCAAGCTTGGACCTGAGCCTTTTACTAGAACCAGTGGCAACTGAACCAGATGCTTCTTATAAGAGACTGAAACCAAAGTTGTACTCTTAATCTGTAAAGGTTCCTCGGTAAAAGTTCTCAGTCTAGCTGATGTTTTTTGAAAACTTAAGGGTTGGAGTCCAGAGTGAATTTTGTTAAAGTTTGGTTCTGCAATCGCTGGAATGGCCGCTCTGGTTTCGACGTCCATTTGAACCAATTGTTTATTTTGATTGGTTTTGATTTCGAAATGGCTAAGCAATTTAATTGTGTAAACCAGATGTAGGTGGACTTACCAGGGTGTGCACTCTTCAGGATACTGGCCTACTCTTACTCAATTTAGGTCCAGTGGACTTCTTTGCTGTCTCAATTCCACGTACTGGCAGCAACTGCAATGGCTTGCTGGCTTGGATTCTGAAGAAAACTTTAACCCGTTTGGCCAAGGCTTGGCTTCTTGATTGACGTAGAGTCCCTCTTTTCAGGAAATGTCCTAAGTGAGGCTCTGTAATTGCCTTCACTCAAGTGTTCCCGAAGCTCAGTCGGACTGGTGAGGATCTCTACTTTCATCGGAACACCCTGCAACTCGTTCTCCGTATTTTCAAACAGTAAAGCCAGTTATAGTGCCTGCCTGAAGTTCAGTTAGGCTTCAGCAAATAGGTGCTTTTGCATGGTTACATCATTAATCCTATATACCAGACAGTCCCTCAGCATCTCATTAAGGGTGAAACCAAAGTTAAATGCCTCTGGAGATCACATTAACCTAATCAGAAATTCTGATATGGATTCCCCAGGTTCTTGAATTGCCGAGTAAAAGAAATAGTGTCTCAGAATTAGAGGCAGCTTGGAGTTGTAATATTCCTTAATAAATAAGACCAAAAGACATAGGAGTGAAAGTAAGGCCATTTGGCCCATCGAGTCCACTCCGCCATTCAATCATGGCTGATGGGCATTTCAACTCCACTTACCAGCATTCTCCCTGTAGCCCTTAATTCCTTGTGACATCAAGAATTTATCAATCTCTGCCTTGAAGACATTTAGCGTACCGGCCTCCACTGCACTCTGCAGCAATGAACTCCACAGGCCCACCACTCTCTGGCTGAAGAAATGTCTCCGCATTTCTGTTCTGAATTGACCCCCTCTAATTCTAAGGCTGTGTACACGGGTCCTAGTCTCCTCGCCTAACGGAAACAGTTTCCTAGCGTCCACCCTTTCCAATCCATGTATTATCTTGTAAGTTTCTATTAGATCTCCCCTTAATCTTCTAATCTCCAATGAATACAATCCCAGGATCCTCAGCCATTCCTCGTATGTTAGACCAACCATTCCAAGGATCATCCCTATGAATCTCTTCTGGACACGCTCCAGTGCCAGTATGTCCTTCCTGAGGTGTGGGGACCAAAACTGGACACGGTACTCCAAATGGGGCCTAACCAGAGCTTTATAAAGTCTCAGTAGCACAACAGTGTTTTTATATTCCAACCCTCTTGAGATAACTGACAACATTGCATTCGCTTTCTTAATCACGGACTCAACCTGCATGTTTACCTTTAGAGAATCCTCGACTAGCACTCCCAGATCTCGTTGTACTTTGGCTTTACAAATTTTTTCACCCTTTAGAAAATAGTCTATGCTTTTATTCTTTTTTCCAAAGTGCAAGACCTTGCATTTGCTCACGTTGAATTCCATCAGCCATTTCCTGGACCACTCTCCCAAACTGCCTAGATCCTTCTGGAGCCTCCCCACTTTCTCAGTACTACCTGCCTGTCCACCTAACTTCGTATCATCGGCAAACTTTGCTAGAATGTCCCCAGTCCCTTCATCCAGATCATTAATATATAATGTGAACAGCTGCGGCCCCAACACTGAACCCTGCGGGACATCGCTTGTCACCGACTGCCATTCCAAAAAGAACCTTTTATTCCAACTCTCTGCCTTCTGTCAGACAGCCAATCCTCAATCCATACCAGTAGCTCACCTCGAACACCATGGGCCCTCACCTTGTTCAGCAGCCTCCCGTGTGGCACCTTATCAAAGGCCTTTTGGAAGTCTAGATAGACCACATCCACTGGGTTTCCCTGGTCTAACCTACTTGTCACCTCTTCAAAGAATTCCAACAGGTTTGTCAGACACGACCCCCCCTTATTAAATCCATGTTGACTTGTTCTAATCAGACTCTGCTCTTCCAAGAATTTAGAAACCTCATCCTTAATGATGGATTCTAGAATTTTACCAACAACCGAGGTTAGGCTAATTGGTCTATAATTTTCCATCTTTTGTCTTGATCCTTTCTTGAACAAGGGGGTTACAACAGCAATCATCCAATCATCTGGGACTTTCCCTGACTCCAGTGACTTTTGAAAGATCTCAACCAATGCCTCCACTATTTCCTCAGCCACCTCCCTCAGAACTCTAGGATGTATCCCATCGGGGCCAGGAGATTTATCAATTTTAAGACCTTTTAGCTTTTCTAGCACTTCCTTTTTTGTAATGGCAACCATACTCAACTCAGCCCCCGACTCCCTTTAATTGTTGAGATATTACTCATGTCTTCCACTGTGAAGACTGACTCAAAGTACTTGTTAAGTTCTCCTGCTATTTCCTTATCTCCCATCACTAGGCTTCCAGCATCAGTTTCAAGTGGCCCAATGTTAACTTTTGCCTGTCGTTTGTTTCTTATGTATTGAAAGAAACTTTTACGATTATTTCTAATATTACTGGCTAGCCTACCTTCATATTTGATCCTCTCCTTCCTTATTTCTCTCTTTGTTATCCTCTATTTGTTTTTGTAGCCTTCCCAATCTTCTGATTTCCCACTCTTCTTGGCCACTTCATAGGATCTCTCTTTTTCTTTAATACATTTCCTGACTTCCTTTGTCAGCCATGGCTGTCTAATCCCGCCCCAGATAATCTTTCTTTTCTCGGGGATGAACCTCTGTACAGTGTTAGATTAGATTACTTACAGTGTGGAAACAGGCCCTTCGGCCCAACAAGTCCACACCGACCCGCCGAAGCGCAACCCACCCATACCCCTACATTACCCCTTACCTAACACTATGGGCAATTTAGCATGGCCAATTCACCTGACTCGCACATCTTTGGCCTGTGGGAGGAAACCGGAGCACCCGGAGGAAACCCACGCAGACACTGGGAGAACATGCAAACTCCACACAGTCAGTCGCCTGAGTCGGGAACTGAACCCGGGTCTCAGGCGCTGTGAGGCAGTAGTGCTAACCACTGTGCCACTATGCCGCCCACTGTCTCAATTATACCCACAATATCCTGCCATTTTTGTTCTACTGTCTTCCCCACTAGGCTCTGCTTCCAGTCTATTTTTGTCAGTTCCTCTCTCATGCCCTCATAATGATCTTTATTTAACTGTAACACCATTACATCCGATTTTGCCTTCTCTCTTTCAAACTGCAGACTGAACTCTACCATATTGTGATCGCTGCTTCCTAAGTGTTCCCTTACTTTAAAGTCTTTTATAAAGTCTGGTTCATTACATAGCACTAGGTCCAGAATAGCCTGCTCTCTTGTGGGCTCCATGGCAAGCTGTTCCAAAAAGCCATCCTGTAAGCATTCCATGAATTCCCTTTCTTTGGATCCACTGGCAACATTATTTACTCAGTCCACCTGCATATTGAAGTCTCCCATGATCACCGTGACCTTGCCTTTCTGACATGCCTTCTCTATTTCCCGGTACATGTTTCTGGTCCTGACCACTGTTAGGAGGTTTGTACACAACTCCCATTATGGTTTTTTGCCTTTGTGGTTCCTCAATTCCACCCACACAGACTCCATATCATCCGATGCTATGTCATTCAGTGCCATAGATTTAATTGTGTTCTTACCTAACAAGGGAACCCCACCTCCTCTGCCCACCTCCCTGTCCTTTCGATAAGTTGAAAATCCTTGGATGTTTAACTGCCAGTCCTGATCCCCCCCCCCGTAACCACGTCTCTGTGATGCCTACCACATCATAATCATTCATTATGATCTGTGCCATTAGTTCATCTGCTTTGTTATGAATGCTATGAGCATTCAGGTAAAGTGCCTTAATGCTAACTTTATCATTAGAGATATTGGAAGTCATAAGATGTCCTAAGTTATCCTTCCTTTTTGCTGCATCCCAATCTGCCTCGAGTTTAAATCCGCCTGCACATATGCTATCCTGTTGCTTATCTTTCCATTTAATTCCATACTCGCTGTCACTTTCACTTTCCCTTCTCCCCCCCCCCCCCAACTCAGAAGTTTAAAGTCCTACTGACCACCCTATTTATCCTCTTCGCTAGAACATTGGTACCTGATCGGTTCAGGTGGAGACCGTCCCAACTGTACAGATCCCCCCAGTTCCAAAACTGATGCCAATGCCCCATGAAGTGGAATCCCTCTTTCCCACACCAATCCCTTAGCCACGTGTTTACTTCCCTAATTTTCTTATCCCTATGCCAATTGGCACGTGGCTCGGGCAGTAATCCAGAGATTATGACCCTTAAGGATCTGTACTTCAATTTCCTTCCTCGTGCTTGATAATCCCCAAACAGGTCCTCCACCCTAACTTTGCTTATGTTGTTAGTACCAATGTGGACCACAACAACTCGATCCTCCCCCTCCCGCTCCAATATCCTTTCAAGCCGGTCGGAGATGTCCCGCATCCTGGCACCGGGCAGGCGACACACCATGCGAGGCTTCCGATCCGGCTTGCAAAGGATACTATCTGTCCCCCTAATTATAGAATCACCTATGACAACTACTTGTCCTTTTGCTCCCCCCTCTTGAATGGCCGCCTGCACCATGGTGCCATAGTCAGCTGGCTCATCCTGTCCAGAGCCCTTTTCCTCATCCGTACAGGGAGCAAGAATCTCATACCTGTTGGTCAAGGTCAAGGGCTGAGGCTCCTGCACTCCTGAACTCAGGTTCCTCCTACCTGCCTTACTTACAGTCACATTCTCATGTCCCTGATCACTAACTGAATGTGAATTACTTAATCTCCCAGATGTGACTGCCTCCTGAAACAAAGCGTCCAGGTAACTCTTCCCTCTCCTGGATGTGCCACAGTGTTTGAAGCTCAGATTCCAGATCATCAACTCTGATCCGGAATTCTTCCAGCAATCAACATTTGCTGCAGATGTGGTCACTGCCATTCACAATGGGATCATCCAGCTCCCACATCATACAGCTACAGTACATCACCTGCCCAACCATCTCTACTTAGTTAATTACTTTGTTACTTTGTACAGTTTTGAGTTAAAATACTTTCTGATACCTGTCAACTGTTGAAAGGTTTCAGTATCTGGTGCCTCAGGGAAAATTAGGCTCCTAATAACCGAAAAAGCTGCAGGTCCACAAGCTATCAGGATAATTACACGTTGCCTTTCATCTGCCCATTGTCATTTGCCTGAGAAACAAATGCATTCTTTCCACATACTGGATCCAGTTTTCACTGGCAGGATCAAACAAGTCAAGCTTCCCAAATAACGACATGCCAGAAATGCTTGCCCCAACTCAAAAATGAATGTTGTAAGCAAATTTCTACAGGATCATGCTTTTCTTTGGTCACCATTAAAATAACTCCACAGAAGTCATTTAACCACTCCTGTCAGCAAACCACCATTTACCTACATATGGAGAATCCTTGACGCTGATGAAGCTCCCTTGGAGCCAACTCTGACTGAACAGGATGTCTGACACTCCTGTCCATGCCTGTCAGCCAGAGCCTCCTAATTGCACCAGATTAACAACCCCAATTCGAGAATTTTTTCATCCTATGAGAGCTACCTTGCTAACCTCATTGTAGTAACTACAGTAGCAGTCCTGGATGCCTCTTCCTGTCTCTATGTTGAGAAACAGTTGCACTTTTGCAAAGTCTGTCCAAAAGTGGCCAGATGATTCTCCTCAGAATGGCTGTCTCTTGCCAACTTTATCTCACCCAGACAAAATGCTTGCAATGGTTAATTTTGCTGAATATTTTTTCTACAAAACAAAGTCATTTATGCTAGAATTTCTTGTCATGACCTTCTCATGTTCAGCACTGCAGAAAAAGCTTTTGATTCTTTGCATTTGCTGAGGGTTCAATGGACAGTCCTGGAAACCTTGAATTATTTAATGACTTTTTGTGATTTACAGTTAAGGTAACACAGTCCAATTGTCTATCTGCTGTTGGCTGCAATTGAAGGCGCAAAAGAAGTCGTGTGGCTTTGGGGTTCGGTATTTTGTGTGACTCCTTGTACTGACCATAACAGGTTAACTTTCTTTACAAAATGATACATTAGAACAACATGTTTATAATAGAGAGTGTGACTATTGAAGATGGAGTAATGGCAGCAGTTTTGAAAGGGAAAAGGGCTGGTGCCTTAAGAGAATGAACCATTAATAGTTGAATGAATGTGTTCAGATTACTGTTCTTTTCTATTTTCAGGTGATAAGAACCACTGGATTTTTGAAAGGTCTGTATACAGAGTTTGAGATGAAATCTGACAATGTCAAGGTAAGTGAAAAGTGATTGCATGCACAGAGTTTATATGCTAGACTGTTTAGATGAAATCATTTTTAAAAATCAGAGCATGATAGAATCCCAACAGTGTAGAAAGAGACCATTTGACCCATAAAGTCTGCACTGATCCTCTAAAGAGCATCCCACCCACGCCCACACAATCCTTATAACCCCACAGTTACCATGGCTAATCCATCTAGCCTGCACATCTCTGGACACTATCAGGCAAATTAGCATGGCCAATCCACCTGCCTGCACATCTTTGGGCTGTGGGAGGAAACTGGAGCACCTGGAGGAAACCCACGCTGACATGGGGAGAATGTGCAAGTTCCACACAACAGTTACCTAAGAGAATGGAATCAAATCTAAGTTACTAGGACCTTGAAGTAGCAGTGTATCACTACCATGACACCCTAGACTGTCCCTAGCGTAGTATAATTGATGAGAGAGAATTCACAAATCTTGCATTCCCAGTGGGTAGCTGCATGGGAAGAAGCATGGCTATAACACTGTAAACCTGATCTCCTCATTTGTATTCCAAACACAAAATGCTTTGAAAAATTAGAGCATAATGAATTGGAGATGAATGACCCTTTAAAGTGTTTAGAAATTGTTTTGAAGTTAGCAAACAGTGTGTGGATGATGGACATGTGCAATTGGCAGGATGCGGGAAAGTGGTTTCCCTCAGAATCTATGCCAAGGACACAACTTTTCACCAGTGTTATTAATGACTTTGAAGTCATAAAGAGTTGAATATCCATATTTATAGATGGCACTGAATAAGGAGAGGTGTAAAAGCAGGATGTTTCAAAGGCGTTTAAGGTCGATTGAATGGAGGTTTGATATGGCTAAGTTCCTTTGGAACTAAGAACAGTAAATCATAAAATTTTCTAAACGTTGAGAAGTTAAAAACTGTGAAGAAACAAAAGGAATTTGGAATCCATGCACAAAGTATACAAGTACATGAATGAATCAGAAAAGCTAATGGAATGTTGGCTTTGTCTCCAGTCCAGCTTCAGTTTGTCAATCTCATCTGGAGTTCAATTTGGGCCTCCCACAAGGAGTAGAATATATTGGGTTTGAGAGGGGAACAATGCATAATAACGATGCTTGGTCATAGAGGTTAAATCTTTGAGGACAGGCAGAATTAACATGCTTTATATTTTCTTAAGTCGAAAATAATTGATGAGTGGCAAAAACTAGCCTGTTAAAATAATAAAATAATACAATTCTGCATATTTTTATTGCCTTGAGCTATCAAGGAAGATAGAGCCAGATAGCTAAATGGAATTGCGTTGTAGGATGGTCATGATCATTTTGAATCTTGGAAGAGGCTCAAAGGGCTGTATGGCCTACACATATCTATCTACAAGTAGCATGCAGTTAGGACAATGTGAATCCAAATGTATGTTTACTTGTCCATACATAAATGAGTTTTTAATGTGAGAGGGAGGAGGAGGTTGGTTAGTCCTGATATTCTGAATATATTTGTAACAGTTCTGTGATGAACAAACGATACTCTTCGTCCTACAGAATCCAGCACATGTCTTAAGAAACTAACCTTTTTTGGAAGAATAGCAGCTTACAAAAATTTTGACAGACTAATACCAGGAATGCAGAGGTTGTCCTGTGAGGAAAGGTTAGACAGAGAATGTTGTATCTGGTGATTTAGAAGAGTAAGACATGACTTAATTGAAATATACAAGATCCTCCTGAGTCATGACAAGATAAATGTGGAGAGGATGTTTCTCACCTAAAACTAAGGGTTTCATTGTTGGTGGACCATTTAAAATGGAGATGAGGTGAAGTCCTTTTCTCACTGTCGTGACTCTCTAAAAATGTGGAAGCAGAGCCTTTGAACATTTTTAAAGGCAAAGGTGGATAGATTATTGTTAAGAAAGGGGATGAATGTTTTTGAGAGTAGGTGGAAATGTGTATTGTGGCTATAATCAGATTAGCTAGGATCCCTTTCTCCATGGAAAAATGATTTATGATTTGAAAGTCACTTAACTAAAGCTTGCGTTGTGATTTTAATATGGGACAAAGTGAGGCAATGGGCCTCAAATTATTCCTTGGCTAAAGTGGGAATTGAACACGACCTTCTTGGTATTATTTTGAAATGCACACCATCTGTTTAGTCAACTAAGCAAATCATTCTAGACTGAGTATCTCATTACATAGGAACAGTGTAATGATTTCAAACAAGATGTAGCGAGAATATAACTAAACAAACAAATTGGTTGCATCTCTTCTAACAACTGGTTACAGGGTCAACTTTATTATATTCAAGTGCAGAAGAACCTCGATTATCCAAACGAGATAGGTGGGCACTATTCAGTTAATTCATTCAATGCCTTTCCTCTGGGGCTTGGAGTTTTCTGTGAGGTCCGCTTCCCGTTGAAGAGACGAGGCAGCTGGCCCCCATCTGCTCTCAAACCCATCCAGCATTGCCATCCACCTGCCCTCCCAAACCCCTGTCCAACACAGCTCCCTCCCACTCCCAAATCCCATCCCACACTGTCCCCCGCCTGACCCCACCTTGTCCAACACCGCCTCATGCCCACCACCACCCCCTCCTCCCATCCTCCCCCTAACCCTGTTCAACACCGCCCCCCGCCTATCCCCCCAACCCTGTACAACACTGCCCACCTGTCCACCCCCACCCCCTCTCGGGGGCAGCCAGACTGACCACATGCAACAAGTCTACTGGAGATGATGCTGCCGCCTTTTGGGGGTGAGTCTCCAAATAGCACGCGCATATGTGTGTGTGTGTGTATATATATATTTTACACACACACACACACACACACACACACCTTTTTACTCCAACTTTGCCCTGTATGGGACAATGTTGGAGAGATTATCTGGGGAAGAGGGGGTTTAGGGTACACATCTGTGTAGAAGTCTAGGGAAAGAGTGGAGGGAAAGAGCGAAGGCGGGAGGTCAGTCATTTGGAGATGATGTCTGGACTCCCGTCGATGTCCAGGACTGTTCTCAGCAGCATTTCAGTAAAGCCATGTTTGTTTTTAATCTTTGTAAACAAAAGACACGATCAGTGTTGGAAACACACCTTTGATATAATGTTTCTTTTGGGGCCTCAAGATCTCCTTTGGATAATCCAATATTCGGATAATCGAGGTTCCTCCGTATATCTGTTTATTTATGGTGAGACAGTTGTTATTTCTAATTTATAGTAGCGTCTGACAGTATTAGAAAAGTTTAATGGAACAATATTTACTTTGGACATTTAACTCCAAACGTGAAAAATTAATTTCCATTGTTGTTTCTAGCAGTTTCCCAAAGTGGCTCAAACCACCTCTGCCTGTGGGAACTGATGATGTGGAAGTGCTGGTGTTGAATTGGGATGGACAAGATCAGGAGTCACACTATGCCAAGTTATAGTCCAACAAATGTTTTTTGAAATCACAAGCTTTTGGAGCGCTGTTCCTTCATCAGGTGAATCGACGCTTCACTTGATGAAGCAAAGGCGCCCTGAAAGCTTGCGATCTCAAACAAGCCTGTTGGACTATAACCTGGTGTTGTCACTTCTGACTTTGTGGGAACTGAAAGAGCTAGAACCTTCTCGATACTGGGCGTACCTCCTATTTTTGTTATGTTATTGTAATGGCTAATACCATGTCCAAGGCTAAAATACAGCCCATAATTTCAGTTCTTCTGTCTTGCACTTTGTGGTTATTGTTCCTCTGATTTTTCCTCCTTTGTTCCCTCAGAGCTTCTGATATCCTAACTCGTACACTTTTCTGTTCTTTCACATTATTGATCTTGAAATCACACTTATTTTAAAATGTTTCTTCTTCTTCTTTTGTTCCCTCTTTAACTTGTGCAATTTTGATTCCTTTTTCCTCTTTAAACCTGGACTTCAGGTTTGGTTTTGGTCCTTAAGTTAAGTTTTTGAATTAAAAATTCCATATATTCAAGAATGTTTTGCTTCCAGACAGTTACTAATTTAACCTAAATGCAGTCTTGACTTAGTGATACCATGACTTTGAATAGATTGTACACAAAGATTTGAGCATACAATTTAGGCTGATATTTCAGTCCAGTAATGAAGAAGTATGCTTAATTGGAGGAATACTTTTGCACAAAACATTGAATTGAGCTTAATCACTTTGTTTGAGAAGATTCACATAAAAGAAAATCACAATATGAAAAGAAGAGTGTTTTTTTTGCATCCTAGCTTTCATTTATCTCTCACTAATGCCATCAAAAAATGGTTTATTTATTTTAGTTGCTGTATGAAAATTATTAGTGTTAAATTTTACATGCTGTAAAATGCACTACATAAATGCAAAGTAGTTATTTTAATGTGCAGGGTACAAATAATATAAATTAGAAATCATCATTTCAGATTGCTAGCTAACTTATTTTCCTTTATTTTCTTGTCAGGATAAGGATGCTAAAATCACATTCCTGCAGAAGGCTATTGATGTCGTGATGATGGTTTCTGGTGATTCTTTGTCTGTGAAACCTGCCCGTGTAGTGGCTGGTCATGAACCTGAGAAAACGAATGAACTCTTGCAAACTATTGCAAAATGTTGTCTTAATAAGGTAAATTATCTTTGGGAGGAAACAACCTGAGTATGTGAAAGAACCAAAATTTGGATAGGTATGCACTCCTATTTTAGGTACTCTGCAAGACGGGAAGGGGTATCTGTGTCTGTGAGGAGAACAGTGTAGAACTCCAGAAAGATAAAATCAAGATAAGTCGCAGAGGAGTTCCATTGTAGAGAAGTGTGAAATGATGCATTTTGTGAGGAAGAATATTGAAAGACAATATAAAATGGGGGTACAATTTCAAGGGGGCGGCAAGAGCAGATGGAGCTGTAACTGTGCACAGATCATTGAAGGTGGCAGGACAGGTAGAGATAGCATTAAGTAAAGCGTATAGTGTCCTCAGCTTTATTAATAAGGGTTGAGAGTATAAAAGCAAGGTGGTGATGTGAACTTGTAAAAGACACTTGTTATATCTCAGCTGGAGTATTGTCTATATTATAGGAAGAATGTGAACATGTTGGGGAATGTGCAAAAGTGATTTACATGAATGGTTGCAGAGATCAGGATCTTCATCCATTAGGATCGATTGAAATTGGGAGTGCTCTTCTTGATGAGAAGGTGGCCAGGAGATTTTCAAACTCATAAAGCATGCTAGATAGAATTTGGTAAGGAGAAGCTGTTCCCTTAAAAGGAGCAAAAACAAGATGGCATAGATTTAAAGTGATTTGCAAAAGAAACTAAAGTGAAGTGAGGAAAATGTTTTTCACTAAGCAGATAGGGCATGGGATGCACTGCCTGGTAATATGGTGGAGGTAGATTTGATTGAGGCATTCAAGAGGGCATTGAATGATTATTTGTATAAAAATAGTGTGCAACATTATAAGCAAAGAGCAAGAGATTGGTACTCGATAATGATGCTCATTTCTTGAGCCGGAGCAGGCACAATGGGCCATCTGGTCTCCTTCCACATTGTAACATTTCTGTGATTCAGTCTGGAAAGATCAGGTGCATGAGAGCAGGTGAAGTGGACATAATGCATGCAGTAATATGACCTCCTTTGCCAGTCTGCAGTGAATCACCCTGCCCTTCTTTCTATTACCTCAAGATCCATTTGGGTGAAATGCGGTCTCTAGCCTTTCTCAGGCAGTTCTATGAGGACTGAGCTGTGAATTGCAGTTCCTGACTTGCGGACTCTGAATTACTTTGGAGTTAGGGTTTAAATGTGGTGTGAATATTGCAAAGTCCTGGCAGCAGTGAACACTTGTACTTCTCTTGCCCTATGATTCTATGAGATAGGTGCCAACAAGATTGGTAACATAACTAATGAGGCAAAAAGAGGAAGATTGTGTGAAAAAAATGGGACATGGTGGGCTAAGTGAATAAGTTGGTTTTTCTAACCATGGATGTTGCTAGATCTGCTGATTATTTCCTGCATTCGTTTTTAGTTCTCAATTTGCTTACTACATCCTGGTGGTTTCTTAAAGAATTAATAGTGTCACATTTGATGTAACTGCTCCAATTTGTTTTTGGAATTTTGTAGTGAAATAATACTTTAGTAAGATGCCAGTTATGTTCAACACCTTTGATCTTGCCTGTACCACTGCCTTTGTGGGGAGAGAGAACACATTGGCAAAATACATTGGACATGCATTTCCAATGGAATGCAAACACATTGCCATCAAGAAATGTTTCCTCTCCAAGCTTGGATTTCCTCCAGGTGCTCCGGTTTCCTCCCACAGTGCAAAAATGTGCAGGTTAGGTGAATTGCCCATGCTAAATTGCCTGTAGTATTAGGTGAAGGGGTAAATGTAGGGGAATGGGTCTGAGTGAGTTGCTCTTCAGAGGGTCAGTGTGGACTTGTTGGGCCAAAGGACCTGTTTCCACACTGTAAGTAATCCAATCTAATCTGTGCAGTTAGGTTTGCATAGTGAAGCAGAATTAAGAGAAATATTGATGCATTTAATTTTCTGTTCTCCAGTTTTCCAGTGATGAATCTGTGAGGAAGGTCCTTGCTGGTGAAAAGGTAGATCTTAAATCAAAAGCACTATCCAGTTCCAAATCACAGGGCAAAGAAAACAGAGAAAAAAAAGATGATGAGCGAAAGAGGCAGAAGGACAAAGAACAAGAGGTAACCTGTTGAATGTGCAGTTTTTCACAATAACCCATAGACAGTATACAGCATTAATTAAATTTTTGCTTCCACCTAATATCCACTTTGTAGAAGAGATTACTTGTGTATCTTATTTATTTGAGCCAAAAGTGAAATTGAGTTTGATTCCAATGGACCTCAAACAGAGCAAAAATCCATGCCTTTTAACGCGGGTCTGTTTATGCACATTATCTGAATTGTTCAAAGTGTTACTAGTTCTGTCTTTTTAATAAACATCTTGATGTTTAAACTGACTTTTTTAGCCTAAGTTTGCTTTTTCCTCCTGCTTCATAGCTCTCTGTAAATAATGTATTTTATTTAATCTTGCACTGGATATTGCCAATCAACCATATTACTTGTTTTTTCGCTCAACTCAGCGTTCATCACATCTTCAATGCTGCTTAATAGATTAAGGATTTTATTATATCTTGGAAGATATGGACCATGGTTTACAAAGAAGAATATAAGTAATGATTGGAGTTTTACCTATCTCCATGTTTCTGTCAGGAATCTTGTAAAAATAAGGGGTTTCCACACTGAGAGTGCATATAAACTGAAAATCATGGTTAGTGCACCGGAGATGATTTGGGACACCGCGCCCATTTTCACCTCTTCTCGTCCCCTGAAGCTATCCACTTTAATGCCATTTCTGTGCCTATTCCCTATTTTCATTGCATCATTGCCAAAATACTTGCGTAGTTTTCTTTCCAATGTAAAGTTTCTATCTCAAAGCCACAAACTCCAGAGATGAAATGTTTTTTTAAAACTTTGTCTTACATTCTTAATTCCATTCTTGATCCTTTATTGTCAATCCTGTAATCAGTGGAAAGATTCTTCATTATTAGCAGTTTCTTCCTTTGTACTAAGACCATAGGATACAGGAGCAGATTTATGCCTATTACCCTATTGAGTCTGCTCTGTCATTGAACCATTGCTGATGTGTTTCTCAACAACACTCTCCTGCCATCTTCCCAGAAGAAACTGAGCATCCACAGCCCACTGCAGCAATACATTCCACAGATTCACCACCCTCGTGCTGAAGGAATTTCTCCTCATCTCAGTTCCAAAGTCTTGTTTCTTCACTCTGAGGCTGTGCCCTCAGGGCTTGTCTCCTTGTGGAAACATTATCTCCAAGTCCACCCTATCTAGACCTCTTAGTATTCTGCAAGTTTCAACAAAATCCCCTCTCATCTTTTTAAGTTCCATTGAGTACAGAGCCTGAGTCCTCAACATCTCTTCTTATGACAAGTCCTTCATCTCTGGGATCATTCTTGTGAATCTACTCTTGATCCCTTCCAAAGTAAGCACATCCTTTGTTACGGGGCTTAAAACTGCTCACAATATTCCAAATGCAGTTTTACCAGAGCCTTATACAGCCTCAGCAGTACATTCCTGCTCATGGATTCCAGCTCCCTTGAAATTCATCGCATTTTACCTTCCGAACTGCAATGTTAATCTTAAGAGAATCCTGAATCATGAACTAGGTTTCCTAACACCATTTGTGCTTCAGATTTCCAAAGCCTTTCTCCATTTACAAAGTAGTCTACCGCTCTGTTCTTCCTACCAAAGTGCATAATGTCACACTTATCCACCTTGTATTCCATCTGCCACTTTTTTGCACATCCTCATAGCCTATCCAAGTCCTTCTGTAGCCTTCCGGCTTTTTGAACACTGTCTGACCCTCACCTATGTTTTGTCACCTGCAAACGTAGCAATAGTACCCTCAGTTCCTTTGTCTAGATTATCAATGTATAATGTGAATGGGTGTGGTACCAACAATTAACCCTTGTGGAACTCCACTATTCACTGGCTGCCATCCTGAAAAGGAGCCCTTTATCCCCATTCTGTTTTCTGTCAGTCAGGAAATTCTCGATCTGTGCCAGTACCTTGTTCCTAATACCTTGGGTTCTTACTTAGAAGCTTCCTGTATAGCACCTTTTAAAGGCCTTCTAGAAATCCAAATGGATCACATTCACTGACTCTACTTTGAGGACATTAATGAGTAAGTTACACAAAGAATTCTGACAGACTTTTCAGACATGACCACTGCTTGATGAAGCCGTGCTGACTCAGCCCTATTTTACAATGCACCTCCAAGTGTTCCTAAGGGCTGTACCACAAGCTGCTTCAAAAAACCATCTCTTAGACATTCCATGAACTCCTATTGTTTACTCCATACCCCTTTCTGCACCTTACTTTCTGCATAAAAAAACAACATTTTCCTAGCTACCATCAGTTTCAAGGAAGGGTCACCAGACCCAAAATGTTAACTTTGATTTCTCTTCACAGATGCTGCGAAACCTGCTGAGCTTTTCCAACAACCTCTGTTTTTGTTTCTGATTTATAGCATCTGCAGTATTTCAGTTTTTATTCAATGAACTTGCAGTTTTCCTGTGGTTCAGTCTTCCTTTTGTGCTGGACCCCTGATCCTGGGCTTCATTTCCTCCTGGAAAAAACATCTTACAAACCATGAACCAAAAAATTACCTCTTCCCAAATTTCTATGCTACCTTCAGATTACCCAAATTGTATAATTACTTTGGCTGCATAACACTGCACATGTGATCTCTCCTTCCTGACCATGTGTAGTTCAAATGAGTTTCTGCTGCAAACTTTTCATGGTTTTTGATTCCTTTCAATAGATATTTTGAATCAACTTGTCAGATGCACACTTTTGGAACAGGTAGGACTTGAACCCAGGCCTTCAAGGCTAAAGGTAGAGGCACTACCATTACCCAGCAATACCCTTAATATCCTTCCTGTATTTAAATGCTCGAAATGGCTTGCAGAATTCTAATTTAAATCTAACCAATTACTTCTTTAATTTTCAACTTGAAATGGGTAGATTGTAGCAGTCAGCTACTTGATTGTTTTACAAAGAAAGACACAAGTTCAAAAAAACTATTGGATACAGGTATACTGTTGGTAAAAGATGCTTGGAGCTTCAAAATGCAAAGAAAAAAGGAAAATAGTGTGTTATAATTTAGTTTTTTAAATTGTGTTTTTAAAGATATCTGTTGTTGTTTAACATGGCCTGAAAGAATGCCTGAGACATTTTGGAATGGATAACAAGTGATAGATATATTAATTAAGGGTTAATTTAGTATGATTTTGTTGCATAAATGGGGAGAACGAGTAATTATGGGTTTTGAGTTTTATGGAATGTGATTAATGGAAATAAAGCTTTCACTGGCAGTGTGGACATTGTTATACACTAGAAAGTAACGGTATTTTAACAACGTCCACTTGGGAGGGAAGTCTGCTAGCCTAGATATGACTTCAGACACAGAGTAATCTGTTTTGATTTGATTAGATTAGATTACTTACAGTGTGGAAACAGGCCTTCGGCCCAACAAGTCCACACCGACCCGCCGAAGCGCAACCCACCCATACTCCTACATTTACCCCCTACCTAACACTACGGACAATTTAGCATGGCCAATTCACCTGACCCCGCACATCTTTGGACTGTGGGAGGAAACCAGAGCACCCGGAGGAAACCCACGCAGACACAGGGAGAACGTACAAACTCCACACAGTCAGTCGCCTGAGGCGGGAATTGAACCCGGGTCTCTGGCGCTGTGAGGCAGCAGTGCTAACCACTGTGCCACCGTGACTCTTAATAGCTCTCTGAAATGGCTCAGCAAACCACCCTGTTCAAGGAAAATTAGAGACTGTTGTCAGCACCGTTCACTTCCCATGAAATAATACATTTTTAGAAAAAGTTTTCACCATCAAACCTCAATCTTCCACCTTCCTTTCTTTATCTCTTTCAATTTTTTCTGTGTTTGTTACATGTGGCCTCCACAATGTTGGTTGATCACTCCTTCATATCATCTATAATTTTTGGACTTGGCCAACGTATTTACTACTGTATACCCTTCCTGCCACTAACTCACCCCATTTATCTGAACTGGGGACTGGTGGTTGGGTCAAATGACTTTCTACCTCTATTCTTGTAAATATTGTGCCATTTAAAAACTAATTCAGTTCATCGTGCTTTTCCAAAATGTACTGTTTCACATGTTTCTGTGTTGGGTTACAGCTGTTGTCTAGCTGTTAACCAACTGAAATCATTTTACTGTCTATTTGATGTTTTGCAGTTTGCAATGTCGCAAGTTGTATAAAAACAAAATACCGTGATTATAGACATCTGGAAGAAAAACTGAAAATGCTGGAGAAACTCAGCAAGTCTAACAGCATCATAGAGAGAGAAACAGTAAATTTTTTGAGTTTGATATGGCTCTTATACAGAAATTGAAAGCTCTTATTCTGAAGAAGAGTCACATTGTGCTTGAAATGTTAATTATCTTTCTCTCTTTATAGGTCTGTTGAGTTTCTCCAGCATTTTCTGTCTTTAATTACCCTATTGTGCATTTTGCAAATAAGAAATTAACTTTATTAACAGATTCTCAACAGTGCGACTTGCATAAAGCTTTTATTTTATTGTTTCTGGACCTTCCATATGATGATGTAATGTTCATGTTGTTTTCTTCCTGCATTATCTCCAGTTGTGTCATCTTATAGATGTTGCATGTTTCTTTTTCTCACTGCATAGAAAGAAAGCAGAATTTTACCTGTAACTACCAAGGTAGCAAACCCCTTGTCATCTACGACTTTAAATAGTTTTAAATAGCTGTGGTGAAATTTAATGAGTTCTTGTTATGAGGACGATTTTTATTTTTCTGTTCAAAAACTGTGGACTGAAATGAGCAGGAATAGTTGATAAAAACAGGAAATTACTAAGGTGGGTGCATAACTTCAGTTGGTACTTATTGTGAACTCTGTTTTTGTGAATGTGGATTCCTACAATGTGCAAATGATCCAGAGCTAAGGATTTGTTTGCAGATGAAACTGATTGATTGGTTCTCAGCCAACTGAGTAGGTTGGAACTGGAAACAAGTTACAGAGACAGAGAAAACAAAATGTTTGCAATTGTTCTCCCCAGCAGAGGCTCCCGGTCTCTTCAACAAAAAAAAACTCAGTTTAAACTTGAAGGAAACCAGTTCCTTTCCTACAGCAGTTGCTGTGAGCTGTGACTTTTGAATTGATAAATAGAGGCATTATATAAGTGAACCATCCATTCAGTGCCTCTTTCAAGCTAGTGGAAGCATTTCGAGAAAGACAACAAAATATCAAAGGCCCAACTAGCCAAAGAAGGATTTTTTTTCTCTACCTCTCTCAATAATCTATTTTTCCTATGTGTTTTTCTGTCTGTAGGGGAAGTTTATATACGGATTAGCATTTCAGTCAGTAGTGTTATAACCGATGGTTTATATCTGTTTGTCTATAGCTGTAGTCTAACTACTTATAATAAATAATAATTCTTGTTTAGTACGGAATCCTGGTCTGTGCTTTCTATCAACCTTAGTCTGAAATTCAAATAAATTGGGGTACTATGTGGAGTTTTAAAAAGAATGTTAAAATTTGGTGTAACTCCAGGAATAGTGGAGCTTAATTTATGGTGCTTCCAGTGAGTCATAACAGTTTGCATACAGACAAACATGAAATCCGAAAGTAAAATGATAATGAGACATATTTGGAAAATTTGACATTTGCATGCATTCCTTGTGATGTTGTATGTTTATTGTTCATTGTTATGGTCTGCCCTCCAGAGTTTGGGGTGTAGATAGCCAAAAGTGTGGCCACCAGTGGTGGTGTGAAGGAAATTGGGGATGTGTAAAAGGCATGTTCTCATGGAACATGCAGAGCTGAAGCAGGTGACAGAAATGGGAAGAGGTGAGGTTATGGAGAGATCTGGACAGGAAGATGCGGTATTTAAATTGGAGTCATTGTTTGACCAAAGGACCAATGTAGGTTATTGAGATTATGGGGTTATCCTGAAATTTATGTGTGGTCCTATGATTTGTGGTATTCTTGGCTTGTTTCTCCTTTTCTGCTTCTTCATGTGCCCAGATTATTTATCCAGATTATTTACTTGCATGTCAATAAGGAAAGAAAGGTGAAGGTGGATTCACAGCTTAATGTGATTGTTAAACTTGTCTTGCTGTGTCTTTTGTTATGTATTCTGTTTTTCTGTAACACTGCTGCCTTTCTTATAACTCAGATAAATATTAAATCAGTACTAAAAAAGAGAATTTGCTGGAAAAGCTCAACAAGTCTAACAGCATCTCTGGAGAGAAATCAAAGTTAGCATTTTGGGTCGAGAAACCCTCCCTCAGAACAATTTTTGTGTTTTTGTTTCTGATTTTCAGCATCCATAGTTTTTTTGGTTTTTAGTAAACCAGTAATATTTGGTATTGATCAAGTGTCCTGTTTTGAGATTTGTTCTGAAACTTTTCCTCGTTGAAGTAGAGTACTGCATTCTGGTTGAAAATTCGAAGATTTCATTAAAACAGTTTGATGTATTGATTAAATTAGTGGCAAATTGAGTAAAAAAATAGCCTGTGGACAACTGCAGTTTCTAAACAACCACAATCTTTTAATCTTTGGGTTTCTATGTATTATATTTGAACCACCTTTGCATTTATGAACTTTTTTTTCCAATCTTTGTTTGAAGGAAAGGGAAGAGAATGCAATTAAGCACATCAGTGGAGATCGAAAAGAAAAGGAACAAGGGAAACCAATGGACAAAGAAAGGGACCGACACAAAGATGGTGATAGACGAGAAAAAGTAAAGAATCAGGAAAAGGATCGAGCAAGAACAAAAGAGAGAGATCAGGAAATCCACAAGAATCGAGGGGATGGAGAAAAAGTGGAAAAGGACAAGAATCGAGAAGGAGAAAAAATGGAAAAAGACAAGATTAGAGGAGATGGAGAAAAGGACAAAGAACGAAGCAAAGAAAGGGAAAGAAATAGAGAAAAAGTGAGAGAAAAACGACAGCGAGACAAGGAGCATGAGCATTTGAAAGACCATAGTAGAGATCAGGAAGTGGAAAGGGAAAAATCCAAAGAACAGGAAAAAACTGAGAGAAAGGTAATTATAAGTTGCATGACTTTGTTTTAGTTATTGGAATATGTTAATATGTTTACAGTACAACATACAATTAAATTTTTAGCAGATGTTTTGCAGATGTTAAAAGAATGTGTGCAGAAAAGCACAAAACAACTTCATGTGGTATTTGGCATTCTGCAAAGGAATTAAGTTCCAATTATGCCAAATCATTAGGGATGGGCAATGAACGCTGTCTTTCCCAGCAACACCCACATATCATGAATGACTATTATAAAAATCATTTCCGCTGAAGCATTTCTGACAATTATTGGTTGTGTTAATGAGCTTGCAAGTCATGCTGTTATTCTCAGAACTGAATGCCGTATTTAACATGTTTAGCCTGGATGTTTTAGACAGTAAAGTTGTTTTAACCATTCTTTATTGTAAATCCAATACGTCTTTGCTAAAATGACCTCACTATGATGGAGTACATTTAAATTTGCAAACTGCTTTAAAGAAATAACTATCAAATGGGTTTAAAACATAGAACATAGAAAAGTACAGCATAGAACAGGCCCTCCTGCCCACGATGTTGTGCCGAGGATTATTCCTAAACTAAAATAAAATAACCTAACGTACGCACCCCTCAATTCACTGCTGTCCATTTGCATGTCAAGCAGTCGCTTACATGTCCCTAATGACTCTGCTTCCACCACCACTACTGGCAACACATTCCATGCATTCACAACTCTGAAGTCTCCTCAATACCTTCCTCCTAACACCTTAAAACTATGACCACACATGCCAGCCAATCCTGCCCTGAGGAAAAGTCTCTGGCTATTGATTGTATCTATGCCTCTCATTACCTTGTACCTCTTGATCAGGTCACCTCTCTTCTCTCTAGACTCCGAACTTTGTCAACCTTTCTTCGTAAGACAAGCCCTCCAGTCCAGGCAGCATCCTGGTAAACCTTCTTTTCACCCTCTCCAAAGCTTCTGTATATTTCCGATTATAGGGCCACCTGAACTGGACACAATATTCCAGGTGTGGTCTCACCAGGGACTTGTAGCACTGCAGGAAAACCTCGGGGCTCTTAAATTTGATCCCCTGTTAATGAAATCCAAAACACGATATGCTTTCTTAACAATCCTATCCACTTGGGTGGCAGCTTTGAGGGATCTATGGATTTACAGTCATAGAGTCATAGCGACGTACAGCACGGAAGCAGACCCTTTGGTCCAAACTGTCTATGCTGACCAGATATCCCAACCCAATCTAGTCCCACTTGCCGGCACCTTATCCCTCCAAACCCTTCCTGGTCATTATACCCATCAAAATGCCTTTTAAATGTTGCAATTGTACTAGCCTCCACCACTTCATCTGGCGGCTCATTCCATATACGTATCACCCTCTGCATGAAAAAGCTGCCCCTTAGGTCTCTTTTATATCTTTCCCCTCTAACCCTAAACCTATGCCCTCTAGTTCTGGACTCCCCCACTCCAGGGAAAAGACTTTGTCTATTTATCCTATCCATACCCCTCATGATTTTGTAAACCGCAATAAGGTCACCTCTCAGCCTCCAATGCTCCAGGGAAAGCAGACCCAGCCTGTTCGGCCTCTCCCCATAGCTCAAACTTCCAACCCTGGCAACATCCTTGTAAATCTTTTCTGAACCCTTTCAAGTTTCACAACATCTTTCCAATAGGAAGGAGACCAGAATCACACGCAATATTCCAACAGTGGCCGAACCAATGTCCTTTACAGCCGCAACATGACCTCCCAACTCCTGTACTCAATACTTTGATCAGTAAAGGAAAGCAAACTAAGTGCCGCCTTCACTATTCTATCTACCTGCGACTCCACTTTCAAGGAGCTATGAACCTGCACTCCAAGGTCTGTTTGTTCAGCAATACTCTCTCGGACCTCACCGAGGTCCTGTATAGGTCCTGCTAAGATTTGCTTTCCCAAAATGCAGCACCTTGCATTTATTGGATTTAAACTCCATCTGCCACTTCTCAGCCCATTGGCCCATCTGATCAAGATCCTGTTGTAATCTAAGGTAACCTTCTTCGCTGTCCACTACACCTCCAATTTTGGTGTCATCTGCAAACTTACTAACTATGCCTCTTATGTTCACATCCAAATCATTTATAACAATGGTGAAAAGAAGTGGACCCAGCACCGATCATTGTATCACTCCACTGATCACAGGCCTCCACCACCATCCACTGTCTTCTACCTTTGAGCCAGTTCTGTATCCAAATGGCTAGTTCTCCCTGTACTCCGTGAGATCTAACCTTGCTCGCCAGTCCCCCATGGGGAACCTTGCTGAACCCATTACTGAAGTTCATATAGATCACATCTACCACTCTGCCCTCATCAATCCTCTGTGTTACTTCTTCAAAAAAACTCAATCAAGTTTGTGAGACATGATTTCCCACGCACAAAGTCGTGTTGACTATCCCTAATCAGTCCTTGTCTTTACAAATGCATGTGTACATCCTGTCCCTTGGGATTCCTTCCAACAACTTGCCCACCACTGACTTCAGGCTCACTGGTCTATGGTTCCCTGACTTGTCCTTACCACCTTTCTTAAACAGTGGCATCACGTTAACCAATCTCCAGTCTTCCAGCACCTCACCTATGACTATTGATACAAATATTTCAGTAAATGGCCCAGCAATCACTTCCCTAGCCTCCCACAGAGTTCTAGGGTACACCCGATCAGGTCCTGGAGATCTATCCATCTTTATGCATTTCAAGACGTCCAGCACTTCCTCCTCTGTAATATGGACATTTTTCAAGATGTTACCATCTATTTCTCCACATTCCATATCTTCCATGTCCTTTTCCACAGTAAATACTGATGCAAATTACTCGTTTAGCATCTCCGCCCCCCCCCCTTTTTTTTTTGCATCTCCACACAAAGGCCATTTTGCTGATCTTCTGAGGGACCCTATTCTCTCCCTAGTTACCCTTTTGTCCTTAATATATTTGGAAAAACCCTTTGGATTCTCCTTAATTCCAATTGCCAAAGCTATCTCATGTCCCCATTTTGCCCTCCTGATTTCCTTAAGTATACTCTTTCTTTATACTCTTCTAAGGATGAACTCGATCTATCCTGTCTATACCTGACATATGCTTCCTTCTTTTTCTTAACCAAACGCTCAATTTCTTTAGTCATCCCGCATTCCCTATACCTACCAGCCTTCCCTTTCACCCTGACAGGAACATACTTTCTCTGGATTCTCGTTATCTCATTTCTGAAGGCTTCTCGTTTTCCAGCTGTCCCTTTACCTGCGAACATCTGCCCCCCCAATCAGCTTTTGAAAGTTCTTGCCTAATACTGTCAAAATTAGCCTTTCTCCAATTTAGAACTTCAACTTTTAATCTTGTCTATCCTTTTCCACCACTATTTTAAAACTAATAGAATTATGGTCTCTGGCCCCAAAGTGCTCTCCCGCTGACACCTCAGTCACCTGCCCTGCCTTATTTCCCAAGAGTAGGTCAAGGTTTACACCTTCTCTCGTAGGTGTATCCACATACTGAATCAGAAAATGTTCTTGTGCACACTTAAATTCCTCTCCATCTAAACTTTTAACACTATGGCAGTCCCAGTCTGTTTGTAAAGTTATAATTCCCTACCGTAACCACCCTATTGTTCTTGCAGATAACTGAGATCTCCTTACAAATTTGTTTCTCAATTTCCCTCTGACTATTAGAGTGTCTATAATACAATCCCAATAAGGTGATCACCCCTTTCTCATTTCTCAGTTCCACCCAAATAAGCTCCCTGGATGTTTTGCCGGGAATATCCTCTCTCAGTAGAATTGTAATGCTATCCCTTATCAAAACACCACACCTCCCTCCTCTCTTGCCTCCCTTTCTGTACTTCCTGTAGCATTTGTATCCTGGAATGTTAAGCTGCTGTCCTGTCCATCCCTGAGCCATGTTTCTGTAATTGCTATGATGTCCCAGTCCCATGTTCCTAACCATGCCTTCAGTTCATCTGCCTTCCCTCTTAGGCCTCTTGAAATAAATGCAGTTTAATTTATCAGTCCTACCTTGTTCTCTGCTTTGTCCCTGCCTGCCCTGACTGCTTGACTCGCTTCTGTTCTCAAATGGATCCCTTTCTCAGTATCTCCCTGGGTGCCTGCCCCCAACCTTACTAGTTTTAATCCTCCCATTCAGCTGTCGCAAATCTCCCTGCCAGTATATTAGTCCCTTTCCAATTTAGTTGCAATCCGTCCTTGTTGTACAGGTCACTTCTACCCCAAAAGAGATTCCAATGATCCTCAAATGTGAATCCTTCTCTCATACACCAGCTCCTCAGCCATGCATTCATCTGCTCTATTCTCCTATTCCTGCTCTCACTCGCTCGTAGCATCGGGACTAATTCAGAAATTATTACTCTCTACCACCTCCTTTTCAAATTCCTGCCTAACTCTCTGTAATCTCCCTTCAGAATCTCAACCTTTTCCATTCCTATGTCGTTGGTTCCGATGTGTACATTGACCTTCTGCTGGCCCCTCTTCCCCCTTGAGAACATACTGCACCCTCTCTGAGTCATCCTTGAATCCAGCACCAAGGAAGCAACACATTATTCTGATGTTTTGCTGCTGACCACAGAAATGTCTGTCTCTAGCTCGGACTAGAGAGTCCCCTAACACAATTGGTCTCTTGGAACCCGACGTACCCCTCGTTGCGTTAGAGCCAGTCTCAGTACCAGAAACTTGGCTGTTCATACTACGTTTCCCTGAGAATCTGTCATCCCCTACCTTTTCCAAAACCACATACTTATTTGAAATGGGAATAGCCACAGAAGACTTCTGCACTAACTGCCTACCTCTCTTACCTTTCCTGGAGTTAAATCATCTATGTGATTGTATTTGCTATTTTCCCCCTTCTTATAACTGCCATCCATTACATCCCCTTGCTCTTGTAAATTCCTCATTACCTCTAACTGTCTCTCCAACCGATCCATTCGATCTGATAGGATTCGGAACCAACGGCATTTATTGCAGATATGATCCTTGGCAACCCGTAAACGCTCCCTAAATTCACACATCCGATGAGAAGAGCATATCACTCTACTAAAGGCCAGCTTTGCTCCTTCACAATCTGCAGACCCAGAAAATTGAACAGTCTTATTCCTCTACAAAGCACTGCTCCAGGTTAAATTAATAGTTATGGCTTATATTTTAAGTTTAATCAAGAGACAAATCTCAATAGAAAATATAATAAAGAATGAACCCAGTCTACCCCCTATTGCAGACTTACTGTAAGACCATACTTAAATATTCACTTCTGTTTCTGTGCTGTGACCTCTCCCAAACAGGTTTCTCCAAGATTAGTTGTGAATTTCACTGTTTGTTAATTTTCCCAGACGCACTTCTATGTCCAGCAATACATGAATACAAACAGCAAAGGCAGTAACTGTGCAGGTTCACTGCTCTGTCAATTTCTTTATCTCTCTCTCTCTGTCTGTCTCTCTCTCTCTCTCTCTCTCTCTCTCTCTCTGTCTCTCTCTCTCTTCTACACTGACCCCACCATGTGCTTCCTTTGTCTCTTTTTCTCCCTTTTAAAACTGCTGTTGTTTTGACTTTTTTTTCTCAAAGTTCCAAAACAATGCAACAGCATAGAGAACAGTAATTGCTGCTCTTGGAATTCGAGGAAATCACCTCCACCACCTAAAATACCTCAAAAAAGGAGCAGCAGTTACAGAAATTTTTCCAGTCTTCCATCTTGGATTACCCAGAATCCAGATCCCTGTGTTCCTCCACACTGCCAAGAATCCTGTCTTTAATCCTATATTCAGCATTCAAGTTCGACCTTCCAAAATGCTTCACTTCACATTTATCCAGGTTGAACTCCATCTGCCATTTCTCAGCCCAGTTCTGCATCCTGTCTATGTCGCTCTGCAGCTTACAGTAGCCCTCGATACTATTAATGGTACTTCCAACTTTTGAGTCATCAGCAAATTTACTAACCCACCCCGCAACATCCTCATCCAAGCCATCTATAAAAACTACAAAGAGCAGAGACCCAAGAACAGAGCCTTGTAGGACACCACTCACCACTGACCTCCAGGCAGGATACTTTCTATCTATAACCACTTTTTGCCTTCTATCAGTCAATCAATTCTGAATCCAGACAGCCAAATCTCCGTGTATCACATACCTCTTGACTTTATGAATGAGCCTACTGTAGGGACTTATTAAATGCCTTGCTGAAGTCCATTTCCATCACATCCACTGCTCGACCTTTGTTGACCTGTCTCATCACCTCCTCAAAGGACTCAATAAGATTTGTGAGGCATGACCTGCCTCTCACTAAGCTGTGCTGACTGCCTTTACTCACGCTATGCTTTTCCATATATCCCTCAGAATTCTTTCCAAAACCTTGCTGACCACAGACGTAAGACTGACTCGTCTGTAATTGCCTGGAATTTCCCTATTCTCTTTCTTGAAAAGAGGAACAACATTTTACCTTCCTCCAGTCCTCTGGTATGATTCCTTTGGAGAGTGAGGAAGCAAAACTCTTCACCAGCAGCTTAGTAACCTCCTTTCTCACTTCCGTGGGCACTTATCAATCTTAACGTATGCAAAAAATTTCGAGTACATCAGCTTCATCAATCTTGATCTGTTCAAGCCTGTTTTTCAGCTCCTCAAAGTTCTCATTCACAACAAGGTCCATTTCCTTAGTGAAAACCGAAGCAAAAAACTCATTTAAGGCTTCCCTTATCTGCTTAGATGCCACACACAAGTTCCCTATGCTATCCCTGACTGGCCGTACCTTCTCCCTGATTGTTCTCTTATTCCTCACTTATGAGTAAAAAGCCTTTGGGTTCTCCCTAATCCTTCCCGCCAAACTTTTTTCATGCCCCTTCCTGGCTCTTCTCAGTCCATTTCTGAGCTCCTTTCTAGCAAGCATATAATCCTGTAAAGCTGTGCTCGACCTTGTTGCCTCCACTTTACGTAAGCTGCCTTCTTCCTCTGTCAAGAAGCTCCTCTGTTCTCATTATCCAAGGCTTCTTAATCTTACTCCTTCTTGCCTGTCTCAAGGAAACAAATTTGTGCATCACTCACAACAACTGCTCCATAAACATTCTCCTCATGTTTGTTGTGCTCTTTCTGTGGAACAATTGCTCCCAATCTGTATTTTCTAACTCCTGTCTGATAGCGGCATAATTTCCTTTTACCCAATTAAATATCTTCCCGTGGTAACTGCTTGTTTCCCTCTCCATGATTATGGTAAACGTGAGGCAGTTATGGTCTCTGTCGCCAAAGTGTTCTAACACCTGTCCTGGCTCATTGCCAAGCACCAAATCCAAAATGGCCTCTCCCCTCCCTTCATTCCTGAAGAAGGGCTTATGCCCGAAACGTCGATTCTCCTGCTGCTTGGATGCTGCCTGACCTGCTGCGCTTCTCCAGCAACACATTTTCAGCTCTGATCTCCAGCATCTGCAGACCTCACTTTCTCCTCTCCCCTTGTTGGCCTGTCTACATACTGAGTAAGGAAACCCTCCTGAACACACCTCACAAAAACGGCTCTATCCAAACCATCTGCATTAAGGAGGTTCCAGTCAATATTGGGAGGGTTGAAGTCACCCATAGCAACAAACCTGCTACACCTATGTTTTTCCAAAATCTGCCTGCCTATTATTTCTTCGATCTCCCTACTGCTATTCAAGGGTCTGTAGAAAACCCTAATGAGTTGGCTGCACCTTTACTGTTCCTAACTTTCACTCATACTGACACAGTAGACACACCTTCCTCAACAACCTTTGTTTCTGTAGTTGTGATGCACTGTCTGGTTAACAATGCTACACCCTCTCCTTTTTTTCCACCTTCCCTGTTCTTTTTGAATGTTCTAAACCATAGAACATTTAGCAACCATTCCTGCCCCTGTGAAACCCACGTTTCCATTATGGCCACAACATCATATTCCCAAGTACTGATCCATTGTAAGTTCACGCTCTTATGTCTGACACTCCTTGTGTTAAAGCAGACACACTTTAACCGATCCCTTTATTTCATCACATGAAAAACCTTCCCAATAGATCCACTACATCTTGTCACTGCCGCATCAGCAACTATCCCCCTCTCAGATGTGTAGTTCTGGTTCCCACCCCCCTGCCATACTAGTTTAAACCCTCCTGAACTATATGAGCAAATCTCCCACCCAGGACATTTGAGCCCCACCAGTTCAGGTGCAACCTGTCCTTTATGTACAGGTCCTACCTTTCCCAGAAGGCATCCTAATGGTCTAAGTATCTGCACCACGTGTTAAGCTGCACTTGTTGACTGTTCCTCACTACACTATCTCGTGGCACTGGTAGCAAACCTGGGATCACTACTTTACTCATCCTGCTCTTCAGCTTCCAACCTAGCTCTCTGCATTCACTTTTCAGATCCTCAATCCCTTTCCCGACTGTATCATTGGTGCCAATGTGTACCCCAATTTCTAGCTGCTCATCCTCCCCCCTTCAGAATCCAGTAAACCTGATCGGCTACATCCCAGACCCAAGCATCGGTGAGCCAACGTACCTTCCGGGAGTCCCATTCCTGACCACAGATTTCCTGTCAATGCATCTAACTATTGAGTCCCCTACCACTAGTACTTTTCTATTCTTTCTCCCTCCCTTCTGAGACAATTAAAAACTTCCTGGCAGCCCTTGCTTCTCTCAGCCCTCTGTCTTTGCCGCTGTGTTCAAAATGGAGGCCCAATTCTCGAGTTAAGTCCCTTTCTAATTGGGAAAAGCTGACCTTCAGGTAGCCCTTGCTTCTTTTCGCCCTCTCTCTTCGATGCTCTGTTCAAAATGGAGTTTTATTGAGTATGAATCGTCTACCCAATTTGTTGAATATTTCAGAGAAAATTACATCCCAAATTAATTGCTAAGTCATGTGATGTAGTTCACCTCAATGTTCAGAGGTCTTTGTTGTACTGATTTGTGTGCTCCTTTAGCAGTTTTGGAAGTGGGTATCAAGAAAAATGCATGAATGTGAATAAGTATCTAGGCAAAGGGAAGAAAGTAAAACATTGTTGTCAGGTAAAAGGAAGGGTTGCATTAGGTGAAACATCATTGTGCAGGGTATTCTAAATCCCCTTTAATCTCAATTATGGATTGTTAGTTTCTCTCAATACTAAACAGGAACTGACAATAATCAGGATTGTTGCTAAGATTTTTTCAACTGGCATTAGAAACGGTTTGCTGGACCGATGAGTGATAATTGAAGTTCACTGGGAGCAGATAAACATTCATTATGGACAGTAAAATAAACCAAAGATCTGTGGAGATTCTGAAACAGAACTTGCTGTTGCAGCAGTGGCTTGGAGAAAAGAGGACAGAGTTAGTCTGGTGATGAGTCTTCAGAATAGAATTCAGCAACAATCCCTATTTTTGTTTCATTGTGGACATGGGAGAGTGCATTTGTAAAAGTTTAAAGAAGCTTAAAATGTGTTTAGCTGATTCATTGCTCCCCATAGTCGTCGTCATTTAGAATTCTCCACCCAAAGGTATGTCCAATTCATAGTGCCATAAATTCAAGCAAGGCCAACGAGGCAGGTCCTGAATCTAACACAGCCAGAACAGGGATTAAAGCCTGTTCTATTGGTACAAGTCTGATCCACACTACTCATTCAGTCAATTGTAACCCCCTCTACTACTTAAAAAGGACAACACTGAACAGATGTTTTGGAATATTACCCAGGTTCATTTCCAGATTACTATCTTGCCATGGACTTGTCTGCACTGTCACTGAGTCAAAAATCTTGAAACTGTCCTTCTAACAGCATTGTGGATGTTATACATTCCCATGCATTGCAGCAGTTCAAGGAGGCAGGTCACCATTGCCTTCTTAAATTTATTTGCTCACAGTAAACTTCAATTGCCACTCATCATTCCAGAAAATGATCTCTAATACCCTTTAAATGTATCTTGTTTGGTATTAAGTGAGAAATTCACTATGCATCATGAAGGCTGAAGGGGATTTAGAATACCCTGCTTGATGATTTTTCTGCTTAATGCAACTTTTTTTAACCTGGCGACAATGTTTACTTCAGTAAAATGCTGGCTTAGCTAGCAACACCCACATCCCATGAGCAATTTTTAAAGGTGCATAATGGAATATAGTAAATAATGAACCCAAATGATTATTTTAAATGTCACAAAAGAAAGACAAGCATTTCTGTTATGCTTTCCATGACTCCAAACCACTCAAAGCACTTTATAGCCATTTAAGTTCTATTTGAAGTGTAGTCACAGATGAAATGTAGAAAATCAGGCAGCTAATTTGCACTCAGTAAACCTGCGCAAGCAGCAATATGATAATTTTCGAATGATTGTTTTGTTGTTGTTGATTTGAGGGATAATTGTCAACCAGGGTAGTGGGGCCATGAAGTCTGCTCTTATTCAAAATGGTAAAAACAATGACTGCAGATGCTGGAAACCAGATTCTGGATCAGTGGTGCTGGAAGAGCACAGCAGTTCAGGCAGCATCCAATGAGCAGCGAAATCGACGTTTCGGGCAAAAGCCCTTCATCAGGAATAAAGGCAGTGAGCTGGAAGCGTGGAGAGATAAGCTAGAGGAAGGTGGGGGTGGAGAGAGAGTAGCATAGAGTACAATGGGTGAGTGGGGGAGGAGATGAAGGTGATAGGTCAGGGAGGAGAGGGTGGAGTGGATAGGTGGAAAAGAAGATAAGCAGGTCGGACAAGTCCGGACAAGTCATGGGGACAGTGCTGAACTGGAAGTTTGAAACTAGGATGAGGTGGGGGAAGGAGAAATGAGGAAGCTGTTGAAGTCCACATTGATGCCCTGGGGATGAAGTGTTCCGAGGCGGAAGATGAGGCGTTCTTCCTCCAGGCGTCTGGTGGTGAGGGAGTGGCGGTGAAGAAGGCCCAGGACCTCCATGTCCTCGGCAGAGTGGGAGGAGGAGTTGAAATGTTGGGCCACGGGGTGGTGTGGTTGATTGGTGCAGGTACCTCAGAGATGTTCCCTAAAGCGCTCTGCTAGGAGGCGCCCAGTCTCCCCAATGTAGAGGATACCGCATCGGGAGCAACGGATACAATAAATGATATTAGTGGATGTGCAGGTAAAACTTTGGATGTGGAAGACTCCTTTAGGGCCTTGGATAGAGGTGAGGGAGGAGGAATGGGTACAGGTTTTACAGTTCCTGCAGTGGCAGGGGAAAGTGCCAGGATGGGAGGGTGGGTTGTAGGGGGGCGTGAACCTGACCAGGTAGTCACGGAGGGAACGGTCTTTGCGGAAGGCGGAAAGGGGTGGGGAGGGAAATATATCCCTGGTGGTGGGGTCTTTTTGGAGATGGTGGAAATGTCGGCGGATGATTTGGTTTATGCGAAGGTTTGTAGGGTGGAAGGTGAGCACCAGGGGCGTTCTATCCTTGTTACAGTTGGAGAGGTGTGGTCTGAGGGCAGAGGTGCGGGATGTGGACGAGATGCGTACTGTGGGATCTTTTAAATACATGCAAATTGAGGCAGATATGGTGTCGCGATTTAACCTCTCATTCAAAAGATAGCATATGCAGAATGCAATGCTGACTTAGTACTGAAATGGAGCGCTAATTTTGAATTTTTGTGCTGAAGTCCTAGAGTTGGGTGAAAATCCAAAAAAGTCTGTTTTGGAACTAAAAATAACTGAGCCACAGCTAACATTGGAGTAAGCCTATAGCAGAAATCACAAAGCTTTTTTCACATGAAGTAACAATAAGTAGAACACGTTGCCAGGAAAGGTGGTTTAGGCCAGAAAAATGGATTGATGCAAGAAAATGCAAGATACTGTAATGGAAAGGTATTTAAATAGGTGTTGGTACCTTAGAAGCATGAGAGAAAATAGACTGAAGAACTTAGAATTAGCTTCATTGTCACATGTATTCACATGAGTACAGTGAAAAGTTTGCAAATCACCACTTACTGTGCCATCTTAGGTACAACGGTACCTGGGTACAGATTTTTCAGTAAAAATTCTTAGGAAAAACATTGTGTAATGACATTGTTTTTGTTTGAAATATTTTTTTAAATGTTCTTGGGAATGCTGCTTGTGAGTCTGATATTTATTGTTCATCCATGATTTTCCTTGATAAGTTGTTTGCATACAACTACGTTTGTGATAACCTTAGTGCTGCTTTTTATATCTGTAGCCTAAAGTTGCAGCTGAGGAAAAACCCAATAAGCAGCCTCCAGAGATGATGAAGAAAGACAACAAAATTGATGTCGACCAAGAGGTACATAATTTGTGCTTAACATGGGAGAAAATGTTTTGTGTGCCTAACAACTATTATTATAGATGAATATACGCTTTGAGTTAGCTCTACCTATAAGAAAATCTTATGGTATTTCCAAAAATATGCAGTTAGGGAGTTGAACCAGGCAAAAATGATTTACCGTTATTTTCAAAATGAAAATATGACTACAATATGCATATATTATTGTACACAGCAAAACAAAAGAAATAGATTTTTAATTGCTATTTTTATATGGACTTGCTCTACACATACTCTATCTGGCTGGCTGTTTTGGACTATAGGTGGCACCATTGTATTCCAAATTCCAATGGCAAAAGCATAGTAAAACCATGTGTTTGCTTTAACACCAGAGCAAACATAAATAGCTTGGAGGTTTCTGTTCAGTTTACTCAGCATCTGATTGAGATTTCTTGCAGATATGTTGTTAGTTCAAAATTAAAAGCTGGAGAATGCAGCTTTTAATGCCTATTGAGGATGTGTTCAGTTATAGGTGGAATGTCTGTTCCCAGAAATTGTTCTGATGTGTCTGAGGCCAATGATACTTATCTGGCTCTTGCTTCTTTGCTTAAAGAGAGTCTGCAGTTTCCCAGATATTTTTTCTGAATTGGGTGCAAGTTTTCTGCTTAATTGTATTGTAACAGTCAGGCAGTAATTAATTAGGGACAGGTGAATGTCATGTAAAATTGCATGTTGCTTGGACTGTTTGAACATAGAACAGTACAACACAGTACAGGCCCTTCGGTCCTCAATGTTGTGCCAACGTTTTATCTTACACTAAGATCAAACTAACCTACATACTCTTCATTTTTACTATCATCCATGTGCCTATCCAAGAGTTGCTTAACTGTTCCTAATGTATCTGACTCTACTCCCACTGTTGGCAGTGCATTCCACATACCCACCACGCTGTCTGAAGAGCCTACCTCTGACATCTGCCCTAAACCTTCCTCCAATCACCTTAAAATTATGCCCCCTTGTGATAGTCATTTCCAACCAGAGAAAAAGTCTCTAGCTATCCACTCTATGCCTCTCATCATCTTGTACACCTCTGTCAAGTCACCACTCATCCTTCTTCGCTCCAGTGAGAAAAGCCCTAGCTCCCTCAATGTTTCTTCATAAGACATGCCCTCCAGTCCAGGCAGCATCCTGATAAATCTCCTCTGTGCCCTCTCTAAAGCTTTCACATCCTTCATGTAATGAGGGGACCAGAACTGAACACAATATACCAAATGTGATCTAACCCAGGGCTTTGTAGAGCTGCAGCATAACTTTGTGCCTCTTAAACTCAGTTCCACTGCTAATAAAAGCCAACACACCATATGCCTTCTTAACAACCCTATCAACTTGAGTGGCAACTTTGAGGGACCTATGGACGTGGACCCCAAGATGCCTCTGTTCCTTCACACTGCCAAGAATCCTGCCTTAAACTCTGTACTCTGCATTCAAATCTGACCTTCCAAAATGAATCCCTTCACACTTTTCAGGTAGAACTCCATCTGCCACTTCACAGCCCAGCTCTGCATCCTGTCAATGTTCAATTGCATACTACAACAGCCCTCCACACAATTCAAACCCCACCAACCTTTGTGTCAACGGCAAATTTACTGACCCACTCTTCCACTTGCTCATCCAAATCATTTATAAAAATTACAAAGAGTAAAGGTCCCAGAATAGATCCCTGCATAACACCACTGGTCACTGAGCTACCACCATCTGTGTCTTCTATGGGCCAGCCCATTCTCTATCAAATTCTGTATCCAAACAGGCAAATTTCCCTGAATTCCATGCTTCCTTACTTTCTGAATGAGCCTACCTTAGGGAACCTTATCAAACACCTTGCTAAAATCATTGTATGCCATATCCACTGCTTTACCTTCATCAATGTGTTTTGTCACATGCTCAAAGAATTCAGTAAAGCTTGTGAGGCATGACCTGCCCCTCTCAAAGTCATACTGACTATCTCTAATCAAACTATGCTTTTCCAAGTAATCATAAATCCTGTCTCAGAATCCTCTCCAGTAATTTGCCCACTATTGACATAAGATTGACTGGTCTGTAATTCCCAGAGTTATCCCTATTCCCTTTCTTGAACAAGAGAAAAACGTTTGCCACCTTCCAATCATCTGCTACTACTCCAGCAGACAGAGAGGATGCAAAGATCATCGTCCAAAGGTGCAGCAAACATCTTCCTTGCTTCCTATAGTAACTTTGGGCATATCCTGTCTAGCTCAGGGAACTCACCTATCCTTATGTTTTTCAAAATTCCCAACACATCCTCCTTCTTGACATCAACCTGTGAGGTCCCTCTCAGTAGTGACTATTGAAGCAAAGTCCTCATTAAGGACCTCCCCTATCTCCTCTGACTCCAGGCACAAGTTCCCTCTACTATCCCTGATTGGCCCTACCTTCACTCTGGCCATCCGCTGGTTTCGGTCTTTTGATATTTTCTCTTTATCCTTGTGTGTGCTAATATATATGTTTTGTATGATGTATCATTGCTTCAGAACATTTCAATTGAAGATAATGTTTTTTTTGCCTCTAGCCACCAGGATAGAAAAGATCCTAGATAGAAGTCCAAGTAGAAGCATGAGGGAGGATAGTCACCATTGGAAAGACAGCCTATCAACATCAGTATAACAACATTTGTTAGAAAGATCAGACAGATTGTTCTGTTGGCTTTTGTGATCAAGATGATCCTTGAATGACGCTGAATAATAGATCCTGCCCAAATGGCAGTAGTGGCACTGCAGTCGGCCTCAGTTTATCTGAGGTTAGCAGGGGTTCAAGCTCACTAACAACATTTTTTTGGAAATGTACTTGCTTGATCATTCGTCGAGTACAGGATTAGACTTGAACAAGATTGGCAATTTCCTCAATCAGCATTGGGGCCATGTCTTATGAATTTTTTTTTCCCCAGAAGGTTTATTTCGGGGACAGCTTTTCCCTGCCCTGATTGTTCACAGAGTCACCGAATCCCTATAGCATGGAAGCAGACTATTTCAGCTGATTGAGTCCTCACCAACCTTCCAAAGACCCAGACCCACCTTCTATCATATCCCTGTAATTCTGCATTTCTCATGGCTAGTTCATTTAGCCTGCACACTATGGTCAATCCATCTCACCTGCATATCTTTGGACTCTGGGAGACTCATTCCTGAAGAAGGGCTTATGCCCGAAATGTCGATTCTCCTGCTCCTCGGATGCTGCCTGGCCTACTGTGTTTTTCCAGCACCACATTTTTCAACTCTGGTCTCCAGCATCTGCAGTCCTCACTTTCTCCGAGAAAACTGGAGTACCCAGATGAAACCCATGTAGACATTGGAGAAAATGTGCAAAGTCTGCACAGACGGTTGCCCAAGGGTGGAATTGAACCCAGGGCCCTAGCACTGTGAAGCAGCAGTGCTAGCCACTGTGCCACTCTTGTTCATGATTTCAGTGCTCTGGCTACAAGGGGACTTCTTGGCATACTTGTAACGGAAGAGATTCTTTGAACATGTGCTATGCTGAATGGGATTTGTGGTCAGGTTACATTGGTTGCAGGTGCAAGCAGATTGGCACTCTGCAAAAAGATTTAGGGCAAAGACTCTGTTGGACAACTCCCCTTGCTCTCACTCTGGGATTGCAGTGGGAAAGAAGTTTGGAAAGCACTGGCCTTTATACATTAACGATTTATATGAAGGAATTGAGGGCATTCTAGCTATGTTTGCAGACAATACAAAGATAGGTGGAAGTACAGGTAGAATTGAGGAGGCGGGGAAGGTACAGAAGGATTTGAACAGCTTAGGAGAGTAGACAAAGAAGTGGCAGATGGAGTACATCGTGGGGAATTGTGAGGTCATGCACTTTGTTAGGAAGAATAGAAGCATGGACTATTTTCTAAATGGGGAGAAAACTCAAAAGTCTGAAGTGAAAGAGACTTGGGAGTTCTAGTCCCAGGATTTTCTCAGGGTAAACTTGCAGGTTGAGTCAGTAGTTAGGAAGGCAAATGCAATAATAGCATTTATTTTAACAGGACTTAAATATAAAAGCAGGGATGTACTTCTGAGGGTCTATAAGGTTTTGGTCAGACCACATTTGGAGTATTGTGTGCAGTTTTGGGGCCCACATCTCAGGAAGGATGTTCTAGCCCTGGAGCTTGTTTAGAGGAGGTTCATGAGGATGGTCCCAGATGAAGATTTGAGAATTCTGGGTTTATACTCAATGGAGTTTAGAAGGATGAGGGGGCAATCTAATTGAAACATACAGAATATTGAGTGGCTTGGACAGAGTAGATGTTAGGAAGATGGGAAGATGTTTCCATTGGTAGGAGAGATTAGGACTCGAGGGGACACCCTTAGAGTAAAGGGAAGACCATTTAGAGTGGAGATAAGGAGAAATGTCTTGAGTCAGAGAGTGATGCATCTACGAAATTCATTGCCAAAGAATGCTGTTGAGACAACAAAACTGCAGATGCTGGAACCCAAGGTAGACGAGCAGGAGGCTGGCAGAACACAGCAAGCCGGATGGCATTAGGAGATGGAGAGGTCAACTTTTCGGGTGTAACCCTTCTTTAGAATGTTATGGAGGCCAGGTCACTCAGTATATTTAAGACTGAGATAAATAGGTCCTTGATCAAGGGTTATGGGGAAGAAGCAGGAGAATGGGGTTGAGAAACATATCAGCCATGATTGAATGATGGAGCAGACTTGATGAACTGAATGGCCTATTCTCTGCTCCTACGTCTTATGACCTCACTTGTTTCTTTGTCAAGTGTCACAAATTAAATCACAGGTTAATTTTGGAAAACAAAAATTGAAGATAGTTTACATGTTGGGAATTATGCAATCAGGAATACTTTCGTGAACAAATTGAGATCATTTTGAACTTCCTTTGAAAATATGAGCGGAATGGATCAATCTTAGTGGAACAAACTTGATACTCTCATTATGTTTATCATATTTATTTGCAGCTTCCCCAGGATCAAGGATGATTTGATTCCACTCTGAATTAATGAATTCTGATAATTCTGATGTTTGATTGACAGACCCTGACAGATGGGGCAAAAGTATCTGAAGGGTTGAGTAGATGAATTGTTTGGAAATGTGTAGACTCTATCCAATGCCCTGACTTGGCATCTATGTTCCTGATGAAGTCTCCTAGTGAATTTTAGTTGTTCAGGATTCCAATGATGGAATTGGTTGCGATTTTCTTTGACCTCTTCAAAGAAGCATTGAGAACTTCTGTAAAGCATTTCTGTTGTTCTGGCATCTCCTGCCACAACCGAATTCCATATGGAATAGTTTTTCTGGAATCAGTTGTCAGGCATATAAGCAACCTAACCTAGTTTTGAGTGATTAGTACCACCTTGCTGGCCATGTTGGTTTTGGAGAGAATGCTATTGTTTTCTTACCACCGGATTTGGAGGATCTTACAAAGGCACTGTCAGTGGCACTTCTCCAATGCTTTGAGGTGCTTGCTTTTGGTTCTTAACATCTCCAAAGACTAAATGCGAATGGGCTGACCACTGCTTGGTAGAAATGATCTAAATCTAAGATTTGAGATCATCATCTAGAAATATTCTGCTCCATAGTTGGCTGGACACTGAAATAATACTTATGATGTGATCTTTCCTGTTAAAGGCCTGGCACCTTTTTTGGTGAAGTATGTTTGAAGTGTCACTGTTGTGTTGAGATAGGGGAAGATGAGGATTTCTACACAGAACTTGGTGTGAGTGAATGTACTGGCTATGCCAGCATACTAAGGTGAACACTGCTTTTCTTTAAATAGGACGATGGAATATTTTACATTAACTCAAGAGGGCAAGCAAGATTTTGGTTTGAAGTCTCATATGAAAGACAAGATCTCTGACACTCCATAGGCTTTACATTGGAGTATAAGGTTAAATTATGTGCTTAACTCGCAGCCTATTCAAACAGATTTGGGAGTGCTGCCCATTTAAACACTACTGATGTCTTGAAGGAGGTGAGTAAACCTTCAGAAGTTCAATGGTTGGACAGAGTGCGCTAATAGTCATAATGTAAAGGAATTCATTTGGCATCATACCCAAGTCTGTGTTGTTGACTGATGAGCAGTAAAGGAATTTGTAAGATTGGGTCAGTAACAGTAGTGCTGCATCATCACTGACACTCTTATATGTCAGGGTTCCCTGTTTGGACCAGATTAACAGCCCCAATTAGGGAACTGATATTCTGAGGTCCAGCTGGCTGATTTCCTTACAATCATGACAGAAACAGTTGGTATTAAACCCATAAACATCAAAGGATATGTGTACTATTCAAACCGATGTGAATATATTTCTGTAAGCAGAACACATCTTGAGTTATTAAAGGTAGCAAGATTTACAAATATAGTGGTGTCAACCACCATGGTTTTCCAGAGCTTTCTCGCTTACACGAGGGCTGGGGTCATGGAGAAAAGACTTTTCTGAAATAGGCATGAGTTTTAGAGCCATAGAGATATCCAGCACTGAAAAAGACCCTTCGGTCCGACTTATCTGTGGCGACCAGATATCCTAAATAAATCTAGTCCATTTTTCCAGCATTTGGCCCCTTTTAAATGTTGTAATTATATCAGCCTCCACCATTTCCTCTGGTAGTTACGATCATATACGCATCACCCTCTGCAAGAAAAAGTTGTCCATTAGGTCCTTTAAAATCTTTTCCCCTCTAACCTTAAACCTATGTCCTCTAGCTTTGGACTGTCTCACCCCAGGGAAAAGACATTATCCATGTCCCTCATCATTTTATAAACCTCTATAAGGTCATCTCTAAGCCTCTGATGCTCCGGGGAAACAGCTCCAGCCCATTCAGCCTCTCCCTATTGGTCAAGCTCTCCATTCCTGGCAACACTATTGTAAATCTTTTCTGAACTCTTTTAAGTTTCGCAACATTCTCCCTATAGCAGGGAGATCAAAATTGAACACGGTATTTCAATAGTAGCGTATCCAATGTCCTGTACAGCTGCAACATGACCTCCCCATTCCTATACTCAATGCAGTGACTAACAAAGGCAAGCATTCGGTGTGGCATGGTGGCTCAGTGGTTAGTACTGCTGCTGAACAGCGCCAGCGATCCGGGTTCAATTCCCACCTTGGGTGAATATCTGTGTGGAGTTTGCATGTTCTCCCCATGTCTGCGTGGGTTTCCTCCGGGTGCTCCAATTTTCTCCCACAATCCAATCATGTGCAGGTTAGGTGTAATTTGCCTCCAGTGTTAGGTGCATCAGTCAGGGGTATATATGAGGAATGGGTTTGGATGGGTTACTCTTCGGATGGTTGGTGTGGACTTGTTGGCCTGAAGGGCCTGTTTCCATACTCTAGGAAATCTAATCTAATTAAAAAAAAACAACTGTCGTCTTCTCTATCCCATCTACCTGCAACTCCACTTTCAAGGAACTATGAACCTGCACTCCAAGGTTTGTTTGTTCAGCAACATTCCCTAGGACCTTTATCATTAAGTGTAATAGTCCTGCTAAGATTTGCCTTTCCAAAATGCAGCACCTCACATTTATCTAAACTAAACTCTGTTTGCCATTCCTCGGCCCATTGCCCATTTGATCAAGATTCCATAGTACTCTGAGGCTTGTAGATTGTCACTGCTTCCCCATCCCACCCCCATGGGAGATGTGAGAGTAAGGCCTGTTAATTGTACCTTGGTTGGAGCTCCATCTTGGCCATTACCTCCTTAGGTCTCATGACTCCAAAACTTTAGATGGTGACTTCACTTAAGGTGCTGACCCCATCTTTGGGAAATCCTGCACTAAGTCTTCCAGATGATTGTGTGGCTGCAGAGAGGGTAACAGAGTGGGCAGGTTAGTGAGGGTTGTATTATGTGGGATGGTACAGGCTTGATAGGTCAGCTGGCCTTTTCATGTTCTTTTACATATTGTTGCTAAAAGCTATAGTATTGGAGTATTCACAACTCGTACCTACACAATGAGAAACATTGAGATTAGGTGCTGAAGATTGTTGCCATTAGGGATTTGTGATTTGTAGAAGTGCTTTAATGAATTGTCAAATTATGATTGGATCATTATTTGTGAAATCAGATTGATTTTGACTTTTGGGTTTTGATTATCTGCAGCATTTAATGGTGGACTAAAGTTTAATTTACTTCCTTGAAATTTTCTTCATTGTATACTTTAAACGATTTGCAAGGTTTTCTTTCTGGAAATATATTTATTTTAATACTTGTAGTGCTGCAGCTTGTAAAATAAGTAGTTTTGCAAATTTTCTGAATGCTCGCTATTTAATTATTTTTATTTAATTACTGCAAGCAGGTTAAAGTAGTTGAGATTCCTGGACCAAAGGTATTGCACTGTTTACATAATTCCTTCAGATGTTTATTAGAATATTTATTTGATAAGCAAGACTGCCATTTTTCAAAAAGGTTTCAATTAATTTTGGTAAACTTAGCTCAAATTATCCAAAGCCTGTGGCTTATATGGTGGTGCGCTCATTACTTAGTCTTCAGCATGGCTTTGCATGTTGGGCAATATTTGATAGGAGTCTTTAACCTGTCAACAAGAGGTGTGACTAAAATAGGTAGAGAAGTTTGATTATTGGCTTTTTCTCTGGATATGAACTCATTAGATACAGAATGAGTAGGCATCAAATGGTGATATACGTGGAGGAAGCTTGAATTGTGCAGTTCCAAGTTTTATACAATGACTTATGTTGACATAAATCACTTCACGTCCATCTGAAATATTACATTATAATTTTAAACTATTGGTGATATACAATGTATTTCTCAAACTTTTCCTTGGGGAAAATATTGGCCCAATCGTATAAACAATGGAAGATAAATTTAGCTAACATACCCACTCCTCTGTCAGAAAAAACGTGGGGATTATGATATGTGATTTACTCACTCCGTTCATTGTGTTGTGGGCGGCACAATGAAACTATGCTATCTGCTGTGTTTAATGATTGTATCTGACTCCTGTGACATTCACGTTGTTCATTGGCTGCATATGTCACGAGAGGGGCTCAATATCTTGAATGGCCAGTGCTGCTTACATCCTGTACTACTTATAATGGACAACATGGTGGCTGCAAGGTGTGGTGGGAGTCATTTGAAAACTCAGTCTATGGTCTGTTACTTTGAACTCGAGCTGAATGTGAGAGTGTAAGTTTATAAACACTGCAGTGGACCTCTAATTAGCATGTGGAAATAAAAGGATGAAGTAATGACTGAGCTAGGAATGTAGGTTCAACAACATGAATGCCATAAAGGAAGAAGTTTAACAATTTTGTGGCAGGTTTCAAAGTGACTGAGTTCATCTTCAAATGGCATAGTTCATCACCAACTCCATCCACTGCTGAATTCACTACAACCCCATCACCCATCTTGGCATCGATCTTTAGAAATCCATTCAATCCATTAATCATATACTTTGCCTCATGCTGTTACAAATCTCATAACCACAACTCTCATCTCACACATATTAGATACATTGAACTATAATAGTCCCACTACATGTATCTTGTAAGATAGTCACTGATGTATTTATTTTCTTTGCTGGAGAAGTTGGCATGTAACCAAAGGCAGTAATAAAGAACTAGAGGAAGAGAGGCAAGGCTGCAAGCTTTAAAGTTTATGGGCAAGACAGTCCTGACTGTCATGAGGAGTAACATTGTGAAGACAGTGACCAAAGCTACTGGAGGTGTCCTTGATTAGGGTACCTACATATCTAATCCTCTTCACTCACTGTCCTTTTGCTTGCTTCCTTTCACTTTAATCTTGTCATTCTTCACATAATGTATGTAAAAATTCAAAAATCCCTGACAGTGAAGGAAGAGGAAGAAGTAGCAGTTATGACACCATCGATTTATTCTTCAAATATCAGTTATTTTGATAGCTAGGTTTGAAGACAAATCTACATACAGGAAGACACCAGGCAAGATTGTGCAGAACAGATAGTGCAGGTTCCAGCTTGTTGGAGTTTAAATTTACACCTACATTTGGTGCAGAGGGAAATCTTCTGGAAGAACCTGTGCTGAGTGACAGAGAGCACAGAGGAGCTTGGAATCTTTCCTTTCTAGCAAGGAACAGTGTTCACCTGCATTAACACAACTGCAGAACCACAATGTACATCAGATCATGAATCAATGTTGCAGCTTCCTTTGCAACACCAACCACTTCCATCATTAATCTGAGTGAAATAGTGGAAGCTCAGACTGCTGTCATGGATCTGGTTATCACTGTTGAAAGGGGTTTGCAGACCATCATAACAGTCTTTCCATATGTTTAGCTAATGGATCAGAGGATTGTGGACATACCTCCCCAAGAGAGTGATTATGTTTTTTATTATTCGCCCATTGGACGAGGTTGTCTCTGGCTGGCCAACATTTATATCTTACCCATTGTTGCCCTTGAGAAAGTGGTGGCAATCTGCCTTGAACCACTGGAAGCTATGTGTTCTAGGTAGGCCCACAATGCCTTTGGAGAGGGAGTTCCAGGATTTAACCCAGTGACAATGAAGGAACAGCGATATATTACCAAGTCAGGATAAAGAGTGACTTAGAGGGAACTTTCAGGTGGTGGTGTTTCCATGTATCTACTGCCTGTCTTTCTAGATGGGATTGGAAGATTCTGTTGAAAGATCTTTGGTGAATTCTTGCAGTGCACCCTGTAGATGGTACACACTGCTGTTACTGAGTGTTAGTGGCAGAGGGAATGAATATTTCTGGATGTGGTGCCAATCAAGTAGACCACTTTATTTTGGATGGTGTAAGGCTTCTTCAGTATTGTTGGAACTGCACCCATCCAGACAGGTGAGGAGTATTGTGTCACACTCCTGACTTGGTCTTATAGATTGTGGATAGCTTTGGGTAGTCAGGTGGTGAGTTACTTGGTGCAACACTCCCGGCCTCTGACCTTCTTTTGGAGCAACTGCATTTATATGATGAGTCCAGTTGAGTTTCTGGTCAATGATAACCTCTAGGGTGTTGATAGTGGGGAAATGGTAATGCCATTGGAAGTCAAGGGTTATATTGTCTTTTATTGGAGATGATCACTGCCTGGCATTTATATGGTATGAATGTTACTTACCAGTTTTCATCCCAGGCCTGGATAATGTGCAGATTTTTTTGCATTTGAACATGGACTGCTTCTGTATCTGAGGAGTTACGAATGGGGCTGAACATTGTGCAGCCCTGCAGAAGGGTTACACCTGAAACATTGATTTTCCCCCATCTCCTGATGCTGCCTGGCCTGCTGTGTTTTTTCAGCTTCCTGCTTGTCTACCTTGGATTCCAGTATCTGCAGTTTCTTTGTCTCTAACCAAAATTGTGCAATTATTGGCAAACATTCTCACTTTTGACCTTATGATGGAGGGCAGATAATTGATGAAGCAGCTGAAGATGGTTGGGCATAGAACACTACCCTGAGGAACTCTCGCAGAGATGTCCTGAAGCTGAGATGACTCATCTCCCACAATCACAACAATCCTTCTGTGTGCCGGTATGTCAATTTAGAGTTCAATGTGGCATCAATGTCAAGGGCTGGCACTTTCACCTTAATCTGGAATTCAACTCTTCTGTCTGTGTTTGCACCAAAGATGCAATGAAGTCAGGAGCTGAGTTGACCTGGCCGAACCCTGACTAGGTGTTGGTGAGCAGGTGCTCCTTGATAATATTGTTGGTGACACCTGCCATCAGTTTACTGCTGACCAAGAATATGATGCGAGAGCAGTAATTGTTTGTGTTGGATTTGTCCTGCTTTTTGTGTACAGGATGTTTGGGAAATTTTCCACACTGTCGAGAATGAACTTGCTGTTCAAGAAAGACAGTCTTCCCATTGAATTGTGAAGACGCAGCAGAGGCATTGCTGATGGAACTTCTCCTGAGCTCTTATTTGTTGCTGATGTAAGGTCTAAGTTGTGGTGCAATACAGACATTTGTTGAGCTGCAGAGATCTTTATTATCGAGCAGTTTGTGTTATAGTTTGTACGGTCCTGAGCTGATGGATTTCGTCATAAATTATTAATTTTTTTGAGAGTGGTGGCTGTCAAGGTTTGGGCAGTGTTCAACACATTTCTGAGTGTTTCCTTTGGCATTCTTGATGGTGGAATATTGGCTGACCAGATGTGATTTGACTAGTGACTTTTGTTTTAGCAACATTCAAAGACTGTCTGCTGTTCTTGTGTGGAGAATTAAAGAAATTGAGAATGGCTTGAAATGACAGTTCAGTCATCTGCAGTTATAATTACCTATATCTGGAGTGCTGAGTGGGGTTTGGCATGATGATAATTTAAAATTAGAGCTTAATAGTGAGGGTATACCAGAGAGTAATCGATCTTTTATGAGGGGCACAGCCACTGTCAGCTGAATTGAAAATAATATTGGGGCTATCAGATAGCTTTACTTCACTCTGGATTTTGAGGGCCATCTGTTCCTGGTTTCCCACTGAAGGAAAATCAGGCATTCATTCACTTGTGGAACACATTGCAGTGAAATTACCATGAAGTAATTGCAGGTTTATGATGGAAGTTTATTAGAGATCTCAATCTTTGGAGCACAATCCACAGTGCCTCACGATTTACTGAATCAAATGCTTTGGTAATGTCGATGAATGCAGTGAAGAGTTTCTGGTGTTGTTCTTAGATTTGTCTGGCAACAATGTCACATCAAAGTTTCATCTGAAGGACGAAGGTCAGTCATTTGGTCACATATGGACTGTATAATAGACTGCCACAGAATAAAGGGATAATGACAACTGGCAGAATAACATGAATTCACTTACTGTGGTTGCACACTGAGGGAGTTAAATCATTTTTTGGTTCATAAAAAGGCCAGAGTTTACACAAACAACACAGGGATATATGATATAGGAACAAGAGGAGGCTGCAAGGCTTCCTGATCCTTCTTCACCATTCAGTAAGATCATGTCTGATCTGATTACTCCTCATTCTTCCCTACCCCCATAACCTCTCACCTTCTTGCTGATAAGAATATCCCTATCTCCACCTTAAAAAAGATTTTGAGCACTGTGCTTTCCTCAGACATCCAACCCTTTAAGAAACAAATGAGCTGTTTTCAAGATGATGTGTCTTCGGACAATGATAGGCCGAATATTGAAGAAACCTGGATTCTGTCTTTTACATTTATCTCTGGCACAAGGGAGAGACATGAAGCTGGCTGTCTTTATTTAGGCTCTCCAAGATGTCCCTTATATATCAATGTATTATAAGGTGATCCTCCTAAGTCCAGAAGCAGACTGAAAAGAGAGTTAAAGACTATGGTCACCTTGACACCCACAAGAAATAATCTAGCAACTAACCAGTAAGTAGTTTATAATCTCTTTAAATAGTTGAGAGAGTGCATTCAGTCTATTGGGTTGAGCCATTTACTAGAGTGCATTGTCTGAACTGTGGCACGTGAAAATATTAAAATGATTCGAATTGCTGCTTTGTAAACTGTCTGTATGCAGCCAGCATTGATAACACCCAACTGACTCCTATGTTAGTTACTTGTTAACAGTTCCCTTACTTTTAGATTCTTCCCCATTCTTCTCAAGTAAGAAAAAAATACATGACCTCGCGGTCCTTTCACATTTTTCCTCCATTTCCAAAAACTACTACTTCTCCAAAGTGCTTGAATGTGTTGTCACCTCCTTTGATCTTGAAACTCCATGTTTAAATCCTTCCAATAGATTTTCATCACTGCATAGAAACAGTTCTCATCAAAGTTATACATACATCCTATGTGAGAAAGGTAAACTAACTGTCTTTGTCCTTGACCTGCGTTTGATACATTTGATCACCTCATCCCCTACGAACCATCTTTACTATTGTCCAGCTGGGGATGGGACTCTGTTCCATTGTTATCTTTCTAATTATAGCCAGAGAATTATTTGGAATGACTTTTCTTCCTGCTGTTCCACTCTTTTGCATCTGGATAAATCCTTGGCCCCTCCTATTTCTTATTGACATATTGTCCCTTAGCAATATTATACAAAACGTAGTATGAGTATCCATATGTATGCTGATGATTCCAGCTTTGGTCACCATGCCCTCTTTATCAAACCCTCCTGTGCTTCATGGTGTTTCTCTGATCTCAGTACTAGATGGGCAGAAATTTTCTCCCCATTAAATGTTAGGAAATCCAAAACCAATGTCTTCAATCTTCATGACAATGTCCACTCCCTAATCGCCAACTTTACCTCTTGACAACTATCTAAAATTGAGCCAGATTGTTCATAATTTTAAGGTTATATTTGTATTTGGGATGAGTTCTCAAACACACATCTGCACCATCACCAAGAGCATTTATTTCCACATATCATCTAATTCTGTTTTTGCCTCAACTCCTCTGCTGCCAAAACCTTCATTAATGCATTTGGTGCCTCTCAACTTGACTATTCTAAAGCACGCTCAACTCTTGCAAAGTTGTCATTCAAGACTCTGCTGCCGATCCTACTCAAATTCCCATATGTGCAGCCATGCTGCCTGTCAAGAAGGTCTGTGCACACTGATCAATGTGGCAACAGTTCTCAGCATTAACTTCCAATTTTGGAATTCATTGCTTGCATAGATATCTGACATCTGGCAGAAGGAAAAGGTTTTAAAAATTAGAGGGAATACTGCTCATTGCTCTGGTGTTCGCTGGCCTAGATTGGCTTCAGTTTAGCAACTCCTCAATATTAAGGTATTCATTTTAAAATTCCTCCACGACCTCCCATTCCTATATCAGAAATATCCTTTTAAGCTCTACAGTCCTCTGAGATGTTTGCTATTCTCTAATTCTATCTTCTTCAGCATTTCCAATTATTATTCCTCCACTATTAGTAATCAAGCCTTGAACTACTTAAAACCCTAAATTTTCGAATTCCCTTCCCAAACCTTCTACCTCTTTCTTCCATTAAGATGTTAATAAAAACCATCGCCAGTTTAAAATTTGGTCACATTTTCCTAGTGTCTCGTTATGTCCCTTTGTCATATTCTGTCTTATCACAAGGCTTCACAAACTCATGATATTTTACTAGTAAGTGGTGCTACACAAATGCAAATTGCTGTTGTTAGGCACAAACCCCTTTCTGGGTGCATCCTGCATACATCCTGTCAGAAGTATGCACGACCATCTCAGATTTCATTTTTGAGTGTTAGGATGCAGAGCACCAAAACAAAATTGTGAAACTTAACTTCATCACCTATATATTTTAATCATTGTGGCATGATTAATATTCCACTCACAAGGCTGATTTAGAAACTGACCTTAGATGTTATACCATTGATTCAAATGTGTCTTTGAATAATTTTGCATCCCTGATATGTATTGTAAGTGTCCAGAATTAGACTTGCAATGAATAATTGATGGCAGCACTACTTGTATAATTAGCATTTTCTGCAGTGTTTGTGAATTTATAGGTGCTTTTTATTTTGAAGGCTGAGAACCCAGTGAGGATACCCAGACCTTCATCAGCAAAAGGCCAAAGACGAAAACCAAAATCAGGAATTGAAGGTACTAAATTTTATACTAAACAACCTCTCACCTTGAGAAAGAAAATATATTCCACATTTGACAATTCATTGGAATACAGATGTTTCATGCAAGTAACCAGTCACCTATTCAGTCTTTGAGTAGGAGTAGAGGAAGCAAAATATCTGGAATCCTTCATGAAAGTGGATATTGCTTGATGAAACGGGTTGAGCGACCTCCCTTACCTTATTTTGCTGAAAATGAGAGTTGGAACAGTACATTTCAAGTAGCTTCTGTTATTAAAAAAGTGTTTATTGTAACAGGCATGGATATTAAAACTAATTTTGGGAGAGGATAAATTTCTGTTTATAAACTGGAACTATATAAATTATGGTGGCCTACTGTTCTTAACTCTGCTTTATTAAATGTCTCCTTGAACATGCTAGTTTCAAATCATGGAAGCTTGGAATAATTTGAAAATCTTTTCAAGTTATATTATTAACAATGTGATGATACATGATTTGTTTGTGTGATGATGCTGTTCCTTTAACACAGTTATGCTATCCTTGGCATTTTTTTTCAGAGAGGTTGTAAAAGACACAGACTCTGAAAAGCATTAATTTTGAAGGGTATTAGCGCCTGATTGATTATAGCTAACAGATACTGCCTTGGTAAAAAGTCTTCCAAATCAAAAAAGAAACACTTGTACAATGAAAGATGAGTGGCCAATTCTCCCAGCTCAGCTTTTCACTGGTTTGGTTTGACCTGACTATTCAGTGAAAGCAGTCAGGCACGATTGATGCTGGATCCAAAGAAGCAGGTCCATGCTAATCCTCTTCTCTTTCTGACTTCTTTCCTGTAAGACCCTGTGTTTGATTTTGTGCCAAGGGGTGTTTTTGGGGATTGTTGTGAGTATAGGGAACAGCATCATTAAGTTGGTCTAATCTGTTGGGTTTTCAGATATGTTAGGGTATTCTGTTCTTTTTTGTTTGTGTTTCATTTGGTAATCTTGTAAATAAATTCTGTTTTGTGTAAAACTAAGTGGTTTGACCAGCTGTATCCCTCCTGGAATACCTGCTTAAAACAACTAGCAGAGTTTGGTTCTGGGCTACTTGCTTGAAATGTTTTGAGGGGGTCTGGCCTGGTCCATAACAGTTTGTGACCTGAATGTATATTGCTCTCACATGTTCATAATCAGTAGTGAATATATTATATTTCATTTTTCTGTTCAGTGGTCTCTTAAAACTTCAACACAAAAGTTTTAAATGTTAATGTTCAGTAATGTTGTCAATTAAACTCTAGATCAGCTATTAAAATGAAATGCAGTTAGAGGGTAGTAGATTGTTGGACTGGGGCATACAGGCATAATTTAATATCCATGTTGAAATCCTGCAGTCAGTCTTTTATTTGAATAGCACTTTGATTTTAATAACTTTATAATGAAATAACAAAAATGTTTTGGCAAGTTTTGAAGCAAGAAAGTTTTCCTTGCAACTTAGGCTAAAGAGTTGTGGGAAAAGCAAAACTGAGGAGCTGTAATAGCACTTCCTGTGGGATGTGTTCGTTATTCTGTAACTCATTTACATTGATGTTTTCCATTATAAATATGGACATAGAAGTTCATAATGGTAAGAGCTAGCGGGATGGTTTTAAATATTACATTGCACATCTTTCCACTTGACAATGTTTGAAGGTGTTTATCTAGGCAAGATCATATCAATCTGTGGCTGAAACAAACATTGAGAAGTATGCCACAGTGGATGTGCATATGTCTTCCCCTCCCTTTTGCTTTATTTCTGCCAGGCTACTGGACTGATATCAATGAGTTGACTTTATGAACACATCCCTTGGTGCCTTTGGGTATACCAAATTTATAAGATGATGCTAGTGTTGTCATGCTACTTCTCAAAACTGTCAAGTTGGAATATAATTGGTGTCTTTATTGAAACTATTTTAGCAAACACACTTTCTGCTTTAAAAGGAGAATTGCGGGTTACTGAAAGATATGATAGCAAAGATATGTGTGCACCCTATAATATATTGTATAAGCTGTTTGACTGAGAGCTCTAGAGAGCTGATGTGTGAAATGAAAACGAAGATTTAAACAAGTATGTTTACTCATAAATTCATTCTATGCTAACAGGTTCCTTTTTTCAAAATGCAGTTCAGCCAAACAAAACATCGATTTGTAACTGTATCTTTAACTGAAAGAGTACCTAAAATGAGCATTGGTCATCCAGAAAGAAAGTCTGGAAAATTAATGGTAAATGAAGAAACAGTCAATGTGTGTGCACTGTAAAGACAGATAACTTGCAAAAATAATGGTACATCAAGAGGTAAAAATGAAGAAGTAGGGAAAAGTTACTGAAAGTATTATTAAATCTAAATGCTCATAAATCTCCTGGTCCTGATAGACTTAATTCTAGGGCCTTGAAAGAAGTGGTTGTTAAACAGCAGATGCATTAGTTTTAATTTTCTAAAATGGTCTAGCTTCTGGAAAGGTCCCATCAGATTGGAAAATAGTGAACATGCAATTTGAGAAAGGAGGAACTAGATGGCCGAACATCTGTCATAAGGAAAATCTATTAGAATCTATCAACATGGATGCTATAGCAGGGTAGTTAGAAAATCTTAATGCAGTTGGGCAAAGTCCGTGTGGTTTTGCGATGGGGAAATAGTATTTAACTAAGTTTTTACAATTCTTTGAGGAGGGGATGTTTCTATCAGAAGGATGTTGTGAAACTAGGAGATGTTCAGAAAAAATTTACAAGGTTGTTGCCAGGGTTGAAAGAGTTGGGCTATAGGGAGAGGTTGAATAGGTTGGGGCTGTTTTCCCTGGAGCATCAAAGGAGGTTGAGGGATGACCTTTTATAAGAGGTTTATAAAATCATGAGGCGTATTTAGGATAAATAGACAAGGTATTTTCCCTGGAGGGGGGAATCCAGAACTAGAGGGGATAGGTGTAGGGTGAGAGGGGAAAGATATAAAAGAGACCTAATGGGCAACTTTTTCATGCAGAGGGTGGTGCATGAATGAAATGAGCTGCCAGAGGAAGTGGTGGAGGCTGGTACAATTGCAACATTTAAAAATCATCTGAATAGGTACATGAATAGGAAGGGTTTGAAGGGATATGGGCTGGATGCTGGCAGTTGGGACTAGATTAGGTCGGGATATCTGGTCGGCATGAATGTGTTGGACCGAAGGGTCTGTTTCCGTGCTGCATATCTCTATGACCTTATCCAAGTTTTCATGCTTAAAAGTGCAAATGTAAATAGTGAATGGAAAGAAACAATTGAGCATCATCTTAGTTGAGGCCAATTCTGCCCTCCACTAATGTCTAGAGTGGCTTAATCATAGTAGGATTCTCTGGCTAGTTTTCTCCTCAGTCCCAATCTGGTGGTGGGAGAGAATGGGGGAACGACAGGGTTGGAGGAGGAGGAGGACGCTGAAGCCAGTTGTTTCTTCATCTCTGCCATGTGTGTCTCAGTTCTTCACTGGGTTTATGCTGGATTTTGATTCACCTTGGAGATTTGGTGAAGTTTTGTTTTGTTCTGAGATCCAGAACACACTGTTAACTGCTTCGAGTGTGACAAATGGAAACTTGTGTTAGATTTGGATTTCCAGAAGGTACCTCACAAAAGGTTATGTGATATGAGCCGACAGTATTGGAGGTAGTATGTTGGCATGGATAGAGAATTGGCAAATGGGCAGGAAACGGTGAGTGGTTATGAAGAATTCTTTTTCAGGATGGAGACCTGTGACCAGTGGAATTTGACACAGATCAGTGCTGGGACTGCAACTGTTTACAATACACATTAATGCCATGGAGAAAAGAAGCGAATATACTGTAGCCAGATTTGCAGATGACATAAAAATAGGCTAAAAGGCAGGTTGAGAGGGGTACAAACGGTTGAGAGGGGTACAAACAGTTGAGAGAAATAGACAGACGTTTCTGCAGCCAGCAGCGAAAAATTAGAATGACGTGTTGCCTCCCTGGTGCCAGATCAAGAGTACCTCAGTGAGGGTGCAGAATGTTCTCAAAGAGGAGAGGGACTAGCAGAGGAGGTCATTGTACACATTGGAACTAATGACATAGAAAGGGAAAAGGATGAGATTCTGAAGAGAGAATATAGAAGGTTAGGTAGGAATTTAAAAGGACATCCTCAAGGGTAGTAATATCTGGATTACTTCTGGTATAGGAGGGTATGTGTGGTTGAGGAGCTGGTGCAGTGGAGAAGGGTTCACATTTCTAGCTCATTGGAATCTGTTATGGGGTAGAAGTGACTTGAAGAAGGACAGATTGCACCTAAATTGGAAGGGGACTGATGTACTGGCAGGAAGATTTGCTAGAGCTGCTCAGGAGGATTTAAACCAGGGAGATAGTGAGGAAAGAGATCAATCTGAGACTGGTACAGTTGGGAAAAGGAGTGAGTCAAACAGTCAGCACAGGCAGAAACGAAGCAGAGAACAAGGTAGGACTGATTTATTTCAATGCAAGAGGCTAACAGGGAAGGCAGATGAACTCAGGGCAAGGTTCACAACATGGGACTGGGATATCATAGCAATTACAGAAACATGGCTCAGGGATGTACAGGACAGACAGCTTAATGTTCCAGGATACAAATGCTATAGAAAGGATAGGGGTGGGGGGACAAGGGAGGAGGGGAAGTGGCATTTTTGATAAGGGATAGCATTACTGCTGTACTTAGGTAGGATATTCTTGGGAATACATCCAGGGAAGCTATATGGGTGGAACTGCGAAATAAGAAAGGAATGATCGCTTGTATTATAGACCCCATAATAGTCAGTGGGAAATTGAGAAACAAATTTGTAATGAGATGTCAGTTATTTGTAAGAATAATAAGGTGTTACGGTAGGGGAGTTTAACTTTCCAAACATAGACTGGAACTACCATAGTGTTAAGGGTTTCAATGGATAGGAATTTGTTAAATGTGGACAAGAACATTTTCTGAGTCAGTGTGTGGATGTACTTAATAGAGAACGTGCAAAACTTGACCTACTCTTGGAAAGTAAAGCAGGGCAGGTGACTGAGGTGTCATTGGGGGAGCACTTTGGAGCCAGCAACCATGATTCTATTGGTTTTGAAATAGTGATGGAAAAGAATAGACTGGATCCAACAGTTGAAATTCTAAATTGGAGAAAGGCTAATTTTGATGGTATTAGGCAAGAACTTTCAAATGCTGATTGGGGGCAGATGTTCGCAGATGAGGGGACAGCTGGAAAATGGGAAGCGTTCAGAAATGAGATAACGAGAGTCCAGAGAAAGTATCTTCCTGTTAGAGTGAAAGGAAAGGCTGATAGGTGTAGGGAATGCTGGATAACTAGAGAAATTGAGTTTTTGGTTAAGAAAAAGAAGGAAGCATATGTCAGGTATAGACAAGGACAGATTGAACGAATCCTTAGACTATAAACGCGGTAGGAGTATACTTAAGAGGGAAATCAGGAGGGCAAAAATGGGACATGAGATAGCTTTGACAAATAGGATTAAGGAGAATCCAAAGGAATTTTATAAATGCATTAAGGACAAAAGGGTAACTATGGAGAGAATAGGGTCCCTCAGAAGATCAGCAAGGTAGCCTGTGTGTGGAGCCCAGGAGATGGGCTGATACTAAATGAGTCTTTTGCATCAGTGTTTACTGTGGAGAAGGACATGGAAGATATAGAATGTGGGGAAATGAATGGTGACATCTTGAAATGTGTCGATATTACAGAGGAGGAAGTGCTGGATGTCTTGAAATGCATAAGTGGATAAAACCCCAAGACCTGATCAGGTGTACCCTAGGCCTCTGTGGGAGGCTAGGGAAGAGATTGCTGGGCCCCTTGGTGAGATGTTTGTTTCTTTGATAGTCACCGGTGAAGTGCCGGAAGACCAGAGGTTGGCTAACGTGGTGCCACTGTTTAAGAAAGGTGGCAAGGACAAGCCAGGAAATTATAGACTGGTGAGCCTGATGTCAGTGATGTCAGGTTGTTGGAGAGACTTCTGAAGGACAGGATTTACATGTATTTGGAAAGACAAGGACTGATTAGGGATAGTCAACATGGCTTTGTGCGTGGGAAATCATGTCTCACAAACTTGAATGAGTTTTTTTGAAGAAGTAACAAAGAGGATCGATGAGGGCAGAGCGGTTGACGTGATCTAAATGGACTTCAGTAAGGCATTCAATAAAATTCCTCAAGGGAGACTGGTTGGCAAGGTTAGATCTCACGGAATATAGGCAGACTCTTTGTGTATGTTTAATGCTCCAATGATAACCTTTGGTTCTCCTACTGATCAAGTATTATGGGGAAAGCGAAGGAAAATGGACTTGAGTGTCAGATCTGTCATGATCCTATTGAATGTCTGAAGGGGCCAAAAAGCCTGCACTTGTTCCTATTTCATATGGTCTTATGGCCTATTTGTGACACTTTGTCAAGTGATTACAGCATCCTCGAGAATTCAACACCTTTCTCAGCTGTGAACTCTGGACTATGCCTTCCACTTTACAAAGGTGATTAGACTGCTGTGCAAAACTTAGTGTTCTCAATCTATATATTTTTGTACGCACTGTATCCTAAGGCACATACTACATTTTGATTGAGAGGTTAAGAAAGCTTTCAGCTACCTCGCTTAAGCCTAAGCCGTTGAATACATTTTTAGGAGTTTGCTGGCATAACTGAAATGTTTCCATTCCGGGCAGGAGTGTTTTCCCAGGAAAGCCTGGCTAAAATTGAAAACTGCTGGAAAAGCGCAGCAGGTCAGGCAACATCCAAGGAGCAGGAGAATCGACGTTTCGGGCATGAGCCCTTCTTCAAACGTCGATTCTCCTGTTCCTTGGATGCTGCCTGACCCGCTGTGCTTTTCCAGCAACACATTTTCAGCTCTGATCTCCAGCATCTGCAGTCCTCACTTTCTCCTCTAAAATTGAAAACTTACTACTTGAGGTGTTTGTGCCAACTTTGCATAATTGCAAACTCCATAAAGGAGAAAATAGTTGTCTTAAATCAAGCATTAACCATTTTAATTCAGTTGCATGCCCAACCATGTACTGTGTTTGCCCAACCTTTGCTGAACAATATGTTTTGATAATTAGGCAATGACTTTTTTAAGTGTTAAGATCATTCAATGATTTTTTTCAACAACTTGTAACACTAATTTATTCTTTCTGCCACGATCTGTCAGAGGAAGAAAGAGAATCTAAAACATCAGTTAGTCAGCAAGAGGTGTTAGAGCAAAACCCTGAGAAAGACACCATTATAAACCAGTTAGGTAAGGTTAATTGGATAGATTGACCTCTAAATAGATTATACAAGTAGCAATCAACACCTAGATACTAGTGTATAATTTTGCAATGCCACTACATTATAGGTAAAATAAGCAACCTAATGAATGGTAATTTCTTATTTCTACTGTTCTCGATATATTGTTGTCGACTTAAATGAGGTTAAAATACAAAATTTGGTCTTCAAATTGTGTTTTGGAAATTTACTCCATGAATGTTTAATTTTCTCGCTACTAAAGTTTTGATTTTCATGATATTAATTCTTTGGATATTTTAGCCGCGGTTGCAACCTGATTAAAATAAACAGTTTAGTATGTATGTCGTCAACATGTATGTTAGTATGAACAGCAAAATAAAAAGCCTGTATTTATAAAAACATTGACTTCTTTCCATATGAATTATGGGTTTCTAAATTGTGTATCACAAGTTCTGAGACCACAGTGGTAACCATTTTTTGGGCACTCTGGCAAGGGCAGCCCTGAATTTGATCTCATGACATGCATGCACAGTTCAACGATTGAGCAACACTTGCTGAACAATCCTGAATGTGCCAATAGCTACAATATCCACCAATTAAGATGATCAGCCTGACTTGTAATGTAACTTATTTACACTTGCCAGACACAGCATCCATTTGCAGGGACCCCATTTTCAACAAAGAGAAGAAATATATTTAAATCTTATATTTATTTTGAAATAACTGGATGATGGGGGAGATTATAGTTGCCTGTTGCTTTCTATTAACCAATGCCTCTGTCAATTTGAATTAACTTGCCAAACAACATTTTCTGCTATAGTGTAAATTGTTGTCCAAGACAAAAAACTTCGGCAACATGTCTGCTCCTCTACCCACATTGTGGCTGTTATGTATTAATCAAATGCACAAAACGTTGCTACTGCCACAATATCTTGACTCATTGCATCAAGTATGTTTTAAACTATTTCTTTTCTTAGTAACAGTTGTAACCATGATCATTGGGCAAAGAATTGCGGTTCTATTGCTCTGTAAGGATCTTTGGTAAATTTTTGCATTGCATGTTGTCATAGTAGTAGCGGTGGAAGAAGAGGATTTTGACATGTGGTGCCAGTCAAGAAGGCTGCTTTACCTTGGATGGTGTAAAGCTTCTTGAATGTTGTTGGAGCTGAACCCATTCAGGCAAGTGGTAAACATTCTATCACAGTCCTGACTTGTGCCTGGAGATGGTGGACAGGCTCTGGGGAGTCAGGAGGTGAATTATTTGCTACAGTATTCCTGTCCATTGACCTGCTCTTGTAGTTATTGTCAAGTCTAGTTGAGTTTCTGGTCAATGGTAACCTCTCCCAGGACATTGATCGTGGATGATTCAATGATGGTAACCCCATTGAATATCGTGGGGAGATGGTTAGATTGTTTCTTATTGGAGATGGTTATTGAATAGCTTTTGTGTGGCATGGCTGTTACTCATCATTTGCCAACCGAAGCCTGGATATTGTCCACATTATCTTGCATTTGAATATGAACAGCTTCAGTATCTGAGGAACTGTGATTGGTGCTGAACATTGTGCATTTATCAGCAAACACCTCCACTCCTGACCTTATAATGGAGGAAACTTGCTTGATGAAGCAGCTGAAGGTGGTTGGGCCTCTGTACCTACCCTGAAGAACACTTGCAGAGATGTCCTGGAGCTTAGATGACTGACATCCAACAATCATGACCAACTTTCTATGTACCAGATTTGACTCCTACCAACAGAGTTTGCCCCGATTTCCTCTGAATCAAGTTTTTCTAGGGGTCCTTGATGCCACATTAGTTTGACTGCAGCCTCAATGTCAAGGCTGCCACTCTCACCTAACCTCTGAAATTCAGCTTTTTATCAGTGTTTGAATCAAGACTGTAATAGCAGCTAGATGGCGGAACCCAAATTTGGCAACACTGGTTTGGTTATTGTTGAGTCAGATGCTTTTTGATAGCACTATTGATGTCATCTTCCATCACTTTACTGATGATCAAGAGTACACTGATGGGTGATATTGGCTGGGTGAGACTTGTCCTGTTTTGTGTACAGGGTATATCTAGACAATTTTCCATATTGTTGGGTAGCTGCCAATATTGTAATTGTACTGGAATAGTTTGCACAGGGAATATCAAGAAGCAGTTAGATTGTTTTTTTATATTGGGAATGGTTATTGCTGACTCATTGGCCTTATAAACTTTCAGCTTGATCCTGTCTTCTTAGCACCTTGCCATATGACTGTGCAAACTGGATGATTTATTTAAGAAAAGAGGCTTAACAGGTTTCACCTTTGCTGTCTGTTGTATATTATGGCAGTATCCTGGCAGGATAAAATTGAGAGTGTAGCAATCCGTTCAAAGGCAGTGCTCCCAAGTAGCCTGGCATTAATTAAGACAGGCAGCTTAATTGGCTTGGGTACTTCTGCAAGATGAAAGACAATTGCATACCAAAGACTTCCTGTTAAGTCATAGAGTCATAGAGATGCACAGCACGGAAACAGACCCTTCGGTCCAACTTGCCCATGCCGACCAGATATTCTAACCTAATCTAGTCCCATTTACCAGCACTTGGCCCATATCTCATTGTCCGTGTTTGGAGCTAGAGATTCAGTAGAATGCCCAAAGGTTTATTTTAGATGCTTTCAGGTGTGGTATCGATTATTGTGGTTGGAAATCAGCAGTTGATCACTGAGTGAAATGGTGACATGTCCTAAGGGTTGGCATGCACCCCCACAATGACTGATGCTACAGCAGATTGGGAACAGACTCCGACACAGAGCCAAAATAACGACACTTCATAGCTTCATGTTTGATATTTCTGGCAAATACTACCTCTTGAGAATTGGCCTCTTCAACCAATGACAAATGTGCACTATATGAAGACTCCCATCTAAAATGGAGTCGTTTACTGTGTGTGCATTGTCTTTTTTAAACAATGAATTGCCTTAAACGAGAGTAGAACAAACATTTTTTGGAAGAAGTCTTGCACAGAAGGTTGCAACCTTTGTTTTCAGACTCTTGGATATGGCAGAGTCGAAGAGTGTGGTGCTGGAAAAGTACAGCTGGTTAGGCAGCAGGTGAATCGATGTTTCAGGCATAAACCCTTCATCGGGAATGAGGCTTGTGGGCCAAGGGGTCCAAGGGAGCTGAGAGATAATTGGGAGGAGATGGGGCTGGGGGGGGAAGGCACTTGGGAATGTGATAGGTCAATGAAGGTGGGGGTGAAAGTGATAGATCGGAAAGGATGGTCGAGCAGATAGGTGGGAAGGAAGATAGGTAGGATCATTCAAGAGGGTGATGCTGAGTTGGAAGGTTGGGACTGGGATAAGGTGAGGGGGAGGGAAATGGGGAAACTGGTGAAGTCCACATTGATCCTGTGTGGTTGGAGGGTCCCAAGGTGGAAAATGAGGCGGTTTTCTTTCAGGCATTGGGTGGTTAGGGTTTGGCGATGAAGGAACCCCAGGATCTGCATGTCTTTGGCGGAGTGGGAGGTGGAGTTAGTCTTCAGCAACAGAGTGGTGAGGTTGTCACTGCGGGTGTCCCAGAGATGTTCTCTGAAATGATCTCATGTTGGCACCTTCTCCACAATGTAGAGGAGACCACATTGGGTGCAACGGATGCAGTAGATGGCATGTGTGGAAATACAGGTAAATTTTGGTCGGATGTGGAAGGATCTTTGGGGTCTTGGAGGTGAGGGGGAGGTGTGGGCGCAGGTTTTGCACTTCTTGCGATGGCAGGGGAGGGTGAATTGGTGGGGGGTGTGGGACTTGTGGAGGGAATGGTCTTTCTGAAATGCAGATAAAGATGGGGAGGGAAGTATATCTCTGGTGGTGGGATCTGTTTGTCAGTTGCGGAAATGGCGGAGGATGATGCATTGTATCTGGAACTTGGAGGAGTGGAAGGTGAGGACCAGGGGTGGGGTTCAAGGGCGGAGGTGCGAGAAGTGGAGGAGATGTGCTGAGGGCATCGTCGACCACATGGGAGGGGAAATTGCGATCTTTGGAGAAGGAGGCCATCTTTGACATTCTGTGGTGGAATTGGTCCTCTTGGGAGCAGTTGAGGCAGAGGAATTGGCAATGAGGAATTTTTTTTAACAAGAGGCTTGGTTGGAGGAGGTGTAGTCCAAGTAGCTGTGGGAGTTGGTGGGTTTGTGGTGGATGTCTGTGTTGAGTTAGTCGCTGGAAATGGAGGTGGAGAGGTCCAGGAAGCGGAGGGAGGCATCTGAGATGGTCCAGGTGAACTCTAGGTCAGAGTGGAAGGTGTTGGTGAAGTTGATGAACTGCTCAGTTCCCTCGTGGAAGGACAAGGTAGCACCGATACAGTTATCGATATAGCAGAGGAAAAGCTGGGGAACCAGCAGCACCACATTCTTTGATTCTGATTTCCATCATCTACAGTCCTCACTTTCTTAGATCTTGGATTTGGCAGTGATAGAAGCAGGTAATGTGCATAAAAATAAAGTGCATCACACTCTGATGAGCCGTGGTGATCTTCTCCACTTTTGGCAGGAAAATGGAAATCGTTTTTGTGGGTTCTTTTACATTTGAGAAAACGGTCAATGTTTTTAATTCTATACAGAATACTGTCAGATACCCCAAAATCTATAAATCATTCACAATTTGATGTGACATCTTGTCCTTCTGGGTGCTTTTAAAACTCATACGTTATTTAAATTATGGCTTTTCAATAATTTAGCTGTAATTTTGATTTTGGATTTGAAATTGAAAGTGTAACCGGTGATTCAAACATCTCACTGTAGTGTACCATGTTTTTTATTTGCAGATGAGTCGGATGCCGAAGCGGGTAAGTACTAATGTTTCAGCATTGGCTGCTACTGTCTGCTTTAGAACTGAAAGTAATTGGTGAACTGATGACCAGACGAAGGAGCAGCATTCCAAAAGCATGATTTCAAACAAATCTGTTGGACTATAACCTGGTGTTATGTGACTTCTGAACTGGTAAATAAGGTCATTGATCCAAATGTCTAATATCTTGCTATTTGAGTAGACCAAAGGAAACACAACCATAATGAAAACAAATCGGCCTTTTAAGTTTCACTGTTTTAAATTTGAAGTCTTATAATTTAAACTCAAGTCACAATGTTAATTTCTTTATTTGAAACTTTAACCAATAATGGAACAGGAGAACACGGAGTAACTCCAGAAGCTTTTCTTAGAGTATAAATAATACCAATGAAAACAGGGTAGCAACTTTACAGGCATACTACTGATCTTGTGTTCTGGTTCAGCTTAGGGTGCAAGTTGACAGAGTCTCTGGTCTTTCTCCCAATTCTGATTGGAAGCAGGCTAACTTCAAACTTAATGTCGGAGCAAATTACTGCAGATGCTGGAATCTGTATTGTGGCTCCTCTATACTTTCCAATCAGGACACTGCAAAGATGGCTTAGATGTCCACATCCATCCTGCCTGTCCTGCTTCGACCCTTAGATGTTAAGGCCAAGGATGTCACTACCGAGTAAACTTCCTCCACCCATATACACAACTGGGGAGCTGACTGAAAGGCATCAGGAGGGAAAGGAAGAGAAAAATATGCTGAGAGCATGTTAGTGGCATAAGCCACACTTTTGTGACCAATTCACGGGTGCATTACAGATGTTTGGTTTTCACCATTCATGTGGTTGTTCATGTCTCTGTGTAGGGTCCAGATGCTTCAGTGCATCATCCAGCATCACTTCTTAGACAATATTAAAGGACAGGGGTGTTCACTAAGTGCCTAATTCATTATGTTAGACCATGGGAGTAATGCGTATGTATGGCATTGAGTCATTCTGCCACATTCGGCCTCTTGTTCAATATTTCCTACTGTTCAGGTGGCTGTGGGCGCAGGAATTTAGACCTTGTTGAAATCTCCGATAGTCACTGCCAGGGAGGTACAACAGGCACGCAGTCAATGCCACAGGACAGCCATTGAGTAGGCATCCAGCATGACTGTGTTGTGAATAGTGCATGTTCCTCCCTGTGAAAACCTAGTGACCAGTGGTTGCGACAGTCCAATCCTCCACACCTTGGTACACTCACTGTCCACAGTGAATGTAGTGGTGGCCGTTTGCTTCCCCAGTATGCACTTCCCATTTGCTACATAAGGTGACAGCAAGGAGTCTACTGCTGGTGTTCTACAGCTTCAGCCTGAATATGCTAGTCAGTGCCCAAACATTACCATCCCCTTCCTAGATGCCCGAACCTCCACAAGTCCCAACCCAAGCCAGCCACATGTATGTACAAGTGTCATATCTCTCTCTTCTGTCTCTCTCCCTCTCATATTTACTGGCTCTCCTCTTTTTTTTTCTCTCATTTCTATGCTTCGCCCTCACCTACCCCTTTCACTGGATTATTGTGTCTCATCTCCTCAAGCGACTTGACTGGCCTCAGTGGAGACAAAGGACTGATTGTTACCCACTCACTGGGGTGTAGAGGCACTGACCCTGATGTGTGAAACTGCATTGACCGTATGATTGACTGTGGTCAGAGTCCAGAACTGGTATTGGAGCCTGTTTGACTAATCATATCGGGCCCCCGACTGACAGCTGCTACTCTGAACTTCACAAGGGCTTTGGGACATGGCTTGCTGTTTGATACATATGCAGTATGTTCGACCTATCGGCTGCTGTCACATGGTTCACATATGGTACTGACTGCACCAACTGGTACTGGATGGCAAAAACATGCAGGCATACCAATAGGTGTCAGATGAATGCTCATTAAGACAGCAAGTGAGCAGCTTGGTCCAAGTCTGGGCTGGATGCCTGACCCTGTATGATAACTGCAGCTGATGCAGCCTGGTAGACAAGTCTGTGTTACCAGGAGAAAATTGATTATGTGCACCATGCAAGTTGTTTGGAGGAAGTGATGTGCTGAATCTACTTGTTACCTGCTCTGGTTTCCTTGTTGGATTTTCCCAATGGTTAGTTTGGCTCAGTTTGGTAGGATTTGTAGCAGAATATTCATGAGGTGAGTTGGGCAACCAACAGGGAGCTTAATCACCCATCAGTTAGCAACTCGCCACTGCTTTGCAAAAATCTTGCCATGCCCCACATAAAAAGCATAAAAGACAGACTGAGTGAGATGATCGCTACATCGAGATCAGCCTTGGCGCATTTCTCATCCAATTCTGCTATTGTTTATGTTGCTCATTTCCATAAGATTCCATGCATTGCGTTACAAATCAGCCCTACTCATAAAACAGGACACATGCTGAGACTGAAGTAATGGGCCTGGCAAACTTTCACCAATTGTACCCATTGTGATTGCATCCATGTTTAATTTTGAACAAAGGCACTGGAGAAGATGTATTAAAAAGAGAACTTGGGCAGTATGATTTAATTAACTAGCGTATGCTGGTTTGGCATAGCTTTTTCAAGTAATTTTTATTCTAACATATCAAGTTACCTTACAGGTGGAGAGTTGAATATTTGTTAGAAAGGTTTTGTTTGTGACAAATCCATTTTTAGCTGTATTAATAAAACTGGACCTGCTTAACAATTATTAAATGCATCTTGGAGTACTTTTAATGCAAGGGAAAAAGTAAGCAATTATTTTCTGTTTATTATGCTGGTTGATGGAAACTATTATGTCATGAAACTATTATGCAAATTGGTTTGAACAGAAGTTTGAAGTGTAACTCCACTTATAAAAGCTCAGTCAATTTCAAGCATAAATTGCACCCTGATTTCTAATACAGAAATTCCACCTCCAGAAGTAATTCACTGTATATGAAGCATTAGACATATTTCTTGTAGATGTGATGAGAGACTATTGAAATACAATTAGTTTCTTTACATTTCTGAAAGGGAATTGATGGAAAACATACATGCTTTTGACATTCTGCCCAGCAATGAAATTCCTCTAAGGGTTATCAATGAATTATCTCTTCTATCTTCTCTCTCTCTCTCATTTGACTCATGAGAAAGAGTAATTTTCTTGAATAATGTTTACTGTGCAACTAATTTTAAAATTTGATGAACAGTGACATTGCTACTATGTCACCTCCTCCACCCACATCACCACCATAGTGGGATTCATGCATCACTGATTCTGTCTTTACCTATGATTTTCTGATCATAGCTATGATCGAGGATACCAACATCAGATCTGACACCAAGATCGTGGATACACAGCTGTAGTGGTTCCCACCCTCCGACATGGCTGTGAGAGGTGGACTGTCTACAGCAGACACCTCAAGACACTGGAGCAGTACCACCAATGCTGTCTGCACAAGATCCTGCGAATCTGCTAGAAAGAAAGACACGCCAACATCAACGTCCTTGACCAGGCCAACATCCCCAGCATCAAGGCACTGAGCACTCTCAATTGGCTACAATGGGCTGGACACAAGATCCACATGATCGACATGAGACCCCTCTAAAGCAGGTGTTCTACTCCCAGCTTTAAAATGGCAGGTGAGCCCCAGGTGGACAGAGGAAGTGATACCTTCAAGGCCTCGCTGGCAAAGTGCAGCATTCCCACCGACACCTGGGTATAACTGGCCCAAAACCATCCAAAGTGGAGGAGGAGCATCCAGGAAGGCATTGAGCACCTCGAGACATGCCATCAGGAAAATGGGGAAGCCAGATAAAAACAGCAAAAGGAGTGTACTGCCACACCAACATCTGATCCACCTCTTCCCGTGCCTACCACCTGGCCCAAGAGTAACAGAGCCTGGGGAAGCTCAATATGTCTGTATATCCACCTATGGTCTCACACTGAGAGTGGAGAATCATCCTCGTCTGCGAGGGGCTGCACATGATGATGAGTCTGTAATGCATTCTGTTCCCTTCCCTCCCCAGAGCATACAAAAACACCTTCCACAAGTTCCCACCTGCCTTAGCTCTGAAACTACGTATTTCTTCACCTTCTTTCTATTTCCTCCTCTTGGCTTCCTAAAGCTCATGTTTGCCAGACCAAGGCCTACTGCTTTTTTGCACTTAACTGCTGACTACTCAACCTCCCTTACTGACTTCCATTCTTGATAACATTTGAAATGGTTTCCCCTCCTCAAGTACTTTGCTGCTTGCTTTCAAATGCTATCATCTCTATTCCTCAAAAGAAAACCTTCAATCTCTGGCCTTGCAAAGCATCCACCCATTTGTAAGTTTTCTTTCTTCTCAAGCGTGTTTGTTGTCTCTCAAATCTGTGTTCATCTTCACTTTTCTGCTTTCTATTCAAGTTTCTGTGCTTAACCAATGTAACAACTTTTGTGTCTGCTGTGCACATGAAAATTGGTGCTCGTTTTTTTGTGCTCTCAGCAGATGTTTTCATGCTCAGCCACTGCCGCCTTTGTGTATATCTCTCCCAGCTGAGAGGAGCTGTCCTTGCTTGGTTCCACTATTACCTCTCCAATGTTAGTAATGCAAATTTTATAACATTTTCACAGATTTTAAGTTGAGAGGAATATTTTGTTTATTAATAAATATACATTATTTGGACTAACCCTAAGATCACCATAAAATGCACTCCAGAAAAGGTGATCCTTTTGAAAGTTGCAAAGGGATTTTATGTGCCTTAAACTTTAAAGAAGCTGGATCCATTCTTTGTGCTCAACTTTCTTTGAATGTTTCTCATGATGGCATCCAAGCGATACTACATAAATTCTCAGCTGCCATAAGGTAACAATAATAAGCTCTGAATGCCAGTAAGAATCCTAATGCAAAAGTTCTAAAAATTAAGTGAAAATCAATATTGTTAATAGAATTAAATTTGTAGCTGTAACAATATAATACAGTCATTGTATTAATGTGACAAAAGGTGGAATTTTCCCATCCCTTCAGGTGGTGAAAAGGGGAAGTAACTTGCTCTAGTGAGATCTCCCTTTTCATTACCTCACTGATTAAATTCTAGGCAAAAAGATCCTCTGGGGCCTCGTTCACCATTCCAGTGGTTAAGGCCTTTAGATTGTCAATGAATAGCCATTTAATCTCAACTTGCCACTGCCAAGATCACCTGACTTCCCTGCAAGTTAGAAAAATCAGGGTGTCTTTTCTTGCAGCTTGATTGTACAATCTTCATTTGCAGGAAATAGGTGACATGGAAGATCGCAAGGCACTGGCCTCGAAAAGCCACCCCCTATCTGCTATGATTTACACCCCCCCTCCCCCGAAAAGAAGCAAAACAAGAAAAAAACACTTACTGAAGAACCTTCTGGCCAGAAGGACTCTACTATTGAGGCCTATGATAGATCAAGAAGCGCTCCAGTCAGATCTCTTAAATTGATAGGTTTGTGCCCCAGCAAGCTATCTACAGTTTGCCAGTAATCAGAGAATTACAATATAAGAAAATCCCTTAATTGTAGTATAGCTTATGTCATTCTTCCAACTTTTTTGGAGATTTGTCCATGTGTACTTAATTGATATTTTTAAAAATAAAAGCAAATAAATATGCATTCCGTACAAAGCAAGGATAGGTATATTTTGCTCTGATATAAGATATTTTCTAATCAATCTGTTCAGAGATGTAGTAACACATCTTGGAGGGGGTGGGAGTTGAACCTGTCCAGGGGTAGAGATGCTACCACTGTGTCAAAAGATCCCTTTTGATTACAGCTAAATGTCTCAACCACTGGCTATGTATTTCTCCATTTTTATGTTTTTCATATTCAGGAATAGAAATGTCTGTGCTAAAATTGTTAGACTAGTCTTTAAGAATACATCACTGTTCTCAGAGGGCTAAATCCTTAAATTTATTCCACTGCATTTATTTTAAAACATCCCATTCACCCAATCCACACAGACTGGATAGATGCAGTCATGTTTTCGTACAACAGTAGTTTTTGTTTCAGCACTTTGTCTGTTGAAGATAATGTTTGACTCATTCCTTTACCGATATTACACATCCTCATGATTGCGTCAATATTTTCAGAACTTGAAGCTGCCCACAATTCCATTGAGAGGAAACATACAGCAGAGGTGAATGGAGAGATTCTTGATGAACTTTCCACCCAAGTTGCACAAAGGTTTGATGTCTTTACATTTAATTATTGTTAGCATAGCTGATAAATCCTCTTTCATGTGGCATGTGCAGTTATTAAAAACTTAATTAATGGGATGTGGGGATTGCTAGTTAAACCAGCATTTATTGCCCATCCTTAATTACTGTTAAAGTGGTGGTCAGCTGCCTTCTTCATCTGCTGCTGTCCATTAGGTGCATGCCTAATCCTGTTATGGAGGAAGTTCCAGGAATTTGACTCAAAGTCAGTGAAGGAACAGTGGTAGATTTTCAATCAGGACAATGTGTGACTTGACGGGGAACTTGCAGTTAGTGATGTTCTCATGCATCTGGGGGTCTTTCCCTTCTAAGTGGAGAGAGGTTGTGGGTTTGGAAGGTGCTGTCAAAGAAACCGTGATGAGCTGCTGCAGTTCACCTTGCAGATGGTACACACTGCTACCACTGTGCATTGGTAGTGAAGGGAGTGAATATTGAATGTGGTGAACAAGGTTCCATCAAGTAGGCTCCTTTGTCTTGGATGGTGTTTGGCTTCTTGAGTGTTGGAGCTGCACTCATCTAGGCAGATGAATATTTCTTCTGTCTCCTGGCATATGTCTTTTAAATCATGGGCAGACTTTGGAGAGTTGAGAGTTGAGTTCCATGCCTCTCACTTCCTAGCTTCTGAATTGTTCTTGTATCTGCTGTATTTATACAGCTGAATTAGTTCAATTTCTAGTTAATGGTAAACCCCATGATACTGAATAGTGAGGCTTTCAGCAATAGTAATGCCAATGAATGTCAAAGGGAGATGGGCAGATTCATTCTTGTTCAAGATGATTATTTCCTGATTTTGCTAGATATCTCACACAAGTGTAATTTTAGACTAAAATAAAACTAAGGACGACTGATGCTGGAAACTGAAACAAAAGCAGCAATTGCTGGAGAAACTGAGTGGGTCTGGCAGCATCTGTTGGAGAGAAAGCAAAGTTAACATTTCTGATCTGGTGGCCATTCTTTTGGACTAATAGTAGCTAATAGATGCCTCGAGCAACTGTTTGTGTGGAGTTTGTATATTCTCCCAGTGTCTGCGTGAATTATGTCTGGGTGCTCTGGTTTCCTCCCACAATCCAAAGATGTGCAGGTTAGGTGAATTGGCCATGCTAAATTGCTCATAATGTTCAGGACGTGTAGGTTAGGTGCATGAGTCAGGGGTAAATATAAGATAATAAGGTAGGAGAATGGTCTGTATGGGTTACTCTTAGGAGGATCGGTATGGACTTGTTGGGCCAAAGGAACTTGTTAGCACGCTGTAGGGTTTCTATGAAAAGGCAGTACATTTTCTGAAGACAGCAGTGGGGAGGGGAACACAAAGTGGAGTAAGCAAGTGAATAGGTGGAGATCACCATCTAGTCACTTATTCTTTACCCCACCTACCTCCATGTCTTCTGCATATGTATCTCCTTTTCCTAGCCACTAGTAGTTCTTAAAAACAGTCAGCAGACCTGAAACAATAATTCTGCTTCATCTCTGCAGATGCTGCCAGACCAGATGAATTCCTTGAGCAATTTCTGTTCCTGTTTAGAATTTTAGCATTCATGTGGATAAGATAGGAGCGCAGAGTCACAAGCTGAAGCAGGAGAGATCAAAAGGCACAGATAAGGAAGCTGAAATAGCTTTATCAAAAACTTTTTTTTTTGATCAGATAAGTGAGACAGAGTAGGAGCCAAATGTTAAAAATGTAAGTATCCTTAGCTCTGCTAAGCTTATTGAGCTACAGCAGAAAGATGAGAATTTAAAGCGGTTGTATCAAAGGCTTATACGTGGAAGGAGAATGAATGCATCCCTGTGTGTTATTACTTAACAAATGATGTCTTAATGAGGAAATAAAGGCCATCTCACATTCAAGCAAATGAGAAATGGGCAGAAGTTCATCAAACTGTTTTGCCAGTAGGGTATAGAAAGGAGGTGCTGCGACTGGAGCATGAGCTACCACTAAGAGATCATTTAGGAATGAGAAAAACACATGCTAAAATACAAAGACATTTTTACTGGCCTGGACTGCACAAGGATATAGTTCAATTTTGCCTGACATGTCATACATGTCAGCTAATCAGAAAACCACAGGCAGTAATAATACCTGGCACTTTTAATACCTATTCCAGCATTTGAGGAACCTTTCACAAGAGTCTTGATTGATTGCATAGGTCCCCTACCTCAAAAAGTGGGGATAAGTATTTATTAACAATAATGGATGTATAAACTAGATTTCCTGAGACAATCCCATTATGCAACATCACAGCTAAAAGAGTTGTAGAAGAATTACTCATATTTTTACTAGATATGGACTACGAGTAGAGATACAGTCAGATCAAGGGTCAGACTTCACATCCAAACTATTCAAGGAGGTTATGGATAGCTTAGGAATAAAACAATTTAAATCTACTACATACCATCCAGAATCGCAGTGAGCGCTAGAAAGGTGGCATCAAGCACTAAAGACCATGTTGAGGGCTTATAGTCAGGACTACCCAGATGATTGGGCTAAGGGAGTACAGTTTGTGCTTTTTACGATCAGAGATGCACCAAATGAATCAATCAAATTCAGTCCATTTGAATTAATTTTTGGGCATGAAGTAAGAGGACCTTTAAAATTGATTAAGGAGAAATTAATGAATCAGAATTCAGAGACAACCGATTTGGACCATGTGTCAAATTTTAGAGAACAACTAAATAAAACTGGGGAATTGGCTGGACGGCACTTAAAAGTTTTACAGCATACAATAAAACAAGAAGCGGATAAGAAATCAAAAATTCACAATTTTGCCATTGCAGATAAGGTATTGGTGTTACTTCCTTCCTGGTGTTACTACTTCCAGTAGTACATGAACCTTTAAAAGCAAGGTTTAGTGGACTGGAGGAAATTGAGTGAGGTGAACTACTTGATAGGAACTCCAGACAGGAAGAAATCTCACAGAGTATGTCATGTGAATATGCTCAAAAAGGTATTTTGACAGGGAAGGATAGCAAGAGGAGAAGGTGTGAATGATTACAACATAGAAGGAAGAACCAAGTTCACAGGATTCTGAATTGGACATTCCTCCAATTAAATTGGACAATGAAGAAGTTGTCAAAAATTGGGATAAATTATTGAATTTCCTTCCACAAGAAAATCGAAATAACCTGAAAGAGTTATTACTATTACATAGGGAGATATGTGTGAATAAACTGGGAAGTACTAACCTAATTATACATGATATAGATTTAGGAGATGCTGTTCCAATTAAGCAACATCCTTAAAGGCATAACCCTCTAAAGTTGTCACAGGTTCAGAAGGAGATAGAACACATGGTCCAAGATGGCATAATCGAAGTGAGTGACAGTGACTGGAGCTCACGCATAGTCATGGTGCCAAAGCCAGATGATACCCAACAGTTATGTGTGGACTATCGTAAAGTCAATGCTGTTACAAAAACTGGTGAACATCCAATTCTGTAGTTAGAGGACTGTGTTGAAAAGGTGGGACAAGCAACTTACCTTTCGAAGTTGGACTTACTCAGAGGCTACTGGCAGGTACCTTTGTCAGAAAGAGCAAAGGCAATTTTGGCTTTTGTAACACCAAATGGACGATATCAGTTTTTACCTATATCAGTTTCAAGTCATGCCATTTAGTATGACAAACGGTCCGGCCACATTTCAGAGATTAACTAATATGGTCAATGCCAGATTACCCAACTGTGTGGTGTATATTGATGAACTGGTGATTTTTAGTTGCTCATGGAAGGAACATATACACATTTATTGGACTTGTTCAATCAACTTTGAAAGGCAGGCTTGGTGGTAAACCTAGCTTAAAGTGAATTTGAGAGTGTGGTGCTGGAAAAGCACAGCAGGTCCGGCAGCATCTGAGGAGCAGGAGAATTAACGTTTCAGGCATAAGCCCTTCATCAGGAATGTCAGCTTATGCTGAAATTCAAGGACAATAATGCCAAACTGTTTAGATGGAGGTTGTTGATGCAGCCATTCAATTTGACAATTGTGCATGTGGCACGTCGCAAAGATGTGATTGCCGATGCGTTGTTGAGACTCGAATGAGATACGGAGGCATTCGGTGGTGGGTGTGCCATGGCCTGAATTCAAATGTGGTTGTGCATGTTTGCATGTGTACAGTCAGTGTAGTTTATGTGTGTGTTTTAGAGTACTAACCATTTTTTTTTTAGGTGTTTTAAAAGTGAAGCCATCTTTGGATATTGGTTATTTGTTTTTTTTGGGTGGGGAGGGGGGGGAGGTGGTCACAAAGCTGATCCTTTTTTTCTAAAAGCTGTTCCTTCTTCTCAAGATTACCAAGTATGTGATTTTTTTTGAGAGAGGCTGAATTGGCTGGGTTGGTCCAGTGATGAAAAGGGTATTGGGAGGCATTTTTGTCTATGCATATACAGATGAAACTTTAGGCCACAGCTTTCATGTTTTAGAAGTAACCTGCATAATGAAAGGGGAGTGGTCAGACCTGAAAGCTGAAATCTGTTTTTTTTAGTTCAGTTCAGTCTAGTTTGGGGAGACTGAGTTCTGTGGGTATTCTGTATTCTATTCTTTGTGTTTCATTTCATAATTTTGTGAATTAATTTTTGTCTTTTTTAAAACCTGGTAGTCAACCTAGCTAACTTACTCAAGGTAACATTCACTGTACACTTACCGAAACAAATAGCAAAGTTACTGTCTGGGCTGCCTGCTTAAGAATGTTTTGAGAACATTCCTCGCCCTGCACTGCCATCCCTGCTAGTACCCTAATCAGGAAGTTAAATAAAAGAGCTTACCTCATGTAACTCTAGTGTATGTGGTTAGAGGAGGTTGATGGGTGGGAGGCCCGATAAAGATAGGGTCTCGTGTTTAGGAAACACTCATTTATATAGCTGGGGGGAGGGGGGAATGACCCTCCTTTCCCAGATTCCTCTGCTCTCCGAGATGCATCCGCGGCTTAAAGTTTTAAATCCGTGACTCACCTTGTCCAACAAGTCCCTGGTCCAAGCTCCAGTTCTTCCTGCTCCTGGTAACTGAAATGGAGGGCTCCAATGCTCAAGGGAAGCTTTTAAAGTTTTAAATCAGTGAACCAGTAAACCATAATGCAGCAATCCTCCAGCAAGTCCAGAAAATAAATAAAATCGCATTTAACACGATCTCAACTCCTGTCAACACATCTTTAAAGGGGAAAGTGCTGGCATACTGGCACTGTCATTGGAAAAGCAATTCAGAGGCCCAGACTAATGCTTTCGGGATACAATTTAAATCTTACTATGGCAGCTGGTGAGATTTAAAGTCAATAGTGAATTTGGAATTTAACAGAAAAGCTAGTGTCAGTAATGGTGACCATGACAATGATAGTTGATTAAGTAAAAACCCATCTAATTCACTTGTATGTCATTGTTACTTCCTTTGGTCTACATGTGACTCCAATCCCACAAAAGATCAAGCAAGTAACTCAACTCAAGAAAAATTAAGGTTTGGGCAACAAAGACTGATCTTGCCAGCAATATCCACATCCAATGAAAGAATAAAGAATAAATAATCTGGCAAGACCTTTCAAACTCATTTAACAAGTCAACAATGCTATTTTCAAACCTGGTCAAGCTTGGAAATAGAACTCAGGCCCACCTGGTAAGATTACAAGCCAGATGCATACATTGTCTTATGTCAAGACAGTTTATTAACATCTCCAATCTTACACTTCTATTCCACAATCTGTTACAGTTAGTTATGGACTAGGATTTAAATTGTATCCTGAAAGCTTTTGTCTGGGCCTCTGAATTGCTTTTCCAATGACAGTGCCAGTATGCCAGCACTTTCCCTTTTAAAGATGTGTTGACAGGAGTTGAGATCGTGTTAAATGCGATTTTATTTATTTTCTGGAGTTGCTGGAGGATTGCTGGTACAGAGTCTGTCTGTCCCTGTTGCACAGAAGGGAAGGGGGGAAAGGAGGAGAGTGTTAGTCATTGGTGACTCAACAGTTAAAGGGTCATATAGAAGGTTTGTTGGGAACGAAAGAGACTCAGTGTTGGTGTGTTGCCTCCCAGGTGTCAGGGTCTGTGACATCTCAGATTGTGTCTTTGCTGTCCTGAAGGGCGAAGGTAACCTGCCCCAAGTCGTAGTCCGCATAGGTACCAATGACATAGATAGAAAGAGGGAGAGCGATGTAAGACAGGATTTCAGGGAGCTAGGGTGGAAGCTGAGACCAAGAACAAACAGAGTTGTTATCTCTGGATTATTATCGATGCCACGTGATAGCGAGGCGAAGAACAGGGAGAGATATCAGCTGAACATGTGGCTGCAAGGATGAAGCAGGAGGGAGGGTTTCAGGTTTATGTATGATTGGGGCACATTTTGGGGAAGGTGGGACCTCTACAAACAGGACGGTCTTCACTTGAACCAGAGGGGTACTAATATCCTGGGTGGGAAGTTTGCTAGTGCTATTTGGGTGGATTTAAACAAGCTCAGCAGTGGGATGGGAACCTGTGTTGTAGTTCCAGTACACAGGAGGATGAGAGTAGGGAGGACAAGGACAGGATTTCACTGTCACAGGAGTGTGCTGGCAGACAGCAGCCTGGTTTGAAGTGTCACCACTTCAGCATCTGGAATATCCGGAATAAGGTTGGGTGAGCTTGCAGCATGGATAGGTAACTGGACTTTGATGTTGTGGCCATTTCGGAGACATAGATAGAGCAAGGTCAGGAATGGATGTTGGTTCCATGGTTTAGATCTTTCATTAAGATCAGGGAAGGTGGAAAAAGAGGGGGAGGTGTGGCTTTGTTAGTCAAGGATGGTATAACGGTGACTGAAAGAACTTTTGACGAGGACTTGTCTACTGAGGTGGTATGGGCTGAGGTTAGAAACAGGAGAGGACAGTTCGCACTGCTGGGAGTTTTTTAATAGGCCTCCGCCAAGTTCCAGAATGTGGAGGAGAGGATTGGCAAATTGATTCTGGGCAAGAGGGAAAGGAACAAGGTGGTCATTATGAGGGATTTTTATTTCCCCAACATTGACTGGAAATGCTATAACTCGAGTACATCGGATGGATCAGTTTTTGTCCAATGTGTGCAAGAGGGTTTCCTGACACAGTATGTCGACGGGCCAACAAGAGGGAGGCCACACTGGATCTAGTACTTGGTAATGAACCAGGCCAAGTGTTTGATTAGTGATAGGCGAGCACTTTGGAGAGAGTGACTATAATTCAGTTACGTTTAGTTTAGTGATCGAAAGGGATCGGTACATGCCACAGGGTAAGAGTTATAGATGGGGAAAGGGCAACTATAATGTAATTAGGCAAGATTAGGAGGCATAGGATGGGGCAGCAAAATACAGGGGATGGGGACAATCGAAATGTGGAGCTGGTTTATGGAACAGATATTGTGTGTCTTTGATGGGTATGTCCCTGTCAGGCAAGGAGGAAGTGATAAGGTAAGGGAACCATGGTTTATTAAAGAAATTGTATCTCTTGTTAAGCGGAAGAGGGAGGCTTATGTGATGTTTAAGTGAGATGGTTCAGTTGAGGTGATAGAGAGTTAGAGTATCTAGGAAGAATTTAAAGAGAGAATTAATAAGAGCAAGGAGGGTACATGAGCAGTCTTTAGCAGGTTAGAATAAAGGTGAACCCTAAAGCTTTCTATTAATATATTAGGAATAAATGGATAACTAGGGTACGAATAGGGCATGTGAAAGACAGAAGTGGTAAGTTGTGTGTGGACCCTGTGGAGATTGGAGAGGTGCTAAACAAATATTTCTCGTCTGTTTTCACACAGGAAAAGGAGAATATTGTAGAAGAGAAGACTGAGATACAGGCTATTAAACTTGTAAGGATTGAGTTTAGTAAGGAGGAGGTGTGAAGATAGATAAGTCCCCTGGGCCGGCTGGGATTTTTCCAAGAATTCTCTGGGAAGGTAGGGAGGAGATGCGAGCCTTTGGCCTTGATTTGCAGCTTTAGTACCAGAGGAAGTGGAGGATTGCAAGTTGTGCCCTTGTTCAAGAAGGGCAAGAGGGATGACCCACGTAATTATAGACCAGTGAGCCTTATGTCTGCTGTAGGAAAAGTTTTGCAAAAGATTGTAAGAGGTAGGATTTATAATCATCTAGCAAGCAACAATTTGATTGGAAATAGTCAATATAGATTCATCAAGGACAGGTCGTATCTCACAAACCTCATTGGGTTTTCTGAGAAGGTGACCAAGCATGTGGAAGAGAGAGTAGGGCAGTTGACGTGCTGTACGTGGACTTCAGTAAAGCCTTTGACAAGGTCCCACATAGTAGGCTATTGGAGAAAAAGCGGAGGCATGGGATTGAAGGTGATTTAGCAGTTTGGGTTAGAAACTGGCTTTCTGTCAGAAGGCAACGAGTAGTGGTTGATGGAAAATATTCAAACCTGGATTCCGGTTACTAATGGTGCGTCACAATGATCTGTTTTGGGACCATTGCTGTTTGTCATTTTTATAAACTACCAGGATGCAGACATGAGTGGATGGGTTAGTAAGTTTGCAGATGATACTAAAGTCAGTGGACAGTGTAGAAGAATGTTTCAGGTTGAAGGGAGACTTGGATAAACTGCAGAATTGGGCTAAGAGGTGGCAAATGGAGTTCAATGCAGATAAATGTGAGGTGATTCACTTTGGAAAGAATAACAGGAAGACAGAATAGTGGGCCAGTGGAAAGGTTCTTGGTCGTGTGGATGTGCTGAGGGATCTTGTTGTCCATGTACATAGATCCCTGAAAGTTGCCACCCAGGTTGATATTGCTTTTAAGAAGGCATACGGTATGTTAGGTTTTATTGGTAGAGGGATTGAGTTCTGGAGCTGTAATGTCATGTGTCTGTACAAAACGCTCATGCGGCCTCACTTGGAGTATTGTGTGCAGTTCTGTTCGCCCCAGATGTGGAAGCTTTAGAAGGATGTGGAAGCTTTGGAAAAAGTGCAGAGGAGATTTGCCAGCATGTTGCCTGCTCTGGAGGGAAGTTCTTATGAGGAAAGGCTGAGGGACTTGGCTCTGTTCTCATTGGAGAGAAGGCTAAGAGGGGATTTACTAGAGACATACAAGATGATCAGAGGATTAGATAGGATGGACAATGAGAGTCTTTTTCTGAGGATGGTGACATCTGCTTGTACGAGGGGCCACAGCTGCAAATTGAGGGGTGATAGATTTAAGACAGATGTCACAGGCAGGTGCTTTACTCGGAGTGGTAAGGATGTGGAATGCCCTGCCTGCTAATGTAGTTAACTCAGCCACATTAGGAGCATTTAAACAGTCCTTGGGTAAGCATATAGATGATGATGGGATAGTATAGAGTGATGGTCTTAGATTAGTTTACAGGTTGGCACAACATCGAGGGCTGAAGGACCTGTTCTGCGCTATATTGTTCTATGATGAATGGGTAGGGGAGTAATGTGCAATATCATGGTTAACCCGGCTGTTGAAGTTGCTTTCAAAGGTACCAGTGATGCATTGCCTTTCTGTGTTTAGTTACACATCGACAAGTGGCGTGTGGCTCCTTTTTGGTCTGCACAACTACACATCATCACTGTCTGAAACACTGTGCCTTCTAGTATCTGGACCAGATTGACCCTTGTCTTTACCTTGACTTTTCTTCAGGTTGTGATGGAAGGTTTGTTTGTGGCCTGACTAATGAATGTATAAATTAGGAGCAGGCATAGGCCATTCAGCACCTCTGCTTTGCCATTTTATGAGATCATGGTTGATCTGATTATGGCCTTAATTCCATGTTTCCATCTTCTCTTCAACAACTGTGCACCCCTGTCTGGTGTAAGAGTAAAACAGGGAAGATGACTCAACCATGGCTAACAAGAGAAATCAGGAACAGTGTTAAAGTCCAAGAGGATGCACATAAATTGGTCAGAAAAAGCAGCAAAGCTGAGGAATAGGAGAATTTTTTAAACTTTTAAATTCAGCAGAAGAGGACAAAGGGAAAACAGATGCTTGTGGAAAGCATAAAAACTGACTGCAAAAGCTTTTATAGATATGTGAAGGGAAAAAGACTGGTGAAGACAAATGTAGGTCCCTTACAATTAGATTAGATTAGATTACTTACAGTGTGGAAACAGGCCCTTCGGCCCAACAAGTCCACACCGACCCGCCGAAGCGCAACCCACCCATACCCCTACATTTACCCCTTACCTAACACTACGGGCAATTTAGCATGGCCAATTCACCTGACCCGCACATCTTTGGACTGTGGGAGGAAACCGGAGCACCCGGAGGAAACCCACGCAGACACGGGGAGAACGTGCAAACTCCACACAGTCAGTCACCTGAGTCGGGAATTGAACCTGGGTCTCAGGCGCTGTGAGGCAGCAGTGCTAACCACTGTGCCACCGTGCTGCCCAAGCCACGACAAACCTTGACACAGTGCATCCGACGAGACGAGCACTGGACATGTTCAGTGTGGGGATTGAACCCACGACCTTGGCGTTATTAGCACCATGCTCTAACCAGCTGAGCTAACCGACCAACGTAGGATCAGGTGAATTCATAATGGACAACAAAGATAGGGCAGACCAGTCGAACAAATACTTGGATCTGTCTTTAAGGAGGAGACAAATAATCTTTAGGCTTGCTAGGTTCAGAGAGTTAAGCATGAAGGAGGAACGGATGGAAATCCTTATTAGTTAGGAAATGGTATTGGGGAAATTGATGGGATTAAAACCCAAAAAGCATCCGTGGGATGATTTCCGTCCCGAGTACATAAGGAAGTGACCTTCGAAATAGCAGATGCATTGGTGATCATCTTCCAGCATTCTGTAGAGTTCCATTGGACTGGAGGGAAGCTAATGTAAATCCTCTTTAAAAAATAAGGGAGAGAAAATGGGAAATTATAGGCCACTTAGCCTGACATTGATGGTGGGGAAAATGCTGGAGACAGTCCTTAAGGATGTAATAATTGAATATTTGGAAAGCAGTGGACAGAATTGGTCCTAGTCGGCATGGATTCACTAAATGGAAATCTTGCTTGACAGATTTTCTGCAATTTTTTGAGAATGTGACCAGTAGAATAGACAATGGTAAATAAGTAGATGTTGTGTATCTAGACTTTCGTAAGTTCCACACAGGAGTTTAGTTAGGAAATTTAAAGCTCATGGTATCGGAGGTAATGTATTGACTTGCATAGTGAAATGGTTGGTAGATAGAAAGCGGAGAGTTGGAATAAACAGGTCCTTTTCAGAGTGGCAGGCAGTGATGTCTGGGGTGCCGCAGGGTTCAGTGCTGGGACCTCAGGTGTTCACCATATACATTAAAGATTTGAATGAAGGAATTGAATGCTATATCTCCAAATTTGCAGATGACACTAAGCTGGGTGGCAGTGTGTGCTGTGAGAACGACTCTAAGAGGTTGCAGGGTAATTAGGACAGACTGTGGCTGAGTGGGCAAATACTTGACAAATGCAATATAATGTGGATTGATGTAAGGTTATCCATTTCGGTCACAAAAACAGGAATGCAGATTATTATCTGAATGGTGGCAGTATAGGAAAAGGTGAGGTGGAATGAAACCTGCGTGTCTGATGGCATGTACTCCTTCAATGCAAGAGGATTTGAGTTTTGGAGTAGGATATCTTGCTGCAGTTATACAGGACCTTGGTGAGGCCACACCTTGGGAATTGTGTGCAGTTCTGGTCTCCTAGTCTGAGGAAGGACATGCTTGCTATTGAGGGAGTCCAGCAAAGGTTAACCAGATTGATTTCTGGGATGGCAGGACTAACATGAAGAAAGACTGGAGCGATTGGGCTTGTATTTGCTGGAATTTAGAAGAATGAGGTGGGATCTCATAGAAACATAAAATTCTGCTGGAACTGGACAGGCTAGATGTGGAAATAATGTTCCCAATGTTGGGCAAGTCCAGATCTAGGAGTCACAATCTAAGAATAAGGGTAAGCCACTCAGGACTGAGGTAAGGAAGAATTTCTTCACTCAGTGTTGTGAACCTGTGGAATTCTTTCCTGCGGGAAGCTGTTGGGGCCATTTCATAGATTCAAGAGGGAGCCGGATATGGCCTTGCAGCAAAAGGGATCAAGGGTTATAGGGAGAGGGTGGGAATGAGATACTGGGATTGCATGGTCAGCCATCATTGTATTGTTTGGTGGTGCAGGCTGAATGGTCTGCGCCTGCACCTGATTTCTGTGTTTCTCCCTAAAAACATTGGTTCTATTATTAGTAAAGAAACTAAATGTCTTTTAATTTAAAAGTATTTAATGAAGCCACTTACCCAAAAGGGGAAAGATCCTTTCAGCATCCACCTTATCAAGCCCCATCGGGAGCTTGTATATTTCAATAAAATCACCTCTCATTTTTGTTAACTCCAACGTGTACAGACTTACATATCTAACCCTTCTCCCCAAAGATAACTACCTCATGCCAGGTATCAGTTGAATTAGCCTTCTCTAAAATTCCACCCACTCTTAAATAAGAAGATCATAACATTGTACTTAGTGCTACCAGGTGTTGCCTTATCAGTGCTCTAAACAATTGTGGCAAGCATTTCCGTATCTTATAATTCCACTTCCCTTGTAATAAATGACAATGTTCTATTTGCCTTCCTAATTTCTTGTATTGACATGCAAACCTGATGTCATTCATGTACCAGGACATCAAGAGCCCTCCACCTGGGTTCTGCAATCTCCATTTAAGTGATACACCAGATTTCTATACTTGCTGCACAAATGTACAGGTTCACGTTTTCTCTCAATATATTTCACTGAAAGAGGTCAGAGTGGAGTATAAAGAACAAAGAAAGTTACTGCACAGGAACAGTCCCTTCAGCCCTCCAAGCCTATGCTGATCCAGACTGTCTGTCTAAACCTGTTGCCTGTTTTGTAAAGGTCTGTATCCCTCAGCTCCCTGCCCATTCATGTATCTGTCTAGATACATCTTAAATGAAGCTATTGTACCTGCCTCTACCTCTTCCACTGGCACCGCGTTCCAGGCATCCACCAACTTCTGCATAAATAACTTACCACGCAAATCTCCCCTAAACCTTTCCCCTCTCACTTTGAACCTCTGACCTTTAGTAATTGAGTCTTCCATTCTGGGAAAAAGTTTCTTGCTATCTACCCTGTCTATACCTCTCATGATTTTGTAGACCTCAATCAGGTCCCCCCCATAACCTCCGTCTTCCTTATGAAAATAATCCTAATCTACTCAACTTTTCTTCATAGCCAACACTCTCCTGGTGAACCTCCTCTGTACCCTCTCCAAAGCATCCACATCCTTTTGGTAATGTGGCGACCAGAACTGTATGCAGTATTCCAAATGTAGCCAAACCAAAGTCTTATTCAACTGTAACATGACCTGCCAACTCTTGTATTCAAAACCCAGTCCGATGAAGGAAAGCATGCCATATGCCTTCTTGACCACTCTATTGACCTATGTTGCCACCTTCAGAGAACAATGGATCTCTCCATACATCAATTTTACCCAGGACTTTCCATTTACTGTATAGTTCTCTCTTGAATTGGATCTTCCAAAAGGCATCACCTTGCATTTGTTCGGATTGAACGCCAGCTGCCATTTTTCTGCCCAGCTCTCCAATCTATCTATATTCTGCCGTTTTCTCTGACAGTCCCCATCACTATCTGCTCCTCCTGTACGCTATCTACTAATTTTACGTACTATTGCGATAGAAGGTCTCTTCATGGTAAATATTTTGGAATCAACCTGTTCAGAGATGTTTGAACTGGATAGTGCTTGAACGTTTCAACATTAAACATAGTTGCTGCTTTTCTGGGTTTTGGCTTGAGATTCATTTGTCGATAATTAAGATTTTGGTCATGATGAAAGTTAATTTCAAACTGAATGAAATATGATGATTTTAGCATAGAAGGATGCCATATGGCCTGACATGTCCATGCTGACTGCCTGTGAGAACAGTTTATGACAATAGATAATAAACAATAGGTGCAAGAGTAGGCCATTCTGCCCTTCGAGCCTACACCACCATTCAATATGATCATGGATGATCATCCTTAATCAGTATCCTGTTCCTGCCTTATCTCCATAACCCTTGATTCCACTATCCTTGTGAGCTCTATCCAACTCTTTCTTAAATGAATCCAGAGACTGGGCCTCCACTGCCCTCTGGGGCAGAGCATTCCACACAGCCACCACTCTCTGATTGAAGAAGTTTCTCCACATCTCTGTCCTAAATGGTCTAACCCATATTTTTAAGCTGTGTCCTCTGGTTCGGCACTCACCCATCAGCGGAAACATGTTTCCTGCCTCCAGAGTGTCCAATCCTTTACTAATCTTATATGTCTCAATCGTATCCCCTCTCAGTCTTCTAAACTCAAGGGTATACAAGCCTAGTCCTTTGGGTCTTTCAGCGTAAGGTAGTCCTGCCATTCCAGGAATTGACCTCATAACCTACGCTGCTTTCCCTCAATAGCCAGAATGTCTTTCCTCAAATTTGGAGACCAGAACTGCACACAATACTCCAGGTGTGGTCTCACCAGGGCTCTGTACAGCCCTGTTCACCTTGACTGTCCCCTCCACATCTTCTCCATAGCTCTGTAATTCCTTTTTTTTTAAAGATAATTATTCAATTCTCGTTTGATGCCTTGGTTGAATCTGCCTTCACAAAATTCTCAGGCAGTGTATTACATATCCAAACAATTCACTGTAGAACAGTTTGCCCTCATGTCACAGTTGTTGCATTTTAAGCTTTTATTCATTATTATGTGATTGAAATAAAATATTGTATTCTTGAACAGCAAGCGAGTACCTCGACCAGGCAGTGCAAGACCAGCACCTCCCAGAGTAAAGAAGCAGGAAAGTCCAGACTCCCCTTCAGAAAGGTAGATTTTTCTTTTATGATTATTGTTGTCGAGTGGAGGTCCTGGAAATTTGCTATGTATTAAGCAAAGACAATGTCCTGCAATTCATTGGGTTCTTCTATCATTAATTGAAGATGTTTTTGCTGGTACAATACATGTTATCAGTGAATTGCAAGGTGATAATTAAATGATAAGATTCATGTGATTGTACTCTAGCTTCCTCTATGATCAAGAAAGATCATCAAGGTATGTTGAGTTATGGACAGATAGGAAGCAAGCAAGGAATAAGGAATCTGATTGCTCAAATTTAAATTGGTAAAAAAATTAAGTTTATTGCAATTATTTAAGCCCCTTGAATGAATAAACAGCTCCAACCAGTGAGATTTGTCAACTGAAATTATGAAAGCAAAAACACTCCTGACGTAAGGCTGGGAATGTTTTGTTTGCTTATTGTTAGATTGTAATTAATTTCTCTTGGGCACAGCCAAAATTAAAGCATACTTTGAGTATGAGAAATATGACATAAATTCATTTGAAAGTTGTTGGAATTAGATTTAAGAGTGATGTTGTTGAAATAGCAGTAAGATATTTTGTGATGATAGTTATGTAGTTTATAAGCCCTTTTAATCCCAAACATGATGGAGAAAAAGCCCAGTCTAAAGGTGAAAAGAATTCTAATCAAGAAAAATCATCAGGTATGTAGAGTTATTGACAGATAGGAGGTAAACCAGGAATATTATCTTAATGGAAGCAAGGCAAAAGGAATCTGTTTGCTCAAATTTAAATTAGTAAAAAAATTAAGTTTATAGCAATTACTAAGAGTAACAAATTCTTTCACAAAAGAGTAATACATTTTTATTACATAATTTGTCAGAAAAAGGAATAGGTTTTGGGGGGCATTCATGATTTAATTGAATGATAAACAGGAAAAGGAAGAAGTGAGGATGGCAGATGCTGGAAATTAGAGTCGAAAAGTGTGGCACTGGAAAAGCACAGCAGGTCAGGCATCATCGAAGGAGCAGGAGACTTGATGAAGGGCTTATGCCCAAAATGTTGATTCTCCTGCTCCTTGGATGCTGTCGGATATGCTATGCTTTTCTAGCGCCACACTTCTTGGCTCTGATAGACAGGGAGAGTATATTAAAGGTGTGAGTTACAGAAGTTTCAAGATACTTTGTATTGCTGCACATTTTAGAGAAAAAATTAACGATGTATTGTCTTGACAGCTGTCATAACATTGCAGAAGTTTATACCACAGAAATAGGTAATTAGTATCTAATATGTCCCACATAACTTAAATTCCATTTTAAGATGTGTTTTTTTTTACTGGTTTTATTGTGCTTTTCCAGAATTGGTAGTGCAAAACCTGTCACTAACTTAATAGTGGATAAAGGAAAGAATGTTGAAGAGGAAGAGGATGATGATGAACAGTTTGTGGTGGAAGAAGCAGTCTCACAGCTGCCAGATATGCCTGAGCCGGAACCTGTAAGTCAAGAATTTTTTTTCACTGAATTTACTCACTTCCTTGGGGCAGTAATTGCTGTTTTTATACGTTTTACGTTGTGTTTGGAACTTTTGAAAATAAAATCAAAAACAAAAATATTTTAAAAGGGAGGAAAGAGAGTGAGTTTCGGGACAGTGATCATGTGAATAGGTCAGTCACTGAAGAATTGCATAAGGCTCAGAGATCAACTTTTTAATGAAGCAGCGAACAAGTGTAGTTTCACAACTGTCAGAATGAGAAATTGCATAAGGGCTCTGGAGATCTGGTTTTACTGAAATAACAAGAGGTAGCTGATGTGGGAGGGCTAATATCCAGCTTCATGTGCACTGACAGATGTATCAGTGATTCTTGAGCCTAATCTGCTAAGTGTTTGATTTTCAGATTTATAAAACTTCTAAATCTTGATGTCTTTTTTTGTAAATCTGTAATAGTAAAGTGAGAGTTTTTTAAATTATGTTTGTATTGAGATCTAGCTCTTGATTGACTTTTAATTGTTATTTGGTTATTCCCAGAGCAGTGTTTTCAAGCAGTAAGACTGCTAATGCTGTTTTTTTTAGCAATGTATGTTGTGTTTGCTTTTAGTTAATTTCTGGTTCTGTAGATTGTTAAAGGGACAGAAATGGCTTTTAGTAGGACAATGTGCTCTTCCTGTCCGATGTGGGAGATCAGGAAAAATTTGAACATTCTGTCTGCAGGAAGTGTTTGGTTTCAAATCCTCTTGGACCACATGGATAGGTTGGAATGCAAGTTAGAGACAATGAAGAGTTTACAAAGGCAAATGAGTGTGATGGATGGCAGATATGGAAGGTGGAGACATCACCGATATAGTCAAGTAGATGGTTGACTGCTAGGAATAGGGGAAGAGTTAATCAGGTAGTGCAGGAGTCTTCTGTGGTTATCCCCATCCCAAACAGTTATGCTGTTTTGGATGCTGTAGGGGGCATGGCCTCTCTGGTTTCTGGCTCCGTGACTGGCTTTATTGTAATGAGGAGTATGTCAGGTTCCAAGCCATCAATTATAATAGGGGACTCTGGAGCACAAACAAATGTCCTGTGGCAGTCAGCGAAACATTAGGATGATCTTGACCCTGGCATCAGGGAGGCAATGATGTCTCAGAGGGTGCAGCATAGTCCAAAACGGGAGAGTAACCAGCAGAACATTGTAGTGCATATTGATATCAATGATATAGCAGGGAAAGGGATGAAGTTCTGCACAGAGAATGTAGGAAACTAGTTTAAAATGTAGGTCTTCAAGGGTAGTAATATCTGATTTAGTCCTGGTGACCTTGGTGGAGAACAAGGTCAGACTGATAAATTAAACCTCATTTACTGCAGTACAGGTAAGGCAGATGAAATTGAGGGCATGGTTGGGAACATGGGAGTGGGCTATTGCAGCTATTATAGAAACGTGACTCTGAATAGGACTGGCAGTTTAATATTCCGGGTATAGATCCTGCAAGAGGGATAGAAAGGGAAACGAGAGGAGTTTGGGGGGGGGGGGTGGTGGGGGGAAGAGGTGGTGGGATTGGCATTTTTGGTTAGGGATCACACTATGGTTGTACTGACAGAGGATATTTTTTGGAGTACATCCAAGGAAGATATTTGGGTGGAACTGAGAAATAAGAAGGGATGATCACCTTGTTAGGATTGTATTGTAGGCCATCCAATAGTCAACAGGAAATTGAGAAGCAAATATGTAAGGAGATCTCAGGTACCTGTTAGAATAATAAGGTTGTAATCGTAAGGGATTTTAAATTTCCAAACATAGACCCAAACTGTCTTGGTGTTAAGGGCTTGGAAAGGAAATTCAAATATGTAGAAGGAAACTTTATTTTAGTACCTACTAGAGAAGGAGTAATACATAACTTTCTGTTGGGAAATAAGGTAGGGCAAGTGACTAACGTATCAGTGGGTAAGCATTTTGGGGCAAGTGATCATATTTAAAATCGTTATGGACAAGAATAGAACTGATCAAAACATTCTAAATTGGAACAAGGCCAATTTTTACAGTACTACACAGGAATTTACTTCCAAAAGTTGAGGGGAGACTATATGCGAGTAAAAATGAAATGACGAATGTTCAGAGATTAGTATATTCTTGTTAGTGTGAAGGGCAAGACGGTTAGATTTAGGGAATGCTGGATGACTAGAGAAATTGAGGTTTCGATCAAGAATAAGAAGGAAGCCTATGTCAGGAATAGATAGCTGGGATCGAGAGAATCCCTAGAGGTGTATACTTGAGGGAAATCAGGAGAGTAAAAAGGGGGATAGCTTTGGCAAATAGAGTTAAGAATTTTAAAAAGATTAATTCAGTATGTAAGTAAGCGAGCTACAAATCTTCTTAAAAAGTTTATTAAGGGCAGAAGAGTAACCAGGGAGAGAACAAGACCTTAAAGGTCAACGTGGCCGTCTATGTGTGGAACCATATGAGATGGGTCGGATACTAAATAAATATTTCGCGGTAGTATTTACTGGGGAGAAGGACATGGAAGCTAGGGAACTTGGGAAATATATAGTGATGTCTTGGAAAGAGTTCATATTACTGAAGAGGGAGTGCTGGATGTCTTAAAATGCATTATGGTAGACAAATCCCCATGCCCTGATCAGATGTTTCCCAGAACTTGGTGGGAAGAGATTGCTTGGGCCCCTTTCTGTAATATTTGTATCATCAATAGCCATAGGTGAGGTGCTGGAAGAATGGGGATTTTTCTGATGTAGTGCTATTATTTAAGAAAGACTGTAAGGAAAGCCAGGGAACTATATAGCAGTGTGCCTTACGTCAGTAATGGATAAATTGTTGGTGCACATTCTGAGGTACAAAATTAACATGCTTTTGGAAAGGCAAGGACTGATCAGGGATCATTAACATAGCTTTATGCATGGGAACGTGTCTCACTAACTTGATTGAGTTTTTTGAAGAGGGTTGGTGAAGGCAATACGGACCTAAGCAAAATGTTTGACAAGGTTCCACATGTAGACTGGTTAGTAAAGTTAGATCACATTGGATCCAGCGGGCGCTAGCCAATTGGACTCAAAAGTGACTTGAAATGTAGGAGACAGAGGGTGGTGGTAGAGGGTTGCCTTTTGGATTGGAGGCCTGTGACCAGCAGTCTGCCACAAGGAGTGGTGCTGGGTCCACTCCTTTTCATAATTTATATAAATGATTTGGATATAAATATAGGAGGCACAGTTTGTAAGTTTGCAAATGACACTAAAATAGGTGATGTAGTGGACAGTGAAGAAGATTACGTCAGTACAACAGGATCTTGATAAGATGGGGTAATGGGCTGAGGAAGGGCAGATGAAGTTTAAATGTGTGGTGTTGCATTTTCGTAAGGCAAACCAGGGCGTAAGTAGTTGCCATACTCTAGTTGAGATCGGATTGGTGTGTTAGACAAGTTCAACCTAACCGCCTTGCTTTTATACACTATGCCCTTATTAAAAAGCCCAGGATTTTTTTTTACAGCTTTCCAAACTTATCCCAACAATCTTTAATTAATTGTGTACATATACAACTGGATCCTTCATCTTGTATCCCATTTAGAATATTATCCATTGTGGATTAGATTACTTGCAGTGTGGAAACGGGCCCTTCAACTCAACAAGTCCACACCCCTACACCTAACACTACGGGCAATTTAGCATGGCTAATTCACATAACCTGCACATCTTTAGACTGTGGGAGGAAACCGGAGCACTCGGACAAGGAGAGAATGCAAACTCCACACAGACAGTTGCCTGAGGCGTGATTTGAACCCGGGTCTCTGGTGCTGAGAGGCAGCAGTGCTAACCACTGTGCCACCATGCTATCTCTCATATACCTTCCATTAAAATGTATCACCTTTCATTTCTCAGCGTTGAACTTCATCTGACATCTGTGTACCCAGTCTGCTAACCACCCACGTCCTCCACCTCCTCCAAGACTTCCATTTCCCTGGCCCCCAACGTCTCATCTTCACCATGGATATCCAATCCCTCTACACCCTCCGTTTTTTCCTCTCCAGACGTCCCCATCAGTACCCTTCCACCGACACTCTCATTCGTTTGGCCGAACTGGTCCTCACCATTAACAATTTCTCCTTTGAATCCTTCCACTTCCTCCAGACCAAAGGAGTAGCCATGTGCACACGTATGGGCCCCAGCTATGCCTGTCGCTTTGTTGACTACGTAAAACAGTTGATCTTCCTTAATTACACTGGTACCACTCCCCACCTCTTCCTCCGCTACATTGATGATTGCATTGGCGCCACCTCGTGCTCCCGCGAGGAGGTTGAGCAATTCATCAACTTCACCAACACATTCCACCCTGACGTTAAATTTACCTGGACCATCTCTGACACCTCCCTCCCCTTCCTGGACTTCTCCATTTCCATTAATGACGACCGACTTGACACTGACATTTTTTACAAACCCACCGACTCCCACAGCTACCTGGATTACATCTCTTCCCACCATACCTCTTGCAAAAATGCCATCCCGTATTCCCAATTCCTCTGCCTCCGCCAAATCTGCTCCCAGGAGGACCAGTTCCACCATAGAACACACCAGATGTCCACCTCCTTTAGAGACCGCAATTTCCCTTCCCACATGGTTAAAGATGCCCTCCAACGCATCTCTTCCACATCCCACACCTCCGCCCTCAGACCCCACCCCTCCAACCGTAACAAGGACAGAACGCCCCTGGTGCTCACTTTCCACCCTACAGACCTTCGCATAAGCCAAATCATCCGCCGACATTTCCACCACCTCCAAAAAGACCCCACCACCAGGGATATATTTCCCTCCTCACCCCTTTCCACCTTCCGCAAAGACCGTTCCCTCCGTGACTACCTGGTCAGGTTCACGCCCCCCTACAACCCACCCTCCCATCCTGGCACTTTCCCATGCCACTGCAGGAACTGTAAAACCTGTGCCCACACCTCCTCCCTCATCTCTATCCAAGGCCCTAATGGAACCTTCCACATCCATCAAAGTTTTACCTGCACATCCACTAATATCATTTATTGTATCCGTTGCTCCCGATGCGGTTTTCTCTACATTGGGGAGACTGGGCATCTCCTGGCAGAGCGCTTTAGGGAACATCTCCGAGACACCCGTACCAATCAACCACACTGCCCCGTGGCCCAACATTTCAACTCCCCCTCCCACTCTGCCGAGGACATGGAGGTCCTGGGCCTCCACCGCCGCTCCCTCACCATCAGACGCCTGGAGAAAGAACGCCTCATCTTCCACTTCGGAACACTTCATCCCCAGGGCATCAATGTGGACTTCAACAGTTTCCTCATTTCCCCTTCCCCCACGTCACCCGAGTTCAAACTTCCAGCTCAGCACTGTCCCCATGACTTGTCCGGACTTGTCCGACCTGTCTAGCTCCTTTTCCACCCATCCACTCCACCCTCTCCCCCCTGACCTATCACCTTCATCCCCTCCCCCACTCACCCATTGTACTGTATGCTACTTTCTCCCCACCCCCACCCTCCTCTAGCTTATCTCTCCACACTTCAGGCTCACTGCCTTTATTCCTGATGAAGGGCTTTTGCCCGAAACGTTGATTTCGCTGCACTTTGAATGCTGCCTGAACTGCTGTGCTTTTCCAGCACCACTGATCCAGAATCTGGTTTTCAGCATCTGCAGTCATTGTTTTTACCTCTGTGTCCTTTTGTAGTTCTAAACTATCCTCCTCCTAGTTTACCATGCTTCTGAGTTTTGATTCATTCGCCAATTTTGGATTTGTGCTCTATACCAAGGCCTAGATCATTAATATATATCAGTTGAACTTGCCTCCACCACACTTCCAGGCAGTTCTATTTCCTAACTATTCGCTGACTGAAAATGTTATTCTTCATAAACTTACTATTCTCTGTAATCTATAGGTTTTATTAATAGAAAGGGTCAGAGTAAGGGAGAAAGTTACTAAGTCTGAACTGGGATTACTCTGCATGTATTTTTGTAACTTTGCTCCTTTCTCCCTTACTCTGACTCCAACTATTACTTTATCTATTCTCTATTCCAGTGCTATCCATCTCTCCCACCCTGCTGTATTAGTTCAAATTGTCCTCAATAGTACCAACAAAATGACCAACAAGGAACTCTGTTTTAGCTCTGTTCAAGTACAAGCTGTTGAATTGTTTGGTTCTGTCTACCCAAGAGCTGTCCTAAGAATCTAAATCCCTTCTCTCTGCATTGATTTTCCAGCTACTCATTCATCTGTTTTGTCCTCATTTCTGTATTTGCTGATGACACTGAGACTAATCAAAAGATGACTATTTTTGAAGTCCTGATTGTCTACCTAGCTCCTAAACTCTGAATTCAGGATCACATTCCTTTCTCTACTGATGGTTTTGGTTCCAATATGGACCATTACTACTATTGTTCGCCCTCAGTAACCCCCCCTCCTCACACAGATTCAGGGATACTAACAATGCAACCAATCAGAGACACTAACAATGACTACAGCTCTTCTGGTCTTCCTTGTTTTGTCTTTTTACAGCTGAACTCTAATGGTGCCATGGACTTGTTTGTGACAACACTTCATAGGTGAACTATCACTGTCTTCACTATTCGAAATTGGTACTGGTTGAAGACTGGAATGCACTCTGGGGACCACTTTTTTTTTAAGCTGTTTGCTGGTTATCCATTCCCCCTCTCCCTGACTAGTCTGTGAATAGCTGTGTGTAACTACACCTATAAACATGCTACCAACCTAGCTTTCATTCTAACCAGATACACCACAATGATGCTAGTGGCTGATAAAGTTCCAGAGTGTGGAGCTCTGGGCTGCTGCTACTGATAACACTTCCTGCACAAATGGTTACCCAGGAAGTGGAAGTGTCCTTTTAGCTCTCACATAGCACCAGATGTGCACTCTGCCGTTGCTTTATTTATTAGTTGACCCTTTCCTACTGATTAAAAAAAAACCTTGTCAGCACTAAAATATTTGACAACTCTTAACTAAATCTTATTATAGTGATAAATATTAGACTCAACATAATTCGCAAGTAGTATAAGCCTAACTTCTGCTCATTGTTCTTTATTACTTAGACTGAGCATTTTTTTTCTAAATTTTAATCTGCCAGTTATTGAAATGCAACCCCTGAGCTGAAATACAAAGTCAGCTATCTGCTTCACTGTGACATTACATCTCTTTTATTATCTTTTTGATTGGGAGCTGTTACTAATTACAAGCAGCAGTTGGTCACAGGTCTCGGGATTCTTGTCTTCCTCTTGGTAGTGTATCTGCGCTAGTTTATGCTGTTGCAACTAAAATCTCATCTTCTTCTGCACTGGTCACTGTCCCGCTGAGCCCAATGGTTTGTGTTGGTCTGACTGAACTCTTGCTTTCCTTCTGTGTACTGTCTATATCCCTGCTAGTTTGACTGAACTCTCATCTTGTCTTTCCATATTGTTTATAGCCTTGCTGGTCATGTTGGTGTGCTCTGTTCCAGCTGTATGTTGTTTAGATTTTGGTTATCGTGTGTTGAGACAAAGTAAAGAGAAACTATAGCTGAAAATGTGTTGCTGGAAAAGCGCAGCAGGTCAGGCAGCATCCAAGGTACAGGAAATTCGACGTTTTGGGCATAAGCCCTTCATAAGCCCTTATACCCTATACCCTACACCCTACATGTGCTAGGTAGGTATGCTGAAGCACAACAATGTTTTTTTCTGACACCTTGCTGGGGTGTCATGGTAGATATCAAGCACCACTGTTCCCAGAGTTGTCGCAAAGTTAAAGATTTTTAAAAATCCACAAAATTCCCCAGTTTACTTATTTTTCAGACCCACATTGACAGAAAGCACAAACCAGGTTCTTGTACTTGTCAAGAATAACTATTAAAAGTAGATAGACTGTAGCTGTAGGTAAGTAATTATGAATTATCAGCATAAAAGTCTGCCACTTAAGCGCTTATCCCCTTAAAAACTCCCCCATCTTACCCACAGATGCAAACAGGAAAAAAGCATAATTATGGATGGAGGGAAAACTGGGAAAGCAGTTCAGTGGTCTCTCTTCATGGGATCTGCTGACATGGTTCTTGTGCTGATCAGAATGCTGCTTCTCAGTCTTCTTTCTCTGGATTCTTGCACTGGTTTGCAAGCTTTGCAAGAATTGCAGCTTATGGCAACTGCTGGAGGAAAGATAAACTTGTTTTCTTCAGGCTTAAAGTGGGTTTTATTGCAGAGAGCAAAACACTCCTGAGCTGGTGGGGATCTAATAGCTTTTCCCAATTTTACTCATAACTTCAAACTGATCAGCTATCTGACAAACAAGAATCAATAACTGGTCCACAGACTAATCAGTTACTTGTTGGTGCCTGAATCTCCATTTGTGTATTCTCCTTGGTTCCAGCTTGTCTGCAAACTACATTTCAGCTATTGCTTGAACAAGCAGCTGTATACAGTAAATGATATAATAAGTGTCGGGTTACATGCTATCCAAAGATACAGTAATCATTCAGCAGTCCTTGGTTTTTAAAACTGTTTTTTCCTTCTAGTTCATTTCACAATCAAAATGCAGAAAACTGAAACAACATGATCACTATTTTGTAGATGGGGAGATTTAAACAATTAAAGCCATGTAGGACCCTGCTATGACATCTCTATCATAAGATTCTCTGGGGTACAAGTCAAGGATCCAAATTTCATGTTCCTCTGACAGATTCCACAAACTAATGGGTTAGCTAATTCTAAATTGATCCTATTGGCTCACTTCCTCCACCTGTCTATGTGAACTTGCTTTCCATTTGAATGGGACACAAGATCACACATCATGCTTGCTCTGAGGAAGATAATGAAAGTCAGATCTTAATAACGATGTTTGAGTGTGCTACTGCCAACCTCACCAAAGGCTATGGAAATCCCATCTTGAACATCTTAGTCATAGCCAATTACCTTTTCTTTATTGTTACTTAGGCTTTAGTGCCAGTTGATCAATATTTACTATTAGGGTTAATTCATTCCAAAGCTGTGCAAATTGTCAACTGTGAGGGATCTTTTCACAATTCACTGTTGAATTGATTTTCTGAGCTGTAAGTCCTTTGTAGCATTCTGACTCCAGTGCCATAACAGGAATTGTTAATGGCTTCACAAACCTTGGCATTAGAAGTTGATTACCAAATTTCAATTTGGATATCAATCCATGTGCACAAAATGTCAATGTCAAACCTTCATGTGTCACATCCTCATATGGAACTATATTCCTGATATTCTCAACTGTCAGGCTTCTCCTTGTATATAGGAATTCAAATATAATATTCATTTATTTACTTGCTGAACTTGGCTTTTGGAACAAACATTAAACTTTAGGAAGTCTGAGGCCTGTCCATTGATGCCCTGGTTGCCTAAATGTTTCCATGATTTGAGTAATTACCAAGGTTATTGTCTTTAAGCTAGATTTGTTTCCAACATCAAACCTGTTATTTCATTCTATATAATGTTGCAGATAAAGAACTTCCAGGAAATAGTGCACCGATTATGAAGTCCCACTTTCCCACAAGTTGTGACAAAATATGCAAGAGAGTAAAAATTCTAATGAGACCACCAAAAGCGATAACACTTAACTTCCACAAGATCCGTAAAAGACATTTTTAAAAACTGTACTCCTTCAAAATCCCAAACATACTGAATCACAATTAAGACTGATGAAAGACAAATGGTTTAATCCATAACGTGGCTGAATAACAACTATAGGTTGTGTAAAATAAGAATCCAGAGATCAAAAGACAAGACCACAAGACAGAATGTAATTTATTTTTCTGTTCTTTTGAATTTGCAATGACAATCCAATTGCCCATATCGTGATGCATGTCCTTCACTTTGATAGTTGATCAGTTGAACTTAGTTCTTTTCAAGTATGATTTCTTTCTTCCTTAAGCTTTCGAGGTTTTCTGTTACCCAACTCTGACATGCACGAGCAAACTTGTGCAAATGTGTGTGCACATGCTATTTGTAGGTTTTCAATGTTTTCACTCTGCTTCTTGGCACTTCGTCTTTTTTAAAACACAACCAATCGGCTTTATGCCAGCTGAATTTCCTTAACCTGAAAAATTTTTGGTACCGTTCAGTCTCAACTTTTTCTTCTTTTTGCTCCCGAAAGCCAATGTTGTATTGCACAGCTCAACAACATACAAAATGAGATTTTCAAATTCCAAAACTTTGCTTTTATTTTGATTAAAGCAGTCCAACTTCCATTTCAGTTCACAGTCCCAGAAAATGAAATATGTGGTCTTTTACAGACTTGAAAGCTTATACTTGTTTCATTAGATTTTTAAGCAGCTTGTCTTTCCCTCACATTTATTTCAAAAGTAAAATGGCTTGCAAATTCTGGATATCAGGCTACAGACTCAACAGATTCTTAAGGGTTTTTACTTAAGTATCTGATTTTTTTCTGACAGGTCTTAAAACTTATGAAGCATTTACAAGTGACAGTCTCGTGATACATATTAATAATCTGGCAAAGTAATTTGATACAGCTTCCAAACCCAATAACTATTTTTCTTTGCCTTTGTTGAAATATTGGAGTATACTAAAGGTTAATTATACATTTCCTGTACTAAAATTATATGTTTAGAACACGTAGCATTCACGTATTCTTCTAAGTCATTTCAAGCAAGGGTTATAAAGGAAGGTGCTAGCCATGCTGCTCTTTGCAGCACATTCTGAATCACAACTTTCTGGATTTAAGTCCAACACTTGTGGCTAAATTTTAGGCATACTGTAGTGGGAGTGAAGGAACATGTAAGTTATGATACATTGCCTTGCTGTCCACCCCCCGCCCCATCTGGTCTGATAGTATAGGCTGTGGGTACAGGGCTGACAAACACTTCTGCCATTAAGACTGTTGTAGTCCATAAGTAGCTAATCAATGACCACTTAAGGATTTCGATCTTCCTCCACTGTCAGTTCACACATATAAAGGCTGTTCCGCAGTGACATTAATGTTAGTCAGTTTGAGACTGATATTAATAACCAGACTGGAGGTGGGTTATGGGAGGAGACAAGCAACATAAGTCTGCAAACCCTCTTCCCTTAGTGTAGTACTGAGAGAGCACTACACTGTTCTAAGTACAACTTTGCAGTTGTTATTTTCAGGCAAGAACCCACTTGCCTTTTTGAGTAAATGTAAAAGATCCGAGATCTATTTTAAAGAAGACTCGAGAAATTACCTCAGTTTCTTGGCCAACAGCAACATAAAAGCTGGTCATTAAAAAGTACTTAATTGGCTTTAAAGTATTTTGACACTTCGAGTGGTTGTGAAAAGTATTATATTAATGGCAGTCCTCCTCATTTATAAAATTTAATACTGATCCAAGTAAGGTGATACTAGAGCAGATGACTAGAGCTTTAGGAAGTAAATCTGGAGCTTTGGGTCTTGGTGGCTGAAGACAATGATGGAGCAATGAAAATTGGAGATAGGAAAGAGACCAGAATTGGAGAAATGCAGATTCTTTCTCAGACAGTATTCTAAATTGGAGTTGTAGAGCTGGAAAAGATTAGGGAGCAAGGGAATGAGTAGCAAAGTCATTGATGGATTTGAAAACAAGGATGAAAATTTTAAAATTATGTAGTTGGTTCTAAAGCAATACAGATTAGCAAACATTGATATGTTAATGAGACTTCATGTGAGATAAAGTACAGCCAGCAAATATTTGGATAAGCATTGCTGACACTTAACACATCTGCCACAGTTTTTCTTTTTTCACACTATTGGTTGTATTTGAATATTTTACCATAGCCACAATCACATGAATTTGATAACTATTTCAGTACTTGCTGTGGCTGGAAATCTGTTTGGAGGGCTCAATCATGGAGCTACAGTAAAGATATGCATGGATTTGGCAGGTAACAGCATGTTCAAGAGAAATGTTAGAAACAGCATTTTGTTTTCCAAGACAAGGTTCACAACTTTTATTTTTGAAGGGGCATTGATGACTTGAAGATTTCAAAGAGAAGGGATAGTAACTGAGGAGTGGGAACTTTTAACAAACCACCTGACCCTGAAGCCAGGAATGGAGGTTGAGTGGTCGGCAGTTTAGTGGAATTAGAATTGATGAAGCAGGAGATGGACATCGTGAACAACAAGAGCTTGAAGCAGCTATGAGGGGAAGTAGGAGAGAAACTGGATGGTACAAAGTCAGGGTTAAGGCAGGGAAATTTTAAAGGAAATTTTACTTGGTTGGCTAGGAGATGCAAAGTAACTGGTAAAAGCAACTGAATTGATAATTACAATTTTAGTGTTAAAGAAATCCATTATCGATCGGCTTGTACGTCATGGAGGTGAGAGTGAAGGAGGTGGGAGAGAGTATAAGGAAGGTTGAGTACAGCAGAAAAAACAGCAAGGATTATTTTTGCATTCCAAAGTGATGCTAGCATAGCAAACAGTTTTAGCAGAAAAGTACAAGGTAGTGCTTTATCAAAAGTGAAGATGTGGCTGAAATTGCTTAATAAATTGGGCGGCACGGTGGCACAGTGGTTAGCACTGCTGCCTCACAGCACCAGAGACCCACCTCAATTTCCACCTCAGGCGACTGACTGTGTGGAGTTTGCACATTCTCCCCGTGTCTGCGTGGGTTTCCTCTGGGTGCTCCGGTTTCCTCCTACAGACCAAAAATGTGCAGGTTAGGTGAATTGGCCATGCTAAATTTCCCGTAGTGTTAGGTGAAGGGATAAATGTAGGGGAGTGGGTCTGGGTGGGTTGCGGTGTGGACTTGTTGGGCCAAAGGGTCTGTTTCCACACTGTAAGTAATCTAATCTAATCTAATCTAAATAGAGGGTTAAAGGCCAAGAGAGATTATTTTGAAAGTGCTTCAGAACAGATTTGAGAAGAGAAATCTGCAAAGAAACAATCAGTGAAGGCTTTATGTATAATGGTACTGTAGATGACAAGGTCATTAATTGTAAAATCCAGGTACAGAATGAATCTGAAAATATGCCACCTTAGTATACAAAAGCACTTTTTAACAATAAATTTCATACTTTTTATGTCTGATTTTTGGCCATATGCTGAATTCACAACTGAAGGCACAAGTTCCCTCCACTGACCCTGATCAGCCCTACTTCACTCTGACATCCTCTTGTTCCTCGCATAAGTGTAGAAAGCCTTGGGGTTTTCCTTCATCCTATTCACCAAGGCTTTCTCATGCCCACTTCTAACTCTTCTAAGTCCATTCAGATCCTTTCTGGTTACCTTGTAATCCTCTAGAGCCCTCTGTGATCCTTGCTTCCTCAACCTAAAGTAAGCATCCTTCTTCCTCTTGATGAGATGTTCCACATCTTCTGTCATCCAAGGTTCCTTCACCCTAACATCCCTTCCTTGTCCCAGTGGGACAATTCTATCCAGCACTTACCAGCAAGTGCCCAAACAAACTTGTGCATTTCCCTGAGAATATCTGTTCCCAATTTATGCTCCACAGTTCCTATCTAATAGCATTGTAATACCCCCTCCCCCAATTAAATACTTTCCCGTACCATCTGCTCCTATCCCTTTCCATGACTGTAGTAAAGGTCAGGGAGTTGTGAACACTATCACCGAAATGCTCTCCCACAAAGAGATCTGACATCTGACCTGGTTCGTTGCCAAGCACCAAATCCAATATGGCCTCTCCTCCAATCGGCCTATCTACATATTGAGTCAGGAATCTATAGAAAACTCCCAGTAAAGTGACTGACACTTTCCTGTTTCTGACTTCCACCCATAAGGACTTAGTAGACAAATGCTCTTCGACCTCCCTATCTGCAGCTGTTTACTGTTCCTGATTAACAATGTCACTCCCCCACCTCTTTTATCTCCCTCCCTCTTCCTTTTGAAGCATCTAAACTTGTTCAAGAAAGGATCAAGACAGAAGATGGAAAATTATAGGCCGAGTAGCCTAATCTCAGTTGTAGTTAACATTCTAAAATCCATCATTACACATGAAATTTCAAAATTCTTGGAAGTGCAGCGTCTGATTCGAACAAGTCAGCATGGATTTAGTAAGGGGAGGTCGTGTCTGACAAACCTATTAGAATTCTTTGAAGAGGTGACAAGTAGGTTAGACCAGGGAAACCCAGTGTATGTCATCTATCTAGACTTCCAAAAGGCCTTTGATAAGGTGTCTTATGGGAGGCTGCTGAGTAAGGTGAGGGCTCATGGCGTTCGAGGTGAGCTACTGGCATGGATTGGGGATTGACTGTCTGACAGAAGGCAGAGAGTTGGGATAAAAGGTTTTTTTTCGGAATGGCAGCTGGTGACAAGTGTGGTCCCTCAGGGTTCAGTATTGGGGTCAAAGCTGTTCACTTTATATATTAATGATCTGGATGAAGGGACAGGAGACATTCTGGTGAAGTTTGCCAATGATACAAAGTTAGGCAGACAGGCAGGTAGTTCTGAGGAGGTGGGGAGGGTACAGAAAGATTTAGACAGTTTAGAAGAGTGGTCCAGGAAGTGGCTGATGAAATTCAACGTGAGCAAGTGCAAGGTCTTGCAAGTTGGAAAAAAAAGAGTATAGACATGGACTATTTTTTTAAACTGTGAGAAAATTCATAAAGCCAAAGTACAAAGGGATCTGGGAGTGCTAGTCCAGGATTCTCTAAAGGTTGATTTGCAGGCTGAGTCCGTGATTAAGAAAGCAAATGTAATGTTGTCATTTATCTCAAGAGGGTTGGAATATAAAAGCAGCGATGTGCTTCTGAGACTTTATAAAGCTCGAGTTAGGCCCCAGTTAGAAAATTGTGTCCAATTTTGGGCCCCACACCTCAGGAAGGACATTCTGGCACTGGAATGTGTCCAGTGAAGATTCACACAGATGATCCCTGGAATGGTAGGCCTAACATATGATTGGCTGAGGATCCTGGTATTGTATTCATGAGAGTTTAGAAGGTTGAGGGGAAATCTAATAGAAACTTACAAGATAACGCATGGCTTAGAAAGGGTGGAAGCTAGGAAGTTGTTTCCATTAGGCAGGGAGACTAGGATCTGTGGGCATAGCCTTAAAATTAGAGGGGGTAAATTTAGAATGGAAATGAAGAGACATTTCTTCAGCCAGAGAGTGGTGGGCCCTTGGAATTCATTGCCACAGAGTGCAGTGGAGGTGGGGATGTTGGGTGTCTTCAAGGCAGAGATTGATAAATTCTTGATCTCGCAAGGAATTAAGGGACACTGAGATAGTGCAGGTAAGTGGAATTGAAACACTCAACAGCTATGATTAAAATACGGAGTGGACTTGATGGGCCGAATGGCCTTGCTTCCACTCCTATGTCTTATGGAACATCCAATAACCATTCCTGCCCCTGAAGTATCGAAGTCTCCATAATGGCCACAACATCGAAGCTCCAAGTTGTTAGAGCATGTTCTAAGTTCGTCACTGTTATTCTTGACACTTCTTGGTAAAATAGACACACTTCAACCCTTAACACTGACTCCATCCTTGCTCTATCAACTGTCTATCCTTCCTTACAGACACTCTGCATGCAGTATTTGCCTGTCAGCAGCTACCCCATCCTCTGAACTGTAGCTCTGGTTCCTATTCCCCTGCCAAATTAGTTTAAACCCTCCCAAAGAGTACTAGCAAACCTCCTGCCCATTATGTTGGTACCCCTCCAATTCATCTACTCTTTGTACAGGTCCCACCTTCCCCAGAAGGTATTTCAATGATCCACATATCTGACGCCCTCCCTCCCAAGCTGCACTTGCTCTCTCTTCCTAGCCTCACTAGCCCATGGCATCGGTTGCAGTCCTGGGATTAGTACTCTGCTTGTCCTGCCTTTTAGCTTCCACCCTAACTCCCTATATTCACTTTTCAGATCCTCTTCCCTTTCCTATCTATGTCATCAATACCAACATGTACTACAATTTTTGGCTGCTCACCCTCTCCCTTAAGAAGCCTGTAGACTCAATCCGAGACATTCTTGACCCTGACACCCAGGAGGCAACATAGCACCTGGAGTCTTGCTCGTGACCACAGAATCTCCTGTCTGTTCCTTTAACCATTGAATCCCCTATTCTTCCTCCTTCCCTTCTGAGCCACAGAGCCAAACTCCGTGCAGCGACCTGGCTGCTGTGGCTTTCCCCTGATAGGTCATCCCAGGCAACAATATCCAAAGCTGTATACTTAATATTGAGAGGAATGGCCACATTTCTTGACTGCCTCTTCTCTTTTCCTCTCCTGACCACTTACCTACCTTTATCCTGTAACTTAGGTGTGATTACCTCCCTATAACTCCTCTCTATCATCCCGTCAGCTTCCCGAATGATCCGAAGTTTGTCCATCTCCAGTTCCCTAATGCAGTCTGTGAGGAGCTGGAGTTGGGTGCATTTCTCACAGATGAAGTCAGCAGTGACACTACTGGTGACCCTTGCTTCCCACATCCTGCAAGAGGAGCATACGACTGCCCTAGCTTCCATCCCCTCTGCTCTAAATTGCCAAAGAGATTAAAAACAAGAACTTTACCATACCAAGCCTCCATGTGGAGTTTTCTTTTAAAGTTAGAGGAGCAGAACGGGTGGGAGACACTGCATGTGTAGTGCTTCAGGTTTAGCACTTACCCTGCAGTCCATTGTGCCTGCTTCTGCTTCTGTTCAGCCTTTGCTCTGCTGAGTCACAAGGTTAGTAATTAGCCTTCTGAGAAAATAGTTTTTCTTCATCTGGGACCTCAGTGGCATTTCCTTTATTTTTAAGATGTGTCCCTTCTAGACTCTCCATCAAGGGAAATGTCTTACATACATCTACACAGTCTATCCTTTTAACTATTTTGTAGGTTTCAATTATGTCACCTTTCATTCTTTGAAATTCTCGAGAATACGGGCCTGGTTTGCCCAATTTGTCTTCGTTGGATAATCCTGCCATCCTGGGAACTTCCTGTATGGCAATATCATCTTTCCTGAGATAAGGAGACCAAAACTGCACATCATACTCTAGGTATGGTCGAACTAAGCTCTTACACAATTGAAACAAGTCTTCACAACTCTTGTAGTTAACTCTTCTTTCAATATAGGTGGTTTGGGAATGCCATCTATTCAATAAAATAACATTTCAGTAGCTTGTTGCACTTGCATTTTAGCCTTCAGTGACTTATTGACAAACCCATCTAGATCCTTTTTATAGATCTACATTTTTCTACTCTGCTCTACTCTACTAGAGCAAACATGGTTTTGTTTTTGGAAATGCATGCTGACTATGTCCAAAGATACCATCAACCAAATGTCTATCCTATCTTCTGTAATACATTCTAGCATTTCCCCTATTCTTGATTTAAAGCTACCGGTTCAATGGTTCCCTGTTTTCTCTCGTTTCCTCCTTAAATAGTAAGGCAACACTTGCTGCCTTCCAATCCACAGGTTCGCTAAGCTTTTTTTGAGTTTTTGCAAGTTGAAGGAATGTATTGTTGCTCTAAGTCAGGCAATAGTCCTTTAAAGACTTGAGAAAGCCAGAAGCAAGCAACAGGAATGCTGGGACTTAGGAGCTTTGGAAACCCTACAGGGGTAACAAGTCCTTCAAGCGTTGGAGAGGCTAAAGGAAGGTCACCTGAAGTAAACCAGCAGGAACCAGCAAAGAGGCTGAAAACTGGGACAAGTCTCCTGGCTCTGGTGCTAAAAGTGATGGCAGGAGAAATAGCAAATGCACTTGTAACTTTCCAAAATTCACTGGACTCTGGGGAAGCTCCAGCAGATTGGCGTCACATTTGCTGTTTTCCACTGTTTAAAACAGGAGGTAGACAAAAGGTGGAGAATTATAGACCAATTGGCTTAACTTCTGTAGTGGGGGAAATGCTTGAATCTGTTATTAAAAAAGAAATAGCAAGGCATCTAGATAGAAATTGTACCGTTGGGTAGACACAGCATGGGTTCATGAAGGGCAGGTCATACTTAACTCATCTTTTGGAATTCTATGAAGACATAATGAACACAGTGACATCGGGGACCCATTAGATATGGTGTGTCTGTATTTCCAAAAGGCCTTCAACAGGGTGCTGCACAAAAAGCTGCTACATAAGTTAAAGATGCAAGGCATTACAGCAATATATTAGCATGAATAGAGGATTGGTTAACCAATAGGGAGCAAAGAATGGGAATATATGAGTGCTATTCTGGTTGTCAATCAGTGACTAGTAGTGTGCCTCAGGGATCAGTGTTGGGACTGCAATTATTCACAATTTACATAGATGATTTGGAGTTGGGGACCACATGTAGTGTGTCAAAGTTTGCGGAAGACACTAAGCTGAATGTTAGAGCAAAGTGTGCAGAGGACTGTGAAACTTTACAAAGGGACATAGATCATTTAAGTGAGTGTGCTAAGGTGTGGCAGATGGGGGACAATGTTAATAAAGGTGAAGTCATCCATTTTGGTAGGAATACCAGTAAAAAGGACTATTACTTGAATGGTAAGAAATTGCAGCACACTACTATGCAGAGAGCCCTGGGTGTCCTTGTGTATGAATCACAGAAGGTTGGTCTGTCGATATAACAGGTAATTAGGAAGGTAAATGGAATTTTGTCCTTCATTGCTAAAGAGATTGAGTTTGAAAGTAGAGGGGCTATGTTGCAGCTGTACAGGGTGCTAGTGAGGCCACACCTGGAGTACTGCGTGTAATTTTGTCCTCCTTACTTGAGAACGGATGTACTGACACTAGAAGGAGTACAGAGGAGGTTCACTAGGTTGATCCTGGAGTTGAGGGGGTTAGCTTTTAAGGAGACACTGAGTAGACTGGGATTATATTCATTGAAATTTAGAAGGATGAGGGGGAATTACAGAAACATATAAAATTATGAAGGCAATAGATAAGATAGAAGTAGAGAGGATGTTTCCACTTGCAGATGAAACTAGGACAAGAGGACATAGTCTCAAAATTAGGAGGAGCAGATTTAGGACTGAATTGAGAAAGAGCTTCTTCACCCAGAGGGTTGTGAATTTATGAAATTCCTGCCCAGTGAAGTAGTTGAGGCAGTAAATGTTTTTAAAGCTAAGATAGATAATGTTTTTGAACAATAAAGAAATTAAGGGTTATGGTGAGTAAGTGGAGCTGAGGCCACGAAAAGATCAGCTATGATCTTATTGAATGGCAGAGCAGGTTCGACGGGCCAGATGGCCTATTCCTGCTCCTAGTTCTTACATTCTTATGTTTGGAAGCCTTAATGGGGTAACAAAACCCATAAGATTTCAGGTCACCAAGGAAGGTTTACACCGGGCTGCAGCCAAGCCATTCATGTCAGAAAGGGTGAGGACAGATAGAGGTGTGAAGGACTGGACTTGACCAGTAGCCTAAAAGAAGGCCAGCCGGGGCCAGATAAGGTGACAATAGCTGACAGACCAGACCCATAGCTCTCTTTCACAGATATCTCCATGGTAAAATTACAAGAGGGCCATTTTATTTCTCAAATGGGTAAGGAGAAAGTGAGGGTGAAGCATAACTTTGTTGAAAATCTGCAGGGGAGTTTAGCAGAAGCTGAACTGATGGCAGCAATGTTTGTGCAAATGGAATAGTTTAGGGGTAAACTCATTTGAGAAAACAAAGGGAAGGGAACATACCTTCCAGCAGACACCACTTCTGAGGCCTTTGTTGGCATGCCAGTAAACACAGAATTACCCATTTGGAGATCTATGGTACAGAACCAAGTTTCAGACCTCAACTAATCCAATCGCTAATCAAAGTAAAATGAGGGTAAGGTCCTGGATGCAGGTTCAGAGGCCTCCAGAGGCAAACCTTCAAATACCATTCAGCAACCTCCTGGAAATCAAATTTGTAAAAATGCTTGACTGCCATACATGGATTATAGAACTAGACATTGAAAGATTCAGACTGGATATGTGGCACAGCCCAGTTAACAAGTCCGACAGCTAGCCTAAGACAGGTTTTGAAGCTGGATTAGGCTGAAGAGAGTAAATATGGAATAGTTTTGTCTCATACCAACTTTTGTATTGTTCTTTCATGTTGACCCTGTAACAAAATGCTCACTGTAAAGAAAATAGTGAAATGCTCTATCCTATTTTTGTAGTGGGAGACGTTAAGAATATAGACTGTTTAAAAATAGACTATTAATATTGAACTTGCAACATTTGACTTTAATAATGAAGACTTTCATGAACTAAAAAAATGTCCGTTTTTGTAGAACGGGCACTGTTTACCTAAAATGGCTGCTGTGATCACTTGATAAATACAATCGACCCATGCAGAATGTACAAAAACCTCATATTTGTCATTCTAATCAAGAAACGTTGGAAACTCTATGAGCTGTCAAGAAATTTGCAGCTCTTGTTTTAGTCATTTGTATGATAATGTCAGATATTGCTCTTACTTCTTATGGCCTTATTAAAAATGACGGGTTACCTGTAGAGTATTTGATTGGAAAAGACAATGGAACTGGACTGAGAAATTAAGAGTAAACCATATTTCAGTAGCTTACTTTGAGCAACAAAGAAAAGCTCCTCTTTTCATCATACTCTCTTTTTCTCTTTCTGAAACTCAATCTCTGCAAGCCAGAACCAATGAAAGAAACAAGTCAGGACAAACTTCATTTGACTGAGCAGCCAAGGGTACCTGTAAAGTTGCTTCCACAGGAGCAGAAGAGAGCAGCATAGTAGTTTGGAGGTTTCATTCTCTTAATTCAGATGCTCTTTTTAAAAAAAACTGAACTGTTACAGCATTTTATCTTCCAGTTGGAACGAGATGCCCCATTTCTTTCACCCCACCCCCAATTTTCTTTCTAAGCTCATTACCTCTGTTTTTATTTTGTTGTGTCACATTTCATTAATTTTTTGATGGTAAAACTCCACTCTCTTACTCAAGAAAATTTTTGAATTGTCTCTCCTTCACTTTTGATCAGGTTAACTATGTTTAATTGAAGTTTGATAGCTATAAGCTAAAAGGGATTTTTAAAAAAAATTGTTGCAACTGGCTAAGAAAGAGCTATAAAGGTAGGAGCTGTGACCCCCTTCTTCAACTGGTAGTAACAACCTTATTGTTTGGTATATAAGTCAATGCCCCATTTCTGAAGGGATTTTTCTGGGCTTCACAGATCATTTTATGTGTGAACATTGGTGATATTTGTGAGAGCAGAACTCTAGTTTGACACTCAACTTCCTTTGTAATGTATATAAAAGAGGACATTTTCAAAATTTATGGACTGTACTAAAATTGACAATGTTGTAAATAGTGAGTTGAACAGGAACAGATTCCAGGACACAGATTAATGAATTAGACCCATGATAGATACACTTTAATGGGCTGCTATTGAGGGGAAACATTAGGGAGAGACGGTGTAATAGAATTGGAAATATTTTGAGGGAATGATGATGAAAGAACCAGAGGGTTCAGGATCACAGTAGTCACTGATCTTTGAAGGTGGCAGACCAAGTTGAGAAATTGTGAGGAAAGCCTGTGGGATACTTCTAAATAGAAGCACCAAAAACAGAAATAAAGTTGATTTGGAAGAGTTGGTGTTGGACGGGGTTGGACAAAGTTAAAAATCTCACAACAGCGTTACTTCAAAAGCTAGTGCTTCCAAATAAACCTGTTGGACTATAACTTGGTGTCATGTAACTTTTAAGAATAAAGATGTTATACTAATCCTTTACTCAAGCTGAGGCAAGACCAATGATTTGTAATGTCTACGATCTTGACCATAACTTTAGAAAGGATGACATGGATGGGAGGATCGACAGGCTGATATGAAGGATTTTGGCTTCGTTGTGAGACTAAAATTGAGAAAATTAAAGGGAGACATAATAGAAGTATTTAAAATTATGAGGGTGAAATAACTCTACAGAGGCCAGTGTTCTGGTACGAAGTCACCCTTTATTTACATGTGGAGCGTTTTTGAAGTTGATCCAGTTCCCTCAGAGCCAGCTGTCAGAATGAACAGGATATCTGACATTCCTGTTCTTATGTGTCAGCCCGAGCTCCCTCACTGGACCAGATTAACAGCCCCAGTCAGGGAACTCATTCTATGATGTCCACCTGGCTGACCTCTTTACAATCACTACATCTCTCCTGCTCGGAGTGTGGGGGCATAGGCTGGTTGTTTTTTTGTAGCTTTTCCTGGGGCATTTTAGCACCGTGTCAGGTTCCTCCACTCTGCCTCTGATTCGGGTGTGGTGCAATACACAGCCTCTTGCCTCCGGAGCATCTTGGAAGAAATTCATTCTTCTCTTCAGGTGGCAAAGGCGGTGACATCCGCTGTGTTCATCTCAGTGAAGGATTTTCACAGAGAAGGAGAACTTATGGTGTCTAGAGCAGTCGGAAAGGCTGTTGAAAAGCCAGACATGTCTTGCTCCCGCGCTGTTTGCGAATTTGCAGCTTTCATTATCATCTGTGTGCTTGTTCAGGACACTCTCACTTACCTGAACTTCATACGTCATTGGACTTGACCTCATTTCGACCATGCCTCTTGCCCATGCCGGGGCCATTCCCAAGGTTCCTACACAAATCTTGGTCACTTGAAGTAAACTGTCTCACTTAGCAGAGTCTTCTGTCTGGCATTGGCATTCCTAATGCCATTTCACCCTCCCCTTGGTCCAGGAAGATTAGATTTAACCTGGCAAGGAGTCTTCTCTCCATTAGCAACTCTGTTGGAGCTCTCCCTTAGTTGTGTTAAAGGCAACAGTTCCGTGTTAAAATAGGCACTGGGACAGTTTGCTATTGATTGAATCTGTATGCTGTTTCTTTCAACCTGCTGTCAAAGTTTATACTGCTTTCTCTGTCAGACCATTGGATATAGATGGTATGGAGCTATCTTTACATGTTGAATACCATACGACTTTAGGAAATACTCAAATGCCCTGCTGGTAAACGATTGCCTGTTATCTGTGATCAACACTTCAGGGAGTACATATTTTGCAAAAGATACGCAGTTTTTCTATCGTCGTGCCTGTTTTTTAACAAACGAACTCCATGCACGTCCAACTACTTTGAATGGACGTCCAAAATGACTCAGAACATCGCAGATCCTTTCATGGACTCGTGGTCACGTGTAACCAAGCCCAGGACCTGCCCATTCCCATGAATGTGGGGGAGCTGGTAGTAATTTTTGTCTTTCACATTCTGGGCACTGCCCCACCAATGTGGCGATGTCTGCATCCAGTCCTGGCCACCAGACATATTTTCTCACCAACATCTTCATTTTGGAAATCCTGGATCACCCTGGTGGAGTTCAGCCAGTATCTGCCGGTGACCCTTTTCTCGGGACACTCACTCTTGCTCCCTATAATGATATGCCACCCTTTATTGTGATCTTGTTTCTCTGGGTCCTTAAACATTTCAGTTCTGGTTGTGAGGGCTCTTTTGGTTTCCCCATCACCACCAGTTGTTTCAGTTTCGCCAGGATGGATCTTTATGCTGCCAAAGTCTGATATTGTCTGCTGTATCCAGAAAATTTAAAATCATTGTGGACTTTTCTAGTGACAGTATCACTGGTGTGTATCTGCTAGCGGGAGATGGCTCAATGCATCCACATTTGCTACTTGGCCTCTTGGATGGTGTTCTAATTTGTAATTGTAAACACTTAGCACCTGCCACTGAATTCGGCTTGAAGCTATGGGTTTAAATAGACCGAGCAGAGGTCTGTGCCCTGTTATTACAAAGTTGCGTCCATAAAGGTATGGTGGAACCCCCCCCAACTCCAGATATGACCAGCAAACCTTCCTCCTGTATCTGGGCGTAATTATGCTCTGCATTATCCAAAGTGCTGGAACAACATGCTTTTGGATATTCCTCTCCATTGAACCACCTATGAGCTAGTACCACCCCAATGCCATATGGGAAGGCATCGCATATCAGTATCAGATTTTGCTTGGGATCATAATGTGCCCATACCTTTAGAGAATGATAGCGGTTTCTTCACTTCCCTGAAAGCTATGGCTTGGCTATGTAACCATTTCCAGGCTGACCTTTTTTTAAAGAGTGGATGCAAAGGCACCAGGATGGAGGCCAGGCTATGGATGAATTTTCCATAATGATTTACAACCCAAGGAAAGACCTAAGCTCTGGTACAGACATGGGAACTGGGAAACCTTTAATCTTTGTGACTTTGTATTCCAATGAATGTAATTCGGTCTTGTCAACTCTGTAGCCCAAGTACATCATTTGGAGTTCCAGAAATATGCATTTTTCCAACCTTAGGTGTATGTTTGCTTGGGAGAAACATCTTAGGATTGTGTCAAAGTTCTCTTAAGTGCTCATTATTGGTCTTCCCTGTTAGTAGCTGGATAAATGGCAACCTGGGCTAGACCTTGCAAAATGTTCTCCAACATCTGCTGAAACATTTCACAGGCTTGACAATATTCCAAATGGCAGTCTCATATTTGGGTATTAATTATAGCATACTTTTAGGAATCCTTATCTAGCTAGTTGGATACAAAATTGGCTTGAAGTTAGGAGACAGAGGGTGGTGGTGGAGGATTGCTTTTTGGACTGGAGGCCAGAGTACCACAAGGATCGATGCTGGGTCCACTGCTTTTTGTTATTTATATAAATGATTTTGATGTGAACATAGACGGTATAGTTAGTAAGTTTGCAGATGACATTAAAATCGGTGGCGTAGTGGATAGGCAAAAGTGAGGACTGCAGATGCTGCCAACCAAAGTTTAGATTAGAGTGTTGCTGGAAAAGCACATCAGGTCAGGCAGCATCTGAGGAGCAGGAAAATCGGCGTTTTGGGCAAAAGCACGTCATCAGGAATGGAGGCCTCCAGGGTGGAGAGATAAATGGGGGAGGGGCGAGGGAAAGCTGGGGAGAAGGTAGCAAAGAGTACAAAAAGTGAATGGAGGTGATAGGTCAGAGGGGAGGGTGGAGCAGATGGGAAGAGAGATGGGCATGAAGAGCTGAACAGTCACCTTCAATAGAATCATAGATTATCAAACTATTAAGTAAGTTTGCAGCAAGGAAAGTCTGGATTCAGTGAGTGGGTGATGGAGTTTAATGTAGATAGATGTGAGGTGTTACGTTTTGGTAAGGAAAATCCTTGCAGAACTTATACACTTAATGATAAGATCCTGGGGAGTGCTGCAGAACAAAGAGACCTTGGAGCGCATGTTGATAATTCCTTGAAATTGGAGTTGCAGTAGACAGGGCTATGAAGAAGGTGTTTGGTATGCTTGCCTTTCGTGGTTAGTGGTTGAATATCGGAGTTGGGAGGTCATGTTGTAGCTGTACAGGACATTTGGTTCGATCACTTAGAGTCATAGTCACTTTGGTCCAACTCATCCATGCCGACCAGATATCCCAACCGAATCTAGTCCCACCTACCAGCACCCAGCCCTATCCTTCCAAATCCTTTCTATTCATATACCCATTCAGATGCCTTTTAAATGTTGCAGTTGTACTAGTCTCCACCACGACTTCTGGCAGCTCATGCCATACACGTACCACCCTCTGTGTGAAAAAGTTGCCCCTTAGGTCTCTGTTCCATGTCTTTTCCCTCTCCCCCTAATCCTATGCCCTCTAGTTCTGAACTTCCCCACCCCAAGGAAGAGACTTTGCGTATTTATCCTATCATGCCTCTTCTGATTTTGTAAACCTCTATAAGGTCACCCCTCAGCCTCCGATGCTCTCTAGCTCAAATCCTCCAACTCTGACAACAATCTTGTAAATCTTTTCTGAACCCTTTCAAGTTTCACAACATCTTTCCGATAGGAAGGAGATCAGAATTGCACTCAATATTCCAAAAATGGCCTAACCAATGTCCTGTACAGCCACGACATGACCTCCCAACCCCTGTATTCAGTGCTCTGACCAATAGAGTAAAGCATACCAATCACCTTCTTCACTATCCTATCTACCTGTGACTCTACTTTCAAGGAGCTATGAACCTGCACTTCGAGGTCTCTTTGTTCAGCAACTCTCCCTCGAACCTTACCATTAAATATATCTTAAGTCCTTCAAAGATTTGCTTTCCCAAAATGCAGCACCTCACATTTATTTAAATTAAACGCCCTCTGCCACTCCTCAGCCATTGGCCCATCTGATCAAGATTGCTTTGTAATCTGCAGTAACCTTCTTCACTGTTCACTACACCTCCAATTTTGGTGTCTTCTGCAAACTTATAAATGATAAAAAGTACTGGACTGAGCACTAATCCTTGTGGCACACCACTGGTCACAGGTCTACAGTCTGAAAAATAACCCTCCTCCACCACTCTCTGTCTTCTACCTTTGAGCTAGTTCTGCATCCAAATGGCTAATTCTCCTTGTATTCCATGAGATCTAACTTTGCTAACCAGTCTCCCATGGGGAACCTTGTCAAACACCTTACTGAAGTCCAAAAAAAAATCACGTCCACCCTCTGCCCTCATCAATCCTCTTTGTTACTTCTTCAAAGAACTCAATCAAGTTTGTGAGACATGATTTCCCATGCACAAAGCCATGTTGACTATCCCTAATCAGTCCTTGTCTTTCCAAATACATGTACATCCTGTCCCTCAGGATTCCCTCCAATAACCTGCCTACCACCGATGTCAGGCTCACCAGTCTATTGTTCCCTGCCTTGTCCTTACCACCTTTCTTAAATAGTGGCACTACGTTAGTCAACCTCCGGTCTTCTGGCACCTTACCTGTGACTATTGATGATACAAATATCTCAGCAAGGGGCCCAGCAATCACTTCTCTAGCTTCCCACAGAGTTCTAGAGTACACCTGATCAGGTCCTGGGGATTTATCGACTTTTGTGTTTCAAGACATCCACCACTTCCTTCTCTGTTATATGGACATTTTTAAATATGTCAACATCTATTTCCCCACATTCTATGTCTTCCATATCCTTTTCCACAGTAAATATTGATACAAAATACTCATTTAGTATATCCCCCATCTCCTGCTGCTCCACAGAAAGGCAACCTTGCTGATCTTTGAGAGGCCCTATTCTCTCCCTAGTTAGCCTTTTGTTCTTAATGTATTTGTAAAAAAACCCTTTGGATTCTCCTTAATTCTATTTGCCAAAGCTATCTCATGTCCCATTTTTGCCCTCCTGATTTCTCTCTTAAGTATGCCTTTATACTAAGGATTCTGGTATACTGTGTTCAAATCTGGTCTCCCTGCTGTAAGAAAGATGCTGTTAAATTTGAAATGGTTCAGAAAAGAAATTACAAGGATGTTGCCACGGATCGATGGTTTGAGCTATAGGGAGCAGGTGGATAGGTTGTGGCTATTTTCCCAGGAACGTCGAAGGCTGAGGGGTGACTTTACAGAACTTTGTGAAATGATGAGGGGCATGGATATGATAAATAGTTAAAGTCTTTTCCCCAGGATAGGGGAGTTCAAAACTAGAGGGCATAGGTTTAAGATGAGAGAGGAAAGATTTAAAAGATACCTAAGGGGCAATGTTTTCTCACACAGGGTGGTGAATCTATGGAATGAACTGCCAGAGGAAGTGGTACAATTGTACAATTACAACATTTAAAATGCATCTGGATGGGTATATGGGCAGGAAATGTTTAGAGGGATTAGGGCCAAATCCTGACACATAGCATTAGATTAATTTTGGATGAGTTGAACAAAGGGTCTGTTTCTGTGCTGTACATCTCTATGGCTCAATTCCTCTATCATCACAGTTTCAAGTATAGATGGCTCACAAAGGACAGCAGCTATACCAGCTTTGTGTATAAATCCTGTATGTGAGGGATTGGGTATTTATCCAGCTGTGGATAGCACTTTACCACTTGTTTAAAATCCCTGCAAATGCAAACCAACATGTTGGGATTCACATCAGTGCTACCCACTCCACAAACTGGACTGGTTTGATGATTACTTACCTTTCAGTCTCCTGATTTCTGTCTACTTTTGCCCAAGAGCAAGTGGCACTTGGCGGGCCTTGCAGAAATGTGGAATTGCTTCCTGGTCAACAGTACTTCCTTGGCATATTTGATAATCCCTAGACATTCCTGAAAAACAATCATTTTCTAATAGAAAAACGTTGAGCCAATCTCAATGATGCAGAATATAATCTCCTGTCATTTTGAGAAATTACCATTTAAAATGAGCATGAATAAGAAAGTGTTAAAGATGAAGGACTGATGAAGGCCTCACTCATAAAACAGAGTAGACATTCTGAGAATCATCTATTGAACAGTTCAGCTAGGAATAAAATATTAAGAGAGGAAGGGGAAAATCCTACTGCTGCAGCCAGAAATAATAAAAAAAGAAAATCTGGACAATGTCTATACCTTAACATTATTATTTTTATTTGCAGTTTTCTTTTAGGTCTTATATTGATCTGTCTTGAGCAGTTTTAAGAATATGTTCCTGGTTAGTCAGTACTGATCCCCAAAGTGTTTTTCGAATTAAAATTTGTAGTGTATTAAATATACATCAGTAATTTAATCACAAGTATACACATACAGCACCCTTATTACAACTTGCTAATTAACAGATTAGATAATTTAAAAAGGGACCTGCTGCTTTGCAAAATTGGGATGATGTGTGGCAGAGTCAAGAGTGTGGTGCTGCAAAAGCACAGCAGGTCAGGCAGCATCTGAGAACCAGGAGAGTCAACATTTTGGACAAAAGCCCTTCATCAGGAATGAGGCTGTGAGCTGGGGGGGTGGTGAGATAAATGGGAGGGCTGAGGTTGGGGGGAAGGTAGCTGAGAGTGTGATACATAGATGTAGGTGGGGATAATGGCGATAGGTCAGAGAAGAGGGTGGAGAGGATAAGTGGGAAGGAAGATGAACAGGTAGATCAGGTCATGAGGGCGGTGCTGCATTGGAAGGTTGGATCATGGATAAGGGGGAGGGGAAATGATGAAACAGGTGAAATTCACATTGATGCCATGGGGTTGGAGGGTCCCGAGGTGGAAGATAAGGCGTTCTCCCTCCAGGCGTCAGGTAGTTAGGGAGCAGTGATGGAGGAGGCCCAGGACCTACATGTCCTTGTTGAAGTGTTCGGCCACAGGGTGGTGGAGTTGGTTGGCGCAGGTGTCCCGGAGAAGTTCTCTGAAGTGCTCTGCGAGTAGGCGTCTTGTCGCCCCAATGTAGAGGAGACCGCATCTGAAGCAACGAATACAGTAAATGACTTGTGGAAGTGCAAGTGAAACTTTGATGGATGTGGAAAGCTACTTTGGGGCCTTGGATAGAGGTGAAGGGGGAGTGTACATGGAGGTTTTGCAATTCCTGCAGTGGCAGGAAAAGGTACTGGGAGGGGAGCATGGGTTGATGAGGGGCATGGACCTAACGAGGAATGGAATAAGGAACAGTCTTTATGGAAAGTGGATAGGGCAGAAGACAGTAAGGTCTTTGTTTAAATACAAATATTGGATTCTGATAGCGATTTTCATGCTCATTAGGTTAACATGATGCAAAAGGAGGTGAGATGATGTTTGTTTTTTATTCCTTGTGGGCCAGTTGCATCTCTGGACCACAAGGAAACCTTGGGTTACTCTTGTCCTTGACAGTAAGGTCCTTGTAAACCTCACGTAACTCAAGGAATGTTTGCTGGTCATCCATTCTTTCTGGAAGGAAAATTTAAGAATTTCCTTTCGTTGCTGCCACAGCAACCAATTTGTTCCTAGGATTGTAAAATAATAGGTTTTTAAGCTTTAAAGCTAGGAAAACATGTGTTTCACAATAATGACTGTTATCAGTACAAATATTGAACATTTTAATTTTTTTATACCATGAATAATCTCCAACATGTATCTCCAGCAATGTATTTAGATTACAATGATCAATTGAATGTTTTTACTTCTTCTTTCAGGCTACAGTGGTGGATTTGCATGGCAGTGAAGACCATGGTATGTATAGCTAATATACATTCCTGAATCTGATAATTCGATTTCTTTTTCTTTAGTATTAGTTGTGTGCCCCAGGCATCGGGGCTTCCATTTTTCATTATATTTATAAAAGACTTGGATAAAGGAATATGGGTATATGGCTGTACATCTAAGCTGCTGACAACATTAAATTAGCTGGCACAGTGTATAGAATGAGTAATTGGGAGAAGAAAATTGCAAAAGGGCATTGGTAGATTAAGTGTAGGGGCAACAAATGCTGCTGGAGCTCAGTGACATGATTCTTTTTGGATCTAATAAAGACAGGTCAGAGTATTTTCTTAATATCAAAAAACAAGGAACTATGGATGAGTAGAGACACTGTCCCAAGAACAGAAGCTATTAAAAATTTTTGGACATGTATAAAAATTATTATAAGGCTAATAAAATCTCTTTGTATTTAAAGAGATCTGGAATACCAAAAAAGTTTGATTGGTACTTTTGTGAAAAGCTCTGGTTAGACTTCATGTGCAGTAACCAGTTTCAGTTCTCAGCATCTCACCTCAGAAAAGACAAGTTGGCTTTAGAGGAACTGCATGTCTGATGCACTAGAATAGTGTCAGAGCTAAAAGGTTAATTAATGAATAAATATGGTTATGTGAACAAGGCATCTATTTCCGTAAGTATAGACATTGATAGAATGATCTTTGAGATGATCAAAGGAGTTGGTAAGGTACAGAGAAACAATTTGCTCTGGTAGACTAGTCCAGAGTAAGGGGACATAATCTTAAATTTTTGGCTATGTAGGCTAATATCAAGAATCTGGAACACACTCCTAAAAGGCTATGGATGAGGGTTCAATTAAAAGCTTCAAGATTTGAGAGACTTTTGTTAGTCATATGGAAACAAAGCAGGTAGGTGGAATATTGGAACAGATCACACATGATCTAGTCAAATAACCTACTTTTGTTATTGTTATAAAAGTTTTAAAATTTTGAATGGACTTCTCAAATGTTAATTCTGATCTCTTTCTCTATACCTTCTCTGTGGCTGCAACACTGTATTCTGCACTCTGTTCTGCTACCCTCACGAGTTTTGTATGCTATGGTCTGCCTGTATAGCACACAACAACACCTTTCACTGTATCTCAGTACATGTGACAACAATAAGTCAATCATGAATCATATTACTCTGCCTTTGCGTATGAGTAGACGTGATCATAAATTATGTTGCTGCAGATTGGTAATGATTACAGTTAAACTGTTGAATGTTTGTTGGGGAATACCTCAATAGCAAATGTTATATTATTTGAGAATTGCTACTTATGCATCCATTTTTGCCAGCCCTGCAGTTTAAATATTTGTGTGCTGAAATTCCATGTATTGAAGGACATTGTTTATTCTATGGTTGTGACTAGTTTCCATTCCAGAGCAACTTGTTAACTCTCATGGATGAAATCCAGAAAACAAAAGTGCAGTTGAATCACCAAACATCTGTTACTTCCTCGTATTTGCCAGTTTTTTTTTGTTTGAATGGTCATAAGTGAGTTGAGTTAGAGATGTGTGAAAATAATAGGGCGGCACAGTGGTTAGCACTGCTGCCTCACAGCGCCAGGGACCTGGGTTCAAATCCCAACTCAGGCGACTGACTGTGTGGAGTTTGCATGTTCTCCCCGTGTCTGCGTGGGTTTCCTCCGCATGCTCCGGTTTCCACCCACAGTCCAAAGATGTGCTGGTCAGGTGAATTGGCCATGCTAAATTGCCCGTAGTGTTTGGTAAGTGGTAAATATAGGGGGTCTGGGTGGGTTGCGCTTCGGCGGGTCGGTGTGGACTTGTTGGGCCGAAGGGCCTGTTTTCCACATTGTAAGTAATCTAAAAAATTTCACATCTAAACCTCAAGGTTTAGTTAATAGGCTGCAGGGAATCTTCTACAATAAAGAGAAAAAACATTTCATACCTTTCTAAATCTGTTTTGCTGTAAAATAGTAATTACTTGTTAAAAATGCATCATTCCATGTGTACAGATTTAGTAGCAAGATGCCACCATAATGTATCAATATTTGTAGCCACTGTTTGCCATAGCTTCTGTGTGTGGGAAAGTGTCCAGCTTCCGCTAGATAATGTTAATCCATAGACTGTTGTGGGAATCATGAATTTGTGATTGAATTTTCCCTCTAGATTTCAGAAGGAAAATACTCTTTATATGCTATTCATGATACGTTTATTGCTCAGCCTCCTGCTTTTGTCATTCTAATCTGGGTAATATCCATGTAAATGTACCAGATATGTGTTAAATTTAACTTGCTGCATGAAAAGGAAATTTTACTTTTCTGATGCATATTTGTTTTCACAAGGTCATAAGAAATAGGAAATGCCAATTTGGCCCATTAAGGCTACCATCCATTCAGTAAGATCATGATGATTTGAGCTCCCTCATCAATCAAAAATCGGTGTTGCGCAGCCTTAAATGTAATCAGTGACTCTGTTAATCTCTAGGCAAATGATCTTCAAAGACTGATAACCTTTTGAAAAACCCTAATTTCTGTCTCAAACAAAGTAATTATTGCATTCTATGACTCCTGTCTTTTTTGGTTTGTTTTGAAGTTATCTGGTATATTGTGTTTTCTTTGGGATCTTCATGAAATTCTTTTTTGGGCAAAGAGGAACAGAGAAGTTTTTCAGAGTACATCTGGATCCAAACGTCTTGACATCAACAGTTTTAAGGGAATTTGTTTTTGATCTTATTGAAATTCTAAGGGAGAAAAGTTCTAGGTCCAAAGCCAAAGTATAATTGTTCTGACAATTACATGTACCATGTAGCTGGCAGTAGCAAATGTAATTCCAGCCATATAATGGTGACTTATAGCTTTGTTTTGACTAAATAATGATTTTTAACAAAATAAGTTTATTAAAACTTTTACTTTGGACTATCTAAACATGCATATGTGAGTGGAATGGAGAAGAACCTTCAGTGGTTGTCTTATACAGTTTGCTGGCAAGTTCCATCTCATCTGATTTTGTCATGTCAATCTGATAGTAGGCTTAATCCATGTCAGACAAAATGACTTTTTCCAATATCTTTGTTCCCTATGGATGTGAATCTACAAAGAAAATAAATCACAGGTTGGTAGATTTGCAAACTTTCTGCCAAGTAACATGAAAATAGAATGTAATTTTCAAAGTCTGAGGGAGCTTTAAATGCGACACCTGGGTTTTTAAAAAAGTCTGATTAACCTCCTGTGAAGCCTTCTAGAGATGCTTTAATGTATTAAAGGTGCAATATAAATCTAAGTTGCTTTTGTATTGTATGGTATTGGTACTGACTGCAAAAATAAAATTCAATTTCCTTCTACTCTGTCTTGTTTTCTCATCAACTTAAATTTGAAAAAAATCTTACAACAGCTGGAAGAATTTTATACAATGTAAATTTCATTCTGACAGGATACATTAAGAAAAATCTATTTTTGTTACAGGTGTGCTTGTCAGGAAGATTTTAGAAACAAAGAAAGATTATGAATCTTCTAAGTCTGTAACAAAATCCAAAGACCACGTAAGGAAAAATTGTACACTTACTGTAATCTAATATGGTATTTGTGAAACCATTTTGTAATGTGGATACATTTATAATGAACCTTTTACTGAGTACTACATGGTTTAGATAGAAAATCTTCTGCTTTCTGTACAATTTCTCATTTTGTGATCCAGGTTTAAATTTAATTTTGTGACTCACTCCACATATATAGTTTTATATGATTTTTTTTCTTAAATAACATTAATTAATGAGTTCCATCCTCTGAAATTATCCTCCAGTTTATATTTTCCAAACAAAGTTCTATTATGACACTGGGATAGCAAGCCAAACCAAAATAGACTCATCAACATTGGATTTGCAACAACATGAAATTAAAACGTTTCGTGACCCTCAAAATTGCCCAGTTATTCCTAACCAGACATTAAGAATAACAGTTATAAGATGCCAAGGTTACAACTCATAGAAATTAACAATTTATTTTTAATACTGTAACTTGAACAGAGCAAAACTAAACAGCAAGATAAGGTAATTAAGGTCTATGATTTAAATTCATTGATTTTCACTGATTGTTACCCCCCCATTCATGCATGCAAATAGATAGACAGAGTTAAGGGATGAATGAAAAAGAAAATAAGAGTTGTAATGTGTTAATTTATTAACTGATTCAAGGAGCAGTACGAGGCCTTTATGGAATCCTTGAACGAAGCATTGTATTACAAGCACATAGTATTGTATTTTGCTTGAATTCCAAAGTCACTAGTCAAAGCAAACAGCTTCCAGCAGGATCTGGGGAATGTTCACTTCTTCCCTTATAATCTAGGGTTCTTTTCTGAGAACATTCAACACAACAGGAGAGAACATCATAGTTTTCTACAGAATATTAACTGCCAACAATTGATTTTACTATAGAGGAAGGTGTTGTTATCATTAATTATTGATCTTTCCATCATCCCTCCACACTCCATTTGAGTTCCAACATTCTCATTAAAAGAGGACGTAGAATCATTGAGAGGTCATGTCCATCTCCCAAAACCACATCAGTTCCAAATGTCATGACCTTCTCTTCATCTGCCTGTCCTCCTTCAAGAAACACACTAACATTCAATTTTCACGGCCAACCAATCAGCTGATGTACCCATTTATTACAAACACAATAGCCTGACCAAGCAGTACTAAGATTCTGACAATATTCCACCATATATTACTACCTCTTTCACCTGTTCGAGTCATTTCTCCAGACAACAGGCAGATTAAGCTACCTAAGAAATTAAGATGTGCCAGTGTCCCTAAGTAACATGAATACTGCAGAGTTTATATGGGGTAATGTAAAATTGTCTTGCTCCATGTTGCTACTCAGCATAAAAACTTGCTCCAAATAACTTTTAACCAACAAACTAATAGCAATAGTTTTGTGTGTGCCCTTTCTTTATTATTAATGTTCTTTGATATGCACTTTGCTATATGCTACCTTATCTTAATGGTGAAATTCATCTTATGGGCAGCAGGTCTGAATTCTTCCAAGTCAAAAGAAAGGAGATACAGATCTATCTGGAACAAATAACTTTTGTATTCAAGTCTCTGGTAATGTGTTCTGTACCAGAAGTCTGATCCAAATCTTTTTGCATTCTGAGATAGCCAGGATTGTGGTTGTGTCGGGAAAGTAAGCCATGCAGGAAGCGATTTGTCCTCTGAGATTGCATTGTCAAGTTTTCTCTTGTGTTGTGCCTAACTTCCTAAGGCAGAACATTCTGATGCCTAGAGGTTTCCTTTTTAAACATATTCCTTCATCCTTTTGATGACCAGAATAATGAGGGAGTAATTACCACATTTATTTGCTTTACGAATTATTAATGTTATAGTACAGATGTTCAGACTAAAACTATTTGTTTTGATTAAATATATTCATACTTTAAGGCTTTCTTGATGCTATATAAGTGATGATTTGCAGATAAAATAGTTTTGATCCTATCTATGTAAACAAGGATACTATACTTGGAAAAGGTTGAAGTTAATGCTGTATGTTGCAAGTATTTACAGATTTTCACATTTACTGGAGGAATATTGTAACGTATAGATAATCCTCTAGATGATGCTCTTGTTAAAGAAGGAAGTGAAATTCAAAGCAAGAACTAAAAGAAATTGAAAGCAAGGATGTTTTAGCTGTTGTAAACCATTTGAACCAAAGAAAAGTTTTTTTTTAACGAACTCAGAGATTTTTAAATAAAATTGCCTGTTGGAGTGTTAGAAAGTTGAAGGCAGATTTCTGTAATTTTTCGCACATAAATATATGTTGTGATGCAAATAATGACCAGAAAACAAATCTGAGAAAATTCCCTCTAAGAGCTGTTCATATCTGAAACAGAACTAAGGAACATAATTTTTAAAAAGAGCTGAAAACTGTTTTTGTGCTTAACTCTCATTTTTAAATCCTTTTTGTATTATCTTGCAGCTTAAACATTTAGTCTAAGGTTCTTAACTCAAAGCTTAAGTTTGGTGAATAAATAATATTAAAACCTTATGTATAGTACCATTAGTGGTGGCAACTTTTTGTTTGTGTGATGGTCATCAACTTTGTTGAGCATCAGTTGGTGTGGCTTAGAAGTTCCACAATGGCATAGCAGTCTTTACCATATTTGCTGCTGAGGGAGATGATAGAGTGCACAGTTCATTGGGCTCTGTTTACTTTCCATCCTCTTCTCAGCAAACTGGGCTTTTTATATCTGCTCTCCTTTTCAAATGCTCTTCCAAATATTTGGCATTCAGAGATCATGACCATCATCAACTGTCTCCTAATTGTCAATGTCTGCCATCTTCATAGCTCACTTGTAAGTGTCCATGCATGTTCCATTTTGCATCTGAATTTTGTGAGAATGCCAAACAGCATTCTTTCAATCACTTTGAGGAACTTTGTTGGCTTTTATCTTGGTAGACAAGCATGGCCGATGTTAATGTGAGGATACCATTTCTGTTTTGAATGAGAAATCTTCAAGGTTGCATGCTAACCTTGGTGCACACCAAGGAGTGATCTGCAACCTTTCAGCACCACAGTAGTTGTACATGTTGAGAACACTGTTCAGAATTATGTCTGGGCATGATCAGACCCAGCTGGTACCATGCGCTGATCTTGTACATCTTCAGACACTGTGTGGCTTGGTTTGCTTTGAGAGAAGGGACTGGTTACACAAAGATTGTGGTAGTAGTAAAGCTGAAGTAGTCTTCATCTGCTCTTCTTGATCATTCCATTCCCTTATGTCTGAGGCAGTTGGATCATGTCTTATGGCCTACATCAATTCTGGCATTGAAAACACCCAGCAGGTAATGATATTTTGCCTTGGAGTTCATCTAAAAGCGATGTCAAGCTTCTCTAACTCTTTTGCTCCTGAAGTGGAAATTGACATTGTAGCAGAGAAAATCATGGCATTAACTGGCCCTATTTGAGCCGAAAGATTGATGGAGAGAACACTTCCTGAACCGTTTGTGGGGAGTTTCTTACACTGAAGTCTACATCTTGTTCATTTTTTATAAATTTTAAATATATATGTTTTTTGTTAATGATCTATTCTTGGTGAGCATTGTCTGTTAACAGGTTGACCATTGACATAACTTCCTTCTCAAGTTTCATGTCAATCATAGTTGTCTTGAGCATGTTTTCAACCAGCTGTCAGTTCTGTGCATTTAGCAGTGACATTCTGGGTTGGTTATTTGCTTACCTGGTACAGTGGATTTTTCCACTTGTTGAACAAAACTCAAAGCATGATTTGAGGCAAATAGATCCTCCCAGAATGCCTGCAGTATTAGTTCCAGTCCCTGACTTGCGTTGGCTTTATTATTTATAACTGCTGAGCATCAGCCCTCACTCCCAACTGAGGGAACATGGCTTTAGGAAGACTATGGTGGCCTCTACGCTAATGGTTGCATAACCATCCTTTTTGGTCTCAGCTTCTGTTTCACAAAACCAAGGTAAAAATCATATAACTAGCAACTACTTACAAGTCCTTACTATAAGCTTTCTTTTACCTTCCCTTCTATAATAGTTGTCCGATAAAACTCTCGATTACGATTTACAAAACAAAACATCTTATCTCAAAACCAGGCAGCTTTCTTTCTTCTCGGTATTTCAGTCTTTTCTTCTCCTTGGGGATCCTGCTTCACAGGTTACTGATCAATAAAACTATTTTCTGGGCAGTGTGTAGATGTCATTGGCTTGGCAATTCTCCTCTTGACTGTTCAATTTTCACCGGTCTTAAACCACCTGCCCCCCAAACATCAGATTACGTCATTGGCTTTTAAGATTGTCAATATACTAAATTCATACTGGATTGGAGTTTGTTTTTTGGGGGGTATAATTTAAATGGATTGGCCTAATTTGAATCTATTTTGTTGTTTCCAGGCAACCAGCTAATCAAGTTGTCCCACCAAATGTTACTTTTTTTTAAACTCTCTTAAAGGTACAGTACACTCACATCTTCATAACACAGCTCCTTTAAACTTGCCCCTCTCCCCTTAGTTTTATATATTTCAATTCTGGGAAAAAGATTCTGACTGTTGATCCTATCTATTCATTTCATAATTTAACAGACTTCTATCAAGTCTCCCCACACCCTCACTGCTCCACTGAAAAAGACCGATTGTTTGTTAATTCTCTCATCTTTCAAATGACCATGTTGGTATCAGTTGTTTCCTATGTAAATCACAAAACTTTTTTTTAAAAGTTACGTTCTGAAGTGCACTTTAACAGAGAAAACAACCCGAGTTTTTCTCGCCCTCCTTATAGCTCATACTCTCTAATCCAGGAGTCCAACAGGTTTATTTGAAACCACAAGCTTTCAGAGCCAGCAACCCCCCCCCATCTTCCTCAGGCAGCTAGTAAGAAATAATACATCGGACACAGAATTTATAGTAAAATATCAAAGACTCATACATCTTAGGTAAGTGTATTGAACACACCTTCCCATAAGTTGTAAACCCTTTGATCTTTTGCTATAAGTTCTGTGTCTGAAGTATTCTCTTTCTCTAGCTGCCTAAGGAAGGAACGGGGGCTCCGAAAGCTTGTAGTTTCAAATAAACCTCTGGGACTATAACCCCGTGTCGTGTGGTTCTTGATCTTGTCCACCCAGTCTAACACCAGAACCTCCACATCAAAACCAATGTTGTCAGTAAGGAAGAAATGCCGGAAGCTACAAATCTCTTTCTCTGCAGAAGTCTCTGAGCATCCAGTAAAGTTTCCAAATATCAGGTTTTCTGACTCCTTGTAAAGTAGTATGGTGGCCATTTTTGAAAGATATTGATCCCTTTTGACTTCAGTCTGAACTGAAGATGTCTTCAGTTGCCAGCAATTCGACTTGGTTGACAAGAAGCCCTAGGACAGTGTGAAATCATCAAATCTCATCTTTTGTTTCAAATCCTTGCACGTAAGTGGTTTTTCTTCTGCCCTTTTTCTTAAGCATCATCTCTACAGAGTTAAAAATCACACAACACCTGGTTATATCCAACAGGTTTATTTGGAAGCACTAGCTTTCAGAGCGCTGCTCCTTCATCAGGTGGTTGTGGAGAAAAAGATTGTAAGACACAGAATTTATAGCAAACGTTTGCAGTGTGATGTAACTGAAATCATATATTGAAAAAGACCGATTGTTTGTTAATTCTCTCATCTTTCAAATGACCATGTTGGTATCAGTTGTTTCCTATGTAAATCACAAAACTTTTTTTTAAAAGTTACGTTCTGAAGTGCACTTTAACAATTGGTGTCATGTCGGTCCAGATAAAGTATTGAAGGTGTTAACTCCCTGTGAGGCTGTCTGTGCCACAATGGTCAGAGAGGTTGAATAGGCTGGGGCTGTTTTCCCTGGAACATTGGAGGTTGATGGGTGACCTTATAGAGTTTTATAAAATCATGATGGGCATGGATAGGGTAAATAGATAAAGTCTCTTCCCTTGAGTGGGGGAGTCCAGTACTAGAGGCATAGGTTTAGGATGAGAGGGGAAAGATATAAAAGAGACCTACGGGGCACCATTTTCACTCAGAGGGTGATATGTGTATGGAATGAGCTACCAGAGGAAGTGGTGGAGGCTAGTACAATTGCAACATTTAAAAGGCATCTGGATGGGTATATGAATAGGAGGGGTTTGGAGAGATATGGGCCAGGTGCTGGCAGGTGGGACTAGATTGGATTGAGATATCTGGTTGGCATGGACAAATTGGACTGAAGGGTCTGTTTCCGTGCTGTACATCTATGACTCTGTGACTGATTCTAATCTAAAAGACAGATTTTCAGATCATGCAGTTTTGAGCAAAGTAAAATGTAATTCTGCAAGTACTAATTCACCCCACAAACTTACATGTGTATGTGTGCATGGGGCAGGGTGTTGTGAGTGTCTGTGAGAGGGTGTGTGTATGTGTGTGAGTGTAAAGGGGTTTAAGTGTGTGGGTGTGTGTGTGTGCGCGCGCACGTGGTGCAATGGGGTTACCTATAGTGTGACGTGAACCCAGGGTTTCAGTTGAGGCCACTTCCATGGGTACCGAATTTGGCTATCAGCCTCTGCTCAGCCACTTTTTGTTGTTGCCTGGCTTGAAGTCCACTTTGAAAGATGGTCACCCAAAGGTCTGAGGAACCGTAATGACCTCTTCAGGAGACAGACATGAGGTGCAATCGACAGGGTAAGCTTCGTTGGCCAGTACTTCCCAGGAGCCGAAAAACTATACCCTGTTCTTTGCGGCCTGCAACACATTACCTTTGAGGATGAGCACCTCACCAAGACCTTCCCCACACCTTTAAACAGCCACCAAACCTCAAACAGATCATTTGTTCATAGCAAACGGTCCGGCTTTCAGGACAATACCAAACAAGCTTGTCACAGTGAGTGCTGCAAGACGTGTCAGAATTTCAACACGGATACCACCTTTATGCATGGGGACACCTCCCAGCATGTATGTGGCAAGTACTTGCGTGGCTCAGCCCATGTTATCTATCTCATACGCTGCAGGCAAGGATGCCCTGAGGCATGGTACATTGGCGAGACCAAACAGAGGTACTGCAATGGCTGAATGGACGCTGCAGAACCATCAACAGCCAGGAGTATTCCCTCCCAGTTGGAAAACACTTCAGAGGTCCGCGACATTCGACCTTGGACCTTCGGGTGACCCTCTTCCAAGGCGGACTTCGGGACAGGCAACAATGAAAAGTGGCCGAGCAGAGGCTGATAGCCAAGTTTAGTACCCAGGGGAATGGCCTCAACCGGAACCTTGGGTTCATGTCACACTACAGGTGACCCCATTGCACTATACACGCAAAGACAAACACACACTCTCACTCACACACACACACACACACACACACACACACACACACACACACGTTTGTGGGATGAATTTGTTCCTGCAGAATTACATTTTACTTTGCTCAAAAACTGCATGAACCCATATAAGATTCTGAAAATCTGTTTTTTTAGATTAGAATCAGTTTGACTATTCTGGCACAATCTATTCACAGGGAGTTGATATCTTCAATACCTTATCTGGGCCGACATGACACCAGTTGTTAAAGTGCACTTGAGAATGTAACTTTTTTAAAAAAATTTCACGATTTACATATGAAAGAACTGATACCAACATGATCATTCTAAAAGAAGAGTTACAATCTTATTCTCCACAATCACCTGATGAAGGAGCAGCGTTCTGAAAACTAGTGCTTCCAAATAAACCTGTTGGACTATAACCAGGTGTTGTGTGATTTTTAACTTTATACACCCCAGCCCAATACCAGGGTCTCCAAATCATTTCTACAGAGAGGGTTATCTTTTGTGTTGTACCTGTGTATGTTGAGATTAAGAGGATATAGTTCTACTCCTAGATTTATTTTCAAACTTAGATATTTACCAGTGTGTGCCATTTACTTTTAAGAATATGTTTTATGTTCTAATAAACAGATAGTTTGAGCTCATGTAAGTCTCTCATTCTGGTTAATAGTACAAAAGAGAAGCAATTTTCCATTTTGCTAATTGAATCAACACATTGATATGAATGATGTAATGAGTGGAACAGTGGGGTTTGTTTACCAATGCGTTCCTTCATGGTTTTAATACATGGAACTTGCTTGATTGTTTTTAGGGGTCTGAGAGGAATTTCTCAAAAGTTTTTCTAAGATTGAATGTTTTTTGTCCACTCCCAAAGCTTGGGAAATGGAGTACAATGAGCTTGTCCTTTTTAATACTTATGTATTTTTTAAATAGATTAATATTGGTGAATCATTTTTCTATTTTAAAAACTGACATTTGGCAATTACCAAATTCTGAGCAGGGTAAGGATGCTGAATTAATGAAGAATGTGAAAAGTTCTGAGAATCATAAAGTTAATGCGTGTAATTGTTGCTTTAATTCGTTTCTTCTCATTGTCATTTTAAATCACTTATTTTCTGTTCTACCTAATGCTCCAAATATATTATCAGTGTTCATATTTTGGATAATTTCACTTTTTATTTATAATGGTGAGAAATAATCACACTGTGAATAAACAATAATTTTTTACCTTATGAATTTAATACAGCTGCAACATTCAGTAGTTGGCTGTTTTCCTAAATTGAGTAGACTCCGTTCACCTGCTCTGGGTTAATCTTCTAGTATTGACAATTGTGATCCAAGCAAACAGAAGTTAAACAGGAAAACATTTACAAGTGCATTGGTCAGAGGTGAGACTGCTCTGCTTTAAATAAGTTGTAAAACGAAGTTTAGCAGATCAGTGGCTGGGAACAACTGGTCCTCATTAAGATCATTACACTCTCAGTGAATTTGGAGAAGTTATTTTGTGTAGTCAGCTGAAGGCAGCTGTAATTGTTTCCTTCCTGATTTGAATGGATCCAATGTAAAATGTAATTGAATAAAATTAGTCTGCTACAATATAATGGTACCATGGCCCTTTCTCTAAACAAAAGAAACCTAAATCTGTTTTTCTTAATTCTGCTTGAAATATTCAGTATCTCAATTCAGTTTCTCACTTGGTTGCAAATGGGAGAGAAACGTGTATAAGACATTCTAGACAATATTTTGTAAAAGAAATCTGAATTTGCATCTACAACCCTAGAGTTTCCTAGTAATATACTATATGTTGACGTTGGTAAACTTAAAAAAATGATAGCCTAGGCTAGGTTTTCTTCTCTTCAAATAAAAAACAGAAATGCTTTATTTTCTTAATTTATTACCTGTTAATGGAAACTGGCGAGTGGAGTTTTAAAATGCAATTTTATTAATAGTAGCAATAAAAAAGCAATTCACAATGTGCCTATAACACTTCCCAAGGAACTAATGAGCACCTTAACTTGTCTAAATGTCAAAACTTATGAATCCAATTGTGAAGTACTCAATTTTAGAGGAAAATGGACTAATGACAGAGACCCATGCATTTCCTGACCAAGTGTTGTACGTCCTGATGAGCTCCATTTTAGAAGAATATAAGTAAGCTGTTGATTAAATAAATTAATCTCTAAATATTTAATGATATTGAAAGTGTTGTTATAGTGTGAACTACCTGGATGACTGAGTTGTAAAAGAAAAAAATTGTAGCTTAAAGAGAGCGGTTAGTAAGGCTTGGGATGCAGTGTAAAGGTAGTACAATTATTGAAGAGTCGATTGGGAAAGAATTAAAATGATAAATATGTCAACGTTGTAAAATAGAAACTTGTTGCACTATATGCAGTATGTTGAAATAGCAGTTTTCATCAGTACAAGGATATGATTGGAATTTTTTTTCCTTAATCAACCTGCAAAGGCTGCAATATTGACATCCCAAATACTCAAAATCATAATTATTAATGGGCAATTTATTTGACCATTATGTGTAGTAAAGTAGAAAGCTGTATCATAGAAAATAAATAAATTTACAGTGTTCTTCAGAATGAATTTATTCGGGGAAAAGATACAACAATGGTGCGAATAGTAATGGTCAAGAACATAGTATATTGATGTACTTACAAGGTTGAACTCACGGGAATAGGTTATATTGTGCATGTCTGCGTAACCAGGTATGTGACACATTGCAGATTGTGTGGTGAGGGCTGCCTCTTTATCAGCAGATGTTGCTGGCATGGTATTTGGGCCATAGTATTGGCTGAGATCATATTTGGTGCTTTGTGTTCTTGTGAAGCAGGATATCACAATGTACATGTTCAGTGGTCATTCTGGCTTTCAAGTACAATTTGTGTACAAGAAGTATAATTCAGATGTGTGTGTGCACATCAAGGTTGGAAAAGATTGTGTTGTATTGTGTGTCAGATGCTGAGGGAATTCTTGCATTGTTAGCCTGGTGTTAATCCTACATAATGGTATACTGTTAAACTAACTTATTTGGGAAGGGTTAGTGGGAGAAGACAAAAGGGCACTTTTATATAGCATTTATATGTATTTATATAGCAGTAAATCCTACCCATAATACCAGAACACTCCTGCACTTTTTATATAGAACTATGGGATATTTTATTTCTATCTGAACATGGGACTTCAATTTAAAATTTCTGACAAATTGCATCTCTTTTCACTGCAGTAGCAAGAAAGTGTAGTGCAATTATGCAATATTTTACATCTGCTTTACCATTACACAAAATTATATATATAAAAATAGTAATAGGTTACAAATATTATCTATCTATATCTATCTATCTATATATATAGTTGTCTTTCATAAATCTCATTTTAATTATGATCAAATTGAATTAAATGATTTATTCGATTGTACAAAATGCAAATGTTTTGTTTCCCATTGCATACTTTCACATAATGTTCAGGAATTGTAGATCGCTATAGGTTTGTACTTAATTTGTGGATTTCTTTTTGTAAGTTAAAAAACACTTATCACCACAAATGTTAGTGCACGTGTTGATATCCTCTTAGTAAAGAGTCATTGCTGATCATCCTGACTTAGAGATTGAAGATTTCATTTGCTTTTATGAATCGCATTTTTGGAATTCTGTGCAGTTATTTCTTTAGATGCACTCCAGGGTAGAACTCTCTATTTGACAGAGGCAAGAGCGAATAGAAGTACACATAATTAATTTGTAACCAGATTCTTCAAAACCATAAGCTATTTTTGCACCTTTCTAAAAAAAACACAAGTCTTATTAGATGCAATTAACTAAAACCCTTGAAGCTAAAGAGTTGCAGACCTTAAATGTGAGCTTTCTTATTGATCTCTTCTTTAGTCATCACCTGTGACTGAAAGGAGCATGTCAAAAATCATACACACCAGATTATGAAACAAAAAGAGAAAAAGCTGGAAAATCTCAGCAGGTCTGGCAGCATCTGTAAGGAGAGAAAAGAGCTGACGTTTCAAGTCTAACTGACCCTTTGTCAAAGCTGAAGTAAAGAGAGAAATAGGGAGGTATTTATACTAGGCTGAGAGAAGGTGAGTCACGGCTCCAGAAACAAAGGTAGCAATAAAGAGGTGATAATGACAGTGCACCTCTTTATTGCTATCTTTGCTTCTAGAGCCATGACTCACCTTCTTTCAGCTGAAAATGTGTTGTTGGAAAAGCGCAGCAAGTCAGGCATCCAAGGGGCAGGAGAATCGACGTTTCGGACATGAGCCTTTCTTCAGGAATGAGGCTCTCAACCTGGTATAAATACCTCCCTATTTCCCCCTTTTTTTAGTTTTGACAAAGGGTCAGTTAGACTCGAAACGTCAGCTCTTTCTGTCCTTACAGATGCTGCCAGACCTGCTGAGATTTTCCAGCATTTTCTCTTTTGGTTTCAGATTCCAGCATCCGCAGTAATTTGCTTTTAGTACCATATTATAGTCCAACAGGATTATTTGGAATCACTAGCTTTCAAAGCACTGCTCCTTCAGCTGGTTGTGGAGTATAAGATCATAAGAGACAGAATTTGTAGCAAAAGATTATAGTGCCATACAATGATAAACACTGTATTGAACAAACCTAGATTGTTGTTAAGTCTTTCATCTTTTAGAATGATTAGATTAGATTAGATTAGACTTACAGTGTGGAAACAGGCCCTTCGGCCCAACAAGTCCACACCGACCCGCCGAAGCGCAACCCACCCTTACCCCTACATTTACCCCTTACCTAACACTACGGGCAATTTAGCTTGGCCAATTCACCTGACCCGCACATCTTTGGACTGTGGGAGGAAACCGGAGCACCCGGAGGAAACCCACGCAGACACGGGGAGAACGTGCAAACTCCACACAGTCAGTCGCCTGAGTCGGGAATTGAACCCGGGTCTACAGGCGCTGTGAGGCAGCAGTGCTAACCACTGTGCCACCGTGCCGCCCACTGGGTTGCAGGTTTTTGTTCATTTAATATGTGAATCCCAGAACTTTTTTTAAGTCCCTTTTTTTTTCAGATACGGAGGGACTCTGATCTCTAATGCATTGTCTGAGCTGCGATGCCACCTTTTTGTTATAAAACCTTAAGTTATCTCGAGAAAGTGACTTAAAAAAAGTTCTGGGATTTACATATTAATGAACCAAAACCTGCAACCCATTCTAAAATTAGATTAGATTTACAGTGTGGAAACAGGCCCTTCGGCCCAACAAGTCCACACCGACCCGCCGAAGCGAAACCCAACCATACCCCTACATTTACCCCTTACCTAACACTATGGGCAATTTAGCATGGCCAATTCACCTGACCCACACATCTTTGGACTGTGGGAGGAAACCGGAGCACCCGGAGGAAACCCACGCAGACACGGGGAGAACATGCAAACTCCACACAGTCAGTCGCCTGAGTCGGGAATTGAACCCGGGTCTCAGGCGCTGTGAGGCAGCAGTGCTAACCACTGTGCCACCGTGCCGCCCAAAAGATGAAAGACTTAACAATCCAGGTTTGTTCAATATATCACGGTGTATGACAGTGTAATCTTCTGCTATAAATTCTGTGTCTTATTTTATACTCCACAGCCACCTGATGAAGGAGCAGTGCTCCAAAAGCTAGTGCTTCCAAATAAACTTGTTGGACTATAACCTGTGTGATTTTTTAACTTTGTCCACCCTAGTCCAACACCGGCTCCTCCACATCATGAAAGCAGTATGCCACCTGGCAGTCCGTGATCTAATGCTTAATTACTTTTAACATTTTTTATCACCAAAAACCAACCCTCACATTACATTATTACCGCTCACATCTTTCACCAATAAGCTTACGTTCCTTCCGCCACTCCCTCCCAACAACGGATGAAGAAATGTAATACTAGTAACAGATTTAAAATGGACACTGAATGTCATTCTAGTACTTGGAAAATCTAATAAATTGCGAAGCCGTGTTTATGTTCTTTTGAACTAGTAATTGTGAAAATATTTCCGAAGAGCTACTTTAAAACCAAATTAGTAATCAATACAAATGTTTCAACCTATTCCCTGGTCATGTAATGATTTTCTAATATGGAGGCAGGCAGTACTACTTTGTGAGATCTTCATGCAGTTTCTGATATTGCTGACCTATAATATTTGTAAAAGATGGAAAGATTGCACACGTTAGTTGATCTTTGAAGCTTCCAAAACCAATTTATTCACAATCAGTGATCACCATATTGAAAACTAAAACAATTTCGTTCATCAGTCACAATTTGCAGTTTACTGTTTGTGAGCATGCCTTAAGCTTTTGCACATCTTTTTGGCAGCACTCTTCACCCAGAGAGTGGTGGCTGTGTGGAATGCTCTGCCCCAGAGGGCAGTGGAGGTCCAGTCTCTGGATTCATTTAAGAAAGAGTTGGATAGAGCTCTCAAAGATAGTGGAATCAAGGGTTATGGACATAAGGCAGGAAGTGTATACTGATTAGGAATGATCAGCCATGATCATATTGAATAGCGGTGCAGGCTCGAAGGGCTGAATGGCCTACACCTGCACCTATTGTCTATTGTCACTCTATCTATCACCTACTTGATGCCATTTGCCAACTTATAAGGCAAATTTTCTCCTAAACTCACATTTATAAGCTGAAAAATTGAGGCCGACTCTCTTGTGTGACTAAACATAAATAAGAAATTGGGATTGCCATTAAATTTAGAAAAAGTGAATTGGTTGAAAGCACATCGACTCTGCTAGTATGCAAAAATCTAGAGCAAGTTGAGTTTAATTGCCATCTTGCAATTTGGCAATGGTGTGCATGGTAGAAAGTTATTTGTTTACTTATGCTTTGATTATAGTATTTAAACCACTTGCAGTAGTAACCCCACAGATGAGACAGAGGCACAACATGACATTCAGTAAAGTGCCATATAAAAGGTCATTGCATAGGATAAGTATTATTAATAATTATTTAAATAATAATTAATATGATTTGAAATCGGTTGACCCATAGAAGGCAGTTGCCATTAATAAATATTTTTCTGATTAGTGTTATGACACAGTGATAGCAAGCCAAACCAATGCAGGTTAGGCTTTTATTCAATAGAGTTTAGAAAAATGAGGGAGATAAAAACACAGAATATGACTTGGCTGTAGGAGTTCAGCATTTTGAACGTGCTCCACCATTCATTATGATCATGGCTGATAATCCAACTCAATAGCCTCTTCTGCTTTTTCTCCTTATCCTTTGACCCCCTTTAGTCCCAAGTGCTTCAATTCCTTCTTGAAATTATGTAATGTTTTGTCCTGTACTACTTTCTGATTGTTAATTCTACAGGCTGTTTACTCTATGGATCTTATTGACACATACAATGATGGGGTTGACAGAGTCAATATTGAGAAGATTTTGTTCACCAGTGAGAGTATCTTGACTAAGGGGGCACACACTTAAAACTGAAAGGTGAAGGTATTTCTTCTCTGTGAGGGTAATGAATGTCTGGAATCTCTGACCCAAAGATGTGGAGTCTAGGTCATTAGAAGTACTTAGTGGACACAGATAGCTTTTTGATACATTGCAGAGTTGAGAGCTATGAGGAGCTGCCATGAAAGAGGAATTGAGGCTTGAGACAGACAGATCAGCCATGGTCTTGAGTGGCAGAACAGGCTTAAGGGGCCAAATGATCCATTGTTCCTACTTCTTATATTAATTGTGTTCTTACAATTTCTGTGTGATTGTAACATTTTAATGAGAAAAAAAAGAGGCAGGGACAATAAATTACCCACAAAAATTATATGCATACCCAGCATGTAGTACTGCAGGTGCTTTTTGATAGTTATAACTAGTTCTTTTGAACTGTGTTATGGATGGCAAATATTGTAATAAAAGATATCCAAAACATTCTGACCACTTCTAACGTGATTTGCATGCTTATGCAGGCCCTTCTCAAATGTGACCGTATAATTAACAGATACCAAAATTAATTTCCAAAGTTTTTTTGATATCTATAACTCCGAATATAGTAAATGACTTCATGGAAGTAATAGCCATATGTGTTCTTAGTATTTTATGATACAAATTTAGACATTATAAATTTGAAGGAACTTATTTCCTGGTGTAACTAATCAATGTTTGCACACAATTAAAGAGTGATTTTTTAAAAAATGTGACTCAAACACTTACTATATTATTATAAGCTACATTCTCATTGTAGCTTTCACATTGCTGCGGAAAATGCTTTAGTCTACACGTCTTAATATGACATTTCTATGAGTAAAAATTACACTTGAAGGTTCCTTGAAGACCAAATAAACATAATTACAATTTGTAGCTGGTGAATGAACATGCCAGTGTGGAGACCCTCCTTAACCCTTTTATATGCAATGCTTATTAACCATAACAACAAATGCTACTTTGTGTGTATTTCCACATTAGCTGCATCACATAAAATGGTAATTGGACTGAAAGTAGCATTAATTACTGTTATCCTTGCTAGGATATTAAGTAACTAAGCTAAAGCAGGGAAGGATGTTTTGAACATTCAGAGCTCAACTATTGTGAGTTTTCAATAGGAACAAAAAAATATGAGTAGCCTGGACCTTTGTCTCCTTGAGTTTGCACTGTCATTCATAAAGATGGCTGTTCTGATTGTGGCCTCAGCTCTACTTCCCTGCTTCATAATCCTTAACTCCCTCGAGAGTAAATATCCATCTAATTCAGCCTTGAATATATTCAATGACAGCCTCCCATGTTCACTGGAGGATGTTCAGTAGAGGATTCTAAGATTTAACATTTCTCTGAGAGAATAAATTCCTCCTTGTCTTAATTTTAAATGGGAGACTCTTTTTAAACTGTAACCCTAGTTCTAGATTCTCCTCTGAGGGAAAACATGCTCTCCGCAACTACGCTGTGAATGCTATAGAAATCTTCTGTATTTTCATACAATTATCCTTCATTTTTCTGAACTTCAATGAACATTCGGCCAGCTTGCTGAACCTTTCCTCATGAAGCAATCTGTTCATATCGGGAATCAGCCAAATTAACCTTTTGTGAACTGCTTCCAATGCAAAAACATCTCTCTTGAAATAAAGAACCAAAACAGCATACAATATTCTAGGTGCAGTCTTAACGCACTGCAAAATTGCAACAGGGTTTCCCTACTTTCATAATCCATTCCTTTTGCAAAAATCCATTGCCTCCTTAATTACTTGCTATACTTATATGCTAGTTTTTATGACTTTGTATACAAAAACTGTCTGATTTATTTATACTACAGCATTTAAATAACATATTGCTTTTCTGATCTTCCTGCCAGAATGGATATCTACATCTATCAAATTCTTTTCCATTCACTTAATCTCTCTTTATTACTTCGCAGACTCTCTTCTTTTCTCCTGAAAATTTGCTTTTCCACCTATGCATGATCAGCAAATTTGGCTACAATACCCACAGTCAAGTTCGTCTTCTTGCTACTTAATCTTGGTGCCTTTTACTCCTTTACATAGAAATCTGGAGTTTCAGCAGATTTCCTTTGCTGCATAATGTGTCCAGGTTTTAAATTTGTATTAATTGATCATACTTCAGCATCAATTGTAAAGGTCCATAATTTAGTTGCCAATGACTAATTTACCGAGTGCTTTGTTTGTTTCTTTCTTAATGACCATAAGGCGTAGGAGCAGAAATAGGCCATTCAGTTTATTGTTTTTGCTCAATGAAACCCTGGCTGATCTGATAATCCTGAACTCCACTTTTCTGTTTTTTTCTCCAGAACCCTCAATGCCATTACTGATGGACATATATTTTTAATCTCCATGTTGAATATACTTAACAGCCCAACTTCAATAGCCATTTATTGTTAAATAAAAAATCCACTGATTCACTCCCCTCTGAAAGAAGATTTGATTTGGTTTGATTTATTGTCTTCATATGTAACTAAATACAGAGGAACCTCAATTATCCGAATACCAATTATCCAAAAATCAGATGATCTGAAGGTAATCTCTAGGTCTCGACGGAAACGTTGCATCAAAGATGTGGTTCCAACAGTGATCGCGTGTTTTGTTTACAGTGATTAAACAGGCACCATCTCCAAATGACTGACCTCCCGTCTCTCTCTCTCTCTCTCTCTCTCTCTCTCTCTCTCTCTCTCTCTCTCTCTTTTCTCTCCCCACATTTTCCCTGGAAATTTACAGAGGGGTGCACCCTAAACCCACCCCCCCAACCAGATAATCTGGCCAACAATGTCCTATACAAGACAAAGATGGGACCTGTCAAAAACATTGCAGTAAGAGGTTTGTGTGTCTGTGCGCATGTGAGACTTACCCCACAAAGGCAACTGCAGCAGTCTTGCTGTTGATGTCCAGTCTGGCTACCCTGGAGAGGGACGGGTGTGTATGGGGTTGGGGGGCGGACGGGGGGTGGTGGTGTTGGACGGAGTTGGGGGCGGTGGGGTGTTACACAGGAGTGAGGACGGTGTTTGACAGGATTGGGTGGCGGGGGTGGTGTTGGCAGGTTTGGGTGCAGGGAGCGTTGTGGGCTGGGGGCAGTGTTGGGGGTAGGGGTGATCTTGGGGGCGGGGCCTCACATGCAGTGTGCTGCTCCTGCCTCCTGAAAGAGGAGCAGACTTGAAAAACTCTGAGCCCCAGAGGAAAGGGCATTTAATCGATTAACCAAATAATCGATAATCCGAATGAAATGTTGCCTGCCTATCTCATTCGGATAATCGAGGCTCCCCTGTACAGTGAGAAGTTTTGTTTTGTGGGCAGTACAGGCAAATCATAATATCAAGGAGAAATAGATTATAGGGTGTTTTGACAGAGTGAGGCATACAAGGTTATGGATGCACAAGAGGTGCACAAAAGCAAGATCAACATGAGGTTTGAAATTAGAGAGGTCCATTCAGCAGTCTAACAATGGGGAAAGAAACTGTTCTTGAACCTGTTGGTTCATGTGTTTAAGCTTCTGTATCTTCTGTCTGATGGAAGAGATTGGAAGGGAGTCGAGCCAGGGTGGGAGGGGTCTTTGATAATGTTGGCTGCCCTTCCGTGGCAATGAGAAGTGTACATGACTCTAGGAATGGGCAGTTGGCTTGCGTGATGTCCTGTCCTGGGCCGTGTTAACAACATTCTATGTAATTTCTTATAGTCCTAGGTAGAGCAGTTACCAAGCTGTGATGCATCCAGGTTGAATGCTTTCTTTGGTGCATCTTGTAAGTGGTGAGGGTTCTTATGGATATGACTAATTTCCTTTTAGCCACCTGAGGAAGGAGAGGCATTGTTGTGCCATCTTGACTGTAGCATCTACATGGGAGAAATTCCTCCTCTCTTAAATTGGCAAACTTTTATTCTGAGATAATGCCCTCCAGTCCTAGACTCTCCCACAAAAGGAATCAACCTTTCTGCATTATCCCTCTCAACTGTCCTCAAAATCTTTTATTTTGCACCAATGTTGCCTCTCATTCTTCTAAATTCCATTCATTATAGGCCCAACATGCTCAAAATCCTTAGAAAATAATCACTTCTCTGTACCTGTTACCAGCCCAGTGAACCTTCTCTGGACTGCCTCTAATGCCCCTTAAATAAGGAGACCAAAACTGTTCACAGTATCCCAACTGTGGTCTGATTAGTGCAATGTATAGTTTTAGCAAAACCTCTCATGGTCCATTCCCTTTGAAATAACAGCCAACATTCCATTTACCTATTACCTGCTGAATTTGGATGCAAACTTATGGATGAGGACTCCCAGATCTTCTGTGCTGTAGCTTCCAGCAGTCTTTCTCCATTTAGTTAATATTCTGACCCTCTGTTTTTTATGCTAAAGTGTATAAATAACCTCCTATTTTTCCTGCATTATATTCCATTTGGCAAGTTTTTACCTACTTGTTTAACATGTCTGTATCCTTCTGAAAACTCATGTCATCCTCACCACTTGTGTTCCGCCTATTTGTGTGTCATCTGCAGACTTGACTGTAGTACATTTACTTTCTGAATTCAAGTTATTAATATATATTGTAAATAATTATGGCCTTAGCCCTGATCCTTCTGGCACTGCACTAGTTGCAGTTGCCTGAAAATGCCACCCTTCTCTCACTCTTTCTTCTATTGGTTAGCCAATCCTCTCTGAATGATAATCTTCTACCTCCAACATCATGGGTTTTGTATTATTAATATACCTATTGTGTGTTGCTTTACCAAATGCCTTCTGAAAGGCATTGCTTCCTCTTTATTCTGCTTCTTACAACCTCACAAAGAGTTCCAGTAAAGTTGATTGGCATGGTTTTCCCTTCATGAAGCCATTCTGACTCATTGATTGCTTGTTCATATTGTGTGCTTCTAAATATTCTGTTATTACAACTTTTATTAGAGTCTGTAACATTTTCCCAATAACAAATGTTAAGCCAGAGGGCCTGTAGTTATCTGATTTTAGTCTCCTTCCCTTTATAAATAACAATGGAAAACTGCAAATGCAGCAGTCTTTTGGGACTATAGTATTCTGGAACCTAAGGATTCCTGGAAGATTCCTACAAGTGCATCCACTATCTTGTAGCTACTTACTTTTAATGTCCTATGATGTATCCTTTCCCATCAGTCTTTAGCCCCATTAGTTTCCCTAGCATGTTTTCTCTATTGATGATTATTATATTTATTTCCTCTCCTTTTGCCCTTTAATTAGTTTGTAATTTTGAAATGCTATTAGTATCTTCTACTGTGAAGACTGATATAAAGTATTAATCCAACTTTTTCTGCCATTTCCGGGTCCCCATTATTATTTCTAAAGCCTTGTTCTCTAAGGGGCTGTGTTCATTTTGGCTTTTTTCTGAACATCAACGGTTTGATCAAAAAGAAATCTCCAAAGGTGAAGAATTTCAATACTGGGAAACTGAAAACTCTTCCACCAGGTGTGACCATCAGGTTATTCTAGCTCAGATATTCTACGGGCTGTGCAAAGATGAAAGTCCTTTTTCTCTGGCTTATGTCCAGCCTTAGAAGTTTCTCTCCTTTTCAGCAGTGTGATCTTGCAAGTTCTGAAATAAATCATGATTTTTAGCTTGTCAGAACTGAAGTCCCAGTTTACTCAGAGTCGTGGATCTCTGGTGAAAATTGAGATGAGAATACCTGAATTGATGTCTTGCTGAACCCATGTTGCTAGTGGAAAGAACTCATTCAACCTGTTTATCATTTGGAGGAAAATAAAGCAAATCTAGTGCTACGTGATGAGCAGCTAATTCAGATCAATGTGCAGAAATATAAGTTGTATAATTTTATTGTCAGTTTGGAATTGGTACCTTCACATTCATCTATACTGCAGTGCATTAATATCCAGAATTATGAGCATAAGATGTGAGGTTCCTTATTCATTGCCACTTCTTACGTCTTTCCTATTTTTAACGTTTCTGCTTGTGCTTAAAGGTAACAAAAGGATTTTCAAGGCTGTACAATTATTAAGGCTATAATTTCTCTCATCAATTAATGTGTGTCAGCAGTTTGCATCACCAAGTGATACGTTCGGGCTGGTACTTTTAATGGTAGTTAGTCTGAATAGCTGATTGAAGGGTACAATATTTTCAGTTGGTTTGAAAGTAGGACAAGAGTTTTAGTAATTGAATTATCTATAAATTGCAATAATACTGCAATACTTATCTGAAAGAACTTTAATGGAAAAACATTTTGCAAAATTGTCAAAGACAAATTTGTATGAAAATATTTAAAATAAGCATGTCTGATCTTCAGCTCCCCACTGAGCTTTTAACGTCTGACTATTTTGTTTCATTTTTAAAAATCAAATGTTCTGGATATGTTCATATTAAGCAAATTGGGGCACTTAGAAGCTTTTTCTCAAAGAAAAGTTGTCTGTTAGCCACCTGCCACCTATGGGAACAGTGTTTTTCTCATTGAATGAGGTAATGGGGGAAATTGGACTGTTTCTGCTGCATTGAACATAAATATTTTTCTTGGTGCCTCTTGAAAGATAATAAAAATATTGGAACCCAGAATTTGTAGGCCATGGTGAGAACCTATAAATGGTTGAGTTATTGCTGTCCAGACAGGACAGTGGTGGTTTAAGGAGGCGGTATAGACTGAGAATAAATGGTCTGAATTATTTCTATTCCCTTGTTATAAGAAAGAGATGTACTGTGATTTATTTTTATGGATGTCTGTCGTTGGAATTCACCACAGAAAGCCACCCACATACTCCCCGTACATGTTAATAGCTTCATGGCGATCCCACATATTTGTATAAAAATGAAGAAAGAAATAGCGTGTCACTGAATTGCTTATAAAATATGATGGCAAGCGAATAAACTTCAGTCTGGATACTGTCTGCACTGCTGTTTGTTTCATTTCTTGATGGAAATGTGTGTGTCTTAGTGTGGTAATGGGCAGGAGGCAACTTTAGCACCGGGTGCTCTTGGCAGGTCTCCCTGGGGCCAACAAACACAGCTGTATAAATAGTCCAGAGCTTGAGTAGGAAACGGCCAAGGCGAGGGAATGGTGTTGGGGAAAGGGGGAGGGAAGAATGACAGAATGACATGACTTGGCAAAGACCATCACTGAGAGGCAGGCTTAGCCTCAAAATATTAGTCATCTGCTTATTCAGATTTTATTGATGATACTGATTGGTGTAACAAAAAATATCACATGGTAGTCTCTCTGGATTTGGGTCTGATATCAGAATAATTAAATGAAATGTGTTCTTGACTATGGAAGAAATGTGAAAAATGGATGAACCATCATCAAAAAATTGTAGTTTTCTATTGAGTTAAAATGTGCAACTAAGGTTTGTCTGTAATACAATTTGAATTATTAAAAATAGCATATTAGATACCTTGGAATATGTGTTTTACATTGAAGCAAATTGTAACCAAATTGTTGCTGAACATGTCATTTGGTATCATTTGTTTAAAAATGGAAATTGCATTTTAATGTTGTAATTTCTGGGAACATAAACGGTAGTGCATCTCAGTGTAGAAATTCACCACAAAAGATTACAGTGCTTTCTGAGATTAAACTTCCTATTATGAAGGGAGGAGAATAATTCTGCTCAGAATACTTATGTGACACATAATGTTACAGACTCGGTATTTAGTTATAGACATATAAGCATAAGAATTAAGAGCAAAATCCAGACTCTCAAGCCTACTCTGCCATTCACTAAGGTCATGGTAGACCTGAAGCTGTTTCGAATTCTGTATTCTCAACTACTCCTAACTTCTGATTTCCTTGACCTTAAAAATATTAAGGGCAGTATGGTGGCTCAGTGGTCAGCACTGTTGCCTCACAATGCCAGGGACCTGGGTTTGATTCCCGCCCCGGACGACTGTCTGTGTGGAGTTTGCACATTCTCCCAGTGTCTGTGTGGGCTTCCTCTGGGTGCTCTGGTTTCCTCCCACAATACAAAGATGTGCAGGTTAGGTGAATTGACCACGCTAAATTGCCCATAGTTTTAAGGGATGTTTAGGTTAGGTGCATTAGTCTGGGTAAATGTGGAGTAGTAGGGGAATGGGTCTGGATGGGTTACTCTTCGAAGGTCAGTGTATTTGTTGGGCTGAAAGGCCTGTTTCCACACTCCAGGGACTCTATTCTATATTCAATTTTTTACTCCTCTACCTCTAATATGTTCTGAAGTAGAGTCTCAAGCTTATATAGCCCATTTAAGAAAAATATTCTCCTTATCCCTTTTCCTAAATTTTAAATTTAATTTTAAAACCGTTTTGTTGGAGTTAAGGATTCACCCATAAGGAAACTTCATTTCCAGGCCCATCTTATAAAGACAGTTTAGGATCTTGTATACTTCAATCAAGTCATCCTTTACTCTTAAATTCCAGTGGAAACACGCCCATCTATCCAACCTTTCATCATAAGATAACCCACTGATTCCAGGAACTAATCCAGTAAACTGTCTCTGAACTGTTTTTGGCTTCCAATGCATTTTCATCCTTCCTTAAATAAGGAAGACAAAACTGCATGGTATTTGAGATGTGGTCTTGCCAATGCCAATAATTGAGGCATAATTTCCTGATTGGGTTCAATTCCTCTTGTAATAAAGGATAGTTTCCATTATTCTCCTCAATTATTTGCTGTGCCTGCAAGGTAACATTTTGTAACTTGTGTATTAGAACATCTAGATCCTTCTGTATCTTGGAATTCTGCAGTTGTTACTGAAATAAGTAGTGTTCTGCTTTTATTATCCCTCCTGCCAAAATGAACAATTTTGCATTTTTCCATATTATATTTAATTTGCCAGCTTTTTCTTTGTTCACTCACTCAATCTAACTGTATTCATCTGCAACCTCACAATATATTGTCCTACCTATCTTTGCTTTTGCAAGTTTAACCACCATGCCTTTGATCCTCTAATCTAAGTCATTGATATCAATTATCAAAAGTAAGGCCACAGCATAGAGCCCTGCAGGTCCCCCACTCATCACATCTGGCCAGTCTGAAACAGATTGATGTGTTTCTATATCAGCCAGCCAATCTCTATCTATGCTTGTAAGGTATTCCCTACCATGTGCTTCTACTTTGCTCAGTCGCTTTTTATATGGTACCTTGTCAAATGTCTTCTGGAAATTCAAATACAGTTCATCAATGAGGTCTTCATTTCCCTGCTGCATTGTAGTCCTTCAAAGAACTCCAATAAATTAGTTCAGCATGATTTCCTTTTCACAAAGCATTGCTGGCTTTTCCCAATTGTCTTGAAATTTTCTAATTATCTAAGGCTGAGGAGTGATCTTATGGAGGTTTATAAAGTCGAGAGGAGCATGGCTAGGGTGAATAGCCAAGGTCTTTTACTAGGGTGGGCATAGGTTTAAGGTGAGCGGGGAAAGATTTAAAAAAAGAACCTGAGGGGCAACTTTTTCAAGTAGAGGGTGATGCGTGTATGGAATGAGCTGCCAGAGGAAGTCGTGGAGGCAGGTACAATTACAACATTTGAAAAGCACCTGGATAAGTACATGTATAGGGTTTAAAGGGATGTGGGCCAAATGCTGGCAAATGGGACTAGGTCAGATTAGGATGTCTGGTTGGTGTGGACAAGTTGGAATGAAGGGTCTGTCTCCATGCTGTATAAGTCTATGACTAATTATAAACATGTTCTTCATGGAGAAATGGGATCACAGCTGAACTGTTGCATGTTTGTCTCTGACACTGTATGGGTAGAGGCTTTAAGATGTGAATACATATTATGTAAATCTTTTTGAAATAAAACCATTAGTATTAAATTATCCAGTTAACAGTGGTTGTCTGTTGTTGGGAAAATGCTAGAATCCATTATTAAAGAAACCTAGTAGAACATTTGGAAAAGCTTAACACAATTAAAAAAGGTTAGCATGGTCTTGTGAAAAGGAAGTCATATTTGGCAAATTTGCTAGAATTATTTGACGATATCACATGCAGAGTTAATAAAGGGAATCCGTAGATGTAATTATTTAGATTTCTAGAACGCATTTGATAAGATGCCACATAAAAGGTTATTGCAGAAGATAAAAGTTCACGGTATTGATAGTAATATATAAGCATGGATTGATGATTGATAAGTACAGAAGACAGAGAATCAGGGTTAATAGGTCTTTTTCAGGTTGGAAAGATGTAACTAGTGGAGTACTACAATGATCAGACCTAGTGTTTCAATTGTTTTCCATTTATACCAATGCTGAAAATGTGTTGCTGGAAAAGCGCTGCAGGTCAGGCAGCATTCAAGGAGCAGGAGAATCGACGTTTCGGGCATGAGCCCTTCTTCAGGAAGGCTCATGCCCAAAACGTTGATTCTCCTGCTCCTTGGATACTGGCTGATCTGCGCATTTTCAGCTCTGATCTCCAGCATCTGCAGTCCTCACTTTTTCTCCCAGAAGATTTATACCAATGACTTGGAAAAGAGGGGGCAGAATATAATGAAATCAAATTTGCCGACAATACAAGTGGGAAGGCAAGTTGTGATGAGGACATAAGAATTCTGCAAGGATATATAGGTTAAGAGAGTGGGCAAAGACTTGGCAGATGGTGTTTAATGTAGGAAAATGTGAGCTCATGCATTTTGATGGGAAGACTCAAAAGGCAGATCACTATTTAAATAGAGTGGAACTCAAAAAAAAAAGTTCTTCGCAAAGGAACATGAGTATTCTTGTGCATGAAACACAAAGTTAGCCTATAGATGAAGCAAGTAATCAAGAAGGCAAATGAAGTTAAGAGATTTATTGCTGGGTGGTTAAAGAGTGTATAAAAAGGGGAGTTTATTACAACTTGTACATGACATTGGTAAGGCCTCTCCTGGAGTATTGTGTACATTTTTGATCTTCATGTTTAAGGAAGGTTGTACTGGCAGTGGAGGAAGTTTAAAAGAGATTCACTAGGCTGATTCCTGGGATGAAGGGATTGACTTATCAAGAACAGCTAAACAGGCTCGGCCTTTATTCATTAGAGTTTAGAACAAAAAAAAGTTATTCCATTGAAGCATACAAGATTCTGAGAAGGCTTGAGAGGATAAATGTTGACGAGTTGTTTCATTAGTGAGGGATCTTTGAACTAGAGGACATTGTCATGAAGGAACACCATTTGAAAGGGCGATGTGAAATAATTCACTGCTCTAAAGAGTTGTGGAGGCTAAATTACTGAAAGTATTTAAAAAGGAAGTAGATAGATTTTTTGCAGTACTGGTGAATTGAGAGGTAAGATAAGCTGGCACGAGGAGTTGTGGCCTGGAGTAGATCAGACGTAATCTTATTGAATGGTGGAGAAGGACTTGAGGGGGCCAAGTGGTGATGATGCCTGTTCCTATTTGTGTTTTTATAGTAGTCGTACTCATAAAATACAATGTTCCTTTACAGTCCCTCTTCCCCACCCCCCTTTTTACAGTTTCTCTGCACCTCATCTCCGCCCCCCAGCCCCTTGCAGTCCCTCTTCATCCCCCTGTTTTGCAGTCCCTCTTCAACGTCCAACTCCTTTGCAGTGTCTCTTCTTCACCCACCCCAACCTTGTAGTCTTTCTCCATTACCACCAATTACTGATTCATCTTCCTCCCCCACCCTGTATCCTTTTGCCCCATTTCCCTTACAATCCCTTTTTCCCCATTCCTTCATAGTCCCCTTCTTCTCCGCCTTTTCTCCACACTTTTTGGTCCCTTTTGCCCCCTGCTTTCAATTCCTCATACGCCCCCTTTGCAGTTGCTTTTACTCCTTCCTTAGCAAATCCTAAGTGACATTAGAAATAATAATTATCAAAATTCCATAGCAATTAAGTGTTGTAAAACCAGCTTACAAGTTGTTTTATCCTATTTTGTATTATATTGTATGTTGAAAGAATAGATGTACTAAACCAGCGACATCTGATATTGTAACTTAGGGGCTAATATTAAGCAAACTATTAGTTGTGATCCTCTTTAATTTAAAAAATATTACTTATATTTATATTTTCGATTCTTTGTATATCATAATTTTATCTTTGTTAGTAGTCCACATCGCTGGGAATAATGTTGAAGGCAGGTTTCATAATGTTGCTGCAAAATTTTTTTCTAGGAGAAAACGATCATTTCTGAAACAGCGAAAAAGAAGGAAAGGGAACTTGTGGCCAAGGAAATAGAGAAGCTACGCACATCCATTCAGACCCTATGCCGTAGTGCCTTGCCTCTGGGAAAAATAATGGACTACATACAGGAAGACATGGACTCCATGCAGAATGAATTGTCAATGTGGCGCAAAGAAAACAAGATGCATGCAGAATCTCTTCTAAGAGAACAAAGGTTAGAAATTGCAGAATATCTGTGAAAATATTTGCAGGAGAAAGCTGATAATTACTGTTATAGGGTTGTTCATCCTTCTAAATTTTCCTGAATGGAATTCTTTAACACAGTCAACCCTTTTTATTAAATTGCAGCAAATGTCAGTTATAAGGCATGGACTGAAGCACATAGCAGAGCAAAGATCTACTCTTTTATGACATAAAATGTCAGAACTGGTTCTAGGCTGTTGTTCTTTTAGCTTTGACCTCTCTAAGAATTAAATAAACAAAATTTCCTGTCCAAACAGAGATTGTAATGGTTAAAATCTGACAATATTTGCAACTTCTTGAATCTGGACCTGATTTGAAAATTTGTTAATGTTCTATGAAATATTTTCAAAATGACTCTATTTAGGATCCTATTTACTAATCTTCTCATCAAGGCTGGAAATTTCTACTCTCCAGCCAGCCAAGAATAAGTTTCTAGTTTATTGGAAAGCTTAGAAAGATGCTGCTCTAATTTTTCTTTCTTCTCTATTTTTACTTCTGTTTGTCTGCTACACTAATTTCTAGTGGCTTTCAACAGATTTCACCTACCATACAACACATGGTGACAGCGTTAATTAAACTGATGAGTAAAATGGAGTCAGAACCCAAGTAGTATGTAATGGAACTGAGGAAGGAGCAAGTTATTCCTAGATCTGGTCCTGTGTAATGAGACAGGAATAATTAACGACCTCATAGTTAGGGATCCTCTTGGAAGTAACGATCATAGTGTGGTTGAATTTAGAATACAGATGAGTGTGAAGATAAAGTCCAATACCAGGGTCCTGTGCTTAAACAAGGGAGACTATAGTAGGATGAGGGAGGACTTGGCTAAAGTAGACTGGAAGCAAAGATTTTATGGTGGGACAGTTGACGAGCAGTGGAGCACTTTCAAAGCAATTTTTCAGAGTTCTCAGCAAAAGTGTATTCCAGTGAAAAGGAAGGACTGTAAGAAAAGGGGTAATCTGCCATGGATGTCCGAGGAAATAAGGGAGGTTGTCAAATTCAAAGAGTAGGCATACAAAGTGGCCAAGATCAGCAGGAAACAAGAAGATTGGGAAAACTTTAACGGTCAGCAGAAAGCCATAAAAAGAACTATAAAGAAAAGTAAGATAGAACTTGAGAAAAAAAACTAGCACAGAATATAAAGACAGATAGCAAAACGTTTCTGTAAATACATACAATGAAAAAGAGTGGCTAAAGTAAACATTGATCCTTTAGAGGATGAGAGGGGCATTTAGTTATGGGATATGATGAAATGGCCAAGGCATTGAATAGGTATTTTGTGTAGGTCTTCACAGTGGAGGCATGAATAATATGCCAGTAATTGTCAAAGAGACAAAGGTAGGTGAGGACCTTCACTACAATCGTTATTACGGAAACAATCAATAGTACGGAAGAGGTAGTGTTGGGCAAGCTAATGGAGCTAATGATAGACAAGTCTGCTGGCTCTGATGGAGTGCGTCCAAGGGTACTAAAAGAGATGGCGGGAGAAATAGTAAGTGCACTTGTAGTAATTTTCCAAAATTCGCTGGACTCTGGGGCAGTTCCAGCAGATTTTAAAACTGCAAGCGTGATGCTACTGTTTAGAAAGGCAGGTAGACAAAAGATGGGGAATTATAGACTGGTTAGCTTAACTTCTGTAGTGGGGAAGCTGCTTGAGCCTATTATCAAGAAAGAAATAGCAAGGTGTTTAGATAAAAATTGTCCCATTGGGCAGATGCAGCATGGGTTCATGAAGGCAGGTCATGCTTAACTAATCTCTTGGAATTCTATGAAGACATTACAAGCAAGGTGGACAATGGGGACCGAGTAGATGTGGTGCACCTAGATTTCCAAAAGGCTTTTGACAAGGTGCTGCACAAGAGGCTGCTGCATAAGGTAAACATGCATGGTGTTACAGGTAAAGTATTAGCATGGATAGAGGATTGGTTGACTAACAGGAAGCAGAGTGGGGATAAATGAGTGTTATTCTGGTTGGCAATCAGTAACTAGTGGTGTGCCTCAGGGATCAGTGTTGGGACTGCAATTATTTATAATTTATATAGATGATTTGGAGTTGGGGACCACATGTAGTGTGTCAAAGTTTGCGGATGATACTAAGAGGAATGACAGAGCAAAGTGTGCAGAGGACTGTGAAACTTTGCAAAGGGACATAGATAGTTTAAGTGAGTGGGCAAAGGTCTGGCAGTTGGAATACAACATTAATAAATGTTAAATCATCCATTTATAAAGGATTATTACTTGAATGGTAAAAAGTTGCAGCGTGTTGCTACACTAAGGGACCTGGGTGTCCTTGTACATGAATCACAGAGGGTTGGTCTGCAGGCACAACAAGTAATTAGGAAGGCAAATGGAATTTTGTCCTTCATTGCTAAAGGGACTGAGGTTAAAAGCAGGGAGCTAATGTTGCAGCTGTACAGGGTACTGGTGAGGCCACACCTGAAGTACGGTGTGCAGTTTTGGTCTCCTTACTTGAGAAAGGATATACTGGCACAAGAGGGGGTGCAGAGGAGGTTCACTAGGTTGATTCTGGAGTTGGACATTTTGGCTTATGAGGAGAGACTGAGTAGACTCGGTGATTATATTCATTAGAACTTAGAAGAATGAGGGGAGATCTTACAGAAACATATAAAATATGAAGAGAATAGCTAAGATAGAAATAGAGAGGATGTTTCCACTGGCGGGTGAAACTAGGACAAGAGAGCATAGCTTCAAAATTAGGGGGAGTAGATTTAGGACTGAATTGAGAAGGAACGTCTTACCTAGAGGGTTGTGAATCATGGAATTCCCTGCCCTGTGAAGTAGTTGATACTACTTCAGCAAACGTTTTTAAAGTTAAGATAGACTTTTTTTTTGAACAATAAAAGAATTAAGGGATATGGTGAGAGGGCGGGTAAGTACACAAAAAGATCAGCCACTTTATTGAATGGGGGAGCAAACTTGAAGGGTCAGATGGTCTACTCCTGCTCTAGTTCTGATGTAGATAGCAAAAACTTAAAATTTTTAATTTTGCAGGGTTGACTACACTGACAATATTTGATTAATGTATTCAAGATTTTGGCCATGCTGTGCACATTTTCATTCTGCCTGACGTGAACACCCTTTCATTCTCAAATTTGTAATGATTTGTTGCCATTGAGTGTGATCAGATATAAACAAGTCATTTGTAAGGAACCAGGATTTTGAATTGTAATTCAGCACAGTGATGTTGATTATTGAAGTATCTATTATCAGTTTTGTTATTATCGACTGTCACCAGAAACACAGACTGTCTCTGTTGTAATTTGGTTTTATTGAACATCTGAATCTTTGACTCTCTCGATCCATTGAAGCCTATGCTTTCAATTATACATTACAAATTATGAGTGTATTGACACAGCACCACTATTAGAGCAAATGGATGAATTTGAAACCCTGAACCCAGGTAACTAAATCTTAATATCAGTCTACTGGAGCCCATTTGCTTTCTACTTGAGGTAGAATACTTTATCTTTCAATTAGGCACTTTTCAGTCTTGTTGACTCTGGCTTGAGTTCAGATCAACAATTTCAGATCATGGTCTCTGCCGCATTTATTTTCATTTTTTTCTCCTGAATTTTTTGCTTTTAATCAGTGGCACGTATTTTTTTTCTTTGTTTCTTCCTCATTGCCATTTTATTTGGATTTGGAGGACTACCCATCACGCCATTCCATCTCTCCTGTTCTTCCATCTTATTACAGATCTTTTTGTCCTGGTCATCACTTGCTCAAAACTTAGAACATTCCCAAATATTCCCAATTCTGAAGAAAAGTCACTGACTTGAAACATCAACTGTGTTTCTCTGTATAGATGCTGGTTGATCGGAGTATTCCCAGCACCCACAGAACTTTGCTTTTTGATTTCCGTCCATTTTTGATTGGGTAATTAAAATTACAATAATTATTCGAGTTTTTTTTCTCCATCTCATTGCAACTGATATATGATCTAGCAAAAGGAAAGTAAGAGAACAAAATATATTTTCTAAGAATATATTTTTGTTTAATCCTGCATTTAAAAATTACTCTTGAATTTTCTAGTATTTCTATCATTCTTCAGTACAGTATTTGAATGAATGTGTCAATAATAACTCATTGAATTGTGTAGACACTCTAACATGAAGACATGTCCATGTAGCAGCAATAGATCAACAAACAGCAATGTGGAAAATAAGCAGTTGAACTATTTGAAGTGGTGGTTAAGGGATACACATTAATCAGGGAATCAGAAATTTTGAACTTGGTTATTTTGTTGGCATAGATTGAAGATCTTATTGCAAACTGTTCAGAAACAAGCTTTGTTTTTAATTTTTTAGTTTTGTAAAATTACTTCTCTTCACTAATGTGACTGATTTTAAAGCATATGTTTCTTGTTTCCAAAAAAGATACTTCCAATGAAATATTACCTTTACCAGATACAAGATAAAGCTCCCTTCTGTTCCAACAATAAGCCATAACAATAAGTCTTAATCACATCCTTATATTTAGATCTCCTTTTTCATTGGCATGAGTCATCTTAATGAAACCTTGATTTCCTAACTAGATAGACAAATTGAGCAGAATTCTATTACACAGAACTTGTGTCCTCCTTTCTTTCATGCACTGCCATAGAATATAGTGTTTGTTTATTGGGTGAGGCAAGCAACGTGTCACTTGCCTTATCTCATTTCTAACATTATTTCTGCACATTCCTCATCTTGCCTATTGCTTAGTATTAAGGGGAGGATGTCAGCAAATTTTATGAGCTGGGCTTCTTTGGCATCAATTTAAATTTAGGTTCTGACACATTTAATGGGGCAGATACATTCCATTTGTCATTTAAAGCTATATTGATATCTGACTTTGGATCCTTTGCAATGGTGTGGATGAATCTACATGCTTTCCTCAGTATAGTAATGATCTTTCTTGATAATCCCGGATAATACATGCTATGACAGTACTATCATCCAAGCTGAGCTTAAGAAATCACTAATTAGACATCATCAGTTCTGTGTAGTCTTGATGCACTTTCATCAATCTAATAATGAATGAATTGGAAAGATGTTGGCTACTTTGTTTGATAGAGCCCTCTTTCTTTGAAGAACATGACTTCTTTACCACAAGGCTCCCTATCTTTGTTCAAAATCTTTGTTACGGATCTTTGCTATTCTCTGCCCCAGAGAGCTGAGGATGTTTGTTTGTTGAGAGTATGCAAGACAAAGATTAATACCAAGAGAATTAAGAGATATTGGGATCGGGCAAGAAGATAAAAGTTATGATGATACTGAATGGAGAAGTGTATTAAATGACCTCAAATAAAATGAAGAACTGCAGAAGCTGGAGAACTGAAACAAAAACAGAAATTGCAGTATCTGAGAAGAAAGCAATGCTAACACTTCGAGTTTTTATTTAAGTCCTTCTATTTCTAATGTTTCTATCCTGCTTTGTTTTCTTATGACCATCATGCTTTAAAACTGTAATATTGACTTTCTGAAACAAAGATTGCTCTTGTTCTCTGTTGTTTTGATCCTCTTTTTGATGTCAAAACTGTTAGAATGGAAAAGGCAATCACAGGACTGTGCAGGCCATAAGTTTCCATTAAAGGGCAGCTTACTGGTAATTTTTCTTCCTGGGAGGACAAATTCATTCAGTACGTAGAGTTTGTGCTGCTTTTGTGTGGAATATTCATAAATAGTTGCATAATAGTTTTGCATTTAGGACAAAAAGATTTGCTAGAATTTCAAAAGTAAAATAGGGTTTGGTATGGAACTAGAAAGTAAACAAAAGAGCTCCAGATGGCGCTATGTGACTATTATTCTCTGTAGAGGCTATTTTAAAACCAATAATCGTTGTACTCAATCAGCCTCTATACAATTTTGTCATTATCTTAATTTGAATGGGGTATAGAAAGAATAGTTTGTTTCCTATTTCAACGAAACATCAATTATCAGTGGATGTGAATGACATTCAGAAACTAGCCAAGAAAAATGTTTGCACTCATGTTACACATGCTCAACTGGAATAAAAGAAAAAGTGCCCGAATCACATTGTTGATAATGCAACAATAACTGTGCTGCTCATTCCGTTGAACTTTTACCCGTTGCTTAGCTGGGTGACCATAGGAACACTCTTCTCTCTTCCTTTTCATCAGCATTACTGCCTGTAACCTTCTCCCCCCACCCAGTCTGCCCACATCTGAAAAGATTCCCCTTAAATAGATGATGAGGAGGAATTTATTCTCAGAGGGTTGTTACTGTTTGGAATTCTGTCACTAGCACACAGTGCTGACAAGATCACTGAATATGCTCAAGACTGACTTTGACAAAATTGACAAGGGAGTAAAAGTTTATGGGGATCAGGCCGGAAAGCAGAGTTAAAGCCATATCAGATCAGCCATGATCCTATTGGTTGGTGGAATAGGCTTGAGTGACCAGAAGGTTTACGCCCTGTTCATGTTTTTTTTTAATATTCCATATTAGCAAACCTTTTCAGTTAAATTGGTAATGGAGACTCACCTCCTGTTCATACTTCTAATCTACACTTAATACGGAATAGATTCGGATTTGAATGGTTTTCATTCTTCTCTCCCAGGTCATATGCTTTATGTAGATGAGAAAGACCTTTTCGCCTACATTGAGTCATCGTAAAACATTGCAGTCCTCTGTTTCTTCAATAATTTCAAACCATATGCACATCGCTCTTCATGGAAGTGCTTGTATTCTCCATGTTGATTATTCCATGTACTGATAGTCCTAGATATGCATTCATTATTTGAAGCTTGCTATGACTATATTTGAAGTCCCGTTCCAGATATAACTTTCTGAACAGCTTTTTTAAAAAAAATTATATACTTCTATAAGGCCACATTTTGGTTATTTTCTATGTGAAAACCATATCATAATTCAGTCTTGTATTACAAGGGATCAGTCAAGTGACTCTTCTCGAGACTACCTCCAAAGCTTAATTAAATACCTCCATTTAAGTCTTGTGTTATAAACTAGATGTGGTGGTTAGTGGTACCTTCATAATAGTGCGACTAGAGCTCCATCTTTTAAACATTCCTGCCACTGAATTGTACACCTGTGGCCCTAGGCTGACTTACTGCTCAAACATACCTGTGGTCCATAGGGAACAGCTGTTAAGCTTTTTTTGATTTGAAAGATGGTTTTTCATCTTTTTGCTCCTAATTCCTTTCCATTTCTGGACATCCATTTGTGTGCTTTCCAAATAAAGATGTTAATTGATTTTGCATTTGTAATACTGGAGTTGTGCATTCCATGTTTTCACAGCCATAGGACATTTTCAGATCTTAAATACAATATTGTCTCCTCTCTTTGATTAAGTTTCTAGACAGGGTACATAGGCAGAATCTTCAGAATATGGAGGATAAAGATGCTAATATAACTGAAAGAATCACTCAGCAGCAATGTACAGTACTGTGGTATGATGGACAGCAATCCCACATAACCCTTAAAGCAATTGCTGCTTAGACTCCTAGCCATATTAATAAAACTGTGATTATTCTTCTTTCACTAACTTCATTGTGGAAATCTGTTTAGCTTTTCAATTTTTGTGGATGTGACTGCATTGCATATTTGAATCTGTTAGTTTATTTATTGTCCTTTCAGCATCACAGACACAGCTGTGGAGCCACTAAAGACTGAACTTGCTGAACTGGAGCAACTGATCAAGGATCAGCAGGATAAGAATTGTGCTGTCAAGGCAAATATACTAAAAAATGAGGATAAGATCCAGAAGATGATTTCAAGTATTAACTTCTCCTCAAGATCATGAGGGAGGAAAGGCTGTTGCACAGTCAGTTCAGCAAATAAGGTGAAGAAATGATAGGGGGGAGGAATCTTATGTGACAGCAGGCTGACAAATAATGTGTACATGGATTTTTTTAAAATTCTCTGCATTCCTATCTCAAATCAGTTCCATCAGAGAGCTTATTATCTTGCATGTTTAAGATAACAAGTATGTACATCAAATAAAAGCAATGTTTATAAATAGCTTGCAGTTCTGAATACAGGATTTGTATCATTTTCTTGCTTACCTTGATGGTGATTTTAGCAAAATAGTCAATGTGAATACAAAGCAGGATGGTAATATAATTGGAGGAATTTTACTCCCTTTAATGTTTAACTGATGGTTAGTCTTCCCATTAACCTCTGAATGTTTTCAGCTGAGCTACAGTGTTCTCCGCAGGAATGAATGTCATTGTGGCACCAAGGCAATACAACAGTCCAACCTGCTAGCCAATTCCCATGGCACTAGACAACAACTATACTTGAGGCTAGGATGAAACAACTTGTGTTCATCCATATCAATTAAAGCTGGTGGACTAGAGCCTCTGCACATAGGATGTTTTTCATTTACAGATATGAAAACATTTATAACAAAATAATTGGATATTCGTGATACTTTGCATCATTTGAAAAGTCACCCAAGGGAGTGAATTTTCTTGTAATTTACAGTTTAGGATTTAATAATATGGCAATATCTCTTACAAGTTTGATTTACTCTCAGGTTCTAATGTATAAATAATGCAAATGGAGCACTTTAACAGTTTGTATAACAATAGTGGAAGCTTGGAAGTGAAACTAGCAGTCTGATCTGGGTGATCAGGACTTTGTTGCAATGATTTAAAGTATTATGTCATCATTTCAATTAAATCACCAAGAAATACCTGTTATCTTTTAAGTGGCAAATTGTAATTGGCTGTCGAGCCATGATGCGTTACAAATATAACCATGTTCTATTGGTTGCAAAATGTCAAGTGCAGGCAAAAACTCTCAACTCTTAGCCATGCACTGATTAAAAATACAAGAATTCGTGTTTCTGTGAAGCAAATGGAGTGAGGCAACCTGCTGAATGAAAATAGTTCCAAAGTGAAATAATTTGGTGCCCACTTGTATTACAGAACCCTGCGCAATGCACTCCAGATGAAAATATTGCCTTTCATTAACTATACTCTGTTTGGGAGCTTTAGTTGGTGAGATTTAGCCCCTTGATTTGCAGAGCTTGAGTACATCTCCTTGATAGAAGACATGAGGTATTCTCAGTCCCATCTTTAGCTATAAAAGCAATAACTGACATTTCCATCCCTCAGCTGTTGATAATTTCTGTTAAACATAGGACGGTTGAGAAGTAAGGATTATGATGAGACTGAAGACTAAATTTGGAATTGATGTGGTATTCTTCAAAATGAAAATCCATGTTTATTTTTACTTTTAAAGGTGAGCATGTAAAAAATGCTGTTACCACAAAATTCCTTCATATTCCCAAACACCACCAGTGTATGCCAAGAAAATGTGTATAGAAGTTACATTTTATCCTTTTTCCTGCTAACAGTGGTATTTTGGATGGGGTCAGAGCATTAGAACATCACATAGCAGTGCCAAGGGCTTTACTTCTTTAAAAGCAAGCATTTTGTTGATCAATCTGTTTGCCAGTTTGAAAAATAAATTATCTTAAGTATTTGGGTACTTAATCAGGCTCCGACTATTTATTGCCAAATGCTTTCCAATAACTTTTTCTATTGGATTGCCTTCACTCATATATAGTTTTGAAAAGTATGGTGTTGGAAAAGCACAGCCGGTCAGGCAGCATCCGAGGAATAGGAGAGCCAGCGTTTCGAGCATGAGCTCTTCATTGAGTTCATGCTCAAAGCGTCAACTCTCTGCTCCTCGGATGCTGCCTGACTGGCTGTGCTTTTCCAGCACCACACTTTCCGATTCTGATCTCCAGCATCTGCAGTCCTCACTTTCTCTTAGTTGATCATACCCAGTTTTACCATTGAAGATTACAGACACTGTCTCAACAGAAATGTATTGTTGTAAGTTGATTGTATATCCAGAGCAATTTAATTGATCTTATAGCTGAACTGAGTAGAAATGTTGCACAGGATTTTTAACCCTCAAACATTCCAAGCCAACAATAAGAACGCTTTAAAATCAACAATTTTTTAAAAGCCGTTTAAACATAGTTAAAGCTTGAAAAATGTTTTCTTTCCCAGCTTGGAAAACAAGTATTTTCAACAAGGCTGTCTTACTTTGAGTTTTGTGTATGCATTCTTTGTGGCAATGACACACTTTCAATCGTTAGATGCCTTGATATCTAGTAGTTTGCAACTTTTATTTGTTTTCTTTAAAATCTTGTTTACTTCATAGAAGCCAGAGGAAACCATTTGACCTTTCGAGCCTGCTCTATAGTTCAGCAATATTATGGCTGGAAACCTGTTTCCCTTACTTCCCTTAGTTCTCAAAAATCTAGGAATTTGTCAAATATTCTCAACAATTCATAATATTCGCAACCTTTTGTGTAAAGAAGTATCTCCTCTTCTTGCTCCTAATTGGCTGATCCTTTATTCTGATCGTATGATCTCCATATTCAAGACTTCCCAGCTGTGGAAAATACTTTCTCGGCATCCACCCTGCCAAGCCTTTGAAGAATTCAATGTTTTATTTCACTTGCTTCTAAACTTCAAAATGAAATAGAGGCCTAGACAACTGCTATTTTTCTGTGAGGAAAATCATCTTAGCATAGAAACCAGTGTTGTGATGACCCATCATTACACACCCTGGAGGGAAATTTTAAAAAATGTCCGTGGCCAATCAGGAGACCGAAGGTGCACACATTACTGCCGGTGTGATCCTACCAATGCCTTGTATGATTGTAGTAAGGCTTGCTTACTTCACACATTTTATAAATTACATTCATAACATGAAGGAACTTGAGCAACTTTACTGAGTTTTTTTTAAAGAAAGATCTATTATGGTGAAGAGATTATGCCACTCGTTCTGAACCTTCATGCCATTCATATGTGGTGTGGCTGTTTTTCTATAAACTTACTTGAAGATAATTGTTTCTTCACTTCCTCTCTGGTGTAAAATTGCAGTTTAAAGTAAGCTGTGTAATACATTAACTATAATGATTTCCAAAGAACTTTTTAAAAAATCTATTGGTACTAAGCCACTGCCTCAGTCTGCTCTGATAAATTGCTTTTTTGTTTCCCCTATACTTTTAAAATTATACAAAATTTAAGCTTTAATAGCTTATTTAAAATACTCGTTTACACTTGTGCATAAAAAATGGCGAAGTATTTGCACCTCTGGGAGGGGGAATAAACAAACTTAAAAATAATTTGACCTTTGTTAAATCTCTTGGCTGTTTTTAAACTAGAGCAAGATGTACATTTTGAAGAATTGCTTGGGGTCAATAATGAAAAAGAGAGTTCGAGGAGACATTAAAACCACTTGTATTTGTTTGGCTTTAAATAAGGGTTTTTAAGTATTTGGCACAATAGCACATTTTAAAGTTTTTTTGTACAATCTCCTGCAGTAGCAGTTTTCAAGTTAAAATGGTAATTTTAGGTCTTAATATCGAGGTCTACATCTCCCCCCTTCCCCCCCCCCCCCCCCCCCCCCCCCAAAAAAAACTGTAACTGTAAGTAATTTCTACAACACGTGAAATAGTGAAGTGTTCTTGCTCACAACTAAACAGAAGTGCTATGTTTATTTCCAGATTGGTATAGTACAGATATTGACCGATACAAGTTAAAACCATGACTGGCATGTTTCTAAAGCTGAATTGATGATAGTGATTTATTTTTTAACCTCAAGACATGTATTCAGATGATTGTTGGTTTCCAGTACTTTCAAGATGATTGGAAGATAAATGGAACTTTAAACAATACTTGATAATTAAATAGAGCAACACAATTCCAGCTCTAACTGAACAAAGTCACTGACTTTGTAGCCAACATTTTCGACTGAACTACTGGTGATTGCAAGTTTGCAATAACACGAGCTTGGATTACACATTGGCTTTATCTGCTACGTGAAATGCTTTACAGAACTTCATGTGTTAATGTATTGTTAATTTGCTATTGTACAGTTATGTAAATTTTGTCCACTGTAACATAGTTAAAAAATAATTTTGTAGTGGAGTGAAATAAAATGTGTGGCTTTACTGAAAACCACTTTGCATTAGCTATGTTATTTGCTTCTTATGAAGGTTTTATCAAATATAACAATATGGATTAATGATGGAAAACATGCTGTCAAAATTCTCATTGTTCTCGCTCTGATTCATGAAAATTGAGAATGTGCTGTAACTTATGCACTCTAATTTGACTAGGCTTAACATGAACTAAAACACAAATCTAAGAATGGTTACAGCCCAGAAGACTTTGACCTGTCGAGTCCATGTCAACCTTCTAGAAGAGGAATTCCCCCACCCCTGTCCTTTCCACCTAACCCTGCAGTTTTCTTTATGTTCAAGTGAACATATAATTTCCTTTGAAAGCCACATTTGTATCTGTTTCCACTACCTTTGCCATTCAGTACACCCCAGACCTCAATCACTTGTGTTTTTAAAAAAAAAACAATTGTCATGCACCTTTAGCTCTGTTGCCAATCAGAATAAAAGTGTATCCTTTAGTTTTTGCCCAGCTAGGCCTAATAATTTTAAGCACCTCTGTAAAATCGCCTTTTAGCCTTCTCTAAGGCAATGCCATTACTTATCTTATACACAATATGTGATGTATAAACGATGCAATGTGCTGATCAAGTCAATCATTCCACTTTTCATTGCAAAGCCATGTGCATTTTTTAAAGTACCCCTTTACACTCCATCTGCATGATCTCCAGTTGTTTTTCTCCTGCTGTTGATGTTCACTGTAGCAGAGAAGTAGTTCCTGCAGAAGGCCCAGCATCTATACTGGATTGAGAGTGTTAGTAAATCATACCTTTTAAGCCCAATTTCTACCAGTGTTATCAACAAAAGACAGTGTAACGTGCTTCTGGGAGTGATTTAAAAAAAAAAGACATTTCAAATTGAAATCAAAGCTTGCCTCTTTTAAACTATAATTCCCTAAAAATGTAATACTAGCTGACACTAATTTTCTTTCTCCTGTATCCAGATAATTTGCACCTTGATGCAAAGCCCATTATTGAAAGGGAAAGATTTGTAGAGCTCTCAATTTCTCTGCTTTGTGAAGATAAAGGTAGCAAATTGATAGCACTCCTGATGAGGTATATTCAGACCCTATTAGAAAAAGTGAACTGTTTAGGATGATGCAGCTTATTCTAGTGGCTGAAGTCTCTTTCCTATCACAGAGGAATCCCTCTGCTCTGGTGTCAATTAAAATTATTTGTAGGTTACAATATTTTACTCCACATAACATATACCGCAAGGAGGCTGGGTTCTTGTGAGACAATTGTCTTGAAGTTTATTTACAACATTAAATAACACTAGCTTGGATTGCACATTGGCTTGCTGGGAAGGTAAATTTCCTCGTGAATAGGCAGAGAGTGCATGCTGAGCAGGAGCGAACACGGTACTCCTAAATAAGTGAACTAATATATTTGGGTGGCTGCATTACCTGAAACACTACTTGGGTAGTGTCTTCCACCCAGCCTCCTTTTCTAACCGAGAAAATAAGGTTCTCTGAGCCGGATTGGTAAGGTAACTTGTCTTTCTTTATTTTTCTAGTCTCTTTGGGAATTTGGAACAGTGGGGATGGCGCTGAGGGCAGTTGAAAGTTTACCCTGCAGAATGTGGCAGATAAAGGGGCACCGCTAATATCCCTGCTGATTTCTCTGCAGGAAGTGCACCCAACTCCAGCTCCTCAAAAACAATAGAGAACTGGAGCTGGATGAACTTCGGATCATTCGGGAGGTGGAGAGTCTGTCCCTGTTGTTCAGAAGGGAAGGGGGGGGAGATGAGCAGAGCATTAGTCATTGGGGACACCATTGTTAGCGGGACGGATAGGTTCTGTGGGAATGAGAGAGACTCGCGGTTGGTGTGTTGCCTCCCAGGTGCCAGGGTTCATGAGGTCTTGGATTGTGTTTTCGGGAGAAGGAGCAGCCCCAAGTTATGGTCCATGTAGGTACTAACGATATAGGCAGGAAAAGGGATGGGGATTTAAGGCAGAAATTTAGAGAGCTAGGGTGGAAGCTTAGTACTGGAACAAACAGTTGTTATCTCTGGTACAAGGAACAGAGAGAGAGGAGCTGAACACATGGTTACAGGGATGATGCAGGAGGGAGGGTTTTGGATACCTGGATAATTGGAGCTCGTTCTGGGGTAAGTGGGACCTCTACAAACAGGATGGTCCATGCCTGAACCAGAGGGCTGCCAATATTCTGAGGTGGAAGAAATTAGCTCATGCTATTCAGGAGGATATAAACTAATTCAGCGGGGGGGTTGGGAACCTAAATTGTAGTTCCAGTGTCCAGGAGGTTGAAAGTAGTGAGGTCAGAAATATAATTTCAAGGCCGCAAGAGTTCACTGGCAAGCAGGAAGGTGGTTTGAAGTGTGTCTACGTCAACACTAGGAGCATCCGGAATAAGCTGGGTGAACTTGTAGCATGGGGTGGTACCTGGGACTTCGATGTTATGACCATTTCGGAGACATGGATAGAGCAGGGTCAAGAATGGTTGTTGCAGGTTCTGGGATTCAAATGTTTCATAAAGACTGGAGATGGTAAAAGAGGGGGAAGTGTAACATTATTAGTCAAGGACAGTATTACAGTGACAGGACATTTGAGGACTCATCTACTGAGGTAGTATGGGTTAAAGTTAGAAACAGGAAAGGAGAGGTCACCCTGTTGGAAGTTTTCTATTGGCCTCTGAATAGTTTGAGACATGTAGAGGAAAGAATAGCAAAGATAATTCTGGTTAGGTGCAAGAGTAACAGGGTAGTTGATATGGGGTACTTTAATTTTCTATATTAACTGGAAATACTATAGTTTACATATTTTGAATGGGTCAGTTTTTGTCCAATGTGTGCAGGAGGGTTTCCTGACACAGTATGTAGACAAGCCAACAAGGGGCGAGGCCGCATTGGATTTGGTCCTGGGTAATGAATCCGGCCAGGTGTTAGATGTGGAGGTAGGTGAGCACTTTGGTGATGGTGACCGCAATTCGGTTACGTTTACTTTAGTGATAGAAAGAGGTAGGTATATAAAGCAGGGCAAGGGTTATCGCTAGGGGAAAGGCAATTGTGATGCAATTCGGCAAGATTTGGGATGCATAGGATGGAGAAGGAAACTAAAAGGGATGGGCACAATTGGAATGAAGAGCTTATTCAAGGAACAGCTACTGCATGTCCTTGGTAAGTATGTACTTGTCAGACAGGTAGGTAGTGGGTCGAGTGAGGAGCCGTGGTTTAGTAAGGAAGTTGAATCTCTTGTCAACAGGTCAAAGAAGGCTTATGTGAGAACGAGACGTGAAGGCTCATTAGGGAGCTTGAGAGTTACAAGTTAGCCAGGAAAGAACTAAAGAGAGAACTAAAAAGAGCCAGAAGGAGACATGAGAAGTCATTGGCAGGTAGGATCAAGAAAAACCCTAAAGCTTTCTATAGGTATATCAGGAATAAAGGAATGACTAAAGAAAGATTAGAGCCAATCAAGGATATTATTGGGAAGTTGTGCGTGGAGTCAGAGGAGATAGGGGAAGCGATAAATTTATATTTTTTGTCTTTTTCCAGTGTGAATGCAATGTTGTTGAGGAGAATACTGAGATACAGGCTACTAGACTAGACGGGATTGAGGTACACAAAGAGGAGGTGTTAGAAATTTTGGAAAGTGTGAAAATAGATAAGTCACCTGGGCCAGATGGGATTTATCATTGGATTCTCTGGGAAGCCAGGGAGGAGATCGCAGAGCCTTTGTCTTTGATCTTTATGTCCTCATTGTCTACAGGAATAGTGCCAGAAGACTGGAGGATAGCAAATGTCCCTTGGTTCAAGAAATGGAGTAGAGGCAATCCTGGTAATTATAAACCAGTGAGCCTTACTTCGGTTATGGGTAAAGTGTTGGAAAAGGTTGTCAGAAATAGGATTTATAATCATCTAGAGAGGAATAAGTTGATTAGGGATAATCAACACGGTTTTGTGAAGGGTAGGTCGTGTCTCCAAACTTTATTGAGTTTTTTTGAGATGGGTGAGGGTGAAGCAGTTGATGTGGTGTATATGGATTTCAGTAAGGCAAATGATAAGGTTCCCCACGGTAGGCTATTGCACAAAATATGGAGGCATGGAAATGAGGGTGATTTAGTAGTTTGGATCAGAAATTGGCTGGCTGAAAGATGTCAGAGGGTGGTGTTTGCTGGGAAATGTTCATCCTGGAGTTAGGTTACTAGTGGTGTACCATAAGGATCTGTTTTGGATCCACTGATATTTGTTATTTTTATAAATGACCTAGATGAGGGTGTAGAAGGATGGGATAGTAAATCTGCAGATGCCATTAAGGTCGGTAGAGTTGTGGATAGTGCTGAAGGATATTGTAGGTTACAGAGGGACACATAAGTTGCAGAGTTGGTCTGAGAGATGGCAAATGGAGTTTAATGAGCAAAAGTGTGAGATGATTCATTGTTTGAAGGAGCAAGAGGAATAAAGAGGGCTAAAATTCTTGGTAGTGTAGATGAGCAGAGAGATCTTGATGTCCATGTACATAGATCCCTGAAAGTTGCCATCCAGGTTTGATAGCGTTGTTAAGAAGGCATATGGTGTGTTAGCTTTTAGTGGTAGAGGGATTGAGTTTCAGAGCCACAAGGTCATGCTGCAACCATACAAAACTCTGGTGCGGCCGCACTTGGAGTATTGCCAACAGTTCTAGTCACTGCATTATAGGAAGGATGTGGAAGCATTGGAAAGGGTTCAGAGGAGATGTACTAGGATGTTGCCTGGTATGGAGGGAAGGTCTTATGAGGGAAGGCTGAGGGACTTGAGGCTGTTTTTGTTCAAGAGAAGGTTTAGAAGTAACTTAATTGAGACATATAAGATAATCAGAGGGTTAGATAGGGGTGGACAGTGAGAGCCTTTTTCCTCAGATGGTGATGGCTCGCACGAAGAGACATAGCTTTAAATTGTGGGGTGATAGATATAGAACAAATGTCAGAGGTAGTTTCTTTTTTTAAATAAAAATTTATTAAGAAAAAATAGATTTTTAAATATTACAACAAATACAAAACAATGCAATTCAAAACAGTACAAAAATAGTACAAAACTAAACCCAAATAATACAAAAGATTCCCCAACCCACCCTCCTATACGAATGTATAAACATATATAGAGAAGTATAAAATTAAAAAAAACCTAAACTAGCTATTTAACTAACTAAATAAATACCTAACAAACAAATAAAAGTAATAACTCAGCCCAGCCAAACAATACACTCATACTTTCACAGTTCCTCCTCCCTGGATATTGGACTCATGAAACACAATCGTTACGGCTATATAAAAACCCATGTTAGTATGGCAGATAAATCTGTGTCCGGGTATTTCAAAAAGGGTTACCATGTCTTGTAAAAATTCTCAGTTTTGTGGTGTACCATATTTGTGAGAAAATCCAGGGGAATATGCTCCATAACAATCTTCTGCCAACCCGACAGGCCTGGGGGGGGGGGGTTTTCTGATATCCAACCAAGCAAGATATTCTTCCTTACACAGAATGTAAGACAAAACTTTTCAATATTCTTATGCGAGTCTGCAGGAAATACAATGGGTAGACCCAAAAGGAGCGAAATAGGGTCCTTCTCCACCCCTCCACCTAAAATCCTCTCCATTGCACCCACCACAGCGCTCCTATATGTTTGAAGCCTGTCACAAGACCAAAGACAATGGGTAAGAGTGCCCGTGCAGACCTTGCACTTGGGGCATGCTGAAGATACCCCTGGTTTAAATTTTGACAAACAGTCTGGGGCTAAGTGGACCCTGTGGAGAATCTTCAGCTGTAAAGCATGGGTCCTATTGCAAATTGATATCTTCCTTGCATTCTCCCAAATATCCTCCTGTGCCTCTGAAGAAACTTCAACACCCAGCTCTCTTTCCCACATCTTGCAGAGTCCATCAGACTCATCTGAGGTGGCACCCCCCAATTGGTGATATAGAGTACTGACAGAGAGTGTACTCTTAGCCCTTAGTACCCCTCTTTCTATGTCAGATTTGTAGGGATCAGTCAAAAGTGTGGCCTTTTTTTGAATAAAATCCCTAACTTGAAAAAAACGAAAGAGGTCTCTATTAGGTAACTCATACTTCCGTACTAACTGATAAAAGGACATCATTACATTTCCCTCAAATAAATCACCCATGCAAGATATACCCCTAGCTGCCCAACGTTTAAATCCTGAATCTATCACATCTGGTTGAAAACTCAGCATACCCACTAAAGGTGTAAACAAAGATGTTTTGCCAATATTATCTTCCCTCTGCCGAATTGCCCTCCATGCTTTAACAGTATTGATGACTATTGGGTTATGGCAATATTCCCTAACTGTCCTCACCTTGTCCAAAAACAGCAAACTGATAAGGGGGCACCTTGCCTGGGAGACTTCGATATCTAGCCGTATTGAAAGAGGGTCCCCACAAACCCAATCACTTACGGAGGTTAAAAGCGAGCTTCATTGATAATTTTTAATGTCCGGAAGGTCTACTCCCCCCAATCTGTGAGGCAACTGCAGATTGACTAATTTAATGAGGGGCCGTTTACGGTGCCAGATAAAGGAGGTGAACCAACTGTTCAGTCTCCTGAGTGTTTGTTTATTGAAAATCAGGGGGACCATTTGTATAGCAAACGAGGGAGAATATTCATCTTAATAAGCGCTATCCAACCCAACCATGAGACTGGAAGTGCCTCCCAGCTTTGGAGATCTTGTTTAATTTTTTCAAATAATTGAGTAAAATTGGCTTTGAACAGCCAATCCAGAACTGGCATGATGAATAAGCCCAAATACACGGGCGCCTTTCCACTCTGAAGCTGTCTCACAGCTTCCTGCACTTCTTGCTTTGATAATGGAGCATTGAGAAAGGGAACTTCAGATCTCTAAAAAAGGATTCCATTTTGGCCTGCCCTCCTCACAATTCTCAGACTGATATCATTTAGAGTAGAATCTCTGGAACGCCACATTAATCTTTTTAGAATCACATGTTAGGTTCCCAGACCTTTCCCTAATCGCTGTAATGGTTTGTGGGGCACTTCTCTTTCTAGCAAGGTATGCTAAGTATTTGCCTGGCTTGTCACCATGCTCGTATAACCTTTGCTTTACAAAAGCCAGCTCCTTCTTTGCCATCTGCGTGAGCACGGAATTTAGTGCAGACCGCAGTGCCGTAATCCTCTGTAGTTTTACCAATGAGGGTCTGTCAAAATAGGCCGCCTTGGCTGCCTTCAACCGTGCTTCAAGGAGACGTTGCTGCTCATCCTTCTGCCGCTTCCTACCGGTGGAATATAAAATAACTAACCCCCTAGCATAAGCTTTGGCAGTTTCCCAGAGAACAGATGAGCTATCAACCGAGCCTATGCTGATGTCTAGGAATGCCTGAAATTCCCTAGAGAAATACTCCACAAACTTGCTGTCCATGAGAATAAAGGGGTCCATTCGCCAGTACCTTGAATCCATTGTAACATCCTTAATTTTAACCATGAGGTACACTGGAGCATGATCAGAGATGGCAATATTACCAATTGTACAGATGCCACCAGATCCAGGGTTACCGCAGGGGTCAGAAAAAAATCAATTCTCGTGTGACATCTATGCAGATTGGAGAAGAACGTGAAATCCCTACCTGTAGGGTGGAGATACCTCCAGACGTCCACCAACCCTAATTCCCCCCACAAACCCAATAACTGTTTAGTTTGTGCAGAGGGTATCGGGGGATCTTTAGGCAACCTGTCTACTGTGGGGTCCATGAGGCAGTTAAAATCTCCCACTATAATGATGTGCCAAGACTTGAGACTTATCAGTTTAGAAAAAGCCTACCAAGAATTTAAGAGGATGAACTGGGGGACAATAAACATTTAAAATGCCATATTCTTCCCCATTTATCAAGGCTTTAAGAATTACAAACCTCCCGTATGTGTCTTTAACACATTCCAACAATTTAAATGAGAGATTTTTCCTAACCAATACAGCTACTCCCCTACTTCTGGTATTAAATGATGAAAAATAAACTTGTTCAAAGCCATTCTGCTGTAATTTCAGATGCTCCTTTTCATCCAAATGTGTCTCCTGTAACAAAGCAATATCCACCTTCTCCTTTCTAAGACTCAAGAGTATCTTCTTCCTCTTAATTGGTGAGTGACTTCCCTCGATATTCCAAGTACACCATTTAATCAAATTATTAGCCATAATCCTCAGCAATTACATTTAAATTCCAGAGAGGAGGAACCCGAACCACAAATTGCTGAGCCTTAGTGTCACATGATCCACCAAATATAAAAAACTACATAAACTAAAACCACTACATTTAACAAACATACAAAATTATTAAAAATAAAAAACAACAAAAACCGGAAAACAAACCAACATATAAAGTGCCAACAGTGCTGAGTAGGGGAACTCACCCCCTGCCCGGAGGGGGCAACTACCCATCCCGAACTGCCCATAAATAGGCATCTAACCATCTCAACCACCTTCACTTCTCCCAGCTAGAGCCACATCACAAGCACAAGCTAAAAAGAATAAACACCCCATAGAATATCAATATGAATAAAGAAACATTCTTTTATAAAAAAAAAGGGAATAAATATCCCACCCATCCTTTGGTATGTCCTAACTTAGAAATTTAAAATGTACATCTTAACCACTGCTAGACATAGTTTGAACCAAATTATTATCTATAGAGAAAAAAAAGGGAAAAACAAAGCTCCAACCTGATTTCCTCCATTTTTTTTACAGAATGATAAACACATACCCAAGCAACAATATTTATACATACTACAATTGTTTAACTTAGGTTAGTTTGTCCACAAAGTCTCTTGCCTTCTCCGATGTGTCAAAGAGATGCATGGATCCATCTAAGGTGATCCGAAGCACTGCCAGATATCTCAGGGAGTACTGAATCCCAAGCTTCTTCAATCTTCTCTTGACACCATCGTACAATTTTCATTTCTGGATCACTGCCACTGAAAAGTCCTGAAAAAACATGATCTTAGACCCCTCGTAAATTCGGACCTTTGGATCCTTCCCCAGGTGTCTGGAAACCTCCATGACTCTCTCCTTATCCCGTAATGATGGAACCACACCAGGAAAGGATGAGGACGTTGGCCCAGACCCAACCTCCGTGCTGCAACCCGGTGAGCCCTCTCTATCTTCAATCCTCTCATGCCAGTCTCCAAGTCAAGGAATTTCGGAAGCCAATCTTCAACAAATTCCGCAGGCCGCTCACCTTCCTTACCCTCGGGCAGACCGATGATCCAAATGTTTTTTCTCCTGCCCCTGTTTGGTCATGCAAATTATGAACCTGCGTCTTCAGGGCTTGGATCTCTTCCTTGAATGAACTGGCATCAGCTTCCACCACTGTGACCCTGTGCTCCACCTCATCCGTCCTCTTCTCCAGGTCTCCCAGCTGCTGCTCATGCTTCTGCAGCATGAGAGAGACTGGAGCCAGCTTCTCTTCAATCTGTTTCCCCAACATCTTGCGAGATCTCGAGAGCTGGTTCACCAGATCCTGGAGAGTAATCTGCTCTGAGGCTGCTGCAGGCTGAGCTGCAGGCCCAGCCTCAGATGCTCCTCCTCTCTTTTTAGGTATTTCTGGACAGCTGAAAATACAGTTAAGTCAATTTTTAAATGTTTCTTGGGGCTCCACAATCTTTCCAACACCCCAAGAAATCCTGCTGACCTGGGTTGGATGGGTTAAAGGACCGTCCTCCTCCTGCTGCGATGCGAAGCTCTGCAGTGTGATCTTCTCAGATTGCCACCATCTTAGATCCCCAGAGGTAGTTTCTTTACTCAGAGTAGTCAGGGCCTGAATACATTGCCTGCAAAAGTAGTAATCTCATCAACTTTAAAGACATTTAAATGGCCATTGGATAAACATTTGGATGAAAATGGAATAATTTAGGATAGTTGGGCTTCAGATTGGTTCCATAGGTTGGTGCAACATTGAGGGCTGAAGGCCTGTACTGCACTGTTATGCTTTTTGTTCTGTGTAATATTAATTACAAAGCTACAATGTCACAGGGTCTGTTATGTGCACAGTCTGGGTTCTATACTTATCAGTTTCCGTACTTTACAGACATACAGCTGACTAACTACATTAACTTCATTACTCAGGGAATGATTGAAGGCAAGGTGGATATCTTTATATGGGAATGTCTTGTGATAACGTTATCTAATTGACTTAAAGGTAAGTGTTTGGAGTTTATGCCATAAAATAACACCAATAATTTAGCACTAGGGATCATTTTTTAAAAACATAGGCTCACACATTTAAGCTGATAAGGAAAAAAAGATTCTTTGAGGATTAACAGTCTTTGAAAATCTCTGAAAAGGGGATGCAGAATCTTTAAATATTTCTAAGGTAGAGATAGATTCTTGATTGCCAAGAAGATGAAAGAGAATTGACTTGAATGATTTACTGTCATTTGCATTTTACAATTAATAATACAGTGAAAAGCTTCAACTATCACCACAATCTGGCGCCATTTTGAATAGTTTAAAAGTAAAAAGAACAAAAAGAAAAAAAATTGGAAGAGAATCTATCTTCATTCCGCTGCCTCTACCCTGAGTTCTGGGCCAGATCACCAATGACACCTGTGTCACCATGTGCTGCCCCTGCTACCCCCCCCCCCACCAACTGCTTGCGCTGGAACCACCAAGGTAGGAATCCCTGCTCTTCAGGTGCTATCTCTTTGCCACTGGGCTTCCCTCACTGATGCCAACGAAGGATCCTGCGCTGAACCACACTTGCCCCACCACCAAGAGGCCCTAACTCTGCCAGGGAGTCACCACTCCAGACCTACTGCAAGCACACCAGGAGTCTCTGGTTCTGCTGCTGCCTCTGAGTCCAGGACTCCCCTGCTCTGGGCATACTGCAGTGCCGCCGCTGCAGCCACTACCCCACAAATGCCAAGCGTCTCAATTGGCCGCTCTCCTCCGAAGATGTCACATTCTCTGCCACTGTCAAAGGAAGAAGATGAAGAAAAGAAGAGAAAGAAGGAAGACCAAAGAGGTAAGGAAGAAAGAAAGAAGTGGCTGGTCTGGAGCGGCTGGGTGCATGAGCCTGGACACTGCCTACCTTGCCCATGCCACCATCTTGAAATATTGGAAATACTGAGGAATGTAGAGTTGAGGTTAAAATCAGATCAGTCATGATCATATTGAACAGCACAGCAGGTTTGAAGTGTTCATAAGACATCAGAGCAGAGTTAGGCCATTCGGCCCAGTGAGTCATTCAGTTCTGGCTGAAATGTTTCTCAACCCAATTATCTTGCCTTTTTTCTGTAACCTTTGATTCCCTTACTAATCAAGAACCTGTCTATTTCTTACATGCAATGACTTAGCCTCCATGGCATACCATTGCATTTAATTTCACAGATTCACCACCCTCTGGCTAAAGAAATTCCTCCTCATCTCAGTTCTAAAGGCTTGTCCCTTCACTCAGATGGTGTGCCCTTGAGTCCTAGTCTCTCCTACATGTGGAAACATCTTCTCCAAATCCACTCTGTCCAGGTGTCTCAGTATTCTGTAAGACTTAATGAGATCCTCTCTAATGCTTTTAAATTCCAAGTATAAATCCAGAGTCCTCAACTGCTCCTCATATGACAAGCCCGTCATTCCCAGAATCATTCTTGTGAATCTCTTCTGGACCTCCTCCAAAGGCAGGACATCCTTCCTTAGAAATGGGCTCCAAAACTGCTCACAATATTCCAAATGCACTCTGACCAGAGCCTTATATATCCTCAGTAGTATATCTCTGCTTTTGTACTCTAGGCCTTTCGAAATGGAAATTAACATCATGTTTGCCTTCCTAACTGCCAACTGAACCTGCATGTTAATCTTAAGAAAATCTTGAATTGTGACTCCCAAGTCCCTTTGTGCTTCATATTTCAAAAGCCTTTCATCATTTAGAAAATAGTCCACACCTCTATTCTTCCTACAAAAGTCCATAACCTCACACTTTCCCACTCTCCTAGCTTGTCCAAGTCCTTCAGCAGCCTCCCCACTTCCTCAATACTACCTGTCCCTCCACCTATCTTTGTGCCATCTGTAAACATAGCAACAAAACTCTCAGTTCTATCATCTAGATTGAGTGACATTCTCTTTTCTTTGCTCGTGCACTTGTATTGACACGTCTTTCTCCAACAGATCCTCAAGATCGAGAGAGCACTTATTCATATTGCATCTGACCCAATGAGCCATGGGAGGGCCCTTGTGCATGATGCTTGGAAATACCAATGTTTTGAAGGCTTGGTAGTGTACAGCACAGACCATAAACTTTCACGAATTATTTCAGTGGGAGGAAATGGTTTCAGCAGTCCATGTCTAGTTAATGATAGGGCATTGGGTGTTCATGGTATTTATATCAAATCATTAAAAGCAGTTAGGGTGTTTATATGTGGAGAGTAAATGGCTCCAATAACACCGATTGCTCCAATATCTGATGAACAGTAACTTTGATTAGAATTCTGTTAAAGGTGCATGAATGATCATCCCACACATTTTCCTTAGAGATAAGACAAAATACCTTTTTACATAATGGAATCTTTCCAAAGAGTTGTTGCCTTTGTGCTGAATGTGGTCCATTTATATATTGAGAAAGATGTTCATAATAGCTTGTATCTATAAAATGCCTGTAAAGTAGAAAAATAAATTAGGTGCTGTATAACAGATCAACTGTATACCCAACTCACTTAGATGTTGTGAGCATGACTGCTATTCACCTGCAGCCTTTCTCTACTGGGGAAGAAGCTTTGTGTTGACCATCAATTTACATGGCTGGAATCAATTTAAGTGATGTTATTGTCACAATTTTCCTTTGTAAATGGAAATTACTAAGTGCAGAATATGCTTGATGAACCCCTCCTAAGGTTATGTTCACAAACAAAGAGTATTGGCACAGTGTAGCTTGTTTTACAGGATTTTGCCAGATACTGATCTTGTTTTATCAGACAGCCACTTTAAAAACAAAGCTATTAGAAACTGGCAGATTCATAAATTAATGGATACGTGGGTGTGTTTGTTTTTTAATGGCAATTTCAGCCAGGTTCAGTTACTGGAACAACCTCCTGAGAAAACTTTAGTTCCCTAGTTGTCATTTAGCCCACCCACAAGGAGAGATTATGTTGCAGTTAAAATTTGTAATGGGGTTTTCTGCCTTTGATTAATTTTGGGAATACACTAATGTAACTCTTCTTTAATGTTCTGTAAAAACAGCTATGTTTATATGTAGCACGTGGAAATACACAATGAATCGGATTGGCAAAGGTTACATAAACTGTCATGTTTTGTTGAATTATAATCCTGTTACATGTGGAGTCTCAAAAGTGTCTGTGAATTTACCAGGTTCATGATATGCTATTAAGGACAAAATGTGTCTTTCAAATGTATTCCAAGTGCAATAATAGTGTTATTCGACATTTACTTTAATCTGGTATTTGAAAAGCAATGGGAAACTAAGCTTAAAAAAAATCAAAAAGGTTTAAGTAAACCATTCAGCAATGGGTCTATCTGAAGAATCAATCAACAATGCGAATTCTTTTTGCATGTTTCATGTACTTCAGCATCTCCATGTTGCTTCGAAGTTTTGGGTTTGTAAGGTTCGTGCTGCATCATCTTAAAGCAACCTGCAGAAGGTGCTGTGACCTTTCTACTTAAAAGTTTTCAATCTTTGCTCTCAGCAGGCAGCAACAAGTGCTGTACAGTACTACAACACAGAATTCATCTGTAGTTGCATTGTTGATTGCTTTTATTTTCACTTGTCTTATGCATGCACTCAGCCGTTTTACTGAACTGCTCATCCAGACTAGTTGCAAATGTCATCTTCCAGAACTTTGCACTGCCTTTTCTCCTGATATACATTGCAAAAATATGGAGCAGAACTTTGATCTAAATCCACAAATGTAAGAAGGAATTGGTCTAATGTCTAATGAGGCATTTGGTGCCTTAGCCCCAAGTTTCAACAAGCAATGAGTCCTTTCATCAATTCTACTAAAATCTGACAAACAATAGAGGTATCTTTTTGAATACTTCTTGATGTTTCCCAGAATTGAACTATGCCTGAAATAAATGGAAATTTCAACCACCTGCCATTTTTGTATTCACTATGAACTACCTATCGGATTCTGAACTTGTCAGAGTACAAAACAACAAAAGGGTTGGTGAACGAGCTTTGAGTTCATAAGTGACCAGAGGACTATACCATCCACATTTTAGATAAATGTAAGAATGGGTTCAGTGCTCCTGCAACCTTACAGAACAAGAAGCCGAATGATACTGACTGAAAAAAGTTCCAGATCCAATTCCATTGGTCTATAATAAGTTAGCTGTCTCCTCCTGGACACCACTTTCTTTAATATAAGAATATCTTAAATACTGATGATCTTATGTCCATCATCCATTTTCACCTCTGCTTGTCTCTCCTATGTTTTCTAACCATTTTCCCTTCCAATAATTGTCGCTGTTTACTGTCTGCTCCCATGATGTGACTGAGGTATTGTATCTTCCTCTTCTTGACATCATGAATGTATTTCTTCTTGTCTCCAGGCATTTCCAGCACTTCCTCATTTGCCATTCGGTGTGGATTACAGGGAACACCATCAACAGTGTGATGATGCTGCTCCTTCAACAAGGTTATGCTGTCCTTTTCTTTCTTCAGGAAGCCATAAAAACACAGGTTCTGAAAAGTTTGAGTTTGGATGGGTTTTAGGGCCTATTTGATAATAGCTAACAGATACTGCCTCAGGCAGAAGGCTTTCATGTTAAAAAAACACACATGTACAATGAAAGGGGAGTGGCCAATTCTCCCAGCTCAGCTTTTGTCTGGTTTGGTTTGGATTTCAGCAGTAATGTGGAAAAGCTGCTGGACCCAGAAGTAAGTCTAGCCTTGTACTCTCTCTCTCTGACGTCTATCCTGTATGAACTTGTGTTCGCTTTTACCTTTTGTGCCAAAAGGTGCTGATGGGGATTGTTGCAAGTATTTTGGAACAGGGTCATTAAGTTGGGATAGTCTGTTGGGTTTTTGGATAGGATAGGTTATTCGATATTCTGTTTTCTGTTCTTTGTGTTTCATTAGTAATCTTGTAAATAAATTCTGTTTTGTTTAAAATGAAGTGGTTTGACCAGCTGATTCTCTGCTGGAATATCCAAGCTACACCTACTTAAAACAACTAGCAAAGTTAGGGTCTAGGCTACCTTCTTAAAATGTTTTGAGGGGTCTGGCCTGATCCATAACAATTGTCTGTTTGTTGACCATGTCTCAACAGCCCACAAAAACTATATCAAATATAGCCCATCAGCAATTTTCCAAAGATGCAGGTTTAATCTCTTTGATGTTTAACATGTCCTTTATTCTGACTAAAGACATTAACTGCTGATAGGATGGGAAATCAATGTCTTCCAATAAACTAAGTTATTGCAGTGAGATTACCGTATATTTCCAGTAGAAGTCACTAGTGACAGTAAAATCACAACTGCATAACATTACAATGCACTAAATGCAGAAAAGAATGGGCACTGACTTCTATTTTCCACCTAGTGGATTTGGAAGTTAACTTGAGAGCAGTGCAACACAGTTTCCTGAATGTATCATCAATAAGAGAGCTTTCCCATCTCCGACCTATAATTAAACAATTGGCCATAAATATTCCATGACTTTTTAAACAAAACATTTTCATCCAGCGAGGCCATCAATTCTTTTTCTAACTTCCTCATGATGTAGCAAGGCTATTGCAGACATTCAGGGTCACAACTCTAGAAGCATGAACAGACCAAAAGAGTCGTAAGCTGACAATTGCACCAGTGTTGAACTTGGCTTGAGAAGGGCTGGTTTGGTGTCTGGATTGTGAAAATGACTAGATTAAAGTTACACATTTCATAATCCGTGTTGCAGGGATGTTGAATAACTTCAAGGAGGGAGTACGTGGGCTGTGAAAAGGCTACTGTGGTCTTAATCCAAATGTTTAGCTAGTTAGATTCCATAAGGCATTTGATTGAATGGAATCTTCCTAGTCTAAAACCTGATCAAATCTGGACCTTCTGGCTGGCTGTTGTAAGATTTGAAGCATTTATGGGAGTGTTCCGATTTTAAGATTATAGGAGTTTAGCAAATCTTTAACCTGCAAATAATTCTAATGTCTGACATGGTAGTGCTAGATCGTGAGACTATTGTGAAGTGAATTATTTGCCAGTATCATCAACCCTGCTCAAGAACAGAGCAGAAAGCACCAATGGAAAGAGTAAACAAACTCTTCCTGGCTTCGAACACTCCCATGTGAAACCCAGTTAAAAATCACACAACACCAGGTTATAGTCCAACAGGTTTATAACCTGGTGTTGTGTGATTTTTAACTTTGTACACCCCAGTCCAACACCAGCATCTCCAAACCATGTGAAACACATGATGTGACAGCTGCAGTTCAGAATTCCCTCTACAAGATTAATGTTCCTTTTGCTGAAGTTTGAACGTTATACAGCACATTAATGTTTCAATTTTTACATAAGTATATTTGAAGAGGACTAGCTGATTTATATTGTTGTTTGGATGTTTAAGTACCACACTTCTGTCTATTGTTTATTTGATTGATCCTTAAACACGACAGACATTAACCACACGGGCAGGATTTCAATTTGCTGATTCTCTATCACCATTACATCTGCTGATCCATAAGTTAAAATAAGACACATTTTCTTTCATCACTTTCATAACTTTAAAGGCGCGTTGGTAAAATGAAAAAATATTTCCGTGTCCTCCAGATTCAAACTTAAAAGTTTTCAGAATGATGTTCGTAAATAACTTTGGAGACTTTGAGTTAAGTTTTAAATGCATCATATAAACCTTTAGGAAGATGAATATGAGGATTAAAAGCATGCGATAAGATACTGGCACTTGAAGATATTGAACATATTTTTAGAACAAATCGATGTCACATTGCAAGCCTCAGCGCAAACACAATGGACAGCAATGCATTTTCTGCTTGGCGACCCTGAAGCCTCTAGGACTCAACCACAAGTTCAATAATTTTAGAGCCTGATTCCATCCTTCCATGTTTTTTTTAACCATCTCCACATCCTGGCCTTGTCATGGCATGGGTTGCTTTCAGCTCGGCCTACCCATTCTCTCCTACTCTCAGCTCTCATTATCACTTAGTCAGCTTCTCTTCTGTCCTGACCTGCTTTCAATAATCTCCTCATCTACTTACACCTTTCATATCGCTCTGTCTTTGGGTTCCATTTCTACCGCTCACCATTCCCCTGCACACCGCTCTGCTTCCCCACCTTCACCAACACACTCCCCCATTCTCATCTTCAACACAAATAGCACTTTTTCCTTGCTGCCATCAGATCTGAGGAACAGTTGCCAGACTCAAAGCATTAACTCTGCATTTTTGCCCACAGCTGCTTCCAGACCTGCAGAGTTTGCCATCAATTTCTGTTTTTGTCTAAATGTCACATTGTCCCCTTAGAAGCTAAGTAAGATAGTTTGGATAATTTGGCACCCGGTTTTAAATTCACCTGAACACACAGTAAAAATGAAGACAGCAGAGTGTGTATGTAAATGTGGTGAACACATTGGTTTGTCAACAATGTCCTGTTTCTGAACCATTTTCCTTGAGTTGGCATCAGGTGATGGGACTCTTGGCAAGTGGGGCTCCACCCCCCGATTCCTTAATTCCATGAAGGACCCACTGCTGACTTGTGAAGTGCCTGAACTGAACAAGATCCAGGAGGTCATCCCAAAAAGAAGCAACATGTGGTCTCTTTGGATTCCAGCCAGCTGCTGATACCCTGTTATTTCCACAGTCAGAGAGTCATGACAGCTCACCAACTCCATACCATGTCTATGTACAGCAACTCAGTCCTAGAGTCCTACAGCATGAAAACAGACCCTTCAGTCCAACCAGTGCATACTGAACATAATCCCAAACTAAACTAGTCCCACCTGCCTGCTCCTGGCCAATAGCCCTCCATAAACAGTCTCATTCCCCTGTTTTATCCGTGTAACCTTGCAACTATATGTCCATGCAAATACCTTTAGAAATCATTTATCATGACCTCCACTGCCAACATTCAAGGTGACCAGTTCAAGGTCATTATCACTTGCACATTTGCTACTTATTTTTTCAATATCACCTTCAAAGAACCATTTGCATGAACACACAGTTCCATCTTTCCCTGAAAACTCCTTAGAACTGTTCCACCACATCCACATTGTCTCTCCCTGTTCCTTCTGCCAAAATGCATTATCAGATATTTCTCTATATTAAGTTCCATCGCTACATCAGCCTGTTCTGTTGTCCAATTTAAGTCTGTCATTAACATTCTCATTTCCCAAGTTTGGAATCATTAGCAAATTTTGAAGTTTTACTTGGTATTCCAATATCAAAATCACTAAGCCGGAATGTAAGCTGCTGCCCATTTACTTACATCATCTTCTTTTGTGTCATAGTCATAGAGATGTACAGCATGGAAACAGACCCTTTAGTCCAACCTGTCCATGCCAACCAGATATCCCAACCCAATCCAGTCCCATTTGCCAGCACCTGGCTCATATCCCTCCAAACCCTTCCTATTCATATACCCATCCAAATGCCTCTTAAATGTTGCAATTGTACCAGCCTCCACCATTTCCTCTGGAAGCTCTTTCCATACACGCACCACCCTCTGTGTAAAAAAGTTGCCCCTTAGGTCTCTTTTGTATCTTTCTCCTCTCAACCTAAACCTATGCCCTTTAGTTCTGGACTCCCCCACTCCAGGGAAAACACTTTGTCTATTTATCCTATTCTTGCCCCTCATGATTTTGAAAACCTCTATAAGGTTACCCCTCAGCCTCCAACACACCAGGGAAAACAGCTCCAGCCTGTTCAGCCTGTCCCTATAGCTCAAATCCTCCAACCCTGGCAACATTCTTGTAAGTTTCTTCTGAACGCTTTGAAGTTTCACATCTTCCCGATAGGAAGGAGACCAGAATTGCACGCAATATTTCAACAATGGCCTAACCAATGTCCTGTACCAACGCCTGTACTCAATACTCTGACCAATAAACCAAGCGCCTTCTTCACTATCCTATCTATCTGCAACTCCACTTTCAAGGAACTATGAGACTGCACTCCAAGGTTTGTTTGTTCAGCAACACTCCATAGGACCTCACCATTAAGTGTATAAGTCCTGCTAAGATTTGCTTTCCCAAAATGCAGCACCTCGCATTTATCTGAATTAAACTCCATCTGCCACTTCTCAGCCCATTGGCCCATTTGATCAAGGTCCCGTTGTAATCTGAGGTAACCTTCTTCACTGTCCACCACACCTCCAATTTTAGCGTCATCTGCAAACTTACTAACTATACCTCTTATGCTCACATCCAAATCATTTATATCAATGACGAAAAGAAGTAGACCCAGCACCGATCCTTGTGGCACTCGACTAGTCACAGGTCTCCAGTCTGAAAAGCAACCCTCCACCACCACCCTGTCTTCTACCTTTGAGCCAGTTCTGTATCCAAATGGCTAGTTCTCCCCTATATTCCGCGAGATCTAACTTTGCTCATCAGTCTCCAATGGGGGATTTTGTCCAACGCCTTACTGAAGTCCATATAGATCACATCTACTGCTCTTGTCCTCATCAATCCTTTTTGTTACTTCTTCAAAAACCTCAATCAAGTTTGTGAGACATGATTTCCCATGCAAAAACCATGTTGACTACCCCTAATCAGTCCTTGCTTTTCCAAATACATGTACAGGATTCCCTCCAACAACTTGCTCACCACCGACGTCAGGCTCACTGGTCTATAGTTCCCTGGCTTGTCCTTACTACCTTTCTTAATACTGAACATGATCACTACATTCACTGTCTTAAATTCTAGACAATTCTTTGGGGTTAATCTCCAGTGGACAACCTTCAAGATGTTGTACCACTGAGCTGGGAACTTCTGTTATACAGGGGTACTATATTTTATCTGATGCTCTGTGCAGGTGTAGTGTTCCATTCCTGGGCTTGATGGACACAAGTATTTCTTTTCTCCTCTTTGCTCTCAAAAAAGAAACTTGTTAATATAGAATTTTAAGAGGAATGAATTATTCATTGAATAAATGAAAGGTAATTGAATTTTAAGTTGCACTATGTTTGAAAAAGTGTAATAATTAGTTTCATAGTCACATACCTCCTGTGTGAAGCCCAAGAAGTTAACACAAAAGGTTGACTGATTGAAATGTAAAACAGCTATTGCAGTAGCACTGCTTCTGTTAATGCTATATTGTTCAAATGAACTACCTTCCCCAATAGGGTTTACAAACAAGTTAATTTGCTTTAAACAGCTCGTGCTCAGAGTTTTATGAAAGGAGTTGGTTTACTCTGAAGTGTCTGCAGCTGCAGGAGCTAAATGCAGCAATCCGTTTAAATCTCACAGTAACACTGCAAAATGTGTTCTCTTAATATGCATTGCCTGCTACAGTTGAAACATTTGTGTAAGAGCCAATGGGTAGAAAAAAGTGATTCTCCCTACAGTTTGTACACTGGCCCTTGTAAACATTTCCAATATGCACCTATCATTATTAGTTGCAAATAAAAGAAATGATAGTATGGAAGAAAACACTTGAAATTGTTGATTGTACATTTTCTTGTGTTAGAGATTGATCAAACAATTCTGCAATTATGGGTACATGGGACATGGTAGAAATGGCTACTGTGTAAAGTGGAAAATTTCACATATTGCCCTGGTTGGGCAGAGGGGTAACATGCATATCACCAGGATAGATTCATTGGAATTTTACACCAGTTTACACTGAGCACCAAGACAACACTGTCAGACTACTCAGCTTGGGTGCAGCACTGGTTTCACAGAACACTTGATTTTAATCAAGTAACTGTTCATGAGGTGTAAAGCCAACATCCCACTCAACTTAAGGAAGATTCCAGCCCAGCAAGTTATTGTTAAAATGATCTCTCTCTCCCCCCCCCCCCCACATATACACACCACCCTCAAGTGTCTAAACTTGAAAATATAACTTCCCCAATAACATACCACATTCATTTATAAAAGTTTAAACAAAGGTAAAAGTTTCAGTATTCTTCAGGGATACTTTAGATTGACTTGTCCTCCAGCAATGAGGAGTGAATGAAGATTCAGTAATAACTGATGTGACATTTTATCTTGCCTTCAATTGTGCATCCCGGTTTTATTTGTGAAACTGCTTCATCTGCCAAAAGCATTTTGCAAATGTAATTTGTGTGCTGTAGTATCACTGTTTCACAGCCACACCCAACAAATAGACAATGTTACTGCAGGAGAAATGTTTGGAAATGTTCCTGCCTTTCCTCAAGTAGTACCAGCCCCCATTTTAAAGGAAAGCCCTTGTTAGTGTTAGGTTCCATGGTCAGTGTGACTTTTAAGAGACATGGTTATGGTATTATCACTGTATACCAACACTGCATGTGATCTGAGGCTATAAATGTCTCTTATTTCATATCACTTGAAGCATGACACTCTATTTGAAGCATGCTTCTCTGTTGTAAACCTAGTAACTTAATGTTATCCCAGACACTTACATTGCTAAGGAATGAAATGTTTGTACATAATAGTTAATTCTAATAAATGTCTGTTGGATTTTTCAATCCCATGATATCCATGCTCAGTTTTGTATGTTGCTGGTGCTTACTTAAACCTTACCACAGTAGGTAAAGCACTGTGTTGGAGACAAACTCACTCATGGTAACAGTGGCAGTCATCTACACAAGACTCCAATAGCTTGGTGATAGATATTTGGAAAACAATTTGAAGATTAACTGGACCGCAACTTTGGACCATAGAGAATTTGGATAAAGTATGAGTTTAAAACTCTTAAGCAGCTTTGGTTTCTGCGAGTACAGACAGTTGTATACTTCTGTGGATAAGGCATTAACCACCAAGGATGTAAAACAACTTTCTGGTAATTTTATATGTCACCTCTTTGGATTTAGTACTGTCTCTTTTTGTATTTGTAATCCATGATTGAGCCACCTTACCCTTTTGATTTTGCACCAGACAGAAATAAATAACTGTTGTAATTCATATGCATGTTCTTTAAATATGAACCATTGCCTGTCCACCATTAAATCCTGAAGTAAGCTCCCCAGTCCATCCTTGCCAGCTTGCACTTCATACTCTTGAGGATCTCTTCATTTAGATTCAGGCCCTAGTTTTGGATGTGCCTACTCTCCTCTCCACATTAATGAAGGAAGGCTTCATATTATGATTGCTGTTTCCCAAGGGATGCCTACACAACAAGATTATTAATGAATCCTTTCTCAGTACACAGTCTAGAATAGCCTGATCTCTAATTCGTTAACATATTGGGTCTAAAAAAATCTTTCATGAACCCATTCCAGGAAATCATCCTCTACTATACCATTGCGAGCTTTGTTTGTCCAATCTATAGATACATTAAAGTCACCCAGGATTGCAGTTGAGAACAAAGAAGAAATAATAATGGCAATCCAGAACATGTCACTTGCTGCTTCCACCATAACACGATGAGGGGAATCTTTGTCCGAAGATGTCATTAAGGGACCAGAGCAGGAGCTGAAGGGCTGTGAGCACTTGTCACTGCAGTTCAATGACTCCACCAACATGATTGTTTTTGTGTGCATGGTTTTAAAAGACATAATCACTAAATCAGTTCCTTTTGCTCCTTAACGAGAGAACAAGGGTAGGGATATCTGCAACAAATTCAAAAGGAACATGCTTAAGGAAAAACATTCCAAACAAGAAACTGGTTTCCATCACAACTAAGGAAGGGTGCACCAGCCACACTTGGAAATGTGGGCTTTGTTGCATTGCACAGAAATGATCTTGGCTTTCCCCTCTTTTGACAATTACCACTATACAATCCACCAGCAAGCATCAGTGAGGAAAGTCATAGACTTTTCTCATATCATGAAAGTCGTTGTTAAAATTGTAAACTCTATTTGAGTAAGAGCCCTTCAACACTGCTTGTTTAAATCCGTACTGAACAAACTCGATGCTGCCTACAGTGAATTAATCCTCCATGTTGCTGTGGAATGGTTAAGTTGAGGGAAAGTCCCCCAATAATTTTTTTAATCTGATGTCTTAAATCGTCACATTCTTTAATTCAAGGAGTGAAGTGTGTAGTGAGATTAGATTACTTACAGTGTGGAAACACCGACCAAAGCACACCCACCCAGACCCATTCCCCTACATTTACCCCTGCACCTAACACTATGGGAAATTTAGCATGGCCAATTCACCTAACCTGCACATTTTTGGACTGCGGGAGGAAACCAGAGCACCCGGAGGAAACCCACGCAGACACGGGGAAAATGTGCAAACTCCACACAGTTAGTCGCCTGAAGTGGGAATTGAACCTGGGTCTCTGGCACTGTGAGGCAACAGTGCTAACCACTGTGCCACCGTGTCACCCAGATGTCAGTTGTGGTTGCTTGACTTCAGGTTCCTTACAGATGTACCATTGAAATTGAATGAGCTGAACTGGGAATTGCGGGGAAAAAAACAAACACTTAGCACCTAGTGTTCAGAATGCATTCAGATTTAAACTGGATCTGTGGTCCAACCAATTAAAAATAAAATACTGCAACAATTCCCGAGTCTGGAGAAAATATGAGAAAAAAAGTCAAAGACAAAGAAAAATTGTTCCCTCCAGAAACTTTCTGTGCACACCTGAGGAAATTATCAGAGAAATTCAATGGACAATTTCAAGAATTCAATGTGATGGAATATATTGTTATGTAGCGGTGGCAAGGATCTGAAACACGACCTGAGAAGGTGTGGAGGCAGGTTCAATTCTTGTTTTTCAAAACGAAATTAGGTAAGCACCTAAAGAGAAAACAAACTGCAGGCTTGTGTGGGAAGGGCAGGGGAGTGGAACTTGCCGAGTTGCTCTTGGGCTGACAAACTTGTGGGAGTTGCCACGGAGCCAGAAGACTAGCTGAGTGTAATGGAGGCACTCGGTTGGGAGACTGGAGTCAGTTCTGAAAACAACACACGTGAGCAGGAATGGCACATCATATTAATAGGCTCTTTTGGGAGCCTTCTGCATTGAAGAAATAACAAATAGTGGAGATGTGTGTAAAAACGAAATTGTGTTACAATAGTGCAAAGTACAGAAAAAAACAGCTTTATATCTAAAACCTGCTCCACAGTTTTATAGAAAGGCAACAAACACAATATTTTAAGAGGTTTCCTTTAAGAGGGTAGCATCTGCAGTGTGGTAAATAAATACAGTTTGAATTTGAATTACATTAATAACGTATTTGCCACAGTAACATCTTGTCAACTTTGATGAGGTTTATATGCCACATTTACCAGCCTTCTGAAATTCAAATTCTTTCAAATTACCAAAGGAGTCTCTCTTTTGGGGAAACCGAATTTTTAAAATAAAACGAAAGTTATATTACGATCTCCGAGGATTGCAATCACTTTGTCATTACTTGCAAATCAATAGCAATAGGTACCATTAATGAGCTGACCACAACAGCTGCAGGTTAACTTCTAGAAGAAAAGAAAGTTAATTACAGGGATCTGCAACATTTGCAGCAACTGGGGAAGAAAAGGCAGAAAAGTCCGTGTTGACATTAATGGCAGAAGTCACTGTCTCAGTCCTGCAAGTGGCCACCTGGTTGCGTCCTTCTGCATCTTTCAGATCCTATGCCACCTACTTCAGAGTTGACATATTGACGTATGTGCCAGACTTTTAATTCTATTCTCTCTGACATCTTTTTATTTTGGTTTGATTTGAGAAACCAAACACAATTTCACAGAAGCAAAGAGCTGAATTGAGCTGTTCCCACTCTCTGAAGGGCTAATTGTTCTTTGTCAAATTCAACTGAGTGAAACCAGCTGCAAAGTTTCTCAGATGGATATTTCATGTTTCTTATTCTCTCCCAATGGGCTCAAAATTTAATGAATTACACACAGTTATAATCAACATCTTACCAGTTCAAACAGAGGACCATATAGCCAGGCATCTGCACAAACATGATTGCTGTTCCTTTAAACTTGTCTGAAGCTTGGAATACAAAGTCTACTTCACATTATTGTGTCCTTCCTTGTGTGATTCACTCACATCAGACCTGGTAGATCCTCTGTTTGCTTCTAGGGTAGGTCAGCGGTTAGCATTGCTGCCCCATAGCGCCAGGGACTTGGGTTCGATTCCAGCCTCTGGCCATTGTCGGTGTGAGTTTGCACATTCTCCCTGTGTCTATCTGGGCTTCCTCTGGGTGCTCCAGTTTCCTCCCTCCATGCAAATATGTGCAGGTTAAATGGATTAGCCATGGCAAAAGAAAAAAATGCCCTGTAGAGTCCAAGGATATGTGGATTAGTCTTAGCAAAAAATATCATGTGGCGTTATAGGGATGGGGGGAAGATGGTTTATGGTGGGATGCTCCCAAGAGCATTGGTGCAGACTCGATGGGCTGAATGGCCTCCTTCTGCACTGCAAGGATTCTGTAATTCCATCTATGTCCCAGTTTAGCTCAACGCATCTGGGATAATGGATACATACCAGAATCTTTAAAGGAATTGGTGAAAAGTTTCAAATTCTATGAATCCTGCAACTATTGAAACAGAGGTTACCAAATAAGGTCTGTCCATCCTCTTATATACCTATGATTCCTCATTTAAATATAGAATCTTCCATGTCTTCAACCTCTTCTAATTCAAAGGACAAGAATAGAGATATTGGCATTTGAGCAATGATTCAGGCTCCCTCAGCAGTACACTCAAACCTGTGATTTCTACCAACTGGGACAGCAGATGCATGGGAACTGCAATGTTGGCAAGTTTTCCTCCAAGTCACACAACTTCCTGGTTAGGAACTAGATCTTCCTGTCTTCACTGTTGGTCGATGTAAGTCCAAGAAATCTCTCACTAACAGCACAGTATCACCCAAGTACTGCAGTGATTCAAGAAGACAGCTCTCTGCTGCCTTTACTAAACTAACTAGAGATAGGCATTAAATGGGAGGCCATGAATAAACAAGAAAAATTAAATAAATAAACAAACAAATTCCCAGATGAAAAGCAGTTGTGGCGAGCAGAGCTGTATAAAACAAACAGCAAAACATCTGATTAATTATTCAAAGTACAGTATTAAAAAGATTATAATCCCTACAGTGTGGAAACAGGCTCTTCAACCCAACAAGTCCACACCGACCCACCAAAGAGTAACCCACCAGACCCATTCCCCTCTGACTAGGGGCAATTTAGCATGGCCAATTCACCTGACCTGCACATCTTTCGACTGTGGGAGGACTTGAGGCTGGAATTGAACCTGGAACCCTAGTGCCAACCACTGAGCCACTGTGCCACCCTAATATAAAAACAATTGGCAACTTTATTATCTGTGCACAAAATGATATATTTTTCTGACTCAAGATACTTCCTACAGCTCTTTTGTTCAAGGCTAGAATGAGGCCAAGATCTGACTGCTGTGGAGGAACCCAAATTGAGCATCACTAAGGAGGTTATTGCTGCTTGATTACTCCTTTTGGGTTGGATTTGTTCTTCATTTTGTGTACAGGGCATTCTGGGCAATATTTCACATTATTGGGTAATGCCAGTGTTGTAACCGTACTGGGCCAGCTTGGCTAGGGGCATGGCAAGGTCTAGAGCACATCTTCAGTACTATTGCCAGAATATTTTCAGGTCCTACAGCTTTTGCATTATACAATGTCTTCAGCCATTTCTTAACATCATAAGGAGTGAATTGAATCAGCTGAAGACCAGTATCTGTAATGCTGGGGATCTCTGGAAGAGGCCAAGATGGATTATCCACTCAGCACTTCTGTTATTCTTGTATAGAATTGAACAAAAATAGACTAGAAGAGAAAAAAAAATATCTTTCAGAATGTCTTGACCTATCAATTAGGCTACTCCTAAATTCCAATTTACTAAATTATTTGCAGTTATCTTTGTCCCGGAGAGTTTTACATTTATCATAATCCTTAGTGATTCTAAATCTTACGCTGTGTTTCTTTGGTGTTGAGTGTATATAACTAATCAGGATGTTAATATTATTCCATTTCCCCCACCTTTCATAATTATGTATACCTTACTTTTAAGAGAGTTCACCTTTATGGACTTCATGCGCTGTGTGTATACCATGTTGTGAGTCTGCCTGGCAGTTAGTATGCTGTGGGTCTGCATGTTATATATACAGAAATCAGCCAGCTTGCTTCATAACTTGTAGTGTATTTTATCGTTTTAAATAAACTAACCTTTGGAATTGCTCAATCCTGACAAGAGAAAGGTTATTACACCATTATCATTAACATATTGTGATGAATAACAGTGGAAAACACTGTGTAGATGAAGCAAATCATGCTTCAACAGTTATCAAGAAAGTTAATCCACAGTTCAAATACATGGTTGATAGTATTGAGTGGACTAAAGTACATATCATCATGGACATGGCATATTATGGAAATCCTATAGCGTGGAAGCAGGTCATTCAGTCCATACCGACTTTCTGAAGAGCATCCCAATCTGACCCACCCCATCCCTGTAACCCTGCAATTCCCATGGCTAACCCACCTACCCTACACGCTATGGGTAATTTAGCATGGCCAATTCATCTGCATCTTTAGACTGTGGGAGAGAACCAGAGCAAACCCATACAGACATGTGGAGAATGTGCAAACACTGCACAGACGGTTGCCCGAGAGTGGAATTGAACTTGGGTCCTGGTGTTGTGAGGCCACGGTGCTAACCACTGAGCCAATGTCCTACCCTACATGAGGCAACCCGCAATGCCATTGTTCATCACAGCGGCAAAAGTGCTGAAAACACAGCTTGTTGGCAGATAGACAATTCCTTATTGAGAGGCCAGTTTGACTCACTTGAGAAAGGCAAGAGATGAGGATGTCTGTTGGATGACTAGAAAGCAAGGGAAGGACATTTTAAATTTACTTCAAATTTGCAGTTGACAGAACTTGAATTATTTAACAGCATCCAAAGCTAAATTTGGTTGTGTCCAATGCAAAAAAGCAAGCCATTAAGATTTGCTTAGCAACTGGAAATAAAATCTCTACACAGACTTATCTTGTCAGCCAAAGAGCTAAAAGATCCACAAAAGATTTGGGCTACATTAGAAGATGAATTTAGATTCAAATTAAACTTCCGTATTCATTGACCAGAATTCATGTCATTTGGACAAAAGCCTATAGAATCCAAAGATGCAGAGAAAGGAAAGTGCTTATAATGGGAATTTTCGGATGTGGAATGAGGAAAATGTATTGTTGAGTTGGAGGTCACATCCACACCCATGGGAACTTTCTAGAAAATGTTGCCAGACCAACAGAAGATTTACAGCTTGGAAAAGTAGCTGCAAGATGGACCTTAAGTATGACATAGCAGGTTGATAAAGCTTCCAGGTCCTAAATAAAAATTCAATGGTTGATGCAATCACTAGAATACCCAAACATAATAAATCATGTAGATAGCTTCGACATGCATCAAGACAATGCAAAGCTTTCACTGAACTTTGCAAGAGATGTAGCAGAAAAAGCCGTTGGCGGAGGCAGTGCACCCGAGCAAAGAATGATGCAGGTGCAAAGAGCTGTGCACTCTACCCAAATAAACTACACAAGAGGAATATCTTCACAAATGATAATAAAGACCATATGGTATCCCACCAGAGCCAAATATATGAAGCATTTGACAGTCCAAAAACTGACAATGTAAACCATGAGACAAAGGGTGCTGAACACATGTTTCACATTGTCAATTTCATGGAACGATACTAATGTAATCACACCATCTGAAGAGTTTGTTAAATTTCAGCTTATCTGTCCTCAGAAAATTGGTGTTCGCTCAATATTGGCTAAGGTTAACAGAGAAGCAAGTGTCAATGTATTACTCTTATGAATTCTAAAGTGCATGAAACCTACGAAGGTAAGACTTTCAGCATAAAATAGTTTGCCAATTCCATTTGGGGCATCAGTGATGTTAGAACGCAAGGACAATCAATCTGCCTGAATGCAGCAAATATTTGACATGTAGACACTGCTGGACCAGCAATTGTAGGTATACCAGCAGGTCATGACCCAACACTAGTCACAACCTAGGAATCAGTCAAGCACCAGAGACATAATAGAATTTACAGCAGATTATTCAAGAAATACATGTGGATCTGATGATGAAATAAGAATAGAGCACTTCACTTTCTTTTGAATCAGTGGGTCTACAATCTCAACTTTGTACAGTAGAGAGGAAAATAGAAGTTCAAAAATAAAGGCTGTACAGCTAGGGCAGGATGAAACAAACTTATGTAACAATGAGGTCTCTGGCCTTACTGAAATAAACACCGGCAATGATGACCGGGAGAAAGAACTCAAACCAGGTCACAAAGGAGGCCAAACAGGCATTGAAGCAGCACATGGGGAAGGGGAGGCGCAGGCTTTGAAGAAAACAAAAACAGAAGTGGAAGAGGCTGGACAGTTATTGGAGCAGGTTATGAAGGAGAAAATATACTCAACCAGCAAAAGGCTAAACTTTAATTTGGAAGAATCCAGGGTGTAAAATCAGAAGTTTCAAAATGATTTGGAAGCTCTTAGGGAACAAAATGGGAAATGCCAAGAAAATTTGATCAGCTTGGAACAGTTTGAGGAACAAGACCAGTCAGTGGCTGATCTGCAACAAAATTTGGCTGTAGTGCTTTGGGATAAGCAAATTCTGGAACAACAACTGAAATCCGTGCCACAAAAACTTGACAACACAAACAGGGACAACAGACAATATTATTGACAACTGTGTGCAATTAACGACATCTTCAGGCAAAGTCACCATCATACAATTTGGACATAAGGAAGTTGCTGTATGTTACAGAGACTCAGAGACTGACTTGTTATTGTAAATAATTAAACCTCCTTTTGGAAAAAATGGAGACATCGTCAGCGTACCTTGATTTAAGAAATATCACTGGTAAGGATTGCATGTGCTCCATATATACAACGTTGCGACTCTGCCTGTCTGTAGGTCTGCCAGCTATATCCACATACACACAGAAATTATTTGGTTTGTCATAATGTATGCTTGATTTGATTGTTGTCACATTTACCGAGATACAGTGAAAAGTATTGTATTGCATGCTAACCAGACAGATCATACCTTAACTAAGTATGATGTGGAGGTGCCAGTGTTGGACTGGGATGGACAAGGTCAGACATCACACGACACTATGTTATATTCCAACAGGTTTATTTGAAATCACAAGCTTTCAGAGCACTGCTCCTTTGCCAGGTGAAGTGACATCTGACCTGACATAAGTACATCAGGGTACCAGAACAGAAAGCAGAATATAGCTTTACAGCTACAGAGAAGGTGTAGGGAAAGATCAGCTTTAATATATGAGAGGTCTGTTCATAAGTCTGATAAGAGCAAGGAAGACGCTGTTCTTAAATCTGTTGGTACTTGTCAAACTTTTATGACTTCAAACTCTGTTTTTCTCTCTTCACACGTACTGTCAAGCCTGCTGAGGAGTTCCAGCATTTTGCATTGTTGTTTCAGTTTTCCAGGCATCTGTAATAGTTCAGTTTTGAAAGGAAACATGAAATTCTTGAATGCAAGCTTGCTTCAGAAGGGTTTAACTTTACAATAGAACCTCTTGGATGGACCAAATCTGAAGTCAAACGTGACTATCGGGTTGTCTCTTTAGTGGATACAGATCAACATAGAGTTCACTGTCTGCATGTAATGCTAATTTCTAATACAATTAAGAACTAAATAATTAAAGGCAAAATACTGAAAATATAGGAAATATGAAACAGACACAGAGAATGTTGGAGAAATTCAGTAGGTCTGGCAGCTTCTGTAGAGGATGAAACACAGTTGATGTTTTGTGTCTGATGCTTCCTGAGAACGAAATGAAACCACTCCAGTGTGTTCACATGATAATAATGAAGGATTTTCACTGAGACCCTGGCACTGGAAGCAGTGAGGCACAACATACCTAGCAAACAATACATATAGTAACAAATACAATGATTAAATGACACCATGGAATGAGCAGATGTTCACAAAATTGAATAGAAATATAATTGTTATTTATATGAGTTATTTGTCTGTCATACTCATCAGTTCAAACTAATAGCAATTACTCAGACTGCGTTGCCTTTTGTAATTTCCCACTGTTCTTTTATAGTAAAATATGCAATGCAAGTCAAGATCTGGCTAAATTAGGGGCTGGCTGATTAAGCACTTCTGTTTGTTTTAATGAACTAAATTTTAGTTTGAATTACAGAGAAATACATCATCAGTATCAAGCCCTGAAAACCTGTTTGCTGAATTCATGAAATGATTGGAATTCAGATACTGCTCCCGGAAACATATCACAAAGGTGTGTCTTTGAGAAGAAATATTAGATTTTCATGGTTTAGCAAGAGATGGTAATTTCTCACTGAGCTGGAATCTTGTTTCATTGGTATTCAGGGGTGAAACACAAGAATATTTTCATTGTAAGTGGATAGTAAATAATCTGTGCAAGCTGCAAAAGTCCTATTAAAACCGAACGAGCGGGATTATATCGAGTTATCTATATATTAAATTTGGAATATGGAATGTGTATTCTATGAGGAGAGATTAAATAGAATCAGCTTAAACCCAATGATGTTTGTCAGAATATGAGGTGATCTCATTGAAATGTATAAAATGCATTCTATGGTTTGACAGGGTAGATGCTGAGAGGCTGTTCCCTCTGGCTGGACAGTTGAAAACCAATTTGTCACAACCTCAGGACCATGGCTCAGTCAGTTAGAAAAGAAAATCTTCAGAATCTTCTGCCCCTGAGACATATGGATGCTTAGCTTTTAAGTATATTTGAGATGGAGATTGATAGACATTTGGGTGCAAAACAAATCAAAAGGAATAGGGAGGGTGCGAGAAAGTAGTGCAAATGTAGAATATCAGTCAAGGCTTTATTTAATGACAGAGCAGACTTGATGGGTCATGTGACCTACTGCTGTTCCTAGTTGTCATCTTTTTAAAGGAAATCTGCTCATAAACTGTTCACATTTTTCTGCTCCTGGCCTTGAAACTAGGGCTTAAACGCTTGACAGAACCTCCAATCATTCATGGACTAAATGGTCACTTAAGTTTCCAATATGACAAAAGGGAGCACGCGTTCATTGCTCATGCTTAGGAATGCATTTTCTGCCATATTGGTGCAGGTTTCAAGAAGTTATTGCATGCCCTGTACAGTCAAATAAAGGTTCTCGCATCAGTTTGAAGTCCCATCTGCAACGGTGGGTTCTCTGTCCAAATCCACATTCAAACCATGAGGTTAATTGCTCCTCCTAGCAATGTCCTCTCTCCAATCAAGACCTCTGCTTCAAATGAATTTCCAGCCTCCATTGTGCTGTTTGTCCTCATTGCCTTCCCTTCAGGCCCAAGTAGTTAGCCAATGGCTTTCCAATTGTCTCCATTTCCATTGATGACTTTATCTCGGAACTGCTGTTGGAGCCCTTTCATTCCTTTTCTTATATTACGGCTCTACTCCTCCCTCATCAGCTGGAAAGTGTGCAGCTGAGGGTGTGAAAAGTTTTATATAAATACAAGTGTCTCATTCCTTATCAGTGAACTAGCATTAGCTTTGTGTAGCTGCCCGGGTTAGGTGATAATTGAGGCCTGGGGATTAAAATCACTTGCACTTTGGGCCTTTTCTTCCAGGCATGGGTACTCTGAGGTGCATTTCAATTTGTTGACTCAACATTTTATGGAGCAGAAGTGTTATACCTTGCTTGCCCTGTACTGAGAGAGAGGAGAGGAGGAGGAGAGACAGAATCCTGCAGGTTATTCCTATATATGTAAATACTGGATGGTGTTGAGAAATAAATGTCTTGCCTTATTTTATGAGATTTTTAAAATACTTTTATTTTAAAAAAATTTCTTTGCATAATTGGAAAGTTACAAAAACATGAAAATATAGCATCATAACATCAAAACAATAAACCAACTACTATATTACTCAACAAAAGAAATCAAAACTATACCTATTACAAATCAATAAATACACCGCTCAGTGCAACAAGACTAGAGCTCTCAACCTTCGAGAGCATCAATTATTAAACCATTTGTTTGAAATTCTTTCCCTCATGGCCTTAGGTTCATCTCTCCAAATCATCATGGCTAGACAAAAGCCCTAATCAAAATGGCAGACAGATCTGCTTCCAAGTAACTCAAAAAGGGCTGCCACATCTTGTAAATTTATCCATTTTTCTGGTGCACCATATTTGTATCAGAGTCTAAAGGAATATGTTCCATAATTAACTTACGCCACCCCGACAGACCCAGTGGGCTCTCAGACATACAACACATCAGAATGTTCTTCCTCACACAAAAAGTGTGAATGTTAAAAAGCTTTTTCCCATGTACCCCTAAGGGAGGCAAATTCGGCAGAGCCGGAGCAAAGGGACCAGGTCCACCTTGACTTTGGTCCCCAAGACCCTCTTTATTACTTCTACCATAGCTCTCCAATACAGACAGAACTTGTGGCAGACAACACAGACAATGAGTGAGGGTATCTGAGTTTATTTTACATTTGGGGCACATTGAAGATGCACTCTGCTTAAATTTCACAAGATGATCTGGGGCCAGATGAGCCCTATGAAGAATCTTTACCAGCATAGCCTGGATTTTATTACATATCAGAACCCTCGCATTCTCACAAATGTCCTCCTATGTTTCTGAACTGATCTCAACTCCTAACTCTGTCTCCCAGATGTCACATAGGCACTCAGTGTTACCCGAGAAACCCCCCCCAAAAACAAATGATAGAGAGTACTCACCAGAAGAGTGCTCTTTGCATGAAGGACCCTCTTTTCTGTATCAGATCTATCACACTCAGTCGAGAGCGTGGTCTCCTTTCGAATAAAATCTCTAATCTGAAAGAAATGGAAGAAAACCCTACTCAACAATCCTTACTTCCGAGTTATTTGATCAAATGTCATCAACGTTTCACTCTCAAGCAGATCACCCAAACAAGAGACTCCTCCATCCGCCTGATGTTTGAACGTGGGATCCATTGTCCCTGGCCGGAAAGTCTGCCAACTAAGAGAGTAAGAAAAGATGTTTTAGACATATTACCCTCCATCTGTCTCATTGCCCTCCATGCTTTTACCATGTTAGTAACTATTAGATTATAGTCATGTTGCGCAACTATCCTTGAATTGTCTAAAAACAAGAGGTTGGTAAGAGGACACTTCGTCTGGGAGGCCTCAATGTCCAACCATGTCGATGCCAAGTTCCCACAGGCCCAGTCACTTATAAAAGATATGAAGAAGCTCAGTTGATGACTTCTAATGTCCAGGAGATCCACTTCCCCCAATCCCTGGGACAATTGCAATTTAACAAACTCAATAAGGGGCCACTTATAGCGTCATTCAATTTCCAAAATGTTTGCATAGGAAAGAGCAAAGAGAGCATCTGCAAAAGGTACAATAAGAGAGGAAGAACATTCACTTTGATAAGAGCGACTTGACTCAACAATGATATTGGAAGGCCCTCCATCTTTGAAGGTCTTGTCAAACAAATGAACAAAATTAGTCTTGAATAACTGATCAAAGCTAGGGGTAACAGAGGGTCCCAAGAAAAGAAAATCTCCTTGTGCCCACTTAATGGGGAACCCACCTTCCACATCAGGTGTTCCCCTAACATCCCCCCCCCCCCCCGCCCCCCCCAGGCATAGCCTCCGACTTTGAAAAATTGTTCTTGTATCCTGAGAAAGAACCAAATCAATTAGTACACCATATTAAACGGGGCACCAAGACTACGAGAAAGTGAGGACTGCAGATACTGGAGATCAGAGTCGAGAGTGTAGTGCTCAAAAAGCACAGCAGGTCAGGCAGCATCTGAGGAGCAGGAGAATCAATATTTCAGGCATAAGCCCTTCATCAGGAATGGGCCTATGCCCAAAACGTCGATTCTCTTGCTCTTCAGGCAGCAAGACTGACAGGTTCGAAAGAAAAATAAGAACACCATCCACATATAATGTAATCTTATGCACCTTGGACCCCACCTTTGGGGCAGCTATATTAGGGTCCCCATGAATGGCCTCTGCCAATGGTTTAATCACCAATGTGAAAAGCAAAGGTGAAAGGGACAGCCTTTCCGACTGCCTCTACCAATGTTAAAATCGTCAGACCTTACACCATTGGTGAGAACCACCGCCAGAGGTTCACTGTAAAGGACCTTTACCCAACTGCACCCAGACCAGGGTATAAAAAAAACAGCTATTCCACCTGATCAAATGCCTTCTCCACATCCAACGAGACCACTAACCCTTGAACCAATCGCTGCTGGCACACTTGAATCATATTAAGCAACCTCCTAATATTATTAGAGGATCTGCGACCCTTTATAAAGCCTGTCTGATCTTCCTTAACAATAAAAGGCAACATCACTTTCAACCTCAATGTCAAAGTCTTAGACAAAATTAGATAATCAGAATTTAAGAGTGAGATAGGTCTATAATAAGCACAGTCCTCCCAGGGTCTTCCCTTTCTTGAGGGTAAGAGAAATATTAGCCTCAAGGATGGCAGGATGCAATCACGTCTGTATGAATAGTCATAAATGTCCAGCATTGGTCCTGACAAGATGATTACAAATTGTTTGTAAAACTCACTGGGAAGACCATCGGGGCCAAGCGCCTTTCAACTTTGAAGTTGCCTCACCGCCTCCTGTATCACTTGTGCTGTTAATGGAGCTCTAAGGAGCGATGCCTGCTCAGCGGACACCTCCAGAAGATTCAAGGTCCTAAAAAAAATTCCATTATATCCCATCTATCCTCACAACATTCAGATTGATACAGTTCAGAATAGAACCTCCGAAACACCGCTTTGATCTTTTTTAGCATTACTGGTAAGAGTCCCATTCCCTCTCCTAATACAAACAATAGGCTGGGAGACCTTCTTCTTCCTAACCAGATATGCCAAGTATTTACCCAGCCTATTACGGTACTCAAACATTCTTTGTTTCACAAAGTAAACTTCCTTCCTGGGTGTATGCGTAAGAATGGCGTTTAAGGTGGATTGAAGGGTTGTGATCAGCTGCAGCTTAGCCACTGATGGTCTACTGTAATATACCGTCTTAGCTGCTTTCAACTGTGCCTTGAGTAGGCACTGCTGCTCTCCATTCCGTTCCTTCTGACTAGCTGACTATGAGATAATTATCCCTCGAGCATAGGCCTTAGCAGTCTCCCAAAGAATGGATGGATTACTAGCTGTACCCAAATTGGTGGCCAGATATGCTTCAAATTCCCTGGAAAAGTAGTCAATGAGTTTGCTGTCCTTGAGGATGAAGGGATCCCCTCGCCAGTACCGAGAGCTCATTGCATTACCCTTAATCTCAACCACTAAATATACTGCTGCATGATCAGAGATGAACAAGAGATCATCAGGTCTAGAAGAGCCGCGGGAGTTAGGAAAAAAAATCAATCCTTGTATGGCCCTTAAAAGGATTGGAAAAGAATGTGAAGTCCCTGCCCGTAGGGTGGAGATATCTCCAAACATCTACCAACCCGAGTTCCACACACACAGATCACCCAACTGTTTAGATTGTGAAGAAAACTTTGGGGGGCCTTAGGGCATTTTATCCAGCACAGGATCCATAAGGCAGTTGAAGTACCCCTGCTATAATAATATGCTACGACTCAAAGGCCATCAGCTTAGATAGTGCATCTGTCAGAAATTTATGGGCTAGAGGACAATAGACATTCAAAATACCATATTCCTCGCTATGTATTAGGGCCATAAGAATAACAAACCCACCATAATCATCTGTAACACAATCTGTTAAATTAAATGGAAGATTCTTCTGGATGGGTGTGGCCAAGCCCTGCTTTTAATGTTAAATGATGAGAAAAACATCCAATCAAACCAGCCCTTAACTTGTAATTAAGGTGAGTCTCTTGTAAAAGGGCAACATCCACCCTCTCCTATTTGAGGCTCAACAACACCTTTTCCCTTTTATCTGGCAAATGGATCCTTCTAATATTCCAGGTGCACCATGTACGAACACTACTAGCCATGATCCTTTACAAACACTTTAGACCTGCCAACAGCACGCTGAGCATATACAAAAGGAGACTTGTGGAATCTATTTATGAAAAACCAAAAAACTAAACTAACTACAAAACATAAAAGGCACTTAATGGGGTCTCTACCCCCCGCCCATAGACGGCACTTACACCTCCCACACATCTCCATTCCCCTGCCCAGCTCAAGCTGCACCCCAGGCCCAAGCAATAGAAGGAAACAGACAAAATAGTGAGCACTCTGCCCACTCCCAACTATATACCTACACCAATCCTAATCGGAGAAAAAAAACACACTAACAGCAGCTTCTTTAAGAAAAGGTTAACACTGCAAGAAACAAAGCAAGAGAAAAAAACCCAAACATTATTGTCCATGCTATATATCCATCCGAATTATTTTGAAGTGGCTAAGAAATTTTTCACTTGTTCCACTGTCTCCTCATGAGTAATATGAGGCACCGTTGGGTATCTCATGGTATATTGAATACCAAGGTCCCTTAATTTTCTCTTGATCTCATCAAACGGTTTCCTTTTATGGATTTATCACCGCAGAAAAGTCATGGAAAAACATTGTCTTAATTCCCTGATAAGTCAGAGCCTGTGGATCTTTCCCCATCCTTCTAGAAGATTCCAGGACTCTCTGCTTGTCCCTGTAGCTTTGAAATCTTACCAGAACCAGGCGGGGGCATGATGCAGACCGGATCTGTGCACCACGGCCCAGTGAACTCTGTCAACCTTTACCCGGTCTGCCTTGGCATCCCAGCCAAGAGACAATGGCAGCCAGCCTTCAAGAAAAGCTTGCTAGCTGCCCACCGTACACTCCCTCCAGCAGCCCAATGACCCGGATATTTTTCCTCTGACCTCAATTTTCCAGATCTCGACCTGTTCAGTCAAGACCCAGACCTATTTTTTGAGGGCGTGGATTCACCCGCCAAGGACTCAACCTCTGTCTCCGACGCCACAGTCCGCTGCTCTACCTCTTCTACTCTCTTCCTGAGCCCTTCCGACCCCTTCTTGTGTTTTTGCAGAATGGCCGAGATCGGCTCCAGCTGAGTATGATTGTCTTCCATCAACTCCTTGATCATCCCTCTGATCTCCACAAGTTCTTCAGCGACATTCTGCTGCGCAGGTATCTCTTTCACAGCTGCTTGAGGGAGTTGCAGCTGCATCCACATCCGCAGTCGCAGTCACGGGCACACTCAACGCCTTCGCTGAATGTCCCATGTGTTGGGGCTTGGCCTAACTTTTGTCGTCATCGCTCGCTCAAAAAGGTTTACAGTAGAACCTCGACTATCTGAACATCAACAATCCAAATCCTGGACCATCGAACAAGATCTGCAAAAACGTCACCAGGCAACCCAGCATTCGGTTATCAGTTAAATGGCATTATGGGGTGCATTGCTGGATAATCGAGAAACACTCGAACAACCGATACTCATAAATTACCACTTACTTCCAGCCGCCCAATCATCCAAACAAAAGACTGCCCATCTCATTTGGACACTCGAGCTCCAATGCGAATGGATTCAAATGGTTTCACAACCGTTTAACATCAATTTTCTCCAAAAAAAGGTAAGGTGGGGGTGTAAAAATATCACCACTGCTGGGCTGGGGTGCAGAGCTAAGCAAGGCAGATCTGCTCAGATCGCCACCATCTTGGATTCCCTTGATAAGTATTTTCACAGTGATGTTTCTCCTCAGTTGAAATGATTTATTTTAATTATAAATTTTAGGCTTTGTCACGTGTTCCTTTCTCCAGCTCCTTTGTTTTGTATTTCTCTCTGGATTATCCTGTGACTGTGCCGTTCCCCCATTGCCTTTTATATAAGTATCGCAAAGTTTTCTCACTGTCTCTTCCAGGTGCCTTCTTCACTACCTTGCTGATGTGCATCATTTCCATTTGTTGCACCCCCACCCCATGCTCTTTAATGTTAGCTGCTCTTGTTCCCTCTGTCCAAGGCGCACTCTAGGACCATGCTGTTCCCTGCCCAGCAGAGAAATATAACACCTTTCCTTGGTCTGTTTCTACTTGCCTTTGTTCCTTATTATTGTAAGTCTCCTGGTTTCCTGATCTGTATCCCATTCTTCCTGCCACAGCTCCTTCCCTTGGCTGGTCTGAAGTGTAGTCTCTGGCCCATGTGCTGTATTGGTTTAATTTCCTATTGCCTCCAACTTTCTTCTGGTCTGTTACGTGTCTTTGCCATCCCTTCTCCTTCAATGCAGTCTTCTCGTCTTCTTGCTTCATCTCCTAAACGCTTGCCCAACTCTTCTTTCACCTGGCCTCTAGCCTTGTGTTACTTGTCACCATCATTGGGATTTTACCTGTAGTGGTGGACGAGGTCCACTCATCATCTCATCATGGCCAGATTTTGTTTTGTTGGGAGCTGTGGGATTCTCTCCTGTTTGTCACCCTTGAGACACAGCAGTGCTTCCCCCCCCCCCCTCCCAAACAAATGACTGTAACCCTTGTGTGTTCAACTCTATACCCTTCATGGTTCTGTGCCCTTACACCCACCTCATCAGGGCCAGACAGCCTGGGCCCCCAGCGCAGTATTCTATTCATCCTCTCATTCTGCTCCAGCATTGATTATCATTGGGGTCTGTCAGCCTGTCCAGGAGTTGCAACTCTTCCATTGATAGCAGCTCATTGAGGTAAGACTTCCTCCCAAAGGGTGGTGGAAATCTTGCCTTGAACCAGTTAACAGCCATTCAAACAAAATAGGGGCTTCCCAGGCAAGTGGAGTTCTGCTTGCCATCTCTTTATAAAATTCCATCCACTGATTTGTGGACATTTTCTACGTTCAGAGTAAACACCTCCTATGTTGTTTACAGGAGGCAGAAAAGCAGAGATTTCAGTTTGTGGGAGACTTTGTATGCTTATGGTAAGTGTTTTCTTCACTGTGAATTCAAGATCTGTAATGGGCAGAGGCCCAGACACTGAAAAGCCAGATGGCGCTTGCTACTATGAAAAATGGCACAATCTGAGCAACTTTACACAACTCTTCTGTCTCCAACGTGTTAAATATTTACAACACTCATGGGATTGCTTTGGACGATGAAGGTGTGCCAGCCTACTGGGTTTCATCGTTCTACAAACCAGTCCTGCCAACTTCCCATGGGAACAGCTGACTGTTTTGTAAATCAGTGCAGTACCCGGCCTCACCCATGTTTCCTAGCAACTATTCCAGCTGTTGTTCACTCTGTAAAGAATTATCAACATCTGTCTTAAATTTGTCTTCCAGAACTCTGAATTTGTGTCCCGTTGTCATACGGCTCTGCTCTGTCTGAAAGTGGTATTATGAATGCACTGTTAACTATCCAACAAAACAGGTGATAGTGTGGCAGGGGAACTGTCACTGGACTAGCGACCTTTAATGCTCTGGAGGGGGAGGGTTCAAATCTCACAAAACCTGCTGATAGAATTTTAGTTAATTAATAAGATCTGGGATTCAGACTCAATGTCAGCAATGGTGACCCTGAAACTACCATCGAATGTTGTAAAATATTATTGGTGCTGAGTAAGCAAATGCAAGTAAATGTGGGTTTTAAAAAATAGTTCTATATTTGTTGAAGATTTTAATCCAAACATTGCTTGCTCAGAAAATTAGAATATTAATGGATTATGGAGAACACCAACTTTACAGTCAGTTGACCTCTTTGTTTACTGCGTGTCAGTGGGGCTTACTTGGTAGGACCTTATATCAAGTCTGACATTCCAGTGTTACACTGAAGGAGTGCTGCACTGTCAGACACATTGCCTTTTAGGTAAGATTCCCTCTCAGGTCGACACAAGTCACAGTTGCAAAGAAGAACAGGAGAATTATCCCTGGTGTCTTGCCAATAGGTAGGCCTTAGTCACCAGCACAAAATACCATATTGTTTAGTCCATCAGATGTAGGTGTAGGTGTGAGTCATTCAGCCCATGCTCTGCCTTTCAATTAGATCATGGCTGATCTGATAATCATCAACTCCACTTATTTGCCTTATTTCCACATTGCTTGATTAAAAATCTGTCTAATTCAGCCTTGAAGGTGCTTGTATGTATTTATAAGGCTGCCTCTCATTCTTCTGAACACCAATGAGTATAAACCCAATCTTCTCATAAGAAAATTCCTTCGTATCTGTGATCAACCTAGTGAACCTTCTCTGAACTGCATGCGTTGCCAGAAGATCTTTCCTTAGAGAGGGGGAATAACATTTTTACCGTATTCTGGTTCAACTAGAGACTTGTATGGATTTAACAGGACCTCCCTATATTCATAGGCAAAAACAATGACTGCAGATGCTGGAAACCAGATTCTGGATTAGAGTGATGCTGGAAGAGCACAGCGGTTAAGGCAGCATCCGAGGAGCAGGAAAATTGACGTTTCGGGCAAAAGTCCTTCATCAGGAATACAGGCAGAATGCCCGCAGGGTGGAGAGATAAATGAGAGGAGGGTGGGAGTCGGGAGAAAGTAGCATAGAGTACAATAGATGAGTGGGGGAGGGGGTGAAGGTTAAAGGTCAGGGAGGAGGGTGGAGTGGATATGTGGAAAAGAAGATAGGCAGGTAGGACAGGTCATGGGGACAGTGCTGAGCTGGAAGGTTGGAACTGGGGTGAGGTGGGGGAAGGGGAAATGAGGAAACTGTTGAAGCTCTGTTCTCTTTGAAATGAAGACCAACATTTGATTTGCCTTCCCTATTACCTGCTGAACTTGATTAGGGGATAAACTAACTATGGTGAACCAATGAAGTTAAGAATTGTATTAAATCAAAAGGGAAAAAAACATGGAATATAGCAAAGGTAAACCAGAAGATTGGGAACATGTTAATTTAACAAAACATGACTGTAAAGGGAGAAATTAAACTTTGAAGATAAATTTGCGAGTAATATTAAAATGGACAGTAAGATCTTCTTTAAATTTGTAAAAAGAAAGATACATCCCAAAGGGAATACAGAGAATGAAGCTACGGAAATAATAATGGAGAACCAAAAAAAGGCAGAAGAGTTGAATGAAGATTTTAGATCTGTCTTCACAGTAGAAGACACAAATAGCATTCCAAAAAATAGTAAATAATCAAAGGCAAAGGTTGGGGAGGAATATATACAATAATTATCACTAGAGAAAAAATACTTGGGAAACTAATGGGGCTAAAGGTCGATAGATTCCCTGGACATGATGGATTGCATCCTAGTTGTTGTGTTCTGTTCGCCGAGCTGGGAATTTGAGTTGCAGACGTTTCGTCCCCTGTCTAGGTGACATCCTCAGTGCTTGGGAGCCTCCTGTGAAGTGCTTCTGTGATCTTTCCTCTGGCATTTATACTGATTTGTATCTGCCGCTTCCGGTTGTCAGTTCCAGCTGTCTGCTGCAGTGGTCGGTATATTGGGACCAGGTCGATGTGCTTATTGATTGAATCTGTGGATGAATGCCATGCCTCTAGGAATTCCCTGCATCCTAGGATATTAACGCAAGTAACTACATTTGATTTTCACAATCTATATAAAGTTTAAAGTTATCCATAATTAATATACTGCTTTTTTAAAAACACCCCCATTATCACTTGATTTATTCTCTGTTATCAGTGTAGCTGCTGTTAGAGAATCTGTAGTCTGTTCCATGAGAATAAGCTTCTCTATGTTTTTTTTATAAAACACATATGTATTTTATACCTTTCAACCCAGGTTCATTCCTTGCTGTTGTACTTATTTTGTTTTTTACTAACAGAGCTACCACACCACCCTTGCCTTCCTGTTTGTCCTGTCCAACAATCACGACTGCTGAATACTTATTTATCTCCTTGTAACTGTGTCTCTGTAATAGTTATAATATCATATCCATTGACCTCTATTTGTGTCATTATATCATCTAGTTTGTTCTGAATATTACATGCATTTAAATATAGAGCTATTAATTTTGTCTTTTAATCATTTACCCCCTTTGATGCTATTTGATTTGTTTTAATGTTTGTACACTCTGTCCCTTCCTGCCCTGCAGTGCTGCCACATCTTATTGATTTGTAAGCCGAAATCTCCCTTTTCCAGACTCCTCCCCTCCTATTCAGTTTAAACCCCTCTCTACTGCCCCAGAGGATCAGTTATGCTCATATTGAGTGGCAGAGCAGTCTTAAAGGGCTGAACGGCCTACTCCAGCTCTGAGATTCATAGATCTTACAAATCTACAGCACACAAAAAGGCCTTTCAGCCCATTGTGCCTACACTGGTGAAAATAACCACCTAACTATTCTAATCCCGATTTCCAGCACTTAGCCCACCCTTATACGTATTGGCATCACAGATGTACATCTAAATACTCGCACATTTCTATGCTGGGTTTAAAAGGCTTCCCAATCCTCTGACTTACCACTAATCTTCATCACATTGTACACTTTCTCTTTTGCTTTTGTGCTGTCTTTGATTTCCCTTGTCAGCCATGGTTGCCTCATCTTCCCCTTAGGTATGTTTCTTGTTCTTTGTGGTGAATTTCTGCTGTGCCCTCTCAAAATACCTTCAGAAGCTCTTGCTATTGCTGCTCTGCGATGTTCCCTTCTAATTAACTGTGGCCAGCTCCTCCTACATGTCTTTGTAGTGACCTTTACTCAATTGTAATACCATTACGTCTGATTCCAGCTTCTCCCTCTCAAACTGCAAGGCAAAATTCTATCATTTTTAGGTCATGGCCCCTGAGGGGTTCCTTCATCTGAAGCACCCCAATCAATCTTGCCTCATTTCACATCACCAAATCAAGAATTGCCTATTCCTTATTGGGTTCTACCACAGCTGCTCCAAAAACCATCTTGTAGACATTTCATGTATTCCTTTTCTTGAGATGAGATGTCTGAGCAGACATTCTTAACCATGGAATTGGGCAGGCAACATAGCCTTCAGGATTCATGCCCATAGCTGTAGAGAACACTATCTATCCTCCTAATTATACACTACTGCCTTCCTATATCTTCCCCCTGAGTTCCCTGTTCCATGTTCATCTTCCCTGCAGTCAGTGCTCTTGTCCACATAATTTGCAAGAGCCCAGCAACTATTGGACAGTCATAGGAATCAATGCTCTTCAAACACCACCCTCAGGTCTCAGATTGGTTCACTTGCAGTGACACCTTCCTGTCCCTGTTCACTGGCCAAATTAGATTGACCTAATCTGAGGGATGTGACTGCCTCATGGAACAAAGTGACCAGGTAACTTGTCACTTCCCTGATATGGCACATGGCCTGCTGCTCACATTCCTGATTCTCCACTAATTCTAATTTTCCCTAACTGGATCCTAATTTTCTTGAGGTGCAAACACTTCCTGAAGATGTGTTTACTCTTGATCAGTTTGGTGACCAGCAGCTTCCAAATACTATGGCAGCAACACATAACCAGTCCTGCCACCACTAATTTATCTTATTTAATTTTATGAATAAATTTCTCTTATATTCCTGCATTTTGCTCTTGAAGAATTCCTTTGTTTACTGTAATTTTTTATACCAATATTAATCATAATATTAATTGAATACTTTAAAAGCTATTTAAAAATCTATAGACCTAAATACAAACTAAAAAAATTACTTTTTCTACATTGGCTCTGTAAGCTTGCTGTGTACATATTGGCCGCTGCAGTTCCTATGTTGCAAAGGGATTCATTGGCTATAGTGTATTTCATGACAACTGATGACTGTGAAAGTTGCTATATAAATGTAAGATTTCTTTACAACACCCAACTGATCTTTAAAGGATTATACTAAAGAGATAACCAAGACTAGAGAACTGGCTATAATGCAACACTGTAATGTGGAATGCAAAAGAAAAATAAGTAATTGAAATTCTAAAATAGCTCTCCTTTCCACCAATATTTTAATTGTATATTGTTACAATCTGGTTAAGGACCATTAACATTTGAAAAAAAAATCCAAATACTTTGTTTGCCCCATTAAAATGATGCCACAAGATAGTGTATTTTTTAAACAAAAACTTGTATTATGTATAAAATAATTTAATAAATCCAGCAATATCAATTTGATACTATGGCTTTTAGCTGTAGATGTTAAGTACACAGGTCAATTACATTCCCAAGAATGTTCCTATAAGACACATAATTCTGATGTTTATAAACTTCTGTAGGAACCAGCCATAAGTAATTTCATTTACAGTCTCTTAACAATGGAGGCCTCAAGTCCCTTGTTCTCGTTACTCTTCAATACTTCCAAGCTAACCTGCTGGTTACTTTCTTTTGCATGAGGTCTACTGTGGATTCTCTCACTAGCTTCAAACCAGACAATCCTCCAGCTTTTCTTCCCAAAGGATTCAAACTGAGATTAAACCTGACCCATCTTCCACACGGTTAATGATGAAGTTAGGATTTCATTCTATTTACAGTGCAGGTTTGTCTCACATTCATTCGGCTGAATTCTCTGAGTGAGGTGCAAATAACATGAACACCAAAAAGGAACCACAAACCTCTTCCAGCCGATAAATTGAAACCAGAGAGCATTGTGACCTTCTCTGGGATGTCTTCAAACTGACTGGTAGATTCATTATCCTTAATGGCCATTATCACCTCTCAAGATATGGAGATGCCCATGTTGGACTGGGATGGACAAAGTCAGAAATCATATGACATCAGGTTATAATCCGACAGGTTTGTTTAAAATCACAAGCTTTGGTCAGGTGAAGTCTCGGGATTTGTCTCTCAGGGTTTATTGTTTGTATTCAACTTAATTTATGTTTACTTCCTACAATAATTCAAAGCCAAAAGTTAAACTTGAAAACACGAGTCATGAACTATATACTTGCAACAACATTTATATTTAATGAAAATCCCACACTGAGCACAAAAGTCTTCCTTTTATTTAGGACCTGATTCACATAGAGATCAATGATTCTCAAGCAGGGGCTCACAGTGTCTTTCTAGTGTTCTGAGTAATAATGTAGATGTGTGGACTGGCTGGTCTTGGGGGTGGGCAATGCAGTTTAGGTAGAAGGAAGATGCAAGCAAAGAGGACAGTCTGTCTCACCTATGATTCATGAAAGTTGCTGTATATGCAAGTAACCTCTAAATTAATGGTTTCCAACCTTTATTGATAAAAATCTTGAAAATATAGTGTGAATTTCTATACAACTCCAACCCTCTCTTCTATTAAAACAATGAAAAACCAAATCATAGTCTTAAATTTTAGATAGTTGTAACATTATTATGGATTATATCTTGCTGGCATATCATAATTATTTCAATTTAGTTCTTTTGACCTGAGATAAACTCTTCTGTATTCTAAAAGCAAAGGGCCCTGGGGAACTCCAGTTGAAAATCACTGTTTCCAGTAAACATCTGCAATCACCTGTTGGATATGGCACTAGGGACAAAAGGGATCAAAGGATATTGGGGACGGGAGAGCGGAACAGTTGAATGACCAACCATGATCATAAGGAATGGTCTTCTCTTGTTTCTTTAGAAGTGTAATTCAACATACAATTTATTATGCAGAATTTGAGCACTGCTGCTTAATTGTTGGAGGTGTCTGGTAATAGATTACTAAAAATTTGCAAAGGGATGCTCCAATCAGTTCCAGGTTCTGATGTCCAGCACCAAGCAATAGCAGCACCTTCGCCTAGGCCATTGGGTTTGAATTGTGCATTAGCTCCGTTGCTGGGGAGGAGGAGCGGTACCGACTTGAGTGGCACCGTATTCGACCACAGAGGAGCGGAGCCACTCGACAGGATGCACAAGCAACATGGGAGGTCCCTGGGACCGGGGTTAATGCAAAGTAAGACAGTGCTGGGTGTGGAAGTAGCCTTGCTGTATTATTAGTGCTTTTTTTTTCCAGTTTGCAATGGCTGCAATCCTCTCCGGGCAGTGAGTGCGGGGGAAAGCCGGCTAGCATGTCGGATCGGGATGCGGTGGACGGGATTCGCTTCCCCGGCGGCGCTGTGTTAAATCCCGGCGCTGAATGTCAGCAGCAGCAGCAACAACAGCAGGAAGAGGCTGAAGCTGCTGCCGCGGCTGGAGCCAGGGCTGGCCGGGATCTCAAGGAGTGGCTGCGGGAGCAATTCTGTGACAGTCCCATGGAAGGGGGCGAGGACACCCGGCTACACGATGCCACCTATGTGGGCGACCTGGACACCATCACCAGCCTCCTCCAAGAGGACAACTTCAGGAGGTGAGGGCTGATAATATTCCACGCATCATTCCTGGCCTGGCCTACATTAGTGGGCAAGACAAAGGTATTAGAAATGTAAGGGTAAAAACAAGGACTGCAGATGCTGGAAACCAGACTTTAGATTAGAGTGGTGCTGGAAAAGCACAGCAGGTCAGGCAGCATCCGAGGAGCAGGAAAATCGACATTTCGGGCGCCCTTCATCAGAAATAGAGGTAGAGAGCCTGCAGAGTGGAGAGATAAATGAGCGGGGGAGTGGTGGTGGGGAGAAGGTAGCATAGAGTACAATAGGTGAATGGGGGTGGGGATGGAGGTGATAGGTCAGAGAGGAGGGTGGAGTGGATAGGTGGAAAAGAAGATAGGCAGGTAGGACAGGTCATGGGGACAGTGCTGAGCTGGAAGGTTGGAACTGGGGGAAAGGTGAAATGAGAAAACTGGTGAAATCCATATTGATGCCCTGGGGTTGAAGTGTTCCGAGGCAGAAGATGAGGCGTTCTTCCTCCAGGCGTTGGGTGGTGAGGGAGCGGTGGTGGAGGAGGCCCAGGACGTGCATGTCCTCGGCAGAGTGGGAGGAGGAGTTGAAATGTTGCTCCACGGGGCGGTGTGGTTGATTGGTGCAGGTGTCCCAGAGATGTTCCCTAAAACGCTCTGCTAGGAGGCGCCCAGTCTCCCCAATGTAGAGGAGACCACATCAGGAGCAACGGATACAATAAATGATATTGGTGATATGCAGGTAGAACTTTGGATGTGGAAGGCTCCTTTGGGGCCCAGGATGGAGGTGAGGGAGCAGGTTTTGCAATTCCTGCGGTGGGAGGGGAAGGTGTCAGGAAGGGAGGTTGGGTTGTTGGGGGCGTGGACCTGACCAGGTAGTCATGGAGGGAATGGTGTTTGTGGAAGGTGGAAATATATCCCTGGTGGTGGGGTCCATTTGGAGGTGGCGGAAATGTTGTTGAATGATTTGGTTTATGCGAAGGTTGATAGGGTGGAAGGTGAGCACCAGGGGTGTTCTGTCCTTGTTATGGTTGGAGGGGTGGGGTCTGAGGGCGGAGGTGCGGGATATGGATGAGATGCTTTGCAGGGCATCTTTAACCACGTGGGAAGGGAAATTGCAGTCTCTAAAGAAGGAGGCCATCTGGTGTGTTCTGTGGTGGAACTGGTCCTCCTGGGAGCAGATACGGCGGAGGCGGGAGAATTGGGAATACAAGATGGCATTTTTGCAGGAGGTAGAGTGGGAAGAGGTGTAACCCAGGTAGCTGTGGGAGTTGGTGGATTTGTAAAAAATGTCAGTGTCAAGTCATTAATGGAGATGGAGAGGTCCAGGAAGGGGTGGGAGGTGTCAGAAATGGTCCAGGTGAAGTTAAGGTCGGGGTGGAATGTGTTGGTGAAGTTGATGAATTGCTCAATCTCCTCAAAGGAGCACGAGGTGGTGCCAGTGCAGTCATCAGTGTAGCGGAGGAAGAGGTTGGGGAGGGGTGTTCAGGTGTAACTACGGAAGGTGGACTGTTCTACGTAGCCAACAAAGAGACAGGCATAGCTGGGGCCCTTACGGGTGTCCATGGCTACCCCTTTGGTCTGGAGGAAGGCTTTTGTTTTCTTTAATGCATTTTTTTAAAGAGACTAGCCTTTCTTACATTTTTGAAGCAATTTTTACTGATCCCTTCCCAATTAATCCCTTGGCCTGGACAACAAGTAAGAAGACGGGCAGCTAATTCGTGACCCAGTCTCAACTAATGTTTCCAACTGTGCACCAAACCAGTCTTTCCTCATTATTCAAATCTTCTCAGGTATCAGTTTTAGTAAATCTCATGATTTGCCCTCCTCGTGGCCTTTGATGCCTTTTGTAAATTAGGTGGCAGAACATCAGGTATAATTCTAATCATCCTCTCATCAATGATAAATACAGTTTGTAAAGCAGGATCTTTTTGCTAATGTAGTATATGGTACTATTTACAAAGGCCATGTAGACTGAATGTGGCCTTACTGTAGCCTGACATTTTAAAAAAAAAAGCGAAGTGTGGATGCTGGAAATCAGAAACAAAATCAGAAGTTGTTGGAAAATCGTACCTGTGGATAGAAAGCAGAGTTAGTGTTTCGGGTCCGGTGACCCTTCTTCAGAACTGCCTGACATCAAGTTGTGGACCCAGAAAAGCATTAGAAAGAAAATCCACTTTCATGGTTTTAATGTTTAATATTTCCACCAGATTCAGTGAAAAAAAAAAGAATGATACGGACATATGAATTACAAACAGAAGTAAGTCATTCAGCCCTTCGAGTTTGTTCCGCCACTCGATAAGATAATGGCTGCCCTGTTTGTGTTCTGAATTCCATATTCACAATCATCCTTTTCTTTATCTAATAAAAATCCATCCACTTGCAGCTTAAAATTATTCAAAGACCCTGACACTACTGCCTTCAAAGGCAGAGAGTTTGAGTTGCGCAGCTGTCTGAGAGAGAAAAACAACCTCCCCTCAAATCTGTCCTAAAGGGGTGCTGCTAATTTTAGAACAGTCTCCCCCTTATTCTGGACCAACCTCCTAGAAATAAAAAAGTCCCTTCCGCATCCAGCCTATCAAGAACTTTCAAGTTCTTCAGTTAAATTGCTTCTTGCTTTTCCAAACTCTGTGCAAACTAGGCTTGTTACCACCAATCATTCCTCATAAGACAACCTGTTCATTCCAGGAATCAATCCAGTAAGCCTCCTGTGAACTGCCTCTAATGCATTTACATCCTTTGTTAAATAAGGAGACTAAATCTGTACACAGTATTCGAAATGTGGTTTCTGCAATACCTGTATACTGCAGGATGACATCTTTACTTTAGCATGGAATTTGAGAGTAATTAAGGATTGCATCACATTAGCCTTGCCTACTATTTTTATGTGACACATACATGACAGCATTGCAATCCTGCTACATCTTGGAATTCTACAGTCATTCACCATTTAACAAATACTCAGCTTTTTTGTCCCACCTACCAATTGAACATCTTCAGATCTTCTCTTATTATACTCCACCTGCCAGATTTGTTTACAGTCTATGTTGTCTGCATCCTCTGCCGCGTCTGCTCCCAGGAGAATCCGTTCCACACCAGAACAACCCAGATAGCCTCTTACTTCAAGGACTGCAATTTCCCCTTCCCTGTGGTCACCAATGCCCTCCAGTGCATCTCCTCCCCTTCCACACCTCTGCCCTTGAACTCTACCCCTTCAATCGTAACAAGGACAGAACCCCACCCCGGTCCTCGCCTTCCACCCCACCAATTTTAGGACACAATGTATCATCCTCCACCATTTCTGCCACTTACCATCAGACTCAACCACCAGAGATATATTTCCCTCCCCACAACTATCTGCGTTCCACAGAGATCATTCCCTCCGCGACTCCCTCCTTAGGTCCACGCTGAGCACTGATCTCTGCAGGACTCAATTTGCCACATCCTGTCCATTATTGCAGACTCAAGTTTCTGCCATCCAGCCAGTCATGTTACTCCCTATGCCATGAGCTCCTATTCACCTTATCAGATGCCTTCTGGAAATTCAAATTCAGTACATCAGCTGGCTCCCCTTCATCCACATTATGTGTTGCTGCTTCAAAGAATTCCAAATAAATGGTCCAACACAATTTTCCATTCACAAAACCATTGCTGACTCTTCCCAGTTGCCTTGAGTATTTTCATATGACAAGTTATAAGCTCCCTTAATGGTCAATTCTAACAGCTCCCCTGTGGTAGATGTCAGGCTAACTGTAAATGTTCCAATTTCGGTCTCCTTTTTGAATAGAGGGATTATATTATTATTTTCTGCTGTAATGAAACTTTCCAGAATATTAACAAATTTTGGAAAATTAACATCGATACAACTACTACCTCATTAGCTGTCACTTTTAGCATCCAAAGATGAAGGATGTTGCCAGGGTTGGAGAATCTGAGCTATTGGGTGATGCTGAACAAGCTGGGGCTGTTTTCCCTGGAGCGTTGGAGGCTGAGGGGTGACCTTATAGAGGTTTACAAAATTATGAGGGGCATGGATAGGGTAAATAGACAAAGTCTTTTCCCTGGGGTCGGGAAGTCCAGAACTAGAAGACATGGGTTTAGGGTGAGAGGGGAAAGATAGAAAAGAGATCTAAGGGGCAACTTTTTCATGCAGAGGGTGGTACGTGTATGGAATGAGCTGCCAGAGGATGTGGTGGAGACTGGTACAATTGCGACATTTAAGAGGCGTTTGGATGGGTATATGAATAGGAAGGGTTTGGAGGGATCTGGGCCAGGTGCTGGCAGGTGGGACTAGATTGGGTTAGGATATCTGGTCGGCGTGGACAGGTTGGACTGAAGGGTCTGTTTCCATGCTGTACATTTCTATGACTCTATGAAGATCCAGAGACAGGAACCTGTAGTTCCATCGGTTTAGTCTGTACCGTTTCCTTTGTGATTACTTTTTTTAACCAAGTTTCTCTCTTCTTTCAACTCACGATTTCTAAGTTTCAGTGGGATTTTCTTCATAATCACTATTATGAAGACAAACAAAATCCATTTATTCACGACATTTCTTTACCATGTACTGTTAACTCCTCATTCATACTCTTTAAAGGACCAATACTCAATTTGCTTACTTTTTTTGAAACCTGTGGAAGTTCTTGCTATCTGTTGTTACATTTCTAGCTAGCTTTCTCTCCTGTTCTAACTGATTAATCCTGATTAAACTATATGCTGTCCTTTATATTCTGAATAGTCATTTAACCTGCCATTCTTTGTGCAGTTATGTTTTTTTCTTCAGTTTTATGTTCTCCTTACCTCCTTTAGTTAACCATAGAAGGTGAATCCTCCCCGTGGAATTTTTATTTTTGGTAAGAATGTACTTGTACTTATTCATAGTATCCTGAAGTAGCCCTGTAAAAGTCTGCCACTGCTACTTCACTGACCCATCGGCTAGCCTATTATTCCAGTTCTTTCCAGTTTTAATCAGACACATTTGCCTTTTTAAATTTTAAAATAGTAGACCCGCTCCTCTCCCTTCTCAAACCAGATATAAAATGTAATCATATTATAATCACTATTTTCTAGGATTGCCTTTTATTGTGAGGTAATTCATTAATCCCATCAAGTTATACAATAATCACTAATTCAGCATGCTGGAATGTTAGTTTGATACAAGTATCTGGTAATGCACCATTATTAGCAAGCGATGTCATCCTTGTTGCTGTCATCAGTTCACTAGATTGATTGATGTGGAGTTGTTTGTTGTTCTCATGGTCTGTGGTTTGTAAGACAACAAATGCTGTCAACTACATATCAGTTATAAACTACAAAACATGTTTGTTACAAATACATATGCTCAAGAACCAGAAAGTCAATGCAGTTGGGGTTTTCCTGATTGTAGAGCAACTTGTTCATATACAAGATTACACAACTACACCACATTTCACTAATTTTGTTCGTAAATAACTTGGACTTGTATCCAATATTAAATTTGCATGAAAGTCCATTGCTTCCCTCTGTATCTCTCTCAGCTTTCTTGAAGGGACCATCGAGGCCTTGTTGTGAGCTGCAACCCAAACTGCCCCGTTCTCCTCTCTTGTTACTTTCTTCTGACCTGTCCTGGCTTTTCCTCCCTCTGCATTTTGCTTCTTGCTTGAGGCTGTATGTTTGTATGTGAGCTACCCTGGATCTTATTGTGGATAAATGCGTTGACGTCATGACTTTGATGGAAACCTGGCCTGTGTACAATAACATATTACTTCGTCCTGAAACCTCTCTACGCAGCTACATGTTCCATTACCTGCCCCACCCAAGCAACCACAATGGGAGCGTAACCCTCATTCTTACCTTGGTCGCTCTACCTGACCATGATGGCACCTTCTCCAGTTTTGAGTTCCCTATTGCACCACCCATGAGGCCTTGCTCTTCACTCACATAAATGCTCATTGCATTCTAGTATTGTTCTAGCTGTGTGACTCCAGTATCAAACTTCTCTTTAAACCCTTCTCTCCTGCCCCTTCCACTCTCAGCGTCAACAAGAATCTTGTGGACTTCTTTGCCATTAAACCTAAGAACTGCTGTTGCATTGTCTGTGCCACATCCCTTCATTTCCTTTCTCCACTAAGCCAGGTTGACTGAAATTTGCTGAATAACTGAAATTAAGGTCCAGATTGGCCACGATCTAATTGAATGTCCGAACAGACATAAATGTCTGAATGGTCTGTTGATTTCATGTTTTTCCCTGATCTGGCCTTGAATCTGCATCCGTCTCCAGATTCTCTAGTGTCTTGGCTCATGTCCTATCCGAGCTCCAACAAAGCCATTTCTTTCACACTCATCCCTTCCCTTGCCACTGTGTCAGACTGAATCACGTGTTTCTTAGGTTTGATGTCCTATTTGTGCATGAGCTGAGCTTCTGACTCTGAATCTTTCCTGTCACAGAAGCCTGCTCCTTCCACCTCCAATACATCGTTGCCTCATCCATGATTTTATCATCTTTGGACTGGATAATTTCAAGTTCTCCCACTTCCCACACTGTAAAGCAGCCTCGTCCAAAGCTCTGTTCTTCGTATTCTAACCTGTACTGGATCTATCACCTTAGTGCCTACTGACTCCTCCCCTGTTCTGTGTACTCCCCCTCCCTCCCTCCCTCTCTCTGTTCTCACTGAGGGGTCATGACAATTCCTAAGGCTAAAAATAAGGTCACTGGTGGGGAGAGGTTTGGGAAGAATTGCTTTGTGACCAAGTCCTTCCCTGCCAATGAGACCACCTTGTGCCCCACCCCACCCCATCCTGCAACCTTCTCAGAATTGCGCATTCCTCAAATTCTGTTGTCTATCCTCCATTTACTTTGACTCTCAGGTGGTGGCCATGACAACAACTATCCAGGCCCTAGATGCTGAGGGTCTGTTCATAAACCTCTCCTTGACCTCTATCTCTCCTTAAATAGAAAACACTTAAATCTACCTCTTTTCTGACCATTCCTAATTATTTGGCTTGATTGCAGATTTGATGAATAACAGTTCTGTGAATCACCTTGGGACACAATCTGATGTTATAAGCATCTATGAATGCTGTGGTTTCTGGTGGTTACATCTCCTCAGTGTGAAGCCTCCAGCCTCTGCTTTGACTGAACAGCTTTATCAGGCTGAGAAAACACATCCCACTGCCTTACTCAGAACTGTCTATCAGTTGCCTACTCCTTACGAGCTGCGACAATTCACCAACTTTACAACTCCATTTCTATTCTCATAGGGACCTCAACTACTAGTCCACATCCTTCAAATTAAATAACCTCCTGCTCAGCACAAGCGCTGTTACAGCATCATGAAGCATTTGGTATAAGGATTAAACAAGTCATGTACGATGAGTAATTTCTCCTTGATTTGCAATCAGAGTGGCCTTGCCAATGAGATGAAGACCTGAAATGTCAGGTGCAAACCTCAGATCAACTGAAAATTATTGGGGGCAGAAAGGAGGCATAGTGTTGAAGTATGTATTCTTATGTAGGGACCTGTCCTCTGCAGGCAAAAGGAATATGTCCAGGCATTGCTCCTTTTGTTGAATTAAACAAAAGCTTGGGAATTACTAGTTTGCTGGTGCATTTTAGCAATGCCTCAAAAAAAATAAGAATCAATTTGTAAACCAATGAGCACCTTATTCTCATGTATATACGTTGTTCCTCCTTTTCGAATTTGGCATTCCTGTGTGTGTTCTGATGAGTCGACAGCATGCCTTTTTTTTTCCAGAAGTAATCAAGTTCTATGCCAACAATCTAATACTAATTTATATTATTTAGCATCTTCAACAGAGTAAAACGTCCCAAAGTGCTCACAGGAGAATTAATATTTAACATGGAGCGACTTCAGGAGACATTGGGACAGATGATCTAAAGCTTGATCAGATATAAATTTGAAGTTGCAATTTAAATGAAGAAAGATTTGAGAGGGATTTCAGAGTTTAGGGCCTGAGCACTTGAAAGCATGGCCAACTGTGGTAGATCCATTAGAATACTGGATGTTCAAAAGGCCTGAATTGGAGGAGTCCAATCTTTTAAGAGGATTGAAGAGCTGAAGGTGGATGGAAGCAAAATTAAAAGCAATGAGATTTCTCAGCTTAATTTATGCAAGGATCCTTCGTTTTTGTTTTTTGCTTTACGTTTTGCAAGAGGTTATGAATCAGGATATTGGGTTGTTCGTGCATATCAGCTACATCCTGTCTGGATGGGTCATGCTGTTAGACTTGTATGCCTTTTCCTATCCTTTCTTGCACACTTTATTGACGAGTAACAAGCCAGCAAGAGCAGAGACTAACTGAGCAAATGTCTAACGGGCGTGCTAAGGGAAGCAAAAAAAAACCCACCAACTTCCTTTAGTGATCTCAGCAAGTGGAAACTCGGTGGGGTGTGTGCTCAAAAAGGGACTGTTCTGTTTTCCAGGCGAATCAATGAGAAGTCAGTCTGGTGCTGCGGCTGGTTACCGTGCACGCCATTGCGGATTGCCGCGACAGCTGGCCATGCTGACTGCGTGGACTACCTGCTCAAACAAGGGGCCGAGGTGGACTTGGTCGATGTGAAGGGGCAGACAGCGCTGTATGTGGCTGTCTTGAACGGTCATTTGGACTGCACCAGGATTCTCGTGCAGGCGGGGGCTGACCCGAATGGAAGCACCCACCACCGCAGCACGCCCGTCTATCACGCCTCGCGAGTGGGACGAGCAGACATCCTCAAAGAGCTCATCAAGTAAGTCAGCGAGGAGGGGAGGGGTGTGAGGGGGAGGAGGGGAAGGGTGTGTTGATGAGGAGAAGGAGCAGTGGGGAGAGTGTGGTGTGGGGGAGGAGTATAGATGGAGAGGGGATGTGGTGAAGGAGAGGAGGAGGAGGGTTGGGGGGTGGTAAGGGAGTGGGAAGGGGGTTGGTGAGGGGGAGGAGGCAGGTTGGGGAGGAGTCTGTGGTATGAATGAGAAGAAATGCAGAGGGATGTGGTGATTGGGAGGAGGAGGGATGGGGAGGAGTGAGGAGGATGGAGTGGGGAGTGCATGTGTTGAGGTGGAGGGGTAATGGGGACGGGGGTGTGGTGAGGGTGAGGAGGGATAGGGAGAGCGTTGTGGTGAGGATGAGGAGGAATGGGAAGGGGTGTGGTGAGAGGGAACAGGATGGAGTGGGGTGGGGGTGTGGTGAAGGGAAGGAGGATGGAGTGGAATGGGCTTGTGGTGAGGGTGTGGAGGAGGGAGTGGGAACGAGGTGTGAGGTGGACGAGGCAAGAACGGGAGGGGGTGTGAGGAGGAGGAAGTGGAGGGAGAGTGATGGTGTGGAGGGAGAGTGATGGTGTGGAGGGATACAGTGAGGGTGTGGGATGTAGTGGGAGGGGTGGGATGTAGGGGGGAGGGTTGTGGTAATGGGGAGGGTGATGGCAGGGAGGGGCTGTGGTGATGGGTAGGAGTGGTGGTGGGGAGGGCAGAGGCAACTAACCGGGGGGAGTTGCGGGGGGAGAGAGTGGACTTTACCTCTTGACTGAGGTTGAATGGCAGAGGAAGTTGACAACAAAATGGCGGGGTTTCTCCAAGAAAGAGGGAGCACCAGTCTCCCCCCTCAGCCTGGTATCTTCTCTCAGCGGCAGTCAGGCTTCACAGGCCATGTAAACTAATTTTAAATCTAAAAGTGTGAGCGATGTAAAATGGGCCTCGCAGTCCTCAGAAGCCGGTCCAAGCCCTCTGCGCTCATAAGCCCCACCCCACCAGAATTGCACCCTGGGAAACTTTCAGTTTGGGAAGGCCCGGTTAGGACACAATAACAGGAGTGTGGGATACCATTTGTGGGTTGGGTACACCATCTGACCTGAGGGTGGTCATGGAACCGCACCATCACACACCAGGCAGATTTCCCTTCCCTGTCCACGATGTGTTTTGAGTCAGCTGTTTGAATCCCGGTGAACACTTGTTTCTTTCCTGGGATGGGTTGAGAGATGTCCCAGATAAAAGGACGGTCCCTTCTCTGTACCATTTATCAGTGACCCCTGCTGCAAATTACATTGGCTGAGTGTACAATCAAGACTGATGAAAACCCCCTACTATTCATTTAAAAAAATGCCTTATAGATTTTTTCAGCCCTCTTATCTAAGACCATAGAAAGAAAAATAGACCATTCTGCCCCTCAAGCCTGCTCTGCTGTTGATTTGGTACGTCGCTGATGTGTGTCTTAACTCCAGTAAGTCACCTTGGTTCATCACCCTTAACTTTACAAAAAAAGTCTTATCAATCACCAATTAAAAGTATTCAATCGACCTCCTGCCCTTTAACCGAGTTACAGTGGAGAGAGTTCTGGATGTCCTCTATCCTTTGTGTAAAGAAATGTTTCCTGACATCTGAAACAAAAACAAATTGCTGGAGAAACTTAGCAGGTCTGGCAGCATAGAGTCATACAGTACAGAAACAGACCCTTTGGTCCAACTCATCCATGCCAACCAGGTATCCTAAATTCATCTAATCCCAATCTGTGGAGAGAGAGCAGAATTAATGTTTCAAGTCCAGAAAGCATTCTTCAGAACTGATAGTAGCTTGGAAAAACTGTTATGTACATTGAAGACAGGCGTTTGGGTTGAGGGTGGGGATGCAGAGAAGAGGGAGTGAGCAGATAGGTGGAGACAGAGCCCACAGAGAAAGAGAATGAGAGTCAGACAAAGGGATTGATGATAGTAAGCCAGGCTGATAACGGGGAAGCGTAAGTAGGTTAAGCTGTTCTGAAAGCTGCCCGTGTGAATGCAGAGCCTGGGTGTGGGTAAAAGATGTAGGTGTTCAGGTTCTATCATTATTGAACTCAATAATGAGTTCTTAACACTGCAGGGCCCCCCAAGCAGAAAATGAGATGCTTCCGGACATTGATACTGAATGGCCCAGTTCTAATGTTAAGGAAGGAAAGCCTGCCCTGGTGTGGGATATTAGAGAATAATTAGTGCCTGTCCTCTATGGTACCTTGCTAGTTCCCCATAGATATTGGTTGAGAGTCTGATTAATTTGGGCTACCATGAAGGTCCTGACTTCTCAACCTGTACCTTTCCTGAGGAATAGTGACCTTCAGGTTGAACTCACCAGCACTCACCTCTCTCTAATCTCTCCAGGGTTGAGGTACTTTAGTTATAGAGATAGATTGGAGAGGATTTCTCAGAAAAGATTGTGAGGAGACTTGATCGAGGTGTTCAAAATCCTGAGGGATCTAGACAGAGGAGAGAGAGAGAGGGGAGAACTGTTTGCAATGCTGGAAGGATGGAGAATAATAATGCACAGATTGAAGATAATTGGTTTTAAAAAAACGAGGAGAAGTGTTTTCATGCAACGAGGACTGAGGATCTGGAATGAGCTGTCTGAGAGTTTGGTGAAGGCCTTCACAAGGGAATCACGGCATTATTTGAAATGGTGAAGCTTGGGGAATGGCACCAGGAGGATTGCTCCTACAGAGAGTTTAGAGACAAGATGTATCGAAAGACCTCTTGCTATGCAGACCATGCTATAATTCGGTTATCAGCTTATGCCATGAATAATCTCTGCCAGAGGGTAAGGTGGAGGCTGGTACAATTGCAACATTTAAGAGGCATTTGGATGGGTATATGAATAAGAAGGGTTTGGAGGAATATGGGCCGGGTGCTGGCAGGTGGGACTAGATTGGGTTGGGATATCTGGTTGGCATGGACGGGCTGGACCGAAGGGTCTGTTTCTATGCTGTACATCTCTATAACTCTATGACCTTCAGTGTAGAATGTTGACCTCAAGTGCTTCATAGGTTTGCCTCATAGACTGATTTGGATTTGTTAATATAACAAAGGATAAAGGCAATTATAGCACAGGAACAGGCCGTTAGGGCCTTCGGTCCTCCAAGCCTGCGCTGATCCAGATCCTCCGTTACCTATTTTCTCAGGATTCCTCTGCTGCCTGTCCATTCGTAATGTTTTCATTTATTTTGTGGAGTGCTATATGATTTTTTTCTCTTCCCCCCCCCCCCCCGCCCCGAGTCTTCTCACTGCAAGCTCTCCTGCATGTTACACTGTATTGTAGACTTCAGATCCTCCATTCCTGATATGCTTAATCCCTCAGCCTGATGGTGAACAGTGAGAGACACAATCCACCAAATGTGCATACGTTGCACACTTGTAGCAGAATTAATTCAGATACGAATGGAAATCTTGAACAATGACTCTTTCTCGCCTTCACTCATTTCTAGCTAAAATACTGAGACCATTCAAAACCACGGTGTCAGGAGGACAGGAATTTTCTTGTGTGGTTTAACACTGTAGCACAGAGAATGAAGCAGCACTGAAGAAAACCATCCAGTCTATTATGCCTGGGCTGGCTGTTTAAAAAGAACTACACATTTAGTTACACGCTCCCTGTCATTATGCCACAAATGTTTCTTTGTTGCGTATTTACCCAATTTTCTTTTGCAAGTGAGATTTTTAATCTGCTTCCATTGCATCTATGAGAAATAAAATCTCAGATCTAAACAAACATGAGAAAAAAAAAATCCATTTTGCCCGTGATGTTTTGCCATTTAGATTCATGGTTTTGAATCCTAGTTCTTTGGTTACTGACCTTCCTGTCAATGGAAGTAATCTCTCCTTTTTACTATATCATGATGTTGCACATTTGTTAAATCATCCATTTAGCATTCTCTGCTGTACTTACTGCAATCCCATCTCATGCAGTCTCGCATGTATAAATACCAACATACAAATTAGGAGCAGGAGTAAGCCAGTCTAGTCTGCACCGCCATTTAACAAGATCCTGGCCTGAATTCCATTTTGCCCACCAACCCCCCCCCCCCACAACATGACCCTCTGAGAGAGCAAAATCCTTCTTACCTCCATCTTAAACCTTTTATTTTTAATCTCTGTCCCCTAGATATAGTTTCCTCACAAGGCAAAACATCTTTTCAGCTTATTTTCTGTTCAGCCCCCTTGGATCCTTGTTTGTCTCGATAAGATTACCTCTCATTCTTCCAAACTGCAATGGTTGCAGGCCCAGATTCCAGTCTTCCCTCATAAAATAAGGTGCCTGTCCCAGGTATCAATCGAGTGAACCTTCTCTGAACTGCTTATAATGCATTTACATTCTTCCTTAGATAAGGAGACCAAAACTGTACACAATGGTATGGATGTGCCCTCAGCAGCATGTTATACAGCTGTTATAAAACACCCCTACTTTTGTATTCCATTTCCTTTGTCTTCCTGGTCACTTGCTGTGCCTCCACTGTAACATTTTGTGATTCATGTTGCAAGCTACCTATCCTTATGCACCTCAAGAGTAAGGCAATTGCTCTCCATTGAAATAGTGTGCTGCTGTTCTATTCTTCCTGAGAAAATGGACAAGTTCACCATTTTCCCACAACATACCCAAGCATTTACACAGTGGACATGCATGTCATTGAGATTCAACTTCAGAATGAGTGAATGGTTCGTTTCACAGTTTACATTTATGTTTCAGACACGGTGCGGATGTCGATGTTAATCATCATGTATCTAGTCGTGTCTCAATGCCTGCTGCCAGGAGATTCACATCACTAGGTGTGTGTCCTCTCTACATCAGTTCTGCCTATCAGCATCTCCAGTGTTTCAAGTTGTTGCTGAAAGCTGGGGCGAACCCCGATTATAATTACTGGGGCCAGGTAGACGTGACGGCCTTTCCCCGTGGATCGCCGGTCTGTGTTCTCGATGCTGTTCTACGTCATGGCTGCGACGCACAGTTTGTAAAACTTTTGATTGACTTCGGTGCTAACTTGAACCTGATTAATTGGGAGGGTTTGGATGCAGAAACAATGGGACGGATGAAGGTGAATGAAGAGGCCTTGCAGATCTTCAGGGCTGCTAAAGGTAACATTGCAACAAAGCAGGTTTCAGCTTTACTTCCTGACTCGGCAATATTTCTGAATGTAACTTTTATTAACCAAAAGCATAGATGTAGTTTGTGGCTAATGAAATACATGTTTATTAAACTTAACCGTAACATTACCTCCGTTAATAATACCTTGTAGATTGTTATCTCACTACCCGTATGCTTAGCAACTGCCTTATGGTAGGTTATCAGGTTTTTGCTTATGATTGCAATTTTCTTGAAAGAAAAACCAACGTGAATCAGTGGTTAGCACTGATGCCTCACAGTGCTAGGGACCCAAGTTTGATTCCAGTCTCAGGCAACCGTCTGTGTGGAGTTTGCACAATTTCCGTGTCTGTTTGGGTTTCCTGCAGGTGCTCCAGTTTCCTCCCACAATCCAAAGACGTGCAAATTAGGTGGATTGGCCATGGGAAATGCAGAGTTACAGGGATGGGTGGGTCTAGGTGGGATGCTCTTTGGAGGTTGGGTGTGGACTCAATGGACTGAATGGTCTGCTTCCACATTATAGGGGTTCTATGAAGTTGTGCACAGTAGATCGGAGATTCTCAACCTTCATGTTTCATTGGTGCTCCCCCTCCCAAGTTGTAGAACCTCCACAAATTTCCCTGCAACACAAGGATATTTTCTATGTAAAAATAACTTGTGGTGAATGGTCTGCCTGATCCTTGGCTGTTGTCCATTGATGCCCTATCCTGGGCTGTTTGCTTGATGGTCTTTGTCAGTGTGGGTTTACCAGTGCCCACTCTCTGGGGCAGGGGGTGGAGACCAAACCCTTGAGTGAACCTTAATTGGAGCTAATACTGAACCTGTGCTGTTGGTGTTATTCAGAACTACTTGCTAACTGTCCAGCCCACTAAGCAAACTGTCCCTTGGATTCACAATTAAACATATACAGCAAATTTTGTTTTAACCAGCATTCTTGATAAACCAGCAAAAAATTATACATCTCATATACCAGAAGTTAACTGTACTTTAATGATATCAGAGCAGTCAGTTGAGGATGGGAGTGAGAAGGCTGTCAGTAAATTTTATTTAAGACGAAGTTACATTATTATTTCAGTGACTAATGCCTCAAATAAAGTAGAACAGTGAGGTGTATACCCTCTGCATTGTGTTTCTATTACATAGTCTGTGTTTTTATATTGATTCTGCGGACCTCTTGATCAATTGGAATATTTGATCAGTCAGCACACTCCTGGTCTCATAGGTGCTGGTTACTAACAAGTTTGCTGTCTTTATTCTTACAATGACTCGGTGGGTAGCACTCGTACTGAATTGAGGTTGTGGATTCAATGCAGAGATCTAGGCCCACACCAGGGTATAAGCAGGACCGAGTGAATGCTGCACTGTCAGAGATACTATCTTTCAGACAAAGTTAAAAATCATACAACACCGGGTTATAGTCCAACAGTTTTATTTGGAAACACTAGCTTTTGGAATGCTGCTCTTTCAACACAGCCAACTGATGAAGGACCTGCATTCCAAAAGCGAGTGCTTTCAAATAAACCTGTTGGACTATAACCTGGTGTTGTGTGATTTTTAACTTTGTATACCCCAGTCCAATACCGGCACCTCCACATCATCTTCCCGATAAGACATCTAAATCAAGGCCTGAATTATGCATTATAGATCCCAGGGTGAGATTTTGTAGAAGAACACTACTGTGACTCTATCTACCTACAATATTATAGTTTTGTATGGTGCAAGAAGACACCTCAAAAGGAGAGGCAATGCCGATTGCTGGTCTGAGTTGCTATTCGAACTTGTACTGATCAATGTTTAAACGTGGCCTTGAGGAGTGAAGAGAATTTGGTTGTGACCCACAGTAGTATCACAGGATGAGCAATCATGGCTGTGAGCTTCCTCTCCTTTAGTGTGGCAGTGGTCAGTGATATATTAGAATGTTTGCTGATTTGTTTATAGTAACAGTTTGTACAGCTTAAGTAAACCTGATTGTTTAACAATCGGCAGATCTTTATCAGGAAGACAGGAAGGATAAGTAAGCCAGTGACTTTGCACAGGAAAAAGCAGAGGATTAAGCTAAGAGAGACAGTTTGTATCATCATTGCAGTGGTCAGTGAGAAAACATGGAGTAAATATACACTATGATGTATTACCCATAATTAATGTGGCATAATAAAGTCATTGCTATAACTTAATGTACTGTATCCATATATTCTACCGTAACAGTGTGCTTTATAAACTATGGGTTGTCTTAGCAATCTAGAGCCCAGGCTAATGTTTGAGGACATGGATTTGAGTCCCACCCTGGGACATAGTGAAATTTGAGTTTTAAAAATGTGGAATTAAATTAGCCGAATTGTGATTGTGAATAGGTTGTCATAAAATGACAGAGTTTCAAAGAATGAGAGGTGGTCTTGTTTGAACTTAGAGGGCTAGCTAGGGTGAGTGTAGCTAAAATGTTTCTCCTGGTTGTTGTGTCTAGAACCAGGGCTGCAGTTTCAGAATATTGCAAATCTTTGGAATTCTCTACCTCAGTGGGCCGTGGGATCTTATTCTTTGAGTATGTTTAAGCTAAAGATTGATAGATTACTGATTTACCAATGGTGTGCAGGATAATGAGGATGGGCTGGGAAAAAGGAATTGAGTGTTCAATCAGCTGTGATTGTATTGAATGGCAGAGCAGGGTCAATAGTCTGAATGGCTTATTGCTTTTCCTATGTCCTCTGTTCCAGTGTTTACTTGTTATCCTCCCTGGGAGTCCTCTTATAGTTGATTTAATACCAGTGATGGGATGAGACCTTTTTTATTTGGGCATTCATTAAGCACCTAAAGCTCTCAATTGATGGCAGACAATTGGCACAACATTTTTTCAAGCTGTCTATTTTGACAATGAGATATATATGTAAGAATTGCCAAAGCAAGCCTGGCCTCTGGCAGATTTTGACCATCCACCTGGGGGTTGAAGAGGTGGAAGTCTGCTGACCAAGCTGAAAGACCTTACAGTAATAGCCTGCGCACTCTATTGTGTCAGTCTCATTACAACCATTTCCACATGAGCTGCCTTCAAAAGTTCCTGAAGATTAGCTAGCAGCTCAAAGTACCAGATCCTGAGGAACACATTGGAGCCGGCAAACCAAGCATTCATACGGTTTTGAGACAGTTGCAACAGCCATTTGGTCAGGTTGGTCATGGAACCATTATGCCTGATTTTGCAATAAAATAAAGCACAGCAAATAGTTAGAATGCTAGGAAGTTTCAGAGAACCCATTCCTGTCTCTGAGTTCATAGGCTGAGGTTGAGCATCAATTCTGGGCGAACCATAAATAAAAATAGGTAAATGTACCAAAGGGCCTCCCCTCCCCTCACTGTGAAGAAATTACCAGCAAGATATCATTTTTTCTAAATTTTAGCTTTAACATGAATCAGAGCCTGTACATAGTTAACATGAGTTACCAGGTAAATAATATTCAGCTAAAAAGATAAATCCCATTTTAAAATTGATAACAATTTTAACAAAGCTGCATCTTCTGTAACCATTAGGAACCAGCATGTGACCTGAACTGTATATGGCTGCAGAACCTCCTGAGACAGTTGGAGGGTACAGATTCCCAAGAAAACCCTTTAGCTGAACCCTTTTAAATGTTAAACAGGCAAGTTGGCTCAGTCAAAACTGAAGCAGTAAAGATGCTTCACCTCTGCTCTAATTCCACAGACCTTTGTGTCCTGCTTAACTATTTAGGACACACCGGGCTCCTTGTAAATGTCCATTCTTTGTTCACCCCTCTGCTGCAGCTCTCCTAAGTGACTACCTTTATAGCTTCCGTGTATTAACATTCTTTCTATTGGTACTGCTTTGAGTTGAAAGATCACCACAAGGTTACATTGACCAGTGGTTCTACTTATTCAAGAAAATTGTAATTGATCCCTTTACAATGAATTGAAACTCTAAGAAGTTCCATTCAAACATTCTTAACTGTTTTAAAGACATTATATCTATTGTATTGCACTGCTTCCAGGTCAAAGATGGTCACAACTTTGATAGGTAATATTGCAAGTTGAGGGTTCGCATGCCTAATGAACACTATCCGATCTCACCCTAGGAAAGTTTTTTCTTCTTCTTCCCAATATAGGCCTTGTTTTACACTGCTGGAATTGAACCTTTTGAGCAAGGGTGTTCTAGCTCATAGTTTGAAACAAAATGATGAGAATTTTGGACAACACAATTAAACCTATCCTTCAGATGCTGCTGTGTGTTTTACTCCTGCATGAGCAGTAAATCCCTTGAAATGTGTGTGTAATGAACAGATGATCTTTGAGTGCCATGCGTTTTGATTGCTGTCAATGACATACTTGAAAGTATTCCTAAACTGTCCTCTGAAATCCCTAGATCATTTGACCATAATTTCTTGTCACAGATTGTTATGGGATCAAGACACTGATGGCTTTGATGACTGCTGTCGGGCAATTATGAGAGTTGGACATTAACTTTTAATGGGACTCGATGGAAAGATTTATAAAAGGCAGAAATCTGTTCTGCTAAAAGTTAAAATTTAAAAAGGGACCCAGCTGAATGTGAAGTCTAATAATACTCCTAGCCCTTTTCCAGTTGCTTCAGTTACTGAAGTACATGTCGAATATTATTTTTCTTCCAAGTCACGAATGGACTTCATCAGTTGTTGCTCTGCTACTTGCAGTTAATCCCTGAGCTGTAACATTTAACTGGTTGGCCTGTATCCCCATTTCCCTGGCTGGCTTGTATCATTATTTACCAGTATGATCTGTATCCTTGATGTGGAGGTGCTGGTGTTGGACTGGGGTGGACAAAGTTAAAAGTCACACAACACCAGGTTATAGTTCAGCAGGTTTATTTGGCTTTCAGAGCATGATGAAAGAGCAGGGTTCTGAAAGTTAGTATTTCCAAATAAACCTGTTGGTCTATAGCCTGGTGTTATGAGATTTTTAACTTTAGATAGGTATCGTATTTACATGTATGGTCTGTATCTCCATTTTCCTTGTGTTGATATCAACGCATCTGTCTAAACCTTGAACATTTCAGTTGACTCAACATCCGAAGCCTTTTGGAATGGAAAGCTCTAGGCTTTTGCCAACCCGTGTGTTGCAGTTTATTTATTTTAGTTCACAACTAAATGACGTAGCTGTAATTTTAAGACTTCCCACGAAGAAAATGCTTGCATTTATACAGCACCTTTCATAATCTCAGGATGTTCCCAGTACTTTACAGCTCGTGCTACTAGAGTAGTGTAGTCATTGTTGCAGTGTTGGAAATAAAACAGCTAATACTGTAAACAGTAATATGACAACAACCTGATGTTGTAGTTAGTGATTTTATTTGAGGGATAAATCTGGATGCTCAAGAAGAACTCTCCTGCTCATTTCATTGTCCCATCAGAGAGGGCATATAAAAGCTCAGGTTTTCCTTCTCAGCGAAAGGACAGCATCGGTGACAGTATCGGGCTCCCTCAGTTCTCTACAAAAGTGCCAGCCTTGATTGTGTGGCAGCGTCTCTGAAATGGAGCTTGTAATTCTTGACTTTCTGACTACAAGTGGATTGCTTTACGTTTGGTAGCATTTGCCCGTCTTCAGGTAAGGTGCGTAACACTATAACACAAGGTGGGTTTTGGGCAGCACTGTTGCTGAAAATAATTGATTGAGTTCTTGCGTCTGTCAGAACCTTTCAAACTAAATCACAATTCCAACGTGTGGAACCTTTTACTTTTAAGATATTTTGCCCAGTTGTAATGGAAAAGCCCTTCCAAAGAATTTTGGAAGGAAAGAGGAATATCTGTAATCATCTGCCACATACGAAAGGTCAAATAATTTTCATTGTTTTCATGAAGTAAATTGAAATTTTGACTCCCTCTCAGCTACAGGAATGGGGAAAATGATTGTAATTAGTACCTAAACATGTATAGAGTGTACATAAAAAATATAGTCTTAGTCTTGAACTTGTTTGGATTGGTCTTTAATTGATATCTTGATTGGAAGGTGTGCAGAGTTGTGTCATGAGCAAAGATTTCCAAAACGATCAAATAAAGCAAGTCCTGATACTTGCGTGGGTCTGGAACACTTTGAGAGTCATGGCAACATTTCAGCTCTCAATAATGAAAACGCGCTCCTTTTTTTTTGACTTAGTGCAGAGAATGAGGGAATATTTCCTGCTTTCACACATGCTGTGAATTCTAGCTTACAATATTCAAATCTGAATTTTGGCCAACAAAAGTTGATTTATTGGGTCCTGTGAAGACATTGGGCTTTAGCTTTTTTTCAGAGATTCTACACAGTAGAAAAGTCTGGCATTATTGCTCATTTAAAGGATATTGCTTTCCAAACAGGTACTCCCAGAACACTGACCTCTTCCTGCCGTATAGTTATTCGGAGAGCACTGGGGAAGTTCCGTCTTCATATGATCCAGACGCTGCCAATTCCAGACACTGTCAAAATCTTCCTGTTACATGAGGACACCTGAGGGAGAATCACATCTCCCTGCCCTGCGTGATCCCTGTTGGACTGAAGCCTCACTACACCAATCTGCCGTCTGGAGGATCGCGGGCATTTCTTGTTTCTGCCACACACAACTGTTGCAACCTGTCTCGGAAAGTGAGTTCATTTTCTTTGCTTTCCTTCCTCTTCCTGCTCCATGTAACTCAAAAAGACTTACCCAGTGAATAAAATCTGTATTTCGTGGGGTCCTATTTGCAAAACACACAGAAACCGCAGAGATCAAATATAAAACGGTGTCCGTACCTTTTAAAAGGCATCTGCATTTAAAAAAAATGTACTTTGGTCACGAGGATGCATAACATCCTCCACCCTCCAGGTGAATTTAATGCATTAATTCAATCTCAGGGGTAAAATTATGTATGTCATTCAAACTTTTCATTCGTTGCATTTGATGCCCTCCAAAGTTTTCACTTGGATTACTTGTCGACGGTATTCAGGATCTTCTGTGTGTTTCAGTGGGTTCCTTCACTTTGCTGACTGTACAGAGACTGTAAAAGCAGTTTTTACCTGAGAGCTTGAATGGCATTTGCCATAATCTGACAGAGTTGCAGGGTTGGATTATTCCCAGTTCACTCCGCAACAATTTCCTCAACATTTAAGATGGTGTGGCTTTACTTGGTGAGCAGAAATATGACTTGTTTCCTCGAATTCCCCAGTCACCCCCATTTAGGGACACTCCAGCTGCCCCTTTGCATTACATTCAAAAGGTTGCCAAGGACTGGGATGAGGAAACATTTCTTCACTCAGATGATATTAAACTCTGTATTTCTTTGCTGCAAAAGGCTATGGAGGCTAAGTCACTGAATATATTCAAATGAGAGACGCACACGTTGTTTAGGTTTTAAGCGCATCAATGGGTATGGAGAAAAATGAATATGACATTGCGACAGAGGATCAGCTGTCATCATATTGAATGAGGGAGGCATGATGGTTTAGTGGTTAGCACTGCTGCCTCACATCACCGGAGACCGGGGTTTGACGCTACCCTCGGGTAACCGTCTGTGAGGACTTTGCACGTTCTCCCTCTGGCTGCGTGGGTTTCGTCTGGTTTTCTCCTACAGTCCAAGGATGTGTAGGTTAGGAGGATTGACCATGCTAAACTACCCATAGTGTCCAGGGATGTGTAGGTTAGGTGAATTAGCCATGGAGAAAGCCGGGTTACAGGGATAGGGTAGAGGGATGGATCTGGGTGGGATGCTCTTCAGATGGTTGGTGTCGACTCAATGGACCAATTAGCCTGCTGTAGGAATTCTGTGAATTGCAGAGGCCACTATCGAATGGCCTACCCCTGCTCCTAGTTTGTGTTTTTAGAAACCAGTAGAAGGTGGCACCACAAATATGTGTGTCCTCGATGGTGGGGAGGCCAGCGCATTATTTACAAAAGATAAGGGTGAAGTCAGCCAGAGTGCAGTTGATTCATCTTGGCAGCTACCTGAGGTATTGCAGATGACCGTCTTCAGCCCATTCAGTTCACTCTGTGTGATATCCAAAAAGCAGCTGAGAGCGCTGGATACTGCAAAGAGCGTTCTGGCAGTAGCACTGAGGATTTGTACTCCAGAATAAACTGTGCCCCTAGCCAAGCTGTTTCAGTGCAGCTACAACACTGGCATCTGCCCAACAATGTGGAAATTTGCCCAGGTCTGTCCTGTGCCCAAAGGCAGGGGAGGCTCTGGCTTAGTGGCTGTGCCACTCGTTGAGTAATCAGGAGTGCCTACTCTTCTGGATTCGTGGGTTCACATCCCACCACGACTTCAATTTTTAAAAAATCTCAATTTAAACGGAGTCTAATGGTGACCATGTAACTGCTGTTGATCATTCTTTTTCTAATCTGGGCACGGTGGCTCAGTGGTTAGCACTGCTGTCTCACAGCGCCAGGTACCCGGGTTCGATTCCAGCCTCGGGCAACTGTCTGTGTGGAGTTTGCATGTTCTCCCCGTGTCTGTGTGGGTTTCCTCTGGGTGCTCCGGTTTCCTCCCACAGTCCAAAGACCTGCAGGTCAGGGGAATTGGCCATGCTAAAATTGTCCATAGTATTAGGTGCATTAGTCAGAGGGAAATGGGTTTGGGTGGGTTACACTTCGGAAGGTCAGTGTGGACTTGTTGGGCCGAAGGGCCTGTTTCCACACTGTAGGGAATCTTAAAAAAAAACCAAAAATCTGCATCCTTTATGGAAGAGAATCTGCCAGATCTTCCCTTACTCTAGGCCCACAGCAATGTGGTTGACTAACTGCCCTCTGAAATGGCCTAACAAATGAAATTGTTGAATTGTACAATATAGAAGGAGGCCTTCGACCATTGTGTCTGAACCAGCTCCCAAAGAGCTACCTAGCTAGTCCCACGCTCCAGCCCTTTCTCCGTAGTCCCCTCAGTTCATCACTTTCAAATATATGTCCAGTTTTGTTTTGAAACCTGCTGTGGATTCTGTCTCCATCACTGTCCCAGGCAGCACATTCTAATTCCAAACAACTCTGAGTAAAGAAGTTTCTCCTCATTTCAGTCCTAGCTCTCTTGTTGACAATCTTGAAATTGTCACCCCCTTGTGACTGACTTACCAATTAGTGGAAACAGAATATCCTCCCTCATTGTGTCAAAATTGTTTAGAACTTTGATTGCTGTAATAAGGTCAAATCTTATGCTTGTTAGGGCCGAGAAGATTAAACTTTTTCCAGAGCTTTAACATCTTCATCCTTCCTTCGATAAAGTGTCCAGAACTGAACACAATATCCAAATGTGGTCTGACCAGTGATTTTGTAGAAGTGTAGAAGTATACTCTGTGCTTCTATTTATAAACCCAAGGTACCTATAAGCTGCCGTGACAACTGTTTCATCTTGCCTGGCCAACCTTGAGACAACTAGGCATGTGAACCCCAAGGTCACTCTGCTTCTGTAGTCCCCTCAGAGTTGTACCATTGAGCCTGTCTTGTCTCTCTGTGTTTCTTTTCCCAAAATGCATTATCTCACATTTCTCTGTATTGAAATCCATCTGCCAGGTGTTGGCCAACTTGTCAACATTCCTCTGAAGTCACTCAATGTCATCCTGTCAATTCTGTATTCTCCCTAGCTTAGAGATTTTGCCCTTGGCACCCATCTCTTAATCCTTTATAAATCAGAAAAAGCAAGAGGCTTAACACCAATTCCTGGGGAACACCACTTTCAACAAGTTTTCGATCTGAGAAATGCCCATCTGTACCTACCATCTGTTTCTTATCTTTTAACCAATTTCTAATCTATGCTGTCAAGAACCTATCAATTCCAAACATTACTGATTTGCTCACCAACCTATTATGTGGCACCGTACTAAATTCTTTCTGAAATACAATTTTAATTTTCATTTACATGGTATGGGTGTCGCTGACCAGGACAGCATTATGTCCCATCCCTAATTGTCAAAAGGCCAATTGAGAGTCAGCCACATGGCTGTGGGTCTGGAGTCACATGTAGGCCAGACCAGGTGAGAACTTCCTTCCCTGAAGGACATTAGTGAGCCAGATTTGTATTTCCAACAATCAGCAATGGTTTCATTGTTATCAGTAGATTCTAAATTCCAGACTATCCTCCCATTGAACTCAAATTGCACCATCTGCCATGGTGGGATTCAAGACATAACTGGGCTTCTGGAGGCTCACTGCCTTCATTCCTGATAAAGGGCTTTTGCCCGAAATGTCGATCTTCCTGCTCCTTGGATGCTGCCTGACCTGCTATGCTTTTCCAGCACCACTCTAATCTAGTTTCTTGATTAATAGTCTCGTGATAATACCACCACAACATTGCCTCCCCTAATTGGCAACATCCACAGCCCTCCCCTCTTCCACTTGTCTGTGTCAAATCAGATTTGTCAGACTTGACCTGCCCTTGTCAGGGCCATGTTGATTACCTAGTATTAGCTTCCTTTTCTCTAAGTGTATATTTACTTTGTCCTGTATTATGGCCCCCATCAGTTTACCCACTGATATTAAGTTAATAGGTCTGTAGTTTCCTGTGTTGTCCTTTGCCCCTTTCTTAAGAAACAGTATCACAACCTTCAAACCCTATGGGATTAATCCTCTGTTCAGAAAAGCCTGGAAGATTTCGGTCAGTGGCTCCACAACTTGCTCTCTTGCCTCTTTCAGCAATCCAGGCCACGTCCAGGCCTGGTGACCTCTTTACCTGGAATGCTGCCAACGTTTTTTGCACTTCAGAGTGGGAACTGGGCCATTGTCACCATTTTCCAATTTGGTACAGACCGAAGCAAAATGCACATTTATTTCAACTAAGGGATGGGTCATAAATGCTGGCCCAAAGAACAAGTTCTTGGGAAAAAAAAATCCAACCTGACCAACTAACACTCTCAAGCTAGAGCCCTATTTGCTATAGGATTTGGATGCTATACTTCCATTAATCCTCAGGTAGTGGAACAGTCCGTGCCTGAATATTACAAGACCGCTGAAACCCCACTAACAACGTGCTTGGGGCTACCAGTGAGCGGAAACTGAACTGGACCAGCTGTTTCAATACACTGGTTACAAGAACAGGCCAGAGACTAGGAATTCTGTGGTAATTCATCTCCTGTCTCCCCAGAGCCTGTCCACTATCTACTTGGCACAAGTTAGGAGTGTGATGGAAATTCCTCCACTTGCCTGGATGAACACTCAAGAAGCTCAACACCATCCAGGCCAAAGTAGTCCACTTGATTGAAACCCCATTCACCACCTTCAACATTCACTGATGCATAGCAGCAGTGGTGTGTACCATCTACATGATGAATTACAGTCACTCACTATGGATCCTTTGACAGCACTTTCCAAACTCATGACCACTACCACCTGTAAGGTCAATGGCAACAGGGGTATGGAAACCACTTACAAGTTTCCCTCCAAGCCATACGTCATCCTGACCTGGAACTAAACTGATGTTCCTTCAATGACTTTGGGTCAAAATCCACATGCTCCCCCAAACAGCGCTGTGATATCTGCCTGCACTATATGGGCTTCAGTGTGTTTTTTTGTAAATATATTTATTGGCAAAAAAAAACTTTTTTGGCTTTATGAAAATATAAAGTTATTGAAAATATAACAAATACCAGTATAATAAAGAAAAACGCAATTTACAATTCAACTACTGTCTACCAACTATTAACCTCCCCTATAATTCAAAACAAAACCAAACACTGTGCAAAATGACTCCAATAAATAAGTAAGTAATCAAACAAAGAAAAACAACAAAAGAACACAAAATAGCAATCCTCGGCTTCCAAACAAAAGGAGCAGTAATGTTGTGTATATATACCTGTATTAACTCTGGAGTTCCCCTCTCCCGGGCCCAGGGCTCACCAAACCTATCCATCCTGGTTAAACAAAAGGGCTGCCATGTCTTATAAAAAAGGTCTGTTGTGTGGTGCACCATATTTGTGAAAAAATCGAAGTGAATGTGCCTCATAATTAATTTCCACCATCCCAGCAATCCCAGCGGGTTCTCAGACACCCAACCCATCAGAATATTCTTCCATGCACAGTAAGTAAGAATATTGAGTAGTTTCTTCCCATGCCCGTCTAGAGATGATAAATTTGGTAGACTATGAGGAGAGACATCGGGTCTACTTTAACTTTGGTCCTCAATACCCTCCCTATCTCTCCCGCCACAGCGCTCCAATAAACACGGAGCCTGTGCCATGTCCAGCAACAATGGGTAGGAGTACCTACACTTATTTTACATTTGGGCCACATTGGAGATGCCCCTTTTTAAAATTTTGCCAGACAGTCCAGTGCCAAATGAACCCTGTGCACAACTTTTAATTGCATAGCACACTTCCTATTACAGATTGAGGTCTTTCACACGTTCTCCTATATGTCGTCCCGCATTTCAAAAGAGATCTCCACTCCTAGCTTTTGCTCCCAGACCTCTCATAACCGGTTAATATCCTGCCAGGCCCTGCCACCCATCAGGCGATAGAGGGCACTAACCGAGAGGGTGCTTGTGGAACATAGCAACAACCTCTCGGTATCAGGCTTATGGGGCTTGGTGAGAAGCGTAGTCATCTTCTGGATGAAATCCCTTACCTGAAAAAACCAGAAAAGATCTCTGCTGGGCAACCCGTATTTGCAAGTCAGTTGCTCGAAAGACATCATAACCTCCCCCCTCAAACAAGTTTCCCAAAACTGGAAACTCCTCTCACTGGCCATAATTTGAACCCTGAGTCCACCATCCCTGTTTGGAACCCCAGCTTACCAACTATGGGACTGAGTGGCGAAGTCTTGGATAAGCAACCCTCACTCTGACACATCGCCCTCCATGCGTTGACCGTACTAATGACAATGGGGTTCTGGCAGTGATCCATAACTGTCTTCATCTTATCCATGAACAATAGATTAATAAGAGGACACTTTGCCTGGGAGGTCTCGATATCCAGCCATATTGAGTTCGGATCGTTACTTGCCCAATCGCACACAAAGGACAGCGGGGAACTCAATTGATACCTCCTGATGTCTGGGAAATCAACTCCTCCCCATTCTTGAGGAATAGGCAATTTTTAGTAAATTTGATGAGGGGCCGTCCACGATGCCAGACAAAGGACCTAAACCAACCCATAAACTCTGCAGCGTTGACCTGGGAAACATTGTAGGGAGCATACGCGTGGGATAAAGCAAACGAGGAAGGACATTCATCTTAATGAGGGCTATTCGGCCCAGCCATGAAATTGGAACAGCCTCCCATCTCTGAAGATCCCGCCTAATGTTGTCGAGCAAATGAGCAAAGTTAGTCTGAAATAACCGATCAAACATAGGGGTAATACAAATGTCTAGTATTGGAACCCCACCTGTGACCATTTACAAGGCCACCTTCAACCTCTGGCACTTCCTTGAGTTTCCCCAAAGGCATAGCCTCTGATTTTGCAAAGTTGATCTTATATCCTGATATAGCCCCAAATGAATTAATACATTGTATCAGGTGGGGTACGGAGGTCATCGGGTTCGATTAAAAACGGAAGGACATCATCTGCAAACAGTGTAATCTTGTGTGCCCTTGATCTCGAGCAGTTATGTGCATGTTCTGACAAATGGCCTCTGCCAGCGGCTCTGTCACCAATGTAAACAACATTGGGCAGCCATGACGACTACCCCGACCAATCCTAAAGTTCCCAGACTTCACCCTGTTGGTGATGACCGCTGCCAGAGGGTGGCGATATAAAACCTCCACCCACCGAGCAAAGACCCCACCCAACCCAAACTGTTCTAAGACATAAAAGAGATAAGGCCATTCCACCCGGTCAAATGCTTTCTCTGCATCTAAAGAAATCACCAACCTCTGAATCGATTGTTGCTTACAAACTTGGACCATATTCCGCAACCTTCTAATATTATTAGAGGACCTATGGCCCCTATGAAACCTGTCTGGTTCTCTTTGACAGAAGGGCAACACCTTCTCTAATCTCAGCACCAAGATCTTAGACAGAATCTTAAAATCTGAATTTAATAGAGAGATGGGCCTGTATGAGGCACAATCCTCAGGAACCTTCCCCTTCTTAAGAATGAGGGAAATATTAGCTTCTCTGGAAGATGGTGGTGAGCATTCATGCATATAGGAGTGATTGTACATCTCCAACATCGGCCCTGACAGAATCTCTACAAACTCCTTACAAAACTCACCTGGGAGCTCATCAGGGCCAGGCACTTTCCCACTCTGAAGTTGCCTAGCTGCCTCCTGTATTTCCTGAACTGTCAAGGTGGTATTAAGGAGAGAGGCCTGTTCCAAGGTTACCCCGGGAGGTCCAGGTTCTTAAAAAAGGCTTCCATTTTAGCCCTCCTTTCCTTGCAACCTTCAGACCAATACAATCCAGAGTAAAGACTCTGTAAAGTCTCATTAATCCTTTTGGCATTGTATGTAAGGATCCTGGCGCTGACTCTGATTGCAGTAATGGATTGGGGAGCACGCATTTTGCTCGTCAGATACGCTAAATACTTCCTTGGCCTATCCCCATACTTGAGCAGCCTTTGTCTAGCAAAAGCAAGTTCTTTCTTTGCGGTTTGTGTAAATATTGAATTCACGGCAGCCCGAAGGGCCGTGATCCACTGTAGTTTGGTCACCGAAGGTCTCGCAAAATGTGCTGCCTCAGTGGCTTTCAGCTGCGTCTCAAGTAGACGCTGCTGTTCCCCCTTCTGTCATTTCTGGCTAGCTGAATAGGAAATAGCTAATCCCCTAGCAAAGGCCTTAGCGGTCTCCCATAGCGTAGATGGACTACTAGGCCTGAGTTGATAGTCAAGAACTCCTGAAACTTTTTCAAAAAATATTCCACGAATTTGGAATCCTTAAGGAGAAAAGGATCCGAATGCCAATGCCACAAACCTAGCCCCTCACTCTTCGCCTTAACCTCTAAATATACCGCTACGTGATCAGCGATAGCTATGTTCCCAATTTTACAACCCATAATCGAATCCAGAAGGGTTGAGGGACCCAAAAAAAAATTAATCCTCGTGTGACATTTATGTGAGTTTGAATAAAAAAGGATGAAGTCCCTGCCGGTAGGGTGAAGACATCTTCAAATATTCACCAGCTCCAACCTCTCATGTAAGTCAGTCACCTGCTTGGCCTGTGAAGAAATAGTTGGGGGCCCACTAGGCATCCTGACCACTGTCAGATCCAAAAGGCAATTAAAATCCCCCCCCCCCCATAATAATGTGCCATGTTCCAAATGCACTCAACTTAGAAAAGACACTAATCAAAGATTTGAGGGGATGCGCTGGAAGACAGTAGACATTTAAAATGCCATATTCCTCCCCATGTATCAGGGCCTTAAGAATCACAAACTGCCCTTGCACATCTTTCACCTGCTCTAATAATGTGAACAGAAGATCTTTTTGGGTAAATACAGTTACTCCCTTACTTTTAATAGTAAAGGATGAAAAGAATACTTGGTCATAACTCCCTGTTGTAACTTCAGGTGTTCCCCATCATCAAGATGGGTTTCCTGCAATAGGTCAATATCAACCTTTTCCCTCTTAAGGCTAGAAAGCACTTTTTTTCCTTTTAACAGGCAAATGACTTCCCTTGATGTTCCAGGTGCACCATTTAACAAGACATTTGGGTGGCACGGTGGCATGGTGGTTAGCACTACTGCCTCACAGCGCCAGAGACCTGGGTTCAATTCCTGACTCAGGCGACTGACTGTGTGGAGTTTGCACGTTCTCCCCGTGTCTGCGTGGGTTTCCTCCGGGTGCTCCGGTTTCCTCCCACGGTCCAAAGATGTGCGGGTCAGGTGAATTGGCCGTGCTGAATTGCCCGTAGTGTTAGGTGGGAGGTGGGTGTGGGGGTATGGGTGGGTTGCGCTTCTGCGGGTCGGTGTGGACTTGTTGGGCTGAAGGGCCTGTTTCCACACTTGAGTAATCTAATTTAGCCATATTCCCTTTCAGAGACCCTTGAAACCCTGGGAGGAAAAACCTGCTTGCAATGCGCCGAGCACAAGTAAATAAAGACTCCTAGAGTCGCAGAATTGTGTATACAAAAACTACACTACCATAACTACAAACAACTATTACTACCAAAGAAACTACAAAGAATACCAACAATAAAATTTTGAACGAGAGACTCTCCCATCCCTGACCATAGGGGGCACTCACCCTACCTATCCCCTCCTGCACAGCTCTTTCCGGCCTAGACTGTGCCCAAGCCTTTGGCAAAAAAGTAAATAAACAAGGAGATGATCCTTAAGTCAGTAAAAGACGACAAATTCAGGATAAGCACTCTGCTCATCCACAGCTCCATGTCACCCCTACTTGTGACGAAAAGAGAAAATGAACAAAAAAAAAGGGAAAACCAACAAAGGGACCCACAAAATTTCCCATAATAAAATCCAGCTATAAGAATATAATAGGAACAACATATTCCAAGATTTTTTTAAAAAAACATTATTAGGGAAGGAGAAAGAAAAGGAAAAGGGAAAACACAGGAAAAGAGGATGAACATTAATGGTATTCTTTGGCCAAGTCGGTCTGTTTTAAAGTGTATACAAAGTTCTTAGCTCTGTCCGCCGAGTCAACTTATAAACTGAGTCCTCGTGGCTGAAATGGAGCACTGCAGGGTATCTCATGGAGTATTGGATGTCCAGGTTCCTCAGCCTCTTTTAACCTCATCAAAGGGCTTCCTCTTTTGATTTACAGCTGCTGAGAAATCCTGGAAAAACATGATTTTTGACCCCTTGTGCAGCAGTGCCTGTGGATCTGGAGGCTTCCATCACTTTTTGCTTGTCTTTGTATATATGGAAGTGAAAATGTGTTGCTGGAAAAGCACAGCAGGTCAGGCAGCATCCAAGGAGCAGGAGAATCGACGTTTTGGGCTTGAGCCCTTCTTCAGGAATCGCCATGTATGGAAGTGCACTAGGACTGGGAGGGGGTGCTGTACCGATCCAGACCTGTGCACTGTGACCCGTTAGGCCCTTTCAATCTGCAGCCGGCTGGCCTCAATTTGAAGGCCCAGGAACTGCGACAGCCAGTTATCAGAGAAGCTGACTGGCTGCTCACCTTCTTCACCTTCTGGGAGACCAACAGTCCAAAGATTTGTCCTCCGACCTCAATTTTTGAGGTCGTCGACTTGGTCTCTTAAGGCCCCCACCTCCTGCTCGAGTACCTGCATCCAACCGGGATGAGGATTCGATTGCCGCTCCTGAGGCCTTGGTTCAACTCTCCGCCTCCTCCTCTCCCCTAGGCTTTGGAGCTCCCTCTCATGTTTCTGCAGCATGGATGCAATGGGTTGGACCTAGGCACGGACTTCCTCATGGATCTCCTTAATCACAGCCCCAACCTTCGAGCTAAGTCTCGCCATCGCACCGCCAATTCCTATGAGTCTGTCAGGTCCCCTGGGGGTTTGGGAGAGGCTGCTGCTGTGGCCTCTGGTGTGCCTGGTGCTGAGGGGGAGTGTCCGCCTTGCTGCTGTTTGCTTACTCCTTTTCCCTTTGGCATCCTTCCCACTTGAAGTTGTCAATGAATATGTGTTCTTCAAGCTTTTAAATTAACAATCCCTCCACATAAGTTGGCCAGGGATGGTTAAAATAAAAACACCGGTATGCCTTGGCTGTTGGGCAGAGCCGTACACGGCAGCTCTACAGAATCCCCGCCATCTTGCCGAGTCCCCGGCTTTAGTCACCTTCTCAACAACCATTAGGGATGGGCAAAAAATGCCAGCCATACTAGGGATACTCCAAAGGAGAGGATGGTGGGGTAAAGGTAATGTCACTGGATGCGTAATCCAGACTATCTCTCTGGGCACATGGCTGTGAATCCCCCCAGAACAGATGGTAAAATTTTAATTCAGTAAAAATCTAGAGTTAAATGCTAGTCTAATGGTAACTGTGAAGTAATTGTTGTCGAAACACGTAGATCAGCAACTCCCTTTAGGAAAGGAAATCTGCCGTTTTTTACCCAGTCACATAACTTGGGGTATAAAGTGACAGCTGCCCCTTAATTACCCTCTGAAATGATCCTAGCAGGCCACTCCATTCAAGAGTGGTTAGGGACTGGGTGCAAAGTTCAGGAATTATGTCTCAAATTTTAATAAGTCATTCTGTTTTGCATGTGGGTCACAATCAAAGCTTAGTCAAAATGGAAAAGGGTGTGCTGCTAATGTGGGGATGTCTCTCCGTGCGAAGAGGGAACTGTGCTATCTTATTGTTCCTGTAAAATATTGCAGGTAGAACTGCACTGGATCGATCACTGTCAGGCCCTCTGATTAAAGTCAGTCCCAAATGTAGAGATAAAAGTAGTTTTCCTGACAGTATGCACAGCAAAGTGAATTGGACTCTGATCTGCTTGCGTAGTTCTGAAATGTTTGTTTCTCCTTGCTGAGGAGATCCGAGATTAGTGCTGAATCTTAGGGAGTTTTTGTTCTAGTATTGCCTGGGTCCTCTGCTGGTAGAGAAGGTAACAGTATCATTCAATATGACAATCACAGCCAGTTCTCAAACTTTAGTTAGAGATTACAATCTCCTTGAACTTACACTGCTATTTAATAAGATTGTGACAGAACGTCTACATCACCCCGTGTTCCCTCTCAGTTGATTCCCTTTGTACCCAAAATATTTAGTGATCTCAGTCACTCCATGTCTGAGGTCTCCAAGGTAGAGAATTCCAAAGATTTCCAGCTGAGTGAAGAAATTTCTCCTCCTCCCAGTTCTAACTGGTCGGCCTTTTGACCTGAGAGTGTGTGACCCCTGCTTCTACACTCACCAGCCCAAGGAATTAGCCTCCCAGCAGCTCCCTTTTTGAGCTCTCTCAGAATTTGTGGTGCTTCAACGAGGTCGCCTTTCGACCTTCTGAATATTTTCGACTCAACCTGTTCAGCGATGTTATTACACACCTCTGGAACAGGTGGGAAATGAACCCAGGATCCCGACACAGAGATAGGGATTCTACCCATTGTGCCACAAAAGCCCACCTTCTTGCATTCTTCTGTTCCCCTCTTGTTCTTCCGAAATCTTGAAAATGTTAGCCCATTCTGCTCAATTTTCCCTCATAGTACAACCCTCTAACGAACCTGTTTGATGTGAGGATCAAGGGAAGTGAGAGTAAAGTGTGTAAATTGAGTTGATGCGTAGACTTGTCAGTCTGGCTGAACGGGCAGAAAAGGCTGCAGGGACTGAATGGCCTGCTTCTGCTCCTGCTAAATGTAAAATAGAAGCTTGTTAATCTATTGCACTATCTGGTCTCCCTCCACGCATCTTGCTTTTAAAGGAAACAAAACGTGTTTGTGCAGAAGTGGGGGTGTGTGACAAAAAAAAAGTAGTTTGGTGAAGCTTATCATTTTTGAATTTAGATGTTTAATCCAACTACTGTTATTGCTGAATTTATGTTTGTTCTGGTTGTGTTCTAATGAACGGTATATCAACTGAGGCAATAAACTTCTTCAGTCTGATGTTTAATTCCATTGAGTGCAAGAAAACTGAAAAAAAAAAGCCAGTTGATCAGAAACCACCTGCACTCTATAACATATTGTCAAATTCTCTTCCTTGGTTTTACAAGCTGGGTAGTTTCATTTGGAAATGAGTCTACTTGCTTTGTAACTATTTGTGATGAATAAAAACAACTGAAAAGGTTTGAGGAGGAAACACAATTGTCTATTAGCCAACGATCATGCAGCTCTCTGGAGATCTGCTGGTGCACTCACTTTTCAAACAAAGAAAATGCTTGAAAAAGTAATCTTTAGAAGTCACTCATCTCCACTTGGCCAACCCACCCTGCAGCCGGTCAGACCTTTTAACTTGGCTTGAGGCGTGACTTCTACCCCATCGATTGAGAAGCCATGATATTAAGAACTGCTGGCCAATCGAAGCAGCTCTTTTGTCCCAGTGGCACCACCAGATGTAGTGGCCACCCCTGGAACTATAGGCTATCCATGAAGAAGAAACGGTACTAAAGGCTGGACTCCCAGGTTTGTCTGGGCTCTTACTAGACAAGTTGGCAGGTTCTGGTGAGGGGTGTGGGGACCAAGATTTGAGGGAGAGGGTTGACTCAGTGGATCCTGTGTTGGACAAAACTTGTCTTAAGAGGATCACCATCATCCCCACTGGCCTGGCTGCAAGATTCCAGGTATATCCTTGACAAGGCCCCAGGCTGTCCCACTATGGGTAAAATTCCAGTAGAAACAGAGGGGACTGGTGATGGGCTCCAGACCTAGGCAGCAAATGTACTCATTGCCATCCCACCCCCCAGGGTCCCTCTTTGCTTCTGCAGAGTCAATGATTCTGAGTGAAGCAATAGGGAACAGTTCCTTGTGTATCCTCCATAGCAACACCTCAACCGATATGAATTGACTTGCTAACTAACCATCAGCATTTTGCTAACCAATTGTCACCCATTTCCCATGCAGTCAGTTGATGATCCTTTTGGAACATGGCACTTCTACATCTGTTATGATAACAGCATGAGGAAATGCTTCAAAAACAAGCCATTATTTCCAACAAAATTTGAAGAATAGGTTAAAGAACTAAATTCATTTGGACCGATTCATTGTATTGCTCCCATTGTTCTATTCATGTATAATGCAATTCAATGTAGATCTTGCTCATTCTTCTGTATCTTTAGTCTTTGGCTAATTGATCATTTCCTTATAAACTGCGTAGTGGTAAAACACTTCCTCTGTAACATGGTTCCTTCAATTCGATATTCGGATCTGTGCATTTAAAAGCACTTTATTGTGTACACTGGAGAGTGAGAGTTTAACAATGATGTTTTGATGTGGTCAAACAATCCAAGTTGATGTATCATGCCATTTGGTATCTTCGCGCTGATTCAGTTGTTCATTAATTTATTAAAAGCTGTTACAACATAAAAGATACATTTATTGTGCTTTCTTTCTGTCCAGAAACAGCATCCAGGCACAAGTTCAGCTTCCAGCATCTATTCTGGTTAAATGAAAGTTCAAGGCACATGAGCTAGTCTTACTCACTGACAGCTATATTAGGATCGCCAGTGCTTGGTCATGGTGCTATTCAAGGCAAGGTGGCATGTCTATCTCTCCACTAGTGACGTTGCACAATGAGGTGATCAGCAATTACGTCTTCTGCTAAGGCACATTTTACATCACTTCAAAACTATTAACACAGTGCAGTATCCATAGAATCTAGGTTGACAGATAGTATATCCTTTTCTTTATCCATCAGGAATTTAACTTAATCTCTGTCTATCGGGAGCATCTCAGCCAGTTTGTAATGGGTTTGAGCTCAAAGACCCATGCTGATTTCTCCCAACCAGGGCTGAGGGAGTGCTGCAGTGCCAAAATTGTTGTCATTTGGATGAGATAATAATAAGTTGAGGCCATGACTGCCCTCTCAGTTGGATGTCAAAGATCTCTCAGCTATGATCTCGGTGACCTGGCCCATATTAATCTGTCAGTCATTTATCAAAAACAGATTATCTAGTCAAAAACAGATTATCTAGTAATTACCTCATTAGCTGTTTGTAGGAGTTTGCCGTGAACAAATTGATTGCCTCAGTGTCTCCATTACAGCAGTGACAATGTTTTGCAAAAAGTATTTCATTGACTGTAAAGCGCTGTGTTTTGATAATGAAAAATATTAATCTTTTGCTTTTAGAACCTCGATGCAGCTATTAGGAAAGTGTTCCTCCAAAATTACTCACCAAAATTACACATCAAAATTAGGTCAAATTGTTTCATTCGATCTCCAGGGTCATTTTCTAATCTTATTGTAGCTGCACAAATTTTAATGAGTCAACTTTTGATCATCGAGGTTGCAATAATGAGTTAACACCAAAGTTATTCTTGATCCCTGAGCTGTGTCTAACAGGCTCCCTGTTTCTCGAGAATAATTCAAGCAATCTGTTCTGGAAACGTGCAAGCCCTGATCGCGACGTGAGGGTCAAAGGTCCCTTGACTATCCCCTTCATCACAGAGTTTGTGACTTCAGTGAGAGAACACCTCATTATTGCAGGGTGTGTGGGTGTGAACTTATTATAGGTGGCACAATGGGCAGCACAGTGGCACAATGGTTAGCAATGCTGCCTCACAGCGCCAGAGACCCGGGTTCAATTCCCACCTCAGGCGACTGGCTGTGTGGAGTTTGCACATTCTCCCTGTGTCTGCGTGGGTTTGCTCCGGGTGCTCTGGTTTCCTCCCACAGTCCAAAAATGTGCGGGTTTAGGTGAAGGGGTAAATGTAGGGGAAACATTTACACTGTAAGTAATCTAATCTAATCTTAAAAACTCCAGAAGAGGGATATCTCTTACACTTGCTCCTGTCCTTGCATTCCAAAAATCTCGCATCAGCCAATGTCTATGGGAGTTGTTCGCAGAGATCCTGCCTCCTTCCTTCAAGCTGGGATTCCTACAGAAGGGCCTCATCAAAGTCCCTTTTATTTTGAAAGGATTAGTGACCTGTCACTTGGCAGTCCTGTCATTCTGGTCTCCTTCCTATCCGAAGGATGTTGTGAAACTTGAAAGTGTTCAGAGAAGATTTACAAGGATGTTGCCAGGGTTGGAGGGTTTGAGCTCTAGGGAGAGGTTGAATAGGCTGGGACTGTTTTCCCTGGAGCATCGGAGGCTAAGGGTGACCTTATAGAGGTTTACAAAATTATGAGGGGCATGGATAAGGTAAATAGACTCCCCTGGGGTTGGGGAGTCCAGAACTAGAAGGCATTGATTTAGAGTGAGGGGCGAAAGATATAAAAGGGACCTAAGGGGTACTTTTTTCATACACAGGATGTGCTGCCAGAGGAAGTGGTGGAGGCGGGTACAATGATAGCATTTAAAAGGCATCTGGATGGATATATGAATAGGAAGGATATGGGCCAAGTGTTGCCAAATGGAACTAGATTGGGTTAGAATATCTGGTTGGCGTGGATGAGTTGGACCAAAGGGTCTGTTTCTGTGCTGTACCTCTCTGCATCTGAATCATCCTGGAAAGAGCGACATGTTGCTGATGTGTTCTCTCGTGCATTCATCAGGACATGGACAGTCTAACAGCTTGTTTCCCTGCCGCCTGATCATCTTATAACTTACAGAAGTGTTCAAAGAAAATTTTTGTAAACTTTGATTTTTGGTTTGATAGGCCCTCTGATTTTTCTTTAGGGGTTGCTCACAGCATTCTGCTGCAGGGCAATTTGGGAAGGGTCAGTAACCCCTTAATTTTTTGATTTATTTAATTTGATTTATTATTGTCATACGTACCAAGATACAGTGAAAAGTATTGTTTTGCATGCTCTACGAGCAGATCATACCCTACAAGGTGCATCAGGTAGCAGCCCCAGGAAATACAGTGACCTAGAACTGCAGGCAGCTTGTGATTCTGAGATCATGCCCTTAGACTAGAAATAGGAACTCTCAGAATGTTTCTGATTTCTGGGTGTATGTAGAATGCAATGCAGGAAAGTGGAATTAACATCATGATCAGATATCAATGTTAATCTTACTGAATGGTGGAGCGGGCTTGAAGGGTGGGACGGCCTACTCCTGTACTTGTGATGTTCTTACACTTGATTATTAAGCTGCTAAAATAAATGAATAAACTGGTGACTTGAAGCTCCGTCTTTTAGTCTGGGACTCAGCCACTGAAAAAATAAAATTGACTCCATCTGTTCCTGACCAGCAGCAACTTCCCAACATCAAACAGCAAACCTGTCAAAATACCCAGCCTGTGTTTCTAGTGGCACCACCTGACTCTTGGTAAGTGTTCAGAAACCATACAGGGAAAGTAAATGCCTGCATTACATTTAAGAAGCACCATCATATGGCTCAGCATTTTAATGGTACCCAAATGACTCACTTCATTTTGTCAAACTGTAATAGCTTGTGGGCGCCCCTAGGTTTTTCAATGGCTATTAAAATAATTAATCCTGTTTTGGGGTTTATGATATGATCGTTGGACAGCTCCCATTTCGAAGCAACCACAACCCAACATGGAAACAATTCCGATGCTGACTTAGTGAAACCATCTGGGTTGCTAAGGCATGTTGTTCCCGGGAACAGAGATGGGATAAATTAAATCACTGCAGGGCTCATGTAGTAAACGCCTCTTTTTTTTAAAGATTTTTTTTGCAAAAGTCACAAAGATATGATTGATTATATCAGATGATGTTATCAAATTATTGAATAGTCTGGTCGAGAGATGTGTTGATGTTGCACCTGTTTTTCGGTCAAGATTGAATGCGTCCAAAATGGCTGATGATATTTGCACATCTCTGTTGTTGAAAGCTGGAGTTTTGGCATCCATGGCCTGTATCTGAGGCAGGTGTTAGTTCTTTGGCGCATTTGGTAGGGAGTGGTCACAGCAGTTATAGTTTACCCTCCCAAAACTGGGCAGCCCTATTGAACACAGACAGCTGTGAATCACCATAAATGTGTTTTTTAGATTAGATTACTTACAGTGTGGAAACAGGCCCTTCTGCCCAAAAGTCCACACCGACCCTCCGAAGAGCAACCCACCCAGACCATTCCCCTACATTTACCCCTTCACCTTACACTACGGGCAACTTAGCATGGCCAATTCACCTAACCTGCACATCTTTGGACTGTGGGAGGAAACCAGAGCACCCGGAGGAAACCCACGTAGACACGGGGAGAATTTTGCAGTGGGTTGAGTGAAAAGACCATGAAGGTCCTCTGGGAAATCACAAAATTAAATTTCTTCAGAAATAATTACCTGAATGTGGAACTGGGGGACACAGTTCTCCAAGACAATCGAAGACCTGTAACTTGCCCTTCTCCTGGTTCCATCCTTTCTTCCCAGTCATTGAATTGTCCCCTTTGTGCCCTCACTCCCCCACATGTACAAACACCACACTCTCACCAAGGGCTGCAGCATTGTCATTTAAAGCCCCCTTAACCATAAGCCATCTTTTAACTTCCATGGGTGCTCCCATCTCTCCAGACTGGCGAATTGATGCCCTTCATTAATAGGATTGCTCCCTATGCTCAGTTGGCCCCAGTAAGCTGGTTCTGTCCAGTTTTAACCCTACTAAGAATGAATTGCTGGCCGAGCAACAATCACACCTCTGATAATCAGCCTCTTGATCAGCATGTCACTTGAGTTTATTAGTCTGTGGATGTTAGCTGTTACCCTATAATGCTGTCTTAGTAACTCCCAATGGTGTCAATATCATTGGATATATTTTCCTTGATTTATCAATAGGGAAAAGTTAATCAAAGCATAAAGTGCTTTTCTGCTAAATAAACTAGAGCAATAGATCCTCCTGAAGCTATAACTTCCCATCTGATCAAGTTTGTAATTATCTGCAAAGTTTGTTTGCTTCTGTATTCATAGATAATGCATTTTTCACAGCAACTATCCTGCGTGTTCGTTCCATTTTGTTTACACAGCAGAGGCAACAGGAGTTCCATCACCTTTTGTGATCTATCTACAATTGTAACCTGATGTTCCTCCTATGGTTTGTCAGAGCTTCTGTCCACGATATAATTTGTTGAACAAGCATTTACTACTCAACCACACATTATCCTCGTCACAACTCAATGCTTCTTGTTTCTATTTCTCATATCTTGTGGATAGGTGTCCAGCCTTAAAGAGAAATGTCGCCCACACCACTTCTTATTCGCATTTGAGGGTCTCATTATACTGTAGCAGTCAAACTACACTTTGCTTTTGTCTTTCAAAGGCCACATTCTCAGTGGAATACATTGAGACCTTAGGTCCTGGACGAATGTTATCCAAGTCTTGCTGCACGTGAGAACGGGCTGTTTCAATATCTTGAGGACAAAACTGATAAAAACGACAGTATACCTGAATGTCAAAATAGATGACTATCCTCAAGTTTAACTGGAGAGTTGAGGGGACACACTGTCACCTTCCTGGAGGTTCAGAGTAGCTACCCTTCAAGAAATAGAGATTGTTATTAACCAAGAATAAGCTCAATAGGCTGAGAGACCTTTCTCTTTTATGGAAAATGTTCTGTTCCCTCTCCAACAGCACAGCATTATCTAAGATGGAAAGTGATGAACATGACTATGTCCCAATCAGTCAGTTCAATTTGAAAAAGTGACATGAAGAGGTCAATGTGTTAAAAGCTAGTCACAACTAGGGGCTATATAATCTATCATGTTGTTTCAACTAGGCATAGCACCACTTCCCGAACCAGTAAGCCAAGCTAGGGCTAATAATTACGTTGCCGAATGAATGATAGGGGTCCAGAGTAATGTCTAAGCTGCTCATTACATGGATGCATACTTATACAATTGAAGAAATTACGTATTCTAAAAATCTGTCTCAAGGTCCTCCATTCAGAGTCTGTCTGACTGTTTAATCAGACAGTGATACTGTAAGTCCCTCTGTTTTGTTGTGGACTGCAGTTTCAAGCATCGTTCTTCTGTTTTCTCCCAAAACCTGCTTTCAGTAACAGGCGAGATTTAACCGGGTCAGAGCTCTGTGGACAGCATGTTAGCTGTGAGGTGTTCAGTGATGGGGCGTTTGAGCCCCAGTTCCAAACACTACAATATCAAACACACTCTCAAAGGGGAAAAGGTAGCAATCTTCAGAGCGTATGAAATGCAGTCAGTTCACTTGGCAGAAATTTCTGAAATCTGTTTTCTTTAAAATACTGGCTGTTCTTCAGTTTCTTTCAGATGATCGAATGAATTGCAGAACGGACAATTATTTAGATGCCTGTCAAACAAAATTATGCTTCTTTATTACCTAAAGTGTGCACACATTCTGACTCAAACACAACTCTTGTGCAAATGCCCTGGTCCATTTATCAGAGCTTTAGTGCACTTTAAATGTGATTTGTCTTCTGTCATTGATTGTGATTCTGTATATGGGGCTGAGCGTAATGCCACTTCCAGAACCAGTAAGCTAAGCTAGGACTAATAATTATGTTGCTGAATGAATGATAGAGGACCAGAGCAATGTGATCTAGAGGCATGAGTTTAAATCCCACCACAGCCTCTGACAAACTCAGTTAATTAAAATCTTAAGCAAAATTGATAAAGGTGACCATGTAACTGTATTAAAAGTCCAGGAGGGAGAAAGTGAGGACTGCAGATGCTGGAGATCAGAGTAGAGAGCGTGGTGCTGGAAAAGCACAGCAAGTCAGGCAGCATCTGAGGAGCAGGAGAATCAAACTTTTGAGCATAAGTCCTTCATCAGGAATGAGGCTTGTGGGCTGGGGGCTGAGAGATAAAATGGGAGGAGGGTTGGGCTGGGGAGAAGGTAGCTCAGAATGCAAAAGTAGATAAAGGTGAGGGAGAAGGTGATGGAGAGGAGAGTGGAGTGGATATATGGGAAAGACAATGGACAGGTCAAGAAGACGGTGCTGACTTGGAAACTTGGGACTGGGATAAGGTGGGGGGAGGGGAAATGAGGAAACTGGTGAAATCCACATTAATCCCGTGGAGTTGGAGGGTCCCAAGTCAGAAGATGAGGTGTTCTTCCTCCAGGCGTCAGGTGGTTAAGGTGTGGCAATGGAGAAGGCCAGGACCTACATGTCCTTGGTGGATTGGGAGGGGGAGTTGAACTGCTCAGCCACAGAGCAGTGGGGTTGGTTGGTGCGGGTGTCCTAGAGATGTTCTCTGAAATGATCTGCAAGTTGGCATCTTGTCTCCCTGATGTAGAGGAGACTGCATCGGGCGCATTGGATAGAGTAGATGACATTGGTGGAAGTACAGGTAAATTTCTGTCAGATGTGGAAGGATCTTTTGGGGCTTTGGATGGATGTGAGGGAGTAGGTGTGGGTGCAGGTTTTGCATTCCTTGTGGTGGCAGGGTAAGGAGCCGGGAGTGGGGTTTAGGCCGGTGGAGCGCATGTATCTGACAAGGGAGTTGTGGAGGGAATGGTCTCTCTGAAATGCTGATAGGGGTGGGGAGGGAAATATATCCTTAGTGGTGGGGTCTGTTTTTAGGTGATGAAAATGGCGAGGATGATGCAATGTACATAGAGGTTGGTGGGGTGGAAGGTGAGGACTGGGTGGCGGTTCTGTCCTTGTTGCATTGGGAGGGGTGGGGTCCAAGGGCAGAGATGTGGGAAATGGAGGAGATGCATTGATGGGCATTGTTGACCATGTGGGAGGGGAAATTGCGGTCTTTGAAGACAGAGTTGATTTTTCCTATTTTTCTTGGTAGGATGTAGAATCGGGCGGAGTGGGGTTCTCAGATATTTTCTTGGGTAGGAGGTAGGACTTCCCCATTTCTAACTTCCACCATAATATAGACCTCCTCAACCTGTCCACCCCCCTCACCCATTCCAACCTCCTGTCCTCACAATGCTCAGTTCTCCACTCCCTCCACTCCAATCCCAACCTCACCATCAAACTTGCAAACATGGGGGGGGGGGGGAAGGGGGGTTGTGGTAGTTTGGTGCACCGACCTCCACATCGCTGAAGCCAGGCACCAATTTGCAGACACCTCCTAATGCCCCCTCGACCACGACCTCACCTCCCATCACTAAACCATCATCTGCCAGACCATCCACAACCTCATCACCTCAGGGATCTCCCACCCACAGCCTCCAACCTCATTGTTCATGAACCCTGCACTGTCTGATTCTACCTCCAACTAAAGCTTCACAAACCTGTCTTCCCTGGTCGACTCATTGTCTCAGCCTGCACCTGTCCCATTGAACTTACCTCTGCATACCTTGACACTGTCCTGTACCTCTTTGTCCAGGAATCCCCACCTAAGTTCATGGCACCACCCATGCCCTTCACGTCCTCCAAGACTTTAGTTTCTTCCGCTCCCGATACCTTATCTTCACCATGGACATCCAGTCCCTGTACACACCCATTCACCATGAAGAAGGCCTCCCAGCCCTCTGTTTTCTCCTCTCACACTGTCCCAACCAGTATCCTTCCACTTACATTCACCCGCCTGGCTGAACTGGTTCTCACCCTTAACGATTTCTCCTTCCAATCCTCCCACTTCCTCCAAACCAAAGGGGTAGCCATGGGCACCCCCATGGGCCCCAGCTATGCCTGTCTCTTTATCTGGTATGTGGAACAGACCATCTTCTGCAGCTACACCGGCGCCATTCCCCACCTTTTCCTCTACTACATTGATGACTGTATCAGTACCACATCGTGCTCCCACGAGGAGATTGAACAGTTCATCAACTTCACTGACACCTTTCACCCAAACCTCACATTCACTCGGACCCCTACCTGGACCTCTCCATATCCATCACCGGTGACCAACTAACCATGGACATCTACTACAAGCCCATTGACTCGCACAGCTACCTCGACTACACCTCCTCCCACTCTCCCTCTGTAAAAACACCACCCTTTATTCCCGACTCCTTTGCCTGTGCTGCATCTGAACCCAGGATGACTAATTACACCACAGATGACCTCTTTCATCAAAGACCACAATTTCCCCTCCCACATGGTCAACGATGCCCTCCAGCGTATCTCCTCCATTTCCCATACCTCCACCCTTGAACCCCACTCCTCCAACTGCAACAAGGACACAACCCCTCGGTCCTCACCTTCCACCCCATCAACCTCCGTGTACATTGCATTATCTTCCATCACCTACAAACAGACCCCACCACTAGAGATATATTTCCTTCCACACCCCTATCACCAGTCCCTCCACGAATACCTTGGCAGATCCATGCCCCCACACCAGTCAGCACCCCACCATGCCACTGCAAGAAGTGCAAAATCTCACCTACACCTCCCTTCTCACCTCCATCCAAGGCCCCAAAGGATCCTTGCACATCCGACAGTAATTCACCTGTACTTGCATCAATGTCATCTATTGGATCCAATGCACTCGATGTGGTCTCCTCTACATTGGAGAGACAGAATGTCAATTTGCGGATCATTTCAGAGAACACCTCTGGGACACCCGCACCAACCAACCAACCCCACTGCCCCATGGCTGAACATTTCAACTCCCTCTCCCCCGCCACCAAGGACATGTAGGTCCTGAGTCCTCCTCCATCGCCAAACCCTAACCAGCCGACGCCTGAACGAGGCACGCCTCATCTTCCACCTTAGAACTGCGTAACCACTTGGGATTAATGTGGATTTCATTTCCCATCCCCCCACCTTATCCCAGTCCCAAGCCTTCAACTCAGCACTGCCCTCTTCACCTGTCCATAAGTCTGCTTTCCCATCTATCTACTTCACTGTCCTCTCCAACCTATCACCTTCTCCTCCACCTACACCTACCTATTGCATTCTGAGCTACCTTGCCCCCAGCCCCAACACCCTCCCATTTATCTCTCAGTCCCCCGGCCCACAATCCTCATTCGTGAAAAAGGGCTTATGCCTGAAACTTCGATTCTCCTGCTCCTTGGATGCTGCCTGACCTGCTGTGCTTTTCCAGCACCACACACTGTACTAAAGGTCTACTTTATTCACTAATGTTCTTTAGAATTACAGAATACCTACTCTCGAATTCACACCATCAATGAGCATACACCCAGACCCACCTCCCTACCTTACATTTCACATGGCTAATTCACTGAGCCCACACACTTTTGGACTGTAGGTGGAAACCAGAGCACCCAGAGTACCACTGGGAGAATGTCTGTGTGGAGTTTGCACAATCAGTCGAGGGTGGAATTAGAACCCAGGTCCCTGGCACTGTGAGGTAGCAGTGCTAACCACTGAACCACCATGCCACCCCTTCAGGGAAGGAGCTCTACAATATTAAAGTGTTTCTCGAATTGCTTTGTTTCAAACTGTTGTAGTCATACTTATTTTTTTGCTGGGTTCTTTAGGCCAGTACCATTGCTGGGTATCCCTGACTTAACCATCTTCAGCTGTCCCCTTAGACCTTTCTTCCACCATAAGACCAGAAATGAGGGGTTTACTGACGATTGCACAAAGTTCAGCACCATTTATGGTCCTTAAATACTGGCACAGAAATAAAATAATGTGGATGCTGGAAATCTGAATTACAAACATCAAGGGCTGGGAGCTCTCAGCAGGTCGGGTAGCACCTAAAGAGAAACAGTGGTCGATGATGTTTTATTGGAACAGTTTTATCATCAGATACTGAAGCAGTGTATTGCCACATGCAGCAAGATTTGGACAACATTGAGGATTGGACTGATAAGTAACAATATCTCTGTTGCAAAATTGCAGGGAATAACCTCCAACAATGATCTTCATGAAATTCAATAACTCTTTGATTACTCAATTCACTCTATCAACACAATAAGAGGAAGGTAAGGGAGATAAATCATGCTATATAATATTTATATTATGTTCGATTTATACCATATGTAGATGGTGATGGTGCACTAATACTCTAAACAATGCTTGCAATCCAGATAGATCCCAGTCCTCTGAAAATCATTTCTTTCCACTAAATACAGCAACTATTTCTTATCTCCTTGAAAGCTATGTTTCTCTCTGTCTTGAGTCATTTGATTTCCAGAAAAAAATCATAAAATCTAACCGTGCAGATAGAGGCCTTTAGGCCCATTAAATCTGCATTGACCCTCTGAAGAGCGTCGCACCTTTAATTCCACATTTAAATGGCTAATCCACTTAGCCTACATATCCCTGGATACTACAGGGCAGTTTAACATGGCCAATCCACCTAACCTGCACGTCTTTGGACGCTGGGAGGAAAACGGAGGACCTGGAGGAAGCCTATGCAGACACGGGGAGAATGTGCAAACTCCAAACAGACTGTTACCTAAGGCTGATAAGCGAACCCAGGCGCTGTGAGGCAGCAGTGCTAATCACTGAGCCACTATACCACCAGCCCAAGATAACACCAAATGGCTTACAGTGCACAGCAAACTGTTGGTTTCAGCTTCAAGACATCACATGATACAATTCCTCCCTATCCAGAGAATATCCAAATAATGCAAGTCCAAAATTTTTCACTTTTTTCCAGATAGACTTTAAATAAAAATATGCACTTTCAACAGAGTAATTACACCATCCCCAGGATTTGTTCATCAGACACCTACCAGCAGGTAAAGAAAAATGTGGATTGAAATGTTGATCTGAATTTTTTCAGAGAATAATGATATATGCTACAGCCCTGTATAATAGCTGGCTACCCCTCCCCCTAAAGTTATCTGGGATGCTGCCTGACCTGCTGTGCTTTTCCAGCATCACTTTAATCTTGACTCTGATCCTCAGCATCTGCAGTACTCACTTTCGCCTATACAAGTTGTGGTGTACACAGTGAATTGACAGCTTAAGTTTATAGATTTCAAATAACAATGAGTTACATTTGTAGCAAATAAATACGCAAGACTTATTTTAATAATTCAGTGGTATTAGAGAGTCATTTTAAGTTGTAGGGCTGGATTTCTTTGAAGTTATTTTATAGTTACAGCCCTTTATTCTGTTTCTATGGGATTGCAGTCTGGATGTTTTCATTATCTGAGTTAGAATAGGTCCTCCACCCAAAAAGATGTTAGTCCCAGACCTTCTGCTAATTTTTAAATTGGATGGGGTGAACTTAGGATGGAGTAGTAATTTGTAAATACCATCCTTGAAGCAAGTTTCTTCGTGACAAACATTCCAAAGGTTGCAAGTGTAATAAATCAAGCAATGGTGAATCAATACCCTGTTTTTCAGTACTTTTAACTTACATTTATTTCGACAAAGCCTAAGATTTGCAAGCATCAAAATGATATGTCATCATAATTATGTCTACTTTAAGGTGTAATAAAAAATTGCATTGCTAGATACATGCAGTTTTAAGTTCAAAAGAAAAGAATTTCAGAAATGCAACTGATCATAGAGTCATACAGCATTGAAACAGTCCCTTTGGTCCAACTCGTCCATGCCAGCCAAGATTCCCAACCTGAACTAGTCCTACTTTTCTGCATTTGGCCCTTATCCCTCTAAACCTTTCCTATTCGTGTACCTGTCCAAATGGCTTTTAAATGTTGTAACCTGCATCTACCACTTCCTCTGGCAGCTCATTCCACATATGAACAACACTCTGTGAAAAGGTTGCCCCTCAGATCCCTTTTAAATCTTTTCTCCTCTCACCTGAAAATTATGCCCTCTAGTTTTGAACTTGCCTACCGTAAGGAAAATGACCTTTGCTATTCACCTGATCTGGGTCCCTGATGATTTGATGAACCTCTATAAGGTTGGCCGTCAACTTCCAACGCTCCAGTGAAAGATGTCCCAGCCAATCCAGCCTCTTCTTATAACTCAAACCCTCCAGTTACAGTAACATCTTTGCAAATCTTTTCTGCACCCATTGTAATTTAATAATACCCTTCCTGTAGCAGGGCAACCAGAATTGTATGCAGTACTCAAAAAGGGGCCTCTCCAACACCCTGTATAACTTCATCATGACATCCCAACTCCTATACTCATTGTTCCTCCTGTGGTACTAAAATCATAAAAGCATCCTCTTGCAGCATCCAGTTGACTCTAAACGTATCTCACTTACTATTCCTCCACAAGATTTTCAACCTAGAGCAGTCTCCTGACAACAGCTGCAAGTTGGGCAGCTTTGTGGCTTTCTGGCAGGCTTTTAAAAACATCAGAACCACAAAACTACGCAAATGTTAAAAGTAACAGTGCTACAACTATTAGCCAACTGGATTGAAAGCACAGCATTAAAATAAGTCAGGGTTAGCAGCCTGCGATTTCTAATTTTATTTTTATAAGCCAGATTTTCAGCTCAGAAGCTCTGGCTGCTCCGTCTGGGCATGGATGAGAACTCCAGATCCCAAGCCCAGCTCAGGGCCTGGTGCACTGCAACATCTCCCAGATCCCGCCTTTGACCAGGAACTTAACTGTCACCATTGACCAGGAACTTAACTGGACTAACTGTACAAAGATTGTGACTAATTCAGTAGTGAGTGACTCACAGCCTGACTCCTCAAACACTTCCACTTAGTTACAAGTCAGGAGGGCGAAAGGAATAACTGATGAGTGCAACTCTCAACAACACTCAAGAAAATTGATACCATCCAGGACAAAACAGTCCTCTTGATTGGCACTGCATCCACTACTTTGAAAATTTGTGGTTTCCAATATCCCAATACCAATGATCATGTCGTCTGTTCAGAGGGATTCTGCTGTGGGTCTTTATATCTTCCGAATAGGCCGGTTATTGACTCTCAGATTTTTGAGTACATGGTGTGGGATATTGCAGAAGATAGTGGAATGTAGAGTACAAGATTCTATACTGCTGTCCTCTCATTATTAAAGAGCTGTGGTGCAGTTTGAAGGACAAGTTGTGCCCATTCTGAATGGTGGCAAACTCCTCCCAGTCAATAATGACACACTGTCACTGAGAGTTTCAATGAGAGCTTCACAATGTATCAGTACCATTTTCTTTGACGTTCTCTGGAACATAAGGCAATTGAGAAAATAAGACCTGGTGAGGAGACAGTTCTCAGCAATGCAACCCAGTGTCCAGTCCGTCGTTGAGGTTGATTCTGCAGGGCATTTGCCTGAATGCTCAGGATCAAGAGGGATATTTGTGGGCAGAGTCACAGAGGCTGCCCTTTTATTAGAGAGATGGTAGTGAGACCTCAGATTAAGAAGGCAGGGCCTTCACAATGACCTCAGCTAGTATAGGAATTGAGCCTGCCTTATTGGTGGCATTCTACATTGCAAAACAGCCATCCAAGCTAACCAACCTCCAGTCATAGCACGTGTCTGACTCCCCTTCCCATTGAATATGAAGAATACAGCAGAGATGTTGCTGGTGGAATTTCTCTTACATTGTTAGTATACAGTCCTGGTGCTACTGCAGTACAGGAGTGGTAATCAGGCCCTGGAATGGGGGATACATCAGGGCCCAACAACAGGGATTGCAGCAGTTCAAGTAAATAGATTACCACCAACTCCAGCTCTAGACATAGACAACAAATCTGGGCCTTGCCAGTGAGAGCATTTTTAAACATCTCACTGACATAATTTCATTTTCTGAGTTGGCATTGCTTATTATATAGTACATGTGCAATTCTAGGACATCAGCCATGATTAATGATTGAAGGACAATCTAATTTCAATTACATCTGTCAAGCTAATGATAGTGATGATTAATTAACGGCAGCATGGTGGCTCAGTGGTTAGCACTGCTGCCTCACAGTGCCAGGGATCCGGGTTCAATTTCACCCTCAATGACTATCTGTGTGGAGTTTTCACATTCTCCCTGTGTCTGCTCTGGTTTTGTCCCACAGTCCAAGGATATGCAGGTTAGGTGGATAGCCATGCTATATTGCCCATTGTGTCCAAGGATGTTTAGACTAGGTGGGTGAGCCATGGGAAATGCAGGATTACAGGGGCGAGTGAGTCTGGGTGAGATGTTCTTCAGAGGGTTGGTGTGGACATGATGGGCTGAATGGCCTGTTTCGACACTGTAGGGATTCTATAATTAGATTAGTTCTGCACTGAGGATTCTGAAACAGTTCAGCCTTTTTGTTCGTAGGATGTGGCTAGGTCAGCATTAATTATTCATTGTTAATTACCCAGAGGGCAGTTAAGAGTCAAACATATTGCTGTGGTCTGGAGTCACATAAAGACCAGATCAGGTAAAGACAGTAGATCTCCTACCGTAAAGAGTTCTGGTGCAGGCGGACATTAGTGACCCATATGTTCCAACAAATAAGAGTTGCATGGTAGCTACTAGGCTAGTGCTTTATTCCAGACATTTAAAAAAAAAATCATATTTCACTATCTGCCATTGAAGGAATCAAATACATGTCTCCAGAACACTTGGGGTTCTGGAGTGCTAATCCTATAACATTCCCATCATGCCACTGTCTCTTCCAATCCATCTTCCCTTGCCAGGCGAATGATATCATTGTGGTTGGAAATTTGTTATGGAACTTTTTCCAGTGGGAAAACTGGAAACTGTCACCAGCATCTCATTCACATGTCTTAGTGAATCATCTTCAGTGGCTTAGTAACAGTTATTAGTTGATTGTTCAGAGAATCACCTTTCAGTGTCATATTCTCAGAGTGGTTTTGTATTTGAGATTGGCATGTCCCACGGTCTTGTCATCTTTGGTGATCCCTGGCAATCAGGAATGACTTGTTTGGACTCTGGTTCATAGCTTCTGAGATGGCTGATAAGTTGACTGCACAGTGTCCAGACTCTGGAACATAGAACATAGAACATAGAACATAGAACAATACAGCACAGAACAGGCCCTTCGGCCCACGATGTTGTGCCGAACATCTATCCTAGATTAAGCACCCATCCATGTACCTATCCAATTGCCGCTTAAAGGTCGTCAATGATTCTGACTCTACCACTGCCACGGGCAGCGCATTCCATGCCCCCACCACTCTCTGGGTAAAGAACCCACCCCTGACATCTCCCCTATACCTTCCACCCTTCACCTTAAATTTATGTCCCCTTGTAATACTCTGTTGTACCCGGGGAAAAAGTTTCTGACTGTCTACTCTATCTATTCCTCTGATCATCTTATAAACCTCTATCAAGTCACCCCTCATCCTTCGCCGTTCCAACGAGAAAAGGCCGAGAACTCTCAACCTGTCCTCGTACGACCTATTCTCCATTCCAGGCAACATCCTGGTAAATCTTCTCTGCACCCTCTCCAAAGCTTCCACATCTTTCCTAAAGTGAGGCGACCAGAACTGCACACAGTACTCCAAATGTGGCCTAACCAAAGTCCTGTACAGCTGCAACATCACTTCACGACTCTTGAATTCAATCCCTCTGCTAATGAACGCTAATACACCATAGGCCTTCTTACAAGCTCAATCCACCTGAGTGGCAACTTTCAAAGATCTATGTACATAGACCCCAAGATCCCTCTGTTCCTCCACCTGACTAATAACTCTACCGTTAACCCTGTATTCCACATTCTTATTTGTTCTTCCAAAATGGACAACCTCACACTTGGCAGGGTTGAACTCCATCTGCCACTCCTCAGCCCAGCTCTGCATCACATCTAAGTCCTTTTGCAGCCGACAACAGCCCTCCTCACTGTCCACAACTCCACCAATCTTCGTATCATCTGCAAATTTACTGACCCACCCTTTGACTCCCTCATCCAAGTCATTAATAAAAATTACAAACAGCAGAGGACCCAGAACTGAACCCTGCGGAACTCCACTTGTAACTGGGCTCCAGGCTGAATATTTACCATCTACCACCACTCTCTGACTTCAACCGGTTAGCCAGTTTTCAATCCAATTGGCCAAGTTTCCCTCTATCCCATGCCTCCTGACTTTCCGCATAAGCCTACCATGGGGAACCTTATCAAATGCCTTACTAAAATCCATGTACACTACATCCACTGCTCTACCCTCATCCACATGCTTGGTCACCTCCTCAAAGAATTCAATAAGACTTGTAAGGCAAGACCTACCCTTCACAAATCCGTGCTGGCTGTCCCTAATCAAGCAGTGTCTTTCCAGATACTCATAAATCCTATCCCTCAGTACCCTTTCCATTACTTTGCCTACCCCAGAAGTAAGACTAACTGGCCTGTAATTCCCGGGGTTATCCCTATTCCCTTTTTTGAACAGGGGCACAACATTCGCTACTCTCCAGTCCCCTGGTACCACCCCCGTTGACAGTGAAGACGAAAAGATCATTGCCAACGGTACTGCAATTTCCTCTCTTGCTTCCCACATAATCCTAGGATATATTCCGTCAGGCCCGGGGGACTTGTCTATCCTCAAGTTGTTCAAAATGTCCAACACATCTTCCTTCCTAACAAGTATCTCTTCCAGCTTACCAGTCCGTTTCACACTCTCCTCTTCAACAATACGGTCCTTCTCGTTCGTAAATACTGAAGAAAAGTATTCATTCAAGACCTCTCCTATCTCTACCGACTCAATACACAATCTCCCACTACTGTCCTTGATCGGACCTACCCTCGTTCTCGTCATTCTCATGTTTCTCACATACGCATAAAATGCCTTGGGGTTATCCTTGATCCTATCCGCCAAGGATTTTTCATGCCCTCTCTTAGCTCTCCTAATCCCTTTCTTCAGGTCCCTTCTGGCTATCCTGTATCCCTCCACTGCTCTGTCTGAACCCTGTTTCCTCAACCTTATGTAAGCCTCCTTCTTCCTCTTTACTAGACATTCAACCTCCCTCGTCAACCAAGGCTCCCTCACATGACCATTTCTTTCCTGCCTGATAGGTACATACATATCAAGGACGCGTCGTATCTGCTCCTTGAAAAAGTTCCACATTTCCACCACATCCTTCCCTGACAGCCTATGCTTCCAACTTATGCTCCTCAAATCCTGTCTTACAGCATCGTAATTTCCCTTCCCCCAGTTGTAAAATCTACCCTGTTGTGCGCACCTATCTCTCTCCATAACCAAGGTGAAAGTCGCAGAATTGTGGTCACCATCACCAAAATGTTCACCCACTAACAAGCCCATCACTTGTCCCGGCTCATTACCGAGTACCAAATCCAATATGGCCTCCCCTGTGGTTGGACAATCTACATACTGAGTTAGAAAAGCTTCCTGGACACACTGCACAAACAACCGCCGCATCCAATCTACTTGATCTAAAGAGCTTCCAATCAATATTTGGGAAGTTGAAGTCGCCCATGACTACGACCCTGTGGCTTCTGCACCTTTCCAAAATCTGTTTCCCAATCTGTTTCTCCACATCTCTGCTGCTATTGAGGGGCCTATAGTAAACACCCAACAAGGTGACTGCACCTTTCCTATTTCTGACTTCAGCCCATACTACCTCCAAAGGCAGATCCCCCTCAAACTTCCTTTCTGCAGCCGTTATACCATTTCTAATTAGCAATGCCACCCCCCCTCCTTTTTTACCACCCTCCCAAATCTTACTGAAATATCTGTAACCAGGAACCTCCAACAACCATTCCTGTCCCTCATCTATCCACGTTTCCGTGATGGCCACAACATCATAGTCCCAGGTACCGATCCACGCCTTAAGTTCATCCACCTTATTTCTGATACTTCTTGCGTTGAAGTATACGCACTTGAGCCCATCTCTGTGTCCGCAAGTATTCCCTGTCAGTGCTACCTTCTCCACAGCCTCCCTACATTCTTGGACATCCTGACATGTAAGACAGGTGTTGTTTGAATGTGGATGGGTTGCTTGGAGTTTGTGCACGGTCTTTGACTCTGAACATTCCTAATAAAGTCTCTCGAAGTCTGGGGTGCCTTCCAGAATGGATCTTCTCCATCCTGGTCTGTTGCAAATCAGGGTCTCTGGTGAGTTGGTGGAGATGCTTGACCTCTTCACTGATGCTTTGAGGACATCCATATAGGGTTTTTGCTGCTCTCTTGGGTGTCTCCTGCAACAACCAGATTGAGTATATGTGTGGCGATCATGAATATGTTTCAATCAGCTTCCTAAGGATGTTGTTATGAAGCCCATTGCTAGTGAAGCCCAAAATTGTGAATGTCTCAACCAGTGCCAGACCCAGCACTAAAACCTGGCAGGATTGGTCAACCTCTAAGCTCAGATGCTATACTGAAGGACAAATGGCATTGGTTTGTTGGGTTAGGGAATTTCTTTGCTGTCTGCTTTGCCTGGAGAGCTTGTCAGCTTTGCTCCTGTGCCTCCTGTGAGCTGTGTTTTGGATCTCGCAAGATCATGAGGCACTGTGGGTGTACTGCACCAGGGGAACTATAGTCATTCACACAACAGCTCACTACCCACCTTCTCAAGGGCAATTAGGGCAATAAGTGCTGGCCCAGTCAATGGAGCCCAAATCCCAATTTAAAAAAGTGAAAAATTCTCGGTACCTGGATGAAGGGGCACCTTGAGCAGGGGTTGGGTCTGACATCACAGTTGGGAAAAAGGCAAAATGCTGTGGGTAGCAAACACAGAGATTGCTGGGGAAATGCAACAGAACTGGTAGCATCTGTGGAGAGAAAAACAGAGGTAATGTTTTGAGTCCAGTGTAATTCTTATTCAGAAGTTATATAATTGATGAGCTGAAGAGTGGAGGATTGCTGGAGAAAAGACAAGATGGGCTGTGTTGGATTGCATACCATCAACCTCACTCACAAAACCTCTCTGCCAAAAGATTGGACAACCAAGCACATAGTTTAATTGATCATTTGATTTTTGAATTCTTTATATTACAATGGTGCTTATCCTTAAAAAAAATGATTCAGTGTCTGTGAAACTTGTAAGGACACTTGAAGATATTTACATAGCACTATAAAAGCAAACAAATTTTATTATTCACAATTGTCTGCATGTCTTGGTTACATCCCTGAAAATTATCTACTTTATAAATGTGTTGACCAGTTGGTGTAGCGGTTGATAATTCAGTCCCCAGTTGGATTGTTGGGAACAAAGCTTCCCAGAACTTTGACAGTGGTCCCTCAAAAAACTCCACATTCAGGCCTGGCTCCAAATTCTAACAACAAATCAAAGAAACAACAACCACAAGACTCATTCCAGATTGTTCAATTTCTAATGAGATGGCCTCTATTTCATTGTATCCTGTCATGGATACAGTCATAGATTTCTGTGGGCCAATGTATTTTACCCAGAATATAAAAATCATTACAAATATATTCTTTTCTGACCACAGCACATCCTTGCGAGTTTAGTAACACAGATATTGGGAACTGGAAATAAACTGTTGTTTCTTTTCTCTTCAGCTCCAGCATGTTCAAAGTAGAAACCTATGAATTGGCCCTTGAAGCAATTCAATTGGATCCCGTAACCCAACTGCATTGACCTGCCTTCCCTTCCATATCCTTTTACACTCTTCACAAACTAACATACGTCCAACCATGTTGGAAAATCCAACTAACAATCTGTTGGGGAGTGGGATCTAGGTATCCTACTCTTTGTGTGACCAAGTGTTGCCTGATTTCATTTCTAATTATAGGATTATTTCAGTTTGTCCTGCACTCACTCACCTGGAAAGACAAGGTAGTAGCATCAAGGGAACAAATGGCTACTTCAAGCCACATTCTGACATGGAACTATACCTTACCTTCACTTGTTATTAAGTTAAAATCCTGGAATCTAAAATCCTGGAATTTGGTGGACAGTTCAAGAAGGCCACTCACCATCCTTAAAGGTAGTTAGGAAATAGTTTTTACGACCTATCAAATCCCTCAGGAACTCTAAATGCATTGGTCAGAATGTTATAAGGCCCTGAGAGTGTGGGCTATGTCGAGAAATCTGTGAGAATAACATAAGGGTTCATCAAGGCCTTTCACAATATTGGGAGCAACAAACCACATTTTCCAACAGAATTCCAGGTATCAAGGTTGGATTCTCGCTAGTGAACAGCAAGCAGCCTCTTCATAGGAATTATTGGTCAATATCACCCTGAATAACATGGAATCTCCACCTCATTAATAGGCAAGCTCTTGATCTCCCACCCACCGGATAGAAACTAGATGCCGAGAATTCCCAACATGGAAGTTTGAGTAGGCCTGGCAACTCAGCTTTTTGATTCATTCTCTGGACCTCCACCCTGAACACCTAGCACCAACATCTCAGGACACTCTCCTTGGGCAATGGCCACATCCACCCTACATGTACAGATGTGCGCAGCCAGTTTCTCTGCACCATCACTGAGCGTAGTTCTGCACTGTCCAATGAGCACACCAGCTCTTTTCATTGCAGTGCTGCTGTCAGGAAACTGTGTGCTCTTGGACACACAGACAGACAGCTCATAGGCTGGACTGGGCTGGGTTATACAGCTGCTCACTTGCTGTCCTAGTGCTCCCTCACCTTGTGCCTACTTAGCTGCTCACAGCATCTCTGCCGAGCCCAGCCCTGCCCTCTTAGTGCAGACGGAGAGCCAGGAAGTTTGTAATGGTTGTATCAAGGTTTGTGAGAAGATTTGTAGCTCGGGTGCTCGTTGTTGTGATTCTGTTCGCCGAGCTGGGAATTTGTGTTGCAGATGTTTCGTCCCCTGTCTAGGTGACACCCTCAGTGCTTGGGAGCCTCCTGTGAAGCGCTTCTGTGATCTTTCCTCCAGCATCCACAGATTCAATCAACAAGCACATCGATCTGGACCCAATATACCGACCACTGCAATGGACAGCTAGAACTGACAACCGGAAGCGGCAGATTCAAACTACTATAAATGCCGGAGGAAAGATCACAGAAGCGCTTCACAGGAGGCTCCCAAGCACTGAGGATGTCACCTAGAAAGGGGATGAAATGTCCGCAACACAAATTCCCAGCTCGGCGAACAGAACCACAACAATGGTTGTTATCAGTTAGTAGAGAAGGGGCTGGATGTGTTGCTGTATGGCAGTGTGCTACATCAGAGTTATGACAGCAGAGACACTGCACTTGCTTGAACCAAACGGCCATTTATCAAAGTTGGGGAGTGGCGTAGTAGTGTTCAGTCAGGTCAAGGGAGACACCATTCAGGCGGCTGACCCCTGTAAAGTCAACCTCCAATAGCGATCCAAAGACTTGGACATGGTCAGTTGGCCACCTGGAGTGGTTAGGGTCAGCTCCCTCTTTTCATGGAGATGGGGGTGGGGAGTGGTGAGGAAACAAATGCCAGGCACCCACCACTCACCTTGACTTTTCCTGCCCTAATATCGCTGTTTGTTTCTAGACTGAGAGGAAGAGAGGGACTTACTGAGATGAAAGGGAGTGGCACAGCTGTTGGTGGGAAAGCTAGAGAGTGTTGCTGACCAAAGAAACCTTGGAATGCAAGTTCATAGCTCCTTGAAAATACAGTCCCAGGTAGATAGTATAGTGGACAAGGCATTCTAGAGGACATAGTTTTAGGATCAGAGGGGAAAGATATAAAAGGGACCTAAGGGGCAACCGTTTCACACAGAGGGTTGTGCATGTATGGAACAAGCTGCCAGAAGAAGTTGTAGAGGCTGGTACTATTACAGCATTTAAAAGGCATCTGGATAGGGATGTGAATAGGAGGGTTTAGAGGGATATGGGCCAAGTGCTAGCAAATGGAACTAGATTAGTTTGGGATATCTGGTCAGCATGGACGAGTTGGTGAAGGGTTTTTGCCCGAAACATCAATTTTCCTGCTCTTCAGATGCTACCTGGCCTGCTGTGCCTTTTTCAGAACCACTCTGATTTAAACTCCAGCATCTACAGTCCTCACTTTTGTCGAGTTGGATCTAAGGGTCTGTTTCCGTACTGTACATCTCTATGACTCTATGTCCTGAGTGAGTGATTAGAGTATGCTGAGGTCACATGGAATGAGTAGTGAGGGGTGGGGTTTAGGAGAGTGAGGGAAGGTATTGTAGGCAACAGTCAAAGTGATGGAACGTGAGGCTTAGTGGGAGGTGGGTGCAGTCACTGAGATAGAGTAAAAATGAGGTATTGGAGAGAAGGGTGTGACACTTACACTGGTGAAGCAGAGAAAGTCGCTGACCTTCTTCCCCTGCTGGATGTTCCTCCAGATGCCTGACCTGGGTAGCAGCCTCAAACCAGGCTGGCAGGGTTGGTGTCATGATCTGTATTGCCATCTGTGGCAGGGGGGAACATCCTCCTCTGGCCAACCCCATTCTCTAGAAGATACAGATCTGTATCTACAAAGTGGGGGGGTGGGCAATTTGCCACATCTAGGACAAATATCACAAACTGTGCAGAGCACCTCTGGGCTGGCAGTGCTTTACCCTAGGTATATAATGAGCTTGTAGAAACCTCCCTGACACTAGAAATAACAGGATATCCTGGCTGCGGCAATTAACTCTGGTTATGGCAAGTTGGAAAGTTGGGCTAACTCTGATGAAAAGGGGACTCAAAGGGGTGGGATAGGTAGTCAATGAGGCACATTGGGGTGTGGTACAGAGTTAATGAGGCACAGTGTGGGACTTGGTAGTTAATGAGGCACAGTGGAGGGGCAGGTAGTTAATGAGACACAGAGTAGGATGAGTAGTTAATGAGGCAGAGTGGTGGGGTAGGTAGTTAATGAGACACAGAGTGGGTAAGGTAGTTAATGAAGCACAGTGGAGGGATAGGTAGCTAATGAGGCATAGTATGGGGAGGTAATTAATGAGGCACATCGGGGTGTAGTACAGAGTTAATGAGGAACACTGGAGGAGTTGGTAGTTGATGAGGCACAGTGGAGGCAGGAGGTAGTTAATGAAGCACATTGGGATGGGGTAGGTAGTTAATGAGACACAGTGGGGGTGGGTGGGTAGTTAATGAGGCACAGTGGGAGGGTAATTAGTTATTGAGACACAGTGTGGGGTGAGGTAGTTAATGAGACACAGTGTGGGGTGAGGTAGTTAATGAGGCACAGTGTGGGGTGAGGTAGTTAATGAGGCACATTGTGGGAATAGGTAGTTAATGAGGCACATTGGGGTAGAGTAGATAGTCAATGAGGTGTGTTTTGGACAACTTTAGAAGCTCACCAGGCCTTGTGGATAGAATCTCTCCATAAAACTCAACAAAAGTGACATGTAGCCATAATATGATCAGATTCAGCCCCTTGATTAGATCACCCCATGGTCCTGTGATCTTGAGGGATTTCAAGATGCAACCTTCCCCAATTATTTAAATCTTTTAGCATCAGTACATAGAAATATAGGAAATAGGAGCCAAACTAGATCATTCAGACCTTTGATTCTGCTCTGCCGTTCAATATGATCCTGATAGTGCCATTTGATATTTCCCTAGAAGTGCTCAAAATGCAATACAGAGGAACCTTGATTATCTGAACGGGATGGGTGGGCAGTATTTCGTTTGGATAATTGATTATTCGGTTAATTGATTCAATGTTTCTCCTCTGGGGCACGGAGTTTTCTGAAGTTTCCTTTTTTCTCTCTCTGCCTGCCTTGCTCCCTCTCTGTCCCAAGGTTTGTTTCTGAGCAGACACACACTTGTGTGTAAGGGACCTGCGGCATTGCTAAAGCCTCCCGTCACCCCCCTGCCCCAACCCCCATCAGTTCAATGGGATTGACACAGCGAGTACTTGGCTACGTTCGCTCCCCGTTCAGGAGACTAGGCAGCAGCAAACCGCACACGAGCCCCCAGCCCCAGTCTGACCCTCCATCCCGCCTCCGTCCACACCCCAACCCTGTCTATGCCCCCCCACCGGGGCAGCCAGATTGGATACCAATAGTAAGACTGCTGCTGCCTTTGAGGGGTGAGTCTCAAAATAGCACACACACACACACACACACACACACACACACACAGCGTTTTACTGCAACATTTGACAAGTTCCCACTCTGCCCTGTACAGGACAATATTGGAGAGATTATCTGGGGAAGGGGGGTTTAGGGTACACCCCTGTGTAGAACACCAGGGCAAGTGTGAAGAGAGAGAGAAGGTGGGCAGTCAGTCATTTGGAGACGGTGCTTGGGCTTCCAGCGATGTCCAGGACTGTTCTCGACAGCATTTCAGTAAGGAGAAAGTGAGGACTGCAGATGCTGGAGATCAGAGCTGAAAATGTGTTGCTGGAAAAGCGCAGCAGGTCAGGCAGCATCCAAGGAGCAGGAGAATCCCTTGTAGAGGGAGGAAGAGAGCTTCATCAAGGAAGGCATCGAAGAGAGCTTCTTCAACGAAGCCATTCCTGAAGAAGGGTTCATGCCCAAAACGTCGATTCTCCTGTTCCTTGAATGCTGCCTGACCTGCTGCGCTTTTCCAGCAACGCATTTTCAGCATTTCAGTGAGCCAAGTTCATTTTTAATCACTGTAAATAAAAGATGTGATCAGTGTTGAAACATCTCCTTGATGCAATGTTTCTATCTGGACTTGGAAATCATCTTCGGATAATCTGAAATTTGAATAATTGATATTCGGATAGTCGAGGTTCCTCTGTATGTCCATTGATAGAATCGGAACAAGGTGCTATTCTAGCTGAAGGAATTTCTATTGCAGCATCCTTGAGGTAACAGACAGCAATCCCTTTCACTTATTTCTTGTACCTCTCCACTAGTGTTAGTGATTTCGTCCACACCCCAACCCTGTCCATGCCCCCCCACCGGACCCTAAATTTCTCTGCTCTTCCACAGTTTCTGGTTTCTCCCCATTTTGAGCCTACTCTGATCTTTCATTCATGGATCCAAGATGGATTATCCCATAACGGCCCACAGTGAGCACTCTCATAACCCAACAATGTCCCCTTCCAATGTTTTGCACTCAACTGCCTGCCACCTAAATTATCAGCAAAACTTGGGAAATGGCTCCCTGATTATTCCTTCTCTCTCTGAGAGTACGGATATTGAGAATCATTCTCAAGGCTTTGTTTGGCATTGTCTGCAGGGCTGAACATCACTTTTATTATCACTTTGAGTCAATCTGGATTCAGCACTTGTGGCTTGGCACTGACCGGTGCTCGAAATGATTTCTTTTCCTTGCATCCTGCTCCTTTGATGAGTAGCTTGGCTGCTGTAAATTGTAAGAAAATTTAACTGGTCTCCCAGGGAATTCTGAAATCAGGAAGTTAATAGATGAGGAAAAGTTTTGGGTGGGATTGGATTCTATGAAGGAAGCATTTCTTCTTTATCTTTTGGGATTTATTTCAACTCACTAACCAACCAGCAGAGGTGAATTGATGCTGACTGCCCACACAATCAACTATCACATTGTGCAACTGTGTTTTCATCAGAGCCAAAACCGCATTGCACTGTTCAATCACATCCACAATCCACTTGACGTCGTACAACAGTGATCTCAACCGCTAACAACGTTATCGTGGGAACAGTAACTGAAAAAAAAACGTGCATAGCACCCTTCGCCACCTAAGGGTGACTCAAACCTATTGTTGCCAAATAAGTACTTTTGAAGTGTCACTTTTCTTGCATTGTAGCAGATAGGGACAGAAGGATGCATTCCATTAATGTTACTGAACTAACAATCCATGTTAATGCTCTGGTGATGCAGATTCACATTTCACTGCAGCAGTGAGTAGAATTTAGATTCAATGAATTAAATCTGGACTTGGAAGTGCATCTCAGTAAGAGTAATGGATTGTTATAAAAGCCCATCTGTTTCACTCGTATTCTTTCGAGAAGGAAATCTGCCATCGAGGGTGGATCTGATCTAGATGTAAGTCCAGACTCACCAGCAGTTAGATCGATTCTAAATTGACCTCTGGAATGGCTGAGCAAACCACTCAGTTCAAGGACAATTAGAGATGGTCAGCAACCAACAATGCTTACGTCCCATGAATTCAGAAAAGGTGGGGGCAAATTTGAGCGCAGAAATCTCCCATGAACAGCCATGTGATAATGTCCGGATTATCTTTATTCATGATGTTAATTGAGGAATAAATACTTGGAGAGGGCACTCACAATAATGAGCCTGCTCTTCTTCAACGCAGAGCCATGAAATCTTGTACATCTGCCACTGCAAGCAGATGGGTCTTTATTTTAACATCTCACCTAAAAAAGCACTCCCACCTCTGACAATTTGTCACTCTCTCAATTCTACGCCAGGGCATTAGCCTTGATTTTTGAGCTCCCATTCTGGAGTGGTACTTGATCGCACAATCTTCTACCCCAAAACTAAGCATATTTCCAACTGGCTCGCAAGGTTGCATGGTCATCGTTACTCAGTCTCTTCATCATCACTCAACATCATCACATTCAGTGTTGCAGGCTCAATACTTATTAAATTTCCTGGCACCCTCATATCACTAAACCACTATTTGCATTTAAACGGCATCCATAAAGTAGTAAAATGTCCAAAGATCTAGCATTGCTTTCCCCAACATGGACAGCAATAGAAATCCGTACTTACACTTTAGTGTAATTTTTCTGTAACATTATAGATACTGCCCTGCATGGTATGAATCTGTATATTCATGCCTGCAAAATGTACACGGTTAAACTTTACAAACATGTAATAATGTGTGGAATGCAATTAAAATGTCCTTTCAATTAATAATGCAAATAGATTATTAATTCAAACGACATGTTAAAACGTAAAAAGGGCAATACATGTAAATTTAACAGAAGCTGGAATTTCAAGCACCAGTAGCCTTCTGGCTTACACAGCTGTGGTTGCTTTATTAAAAATATTTTTCTTAACTTGCCAATTTGCAATGGTTTCAAGTTCTCTTTTGAGAGATATAACATACTTTTTAAAAAATTGATAATTAAAACACTTTGTTATGTCTGATGACTTGGTCTGACAACATAAGTTTCCACTTTTAAAAAGTGAAAGAATGGATTCATGTCATCTCAAGTATCCCCGATGGAGCAATGTAGGGTCTCCGTCTTAAACCTGTTCTTTGCGTTCCTGTACCTTTTAGTGAACTGGATGAGGGTTTATTTTTAAAAAGCATATCAACCACATCATTCTAACCTCAACTGCAGAGCTCATCACAAAAAAAAGCATTGTCAAAGCATTACTTCACAAAATTGGATCGCTCAATGTCCTCACAGATTTAGCACTGTGATAGGATTGACAAATTGCACCATCAATCTATGTCTCCCTGCATCTTTGGGAATCCCGTAAAACTGGGGTACTTCTGGTAACTCATGTTATATCTTCATTTGGAAGTGTATGAAAAGGCTAGCTCTGGCATTCAACAAATCAGTTGTTTAATTGATTCTTCGATTGGCTTATGTTGGAGCTGTCAAGAACCACTTCCACAGACTTTGAGTCTTTGTTCTGATATTTCGCACAATTTGTATATGCCTTCCCTAGTGAAGAACCACACCCGAAGGCTGATAAACTGAATTAGTTGAGCTATGATCCATGTATCATTAGACACAATACCAAGAAGGGGCTATCAAAGACCTCCTGTACTTCACAGAATCACTGAATTGCTATGGTGTGGAAGGACATCATTTGTCCCATTGCCTCCATCTGTATTCAATTTATCTTCTGGTAATACACCTCTTCATCTTCCTCCTATAGTGGAAAGGAATGCCAAACCATCACATTTCTCTTCAAGATGTCTGCTGGGGATTAAAGGTCATTTTTACAATGACATAGTGAGGAAGCTGCAGTATTAAAAACATTGGTGGCTAAAACTTTAAATTGGCACATTAAAGTCAAAAAGGAAGATATTCAAAGCTGAAATGGATAGATTTGTAATCAGTAAGAGAATCAAGAGTTATGGAGAAAAGTGGAATTGAGGATTATGTAATCAGCCATGATCTCATTGAATAGTAGAGCAGACTCAATGGGCTGAATAGCCGATTGCTGCTCCTACATCTTATGGTTTCATATAATACCAACATCAGAAATTGCAATGTTGTAATTGTTTTGAGCCATTACATTCAATACATTATGGGTACCATATTATTGGATATTGTGCAAACAGGGGAAGGATTAATGGGAGATGAGCGGGGTACCAATGGACCAGTCCAGGAGGAAGTTTATAAACCATGCAGAACCATAACTGAAGCCCATTAACCACATTGTCATTGTGTATCACCATAAAGCAGCACTTTGAGATGTAGAGTGTGCAACACTGCAATGCTCAGATCTATAGCTCCAGTACATTGCTGTAGTTTGTATGGCATATGCTCAAATATGCAGTTAGCCCAGCCAAATCAGTTGGACATGCTAGATCCTACGTATGATTTGCTAAAATTTAAATGTTGCTAAAAAAGAAAAAAGATGTGAAAAGGGGGGTGGGGGGTGAAGCCTTTACTTAGTGGAGGCCCTTAGGCATTGTCAGGAGAACTGAGAGGTGGAATGTCCTTACGTTTTGATTCAGTTTTACACTTTAATTAAACCTGACTGTTTCCTCCTGCACAGGAAACAGAAATTGGCTTTGCAGATCCAGAATGGTTTTAAAGTCCCGTTTTCGGTTCATTTTGGCAGCCCATCTCTGACTTTTGTACATTTTGTGCATCTGTTTGTAAAGCAGGAAGTTGCTTAATGTTTGAAGAAAAAAGGGAGTTGGAGGAGGGAGGAGGAATTACTTTTAGAGCTTTTATCTTTACAATGACTCATTCCTCTGTTGAGCTTGTTGCTAACACTCCACTGTGGATGGTCAAAGCTGCACAAGATACAGTTACTGATATTGTAGACCTCCCAGGTACTGGATTTGCATAGTGGAGTTGAGGATTGTGTGATCAGCCATGATCTCATTGAATAGTAAAGCAGACTCAATGGGCTGAATGGCCAATTGCTGCTCTTATATCTTATGGTTTCATATTATACCAATATCAGAAATTACAATATTGTCATTATTTTGGGCCATTACGTTGAATACATTATGGGTACAATATTGGTGGATCTTGTGCAAACAGGGAAGAATTAATGGGACACGTGTGCTCAGTTTTCCTGGTTGGCTGTGGTAAGTGGAGCGTTTGCATAATTTCCTCCGTCTGGGTGCCAACTTCCTACCCTGAATCAGATTTGCCCTCCCACCACTCGGCTTCTAGGAATAAACAATACTGGCATTACGAGTGGCATAGATAGCAACGTAACATTTTACAGTGGGATATTGATAGATCAAGTGAATGGGCCAAACTGTGGTCAGTGGATGTATATGATGATAAATACAAGTTCATAATGTTTGGACCTGAAAAGGATAAAACAGGCACCTTTTCAAATGGTGAATGAATTGAGTTAGTGAAGGAACCTGGAGACTTGGAGAGGCCAGATTCCCAGAACATTAGAAGGTCATGAATGTTAATTATATCAATTGAGGTTAGGAACCATACAGGTAGAGATCATTGATTGGATGATCGGACATATAAAAATACGCTTAGGGATCACATGGCACTGTGGAAGGTGTATATCCCTGGGCTAGAAGCTCCAAATTCAAATCCGACCTGCTTTAGAAGTGTGTCATAACATTTCACTAACAATATCAATGGTTAAAAAAAACAAAAAAAAAGTGCTGGAAATGTTCTGTCAAACATAATTAGTCTTCAGGCTATGATCTTGGGTTCTTGTGACACAGTGGTAGTGTTCTTATCTCTTGCACTTGAAGATCCCGGTTTGGGTGCTATCTGCCCGAAGGTGAATTGTAACATATCAGACTAGGGTGATAAAAATAGTTCTGAAGAGACACTGACTGACATGCACGTAGATTCAAGTCAGGAGATTTCGACCTGTAATGGTTCACTCTGTAAATAATTGTCCTCAAAAAAGATTGATGTGTTTCTTCTTCCACCAACTATAAACCATGAGCAACTTAAGAAGACAGTTAAAAAAGTTCATGTAATGCTGGCCTTGATATACAGAGGGTAAAAATTGTGCCATATCTATGTAACAGCCTGGACTACTGTGAGGTGCCGTTCCTTAAGAAAGTTGATTGGTCTTGGAGGAAGTATGGTGTATATTTATCAGGATTATACCTGGACTGCAAAGGGTTAAATTACATTGAGAGAGTACATAATCTAGGTTTGTATTCCCTGGAATGCAGCAAGTCCAGGGAATCATTTGATACAGGGTTTCAAGTTAATTAGAGGATGATTATTTCACTTGGCCAATCAAAGGCAGATCAAATTTAGCTCAGTTGTTTAGTTGTGCCCACTGTACGCACAGGCTGTTGCCAAGGGCTTAGGGGTTGCCGAATAAAGCAAGCATCTTTCCCAAGTTGGCACATCCTGTGTATAGCAGAGGCGGCACACAAGTACAGCAGATCCAAGATCCAATCTTTTTCTGACCTGTCATCCATTAGATCTATCTCTAAATCTCTGGAAAGGGACTGTAATTATTTGTTTGGAGTGTGAGGGAGTTGAACACATGAAATGTCGATAACTAACTTTATTGTGTCTCCTGTACCTGCCCCAGGCAGGAATTTCAGGGTTTAATGTGCACCATAGAAAATGGAGGTGTAGTAAATGTGAATATTTGCTCAGGCGCGTTTTTAGAACAACAAAATGTTATTCAGGTGACCAAACCTAGTCATTCAAAGAAATCAAAGGGTTCAAAACTAGTTTTGGAATCCTTTTTTTTATCCAACAAGTAGAAAAGGCAGTGATGGATGTCAATAAAAGTGTTTACTATTTGGGGGGAAAATGAGCAAAATAGAAAGGCCAGACCAATTCACAACAGAAATGTGTAAATAAGTGCACAGAAACAGGGAAAGATTTAACTGTGAATTTATTAGTGCGTGTAATATATGTGGACGTATACCCCACAATAAAGTAAGAATAGATCAGCAAAGTTCCTTCAATAAGGAGGGAAACCTAACTTAAAATGAGATTTTAAAAGTTCTGTGTGATGTGTATGTGTGGGATTTCAAAATGTGTTTGATAAGATGCCAAGTAGGAACACACACTAGCAAATATGGAGAAATAGCAGCACATTTTTGGGGGTGGATGAACAAGGACTGAACATGGACATGAAATGATGATATTATAAAAAGAGAAGAGGACAGGGCAGTTCGGGAGCTTCTAAATGTTAAAATTTGATTAGCCAAATTGAGAGAGAAAAAAAACTATCTCCAAGGCTTTATAAGTAAGACTCTAGAGTGTAAGAGCAAAGAGCTAATATCAAACCATATACTAACTATTAATGCAAAAGCCTCATTTGCCAACGGCTAGGGGAAAAGGCGAAAGATATGCAAGTGCAGGGTCATGTAGTCGGATTGGGTGGAGATCTGGGAAGGTGTGAAGCCCATGTGGTTTATGGGAAGTGCTACCTGGAAAGTGATTTGGATGTATTAGGGTACACCAATGCATTGATGCAAAGGCTGGAAACCACTGGCCAAAGAGCACTCACTGTCATCTTTCACTCTGCTGGAAATCGCAACAGCAAAGAAAGTGGCACATTCAGAATGAGTGGGGTAAGTGACTCAATCTGTATGACGTTCAAGGAAATGTGTGGAAGATGTATTGGGTAGTGACATTATGTGGAACCAAGCACATTGAAGATCCAGAACATGAGTTGCTCAGTACCACTGATCATTCTATACATCTCATGCTGATGGAAATGAGGCCATCTTAATCATCACCTTGAGTCAGGCTCGATGAGTATTGGTAACATCAGCAACAGATACTAATAAGCCAGAGATCTGATGAAGATTGTATGATTATAATTTGGAATCTTAGGCTTTAGTGGACAGATTGTGAGTATTATAACAAATCTCTCTCCCTGCTATCATCAGCTGTTCGAAAGCAGATTGTGATTTTATTTTTACTCCTTCTTTAAACAGTGAGAGTTAACGTCCCCTCTTTAACTTGGACTCTGACTTTGTCATGATCGTGACAACATTGTGGCGAAGTTAAACTAGACATGGGGTTATCTTAGATGTGGGGGAGTACTTTGCAACCTAGCCACACCGCCACACTTACAAACATAAAAGCAAAATACTGAGGATGCTGGAATTCTGAAAGAAAAAGTAGAAATTGTTGGTGAAACTCAGCAGATCTGGCAGTATCTGTGGGAAGAAAGTAGAGTCAACAGTTTGAGTCTGGTGACTCTTCATCAGAATTCTTCCCATGATGCTGCCAGACTTGGTTTTGCCAGCATTTTCTGTTTTTACTTCAGATTGCCAGCATCTACTGTTCTTTGTTTCATTTTAGAGTTAATGTATGTTCTGATGAAGAATCATTGCTGGTCTCCAAATGCTAACACTGTTCCCTCTCCACAGATGCTGCATCACTCACAAACATATGTGAAGAGGGAGAATCAGAAAGGACAAAGAAACTATTCAATTAGTAGCTATTTTAATACAATAACAAATGAGGAATACTGGTTTAATGATGTTTTTGCTTTTAAAATTGAGTCAAAACTAGAGTTAGCAGTCTGGAATTCCTTAATGGGGATGGATTATTGGCTAGCCAATAGTTGAGGAGTTGTATGCAGTTTTTTTGATTTTACAAAACAATTCCTGGAAAGTCTTCTGAGGCAGTTTTACTGAAATGGAACTTCACCGTTTCAATGAAAGAAAGTTTTGCTTGCAGAGAGCACAAATACAGGTTGCTCCTTAAAAGCCAGAGTTATATGGAGCTGTGCTAATCCCTGAACTGATTGTTATTTCAAAATTGCCTGATTAAAAGACAATTGGAAACAATGCTGGGAGAGTCATGTGACAAAACCTCCTGCAGTGTAAAAGTTCTCATTGATTGAATTGATTCGATTTATTTATTGTCATGTGTACCATGATACAAAACACAGTGAAAAGTAGTATATAGTGTTGCTACCCTCCGGCGCCATCTTAAAACACAGAAAAATAAACAATAAATATAAAGGCAGAAGTAAGGAAAGCGTCCAACTTTATCGTCCTTCTTGTTAAGTACTCCATCATGGGCCTGGTGGTCAGGCACGAATCCCCGTCGCCACCGCCAGTGCAACTAGAATGAAGTCGCCACTCTTTGGTGCCAACTTGCCTCCGTTGATGTTAGCGGCGCCATCTTGATTACAAACTTGACTACAAAACCGGAATGAGGAAGGAAACAAAGCCAAAAAGAATGAGAAACGCCCAGGTATTAAAGCCTTATTTAAGTCTTCTCTCCATGCAGGCACCCGGGCCAAACCTCAGCTTTGGGAGGAGCTGAGTGTTTGCTGCAGCAATGAGGCAAAGGCCAACTGTCTGTGCCCCATTCCAGAGGTTAAGTAGAACGTCATTAACACTTCTTCTTGTAGGGTGTGTGTAACTTGCAATTTTATTGTGCAAGGGTCTTGAATGTTTGGTGATGATCTCTCACTCTGTAGCGGGTTACAACACAATGGTTAACATTCCAGGTACATTAGATGGTACATAGGACATTGATTATGTGGTAGACCTTGACTTCTGAGAAGTGCCTGCAAGGTTATTGCTGAGTATCATCACATGATTATAGCAGCCAACTATGTAGAACTTTTAATATGTTTTTAATACAGTCACTAAATATATAAATAGATACATATTAAAATTGGTTTTTACTCCATTCATGACCAGGGGAAAAGGAAATAAGGGAGAGACCTGGAATGAATTGCTTTCTGATTATACACCTGTCTTTTGGAAGAGATGAGAAACGGAAGTCATAAATATCTGTTGAAGTATGCACTCTTGGAAGAATAGCAAGGGAGTTCTCCCAGTCTCTTCCCTAACTTTTTATAGAATGCATATTTATCTCCCAAAAGTGAGTTATTAGATCTTCAAGAGGATAACATATCTCCTTGTAAATTTTAATCTTTTCACTGTCAATGAGACATCTGGGAATAGTAGCGTTCTGGTTATGTTCCTGCACTGGTAATCCAGAAGCCTGGTCTTATAGTACAGAAATGTGAGTTCAAATCCCATGTGGCAGCTGGAGAATTTCAATTCAGTTACTTAAATAAACCTGGAACAGAAAGCTACTCTGTCTGATCTTGAAACGATTGGACTATTGTGAGAATCCATCTGGTTCACTAATTTCCTTTAAAGGGAAGAAACGGGACTAGGGTATCTGGTCAGCATGGATGAGTTAGACCGAAGGGTCTGTTTCCAAGCTGTACAGCTCTGTGACTCCATGACTGTAAATTCACAGTCTCTACCAGGCCTGACCTACATATGCTTCTAGAGCCACAGCAGAGTTGACAACTCTTAACTGCTGCCTGATATAATGCAGCAAGCCTCTCAGTTCTGTTGGACAGCAATGGTGGCTCTTCACTGCTTCATGAAGGCAGTTCACCGCCATTGCCTTCCTGAAGGCAACTCAGCCTGGGCAATAAATATCAGTCATGCCAGCAGCACCCACTTCTCCTAAAAGAATGAAAATACAATCCTATAGTCGCCAAGCTGATGTTGTCGCTATTGCTTTCATTCTTTCCAGCCCTGGTTATCTTCAGATGAACTATTTGTGTCCCTGAGGAGGAAGGTTGTTTGACAGGACGAAACCGCAAAATAAAATTAAATATCGGTTAAGTGCCTGATGCTGTTTCTGAATTTGCATTGCTTCCTGCTCTTGAAACAGTGATGGTTATTAAACAGTCATCCCTGGGCTGAATATATTCTGAGCAGAACGATTACCACATTCTGAATGACTTTGATCATAAGTACCTTTGGCAGTGTTTTATTATTTGTGAAATAGTGAGCTGGCCCCGTGTGTGTGCACATGCAGGTTTGATCTTTTGCCCATTTTCTCCCTCTTGTGTCCCTGCTGTATATTGTTCGATGAGAATCTGTTTCTTATAACTTCTGAGATCATTAAGCACGAAACTGATTTTGGATTGGTTCCTTATGTTTCCCCTTCCCTGCGTTCACCAAACCTTTTTTGCAACATCAAGGTACATCAACACGAGGCACAAGCGAGAGTTTATTCGGATCCAAGGCCCTGAAGTTTTTGTTGTATCAAGAAGGGCATGGATAGGATAAATAGACAAAGTCTTTTCCTTGGGATGGGCAAGTCCAGAACTAGAGGGAATAGGTTTAGGGTGAGAGGGGAAAGATATAAAAGCAACCTAAAGGGCAACTTTTTCACACAGAGGGTGGTACGTGTGTGTAATGAGCTGCCAGAGGATGTGGTGGAGGCTGGTACAATTGCAACATTTAAGAGGCATTTGAATGGGTACATGAATAGGAAGGGTTTGGAGGGATATGGGCCGGGTGCTGGCAGTTGGGATTAGATTGGGTTGGGATATCTGGTCAGCATGAACAAGTTGGACTGAAGGGTCTGATTCCATGCTGTACATCTCTATGACTATGACTATCTCAAACTGACAGTCCATATGGTCACCACAGACTCACAGTGACAAGCTTCCTCTAAAAATTCAGTCAGGGAATTCCTGATGGATATCTGACCTGGCCCAACTCTCATACTACAATGTATCCACCCTACTCCCCCAAACCCACAACTAAGATCAGTTACTACAGACACTCATCCCAGTACATCCAACAGCCTCACCCACAGCCCAACACACATACCCACTGTGAGTCCAAACCTCCACAGACAGATTCAAACCCATATCCCCGTTCACACTTTGCCCAACACACATTCGCTTACAGACACCCAACACATACTCACACATTGTTAAAACACAGCATTTCAATAACTTCACCCCTACAGTCATTTCCAAGTGTACTCATGTACCTCCTCCCAACACACACATCCCCAAATATACCCACTCCACCAAATCCCCACCATCGCTCACTCACCCCAAACTATAAACCAGCCCAAACCTACACTACCCATCCCCACACACGTACACCCACCAATGCACACAACCCTATATGCACACCCCCACGGACACAGACACTCACATACAAACTCACACCCACCAATCCATAATCACTCACACAACTCCTGCAGCGCATCCCCTTGCATGCACCTTCTCACTCACCCCAAACCAAGCACACACATCTAGACACACTCACACACACATGCACACACTCACCCCAACACACACATGCTTACCTCACTCCAGCACGCCACATGTGGTTACCTCAAATACATACACCCACCCATTCACCCAGACACACACATACAAACATGCATACACACACTCTCCCCAATACACACACACCTCAACACGCGCACATGCACTCATCCCCACACAAACACATCACACCTATATGCATCCTTGTTCACACCCAAATCCATATCCAGCCACATATATTCACTCAGCTCAAAACACCACATGTTAAGCCAAATACATGCCCTCTCCCAAACACTGTGTGATCACACCCACTCCTCCTATGCACATGAATCATTACACCGACCCACACCAATACAAACATGCACTTCGGTATCCCTCACTGAATTCACTCAAACATGTGCACATGCAATCGCACATAGGCACCAATACCCATAGCCTCACATATATGCATGCTCTTGCAAATACAAATATACACACACACACACACACACACACGTGTGCAGGTAAACACTGACAGACAGACACATCACCAATGCACATAAACACCCACAAAAATATGCAAAAGTAAACAAGCACAAACAGATACACAACCAAGGACACAGCCAGCTGCTCAAAGATAGATACTGACACACTCAAACATGACTAAGTACATTAACTGAAACGTTCACAATGACGGGTACACACACTGCCATATCCACATTCTCAAATACTCTCACAAATACACATTTATACTGCAATTATTCACAGAGAGACATTGACACACAAAAGTACAGACATATGCATGCATTTAGTCACATGCACGCACACACACTCTACCAAATCTGCATGGATTTACTCACGCTCGCGCACACAAATGCAGACATTCACAAATACCCACACATTTACTCAAGACATGAAGACACAAACACCCGCACACCCACCCTAACACACTGGATCCAAAATTGTTGATCACTAAAACCAGTGAAATGAGAGGAAGTTATTCACGGAGTGCAGCCTTCCTGGAAACTGTTACGATGGAAAGAAAAAGAAGCATGAAACCTATGTGTCATATCCACCACGTCGGCAGTGTGTGTGTGAGTGAAGGGATGATGCATCTTTGTGTGTTTTACTTCATTATGTGTGTTGAGCAAACATGTGCCAGAAGTTTTATTTTCCCACGAACATGTTGTCCTTTTTTTTCCCAGCTGTTGGAGACACTGCAGAAAAATACAAGCAAACTTAACCATACACTACTCAGTATCTGGAATATAGGTCAAAAGGAAGGATTTGAGATTGTGACATGTCTCCCTGGTCTGAAGCAGAGACGAAAGATGTCTCAGGGTCATGTGGGTAATGTGTGAAGGGCAGTAGAAGTCTGGAACTCTCCAGAGAAGAACTGTTGAGGCTAAGAGTCAGTTGAAGATTATGAGAAGCTAAACTTGATATATTTTTGTTAGGCAAAGGTATGAAGCATTTTGGAATGAAGGAAGGAAGGTGTTGGAGTTAAGGTAAATATTTTCTAGTTGAATGATAGAGTGGTCTAGAGATGCTGAATGATCTCCTCTAGCTCCCATCTTTAACGCTGAGTTCATTTGACTACACTCAAGGAGGACAGTGAATGCTTGAAAATTGTCCTCAATGCCTCCGAAATAAGGAAGCAAAATAAAAGCAGAAGTAGAGACTGGGTGCAATCGCACACAATGGTCTAATTTTTAGCACCAGCAAATAGCAGGCACAAAGACATTGAAAAAACGTTTCAAGTGTGTTCAACAATGTAACAACATGCACTCGGTGACAAAATTCATTTCCAGCAATCTCTGAGAATATGACTTTCAGAGAACAGACCATTCCAAAAGATAAAAACAAAAGAACTGTGGATGCTGGAATTCAGAAACAAAAACAAATTGCTGGAAAATTTCAGCAGGTCTGGCAGCATTTGTGGACAGAAAGCAGAATTAACATTTCTGGTCCAGTGACCCTTCTTCAGAACAGACTGTAGCTGGGAAAATATTGGTACATATTCTGAAGATGGGGTGCGGAGGTGGGAGGAGAAAACGATAGGTGCTCAGGCCTTAGAATTATAGAACTCAGTACTGAGTCCTGAGGCTGCAGGGTCCTGAAATGGAAAATGAGGTGCTGTTCTTCCAGCTTGTGATGGGCTTTGCTGGAACACTGCAGCAAGCCCAAGGCAGAGATGTTAGGGAGGGAGCATGGGGGGTATGTTGAAGTCACAAGCATCAGGAAACTCAGGATAATTTTTGCAGACAGCACTTAGATGTTCTGCAAAGTGGTCACCCAGTCTGCATTTCGTCTCCACAGTATAGAGGAAGCCACATTGTGAGCAGTGAATGCAGTAGGCGAGATTGAGTGAGGTGCAGCTAAATCACTGCTTCACCTGAAAGATATTCCTGGAGCCTTGGATGCTGAGCAGGGAGGAGGTAAACTGGCAGATGTTACACCTTCTGTAATTGTAGAGGAGGGTGCTGTATGGATGTGAGGTGGTGTTGGGAGTGGCTGAGGAGGAGGAGAGGACCAGGGTGCCCCAAAGTGAATGGTCCCTGTGGAAAACTAACAAGGGAGAGGAGGGGAATATGTGCTTAGTGATGGCATGCTGCTGGAGGTGGCAGAAATAGGGGCTCATGATCTTTTGGATGTGGATGCTAGTGGAATGTAGGTAAAGATGAGGGGGACCCTAATGCTGTGTGGTAGGGAAGGAGTGAGAGCCAAAGTGCTTGGACCCTGCTGAGGGTCCTGTCATCTGTGGAGTTGGGGAATCCTCGGTTGAGGAAGAAGGAGGATATTGGAATGGTCCCTTGTAGAATCTAGCATCATCGGAACAAATAGGACAGAGAAACTGAAGCTTGAAGAATGGAATTGAGTCTTTACAGGAAGCAGACTGTGAGCATGTATGGTCAAGATAACAGTGGGAGTTAGTGGGTTTGTAGGGTATATGGATGGCCAGCCGAGCACCAGAAATGGAAAGATAAATGTTGAGGAAGGGAAGGGAGGAGTCAGAGATAGCCCACTTGACGGTCACAGCCGGGTGGAAATTAGAAGTGAAATTGATAAACCTTTCCAGTCCAGAATGAGAGAAGGTAGCAGCACCAATGAAGTCATTGATGTACCAGAGAAACAGTTGTAGGGGGAGCTGGAGTAGGACAGGAACAAGGAATGTTCCACATATTCCAAAATAACAGAGGACCGTGCAGTTATACAATAGCTTGGTGACAGACAGTCATTCCAAAGATGTCAGCAAAGAGGACGATAGTGCCATGATTGATTGAAGACCTGAGGTCCTATCAGAGGGGATGGTCTGGGGGAGGGCTCTCCACTTCCAGGAGGACCAGCAGAGGAGACAATGACACCATACGTTGGCACTCTGATCTCAAGTTGCCATCCAGTCAGTAAGTACCATCTCCACATGATGGAAGTTTGACCAGCGGTGTTGTAAGCAGGTCAGTGATCATCTTGCCAGGCTGGGTAAGTGCCAGCCTCTTTTCTCAGCCAGCTCAGACACACTCTATCTCTGATACTGTACCCACCTCCCACCAATGCTCCTGTTCTGCCATTTGCACTATTGCTTGCAACATGTTCTCTCATTTGCTCTCACTCTCCCCCAGCCTCCCACACCCTACACGCTCTCTGCGCTGCCCTCTCACTCACCTAGGAAGCCTCCCCCACCTTTTGACCTCCTGCACCTGCTCTAGCAACTGTGCCACCACGTCCAGCTCATTCTGCAACCCTTTCCCTTTCTCATACTCAGGGAAAACAGCTGAAAGTGGGGAGCAATAGGCATGATGGGTGCCAACATCAGACCCCTCTCACCCCATACGATGAGAGATTCTTCACAGGAAAAGGCCAGGACTGTTCCTGTGGGGGTACTGAGACATCTGTGTCCCACCAGTTGTGTAGGTCCCACTCTTCATTCCACTGCACTCTCAGAGTAACCCCACTGTCCATCTCAATCATTGCACACCACAGCTAACCATTGGCTGGGAATCCTCCTCTCCCCCTGTATCTCACAGGTATCAGTGGGATGTCCATGGCTTCGATGGAGAAATGGGCTGCTCCCCCAGAACCCACCTCCCCTATCTCTGAAGACGAGAGCCTCAAGAGAAGCCATTGACAAGGCTGTCCCTGCACTGTCCCCAGCCCAGATGCTGACACCTCAGTGGGACCATCACTTTTAGAAAGTTCAGGAGCACAGTCCGGTGAGCCCCTTACTGCGACAGCACCGCAGCTGAGCCAGGAAGCTGGGCCTGAGAGGATTGATGGAGACTAGGGACCTGCTCAGACACGGGCAGGAGAGGAGCTTGTGGTGTGGGCAATCAGGGACTTCACCCATGGGCATAGGGAGGGACAGGAGCAGGCAGACAGCTAGGTACAAGGCAATGGCCCCTCATTACCTAGAGGCTACCTGACCAAGCCTCCAGGGCTATAGGGCTCCAGAGTTGAGCCAGCTCCCTCCAGCCCAGCTGTGCAACCTGGCACAACACTGAGTCAAATGTGGAGGGACAGGAGGAAGAAAACTTATTGAGGGCATTTCGTGGCACAGCTGACATTGCACTGAATATGAAGTAGCATGATTGCTTTTGCATTACATTCATGTAGCCCTGAATGTGCCAACGAGATGTCTAAGTTCCTGTCCACAAAGGATGCACCATGGACCGGTATCTGTGTTAAGAGCATGGTGTATCTGATAGAAGCAAAAGGATCCAAGGTGTAAACAGGTCAATGGGTCCTGCTGACACCACAACAGATGACCCATACCATCACTCTTCTTTCCCTGGCCTCTGTATCCAAAGCTGTTGGAGAGAGTGAAGTGCTCAGTGATGTCTGGGACAGAGAGGTGTACAGCAAACAGGCAGGCAATGCGTTAGGATGGCCAGGGATTAGGCCCCCTGCAGGATTCTCCTGTACACTGCCTGGGGCTGTGTGTAACGTTCTCTCCCTTTAAAGGGCCTCACATTGATGGTATTGCAGGTTACCCCGCCCCACTCTGGATGTGGTCACAGCCATTTTCTTCCCCATTGTGGAATTTACAGAACGATGGAAGGTGACACTGAGAGTTCCTCACTCAGTGGCTTCCAGCCTCCACCTCGAGCTGTTGGTGATCCCCTTCCTGGTAACCCTTTCTGTGAACCCCACAGGATTTGTACCTCTGCAGGTCCCATCCAAACCACAAACTTGAGGTGGACCTGCCCAATTTTGCCCTCAGCCCCTGGCATACGAGGTGACCATGCCAGGTGTGGTCATGGTACACTGACCCCCCACCCCCACCTTAAGTCATGGCTGTGTCCTTCTCCCATATTATCCTGCTTCCATCCATGCTTTATTCCTGACAAATACGAATGCCCTCCTTCACAATTGTCAATCTCCCTTCCCCAGCCTACAGTCCCCAATCCTAATGATTAGCATCCTTTCCATGGCAGCAGACCCCTGTTGTCCTCCCCAACTCCCTTTCCCCTATGTTCTATGGTCAGACTCGATAAGCAGACTGTGGCCTACCCCCTTGACTGACCAACCTGGGCAGTGCCAGACAAGAAGTGCCCAGATCACTGACTGATGCCTGTACTCCTCCCCAACCACAATGGCCCCAGTACAGACGGTGACCCATTCTTTGTATTGCAAAAACACAGACACGCCCCCCCACCCCGGCCGACTGAGAGCACCCTGACTGCATGCCTGACTGTAGCCTGTCCCCTGGACTGGTATCACAGGTTGCCCTGTCTTGCTGTACCAGGGCTCTTTGACTGTCAGATGCCTCCATGAACTCCCCTGAAACGTTTGAGACGTAACTGCCCACTTGTACACGTGCCATGTGTTTGCTGCATGAACTGCTGACACATGGTGGAGGTGTGAGACTGGTGTAACATTCTAACGTACACCACGCTGTATATCCCCATGACTGAGGACTGCTGAGCAGCAAGGCGAGCTGCCTGGATGTGTGACTTCACTAATTGGCACAGCACGGCAAGGCAGGAATGCTCTGAGCTAACAGGGAGGGACTAAGTGAGCAGCCGTGAGATGCACCTTGGCTGGGTGCCTATTCCTGCAATGCAAGGTGTCCTTGCAGCAACCTTTCTGTGCTAGTTGCCTGTGTGTCCTACAATGCGAGGCTGTGCTTCCTGAGCATCCTGCAAGTGGATCTGAGGATTGCCACGATAATCTGAGGGGTTGGCAAATATCAGATGCCAGCGTCAGTGAACAAGGGGCGCAAGCAGCTGGTGGCCATGATTGGTGCCCTGAGATGCTGTTTGATGGCTGATGAGAACAGTTTCTAGGTACACAATCTGACTTCCACATCAACAATTCTCAACGTCTAGCTGCTTCGGCAGGCTTGATAAAATAGGAAGCTGAATATTAATGTGACAGGTTTTGACTTGGTCAACTAGGTATAATTCCCTTTAATTAGAAACTCACCTCTGCCAAACGAGAAACTTGCGGCTCAGTAGACACAGTGAATTGCTCCCGATGTTAAGATGGCCTTCTGCATACGTCTTATGTGCATCCACTGCAAATGTTGCCATAGCCCACATCATTCAGATCCCTGTGAAATTCGGCCCGAAGTGAAAGAAAAGGAATTGACTTTTAAACGAGGACATGAGCTGCTCAGTAACTCAGAATCCTCCAAACCTTTTGTGTAATGCGGTATGAAAGCCTTTAAAGATATTACATGGTGAAAGAAAACAAAAATCAGAGGGTAAAAATATTTGCATCCCAAGCTCGACAAAAGCAAAGCAAGTTTTCAAAGAGACATACATCTGCGATCAAAAGGAATCACTTTTTCTGCTATTCCCTCCCAGAGTGTTTGGCATTGAATCAGACCCACCTCAGATACAGAGCTTCAGCACACACACACATACGCTCTGTCACACACATGCAAACTCACAGACACACATGCACATGCAACACAGACAGACATGCACTCTGTCTCACACTTGCACAGACACACACATAGATCACTCAAACACACAGATCACGCACACACACAGACACACACACCCCAGCAATCTGACAGATCTGCTGGAAATACAACTGGCAGTTGAATGAAATTAACCCTATATTTAGGGTTAAGTCAAATATCTCCTAAATGGTGCAAGCCTGTATTTTAGACTACGCTGATGGTCTGAAGTTATGCCTTTGTTCATGCTTCTTTGAATAATTGAGCTACATTTCACTTCACTACAGAACACATCAGGTTTTAGATTAACTGTATGGAGAGTCTATGTTTGTGTGGCCCAGTTTGTTTACAAGGGCAGGAGTTCTGTCTTAATTTTTTTTTCTTTATCCTTTCATGGGATATGATGTCACTGGATAAATCCAGCATTTGTTGTTCATCCCAAATTGCTCTTGCTAACCCTTTCAGAGGGCAGTTAAGAGTCAGCTACATTACTGTGGGTCTGGAGTCACGTGCAAGCCAACTATCAGAGTTTCTTTCCCTAAAGGACATTAATGTACAAGAGTTCACCAGTGATTACATGTGGTAAACATGGGTAATATACTATGTTTGAACACTCCATAACATACATCAAATAGCAAATGCGATCAAGACAGAGTCCATGGAAATCTCAACAACTCTCTCCAGACATTCATTTCCTGGTCATTTATGGGATGAGGGCATCAGTGGCTGAACCAACGTTTGTTGCCCATCCCTAACTGCCCAGTGGGTGGTTAAGAGTCAGCCACAATGCTGTGGGGCTGGAGCCAGATCTAGGCCACACCAGGTGAAGATGGCAGATTTCCAACCCTAAAGAACCCAACGGATCTTTACAACAACCGACAGTGGTCGTCATAAAGCTAGCTTTTCATTTCTATATTTTAAAAAATTGAATTCAAAATGTCACACTTGCCTTAACGGGATTTAAACCCATGATCCCATGACGTTAGCCTGGGATTGGGGACTTCCAGTTCATTGACATCACTGCTATGCCACCATCTCTCCTGAGTGCAGTAAGTCATTAAATCTCATTAAACTTCATTGGGGATTATAGCTCTTCACTGACCCTATTTTCATACTCCCTCACTTTACACAAATGATGATAGCTTTATGGTCATGTTACTAGCTTTATATACCAAATTTATATCAAATTGAATTTAAATTCCACCAGCTGGATTTGAACCACACCACTGTCAACCCAGCAGTTATAAAAATGGGCAAGTGGCTTTATTAAACATTGTATTTAGACAACAAGCACATACATCTCTTTCTATTGCCTTACGTGAGAGAAAATTACTTTTTCTTCTCAAGCACCACCAGTAAAATGGCAAAAGTTGAATCAAAGGGGGCTTGCCCACAAATTGATGTTAAGTGGAGCTTTGGGCTATCTGTGGTGGCCACTGAGCTACCTAATTTGCATAAAAAACATGCTCTGTCTACAAAAACAAAACAGAGGGATGCAGTGAATGTATGAATGTGAAAAGGCTGTCTTTATTGGTCAATCTATTCACTGTGTACAATTTATAATGGTACGGACTTGAACAGTAAAAGGCATTTACAAGTATTTGAGCTGGATTTTATAAAAATCAGTCATTTTTCTCTTTCTGGCGTTCTGTCTTTGGAGAAGTGTGAGACAGTCTGATGTTGACAATATTGTCAAACATTGCTTTCTGTGCTGCAGTATGAAATCTCTAAGGCAGCTTCACCTAGACAAACAGATTGGTGAGTTTGCGTGAGTTTGGTTAATACAGAGCAGCAGGCTGAAATCACAGGGACTGTTTTCCCAGATTTTTTAATCTGTTGATGGGAATAGCTGACAACTGCATCACTACCAGAGTTCTATGTTATCCAGTTTTGACTTGTCACAATTTTACTGTAGTCCTCTGGTTCCCAAGGCATGAACACAAGTGTACTTCCTGTCATGTATAGAGGCTTTGCACCATGAAGGTTACTCATAATTCATTCTGTCTGAAGTTTTAAAAAAAAAGTGCTTTCTTAATAAAATAAAAGTTTTGCACTGTTCAGAGAGTTTGCAATGTTAAGGTTGTGATGTAGTATTCCAGTGGTACTAACACAGATCATCCTGAATCCAGATCTTGATTGTGTAGAAACATCTAACAATTGGCAACATTGTGTTGCATTAAGATAGCTGCTTTAATGCTGAAAGACCTCACCCAACACTTTGCAGAGAGCATAAAAGGGCAAGCTGAGGGAAGGAAGAAGTTAAGATCAATGACCAAAGCCTTGTCCAGAAAGATGAATTTAAAGGACGAGGGGCCAGAGTTGAGGAGGAAGAATTTCTAGAGGACGGAGATTCAGACTTTCTTAGGGACGTGGTAAAACAAGGTGGGAGTTGGGAATGTATGTTCCCAAAGGAGGAAGGACTGACAAGTGTAAGGAGAGATAGAAACACGGAGGAATTTGTAAAATGTGAGTTGGGAGGGTCTATGAAAGGATTTCAAAGTACGAATCACTTTTCGATTTAAGGCAGTTTGGGTGTTGGGAGTCAAAGTAGTCCAATGCAATGGCAGATAATGGGTGACAATTCTTTACTGCAGGATAAGAAATGGATGGCTGAGATTTGAACAGTTTACAATCTGTGAAGGGAGGACAATGGGAGGACAGTAGGGAGGGCATGGAAGCAATCAAATATCAAGGTGCCAAAGATGTGAGCGAGTGCATCAGTGACTGGCTGAGATAAAGGTAGATGTTGGCAATGTCATGGATGTGGAAATAAACATGAAGCATTCATGGCAATGGATTCTGGGCCAGGCAGGGGTGATGAGGGTAAATGGAATTAGTGGCAATGGAGTACAAAATAATGACTACTCAGTAGCGTACACAACCAGTGTTATCTCAAACCTGCAATGGAAATTTCTTTCCTATCATCTGTGTTGGGCAATTCTGTGTCACATCAGACTTGACATTAAGCTCCCATTATGACATGTCCCTTAAATTCATCTGCATCTCACTCAGTGAATACCTCTGCAAGTCAGGTGAGCCAGGAAATGTAATGTTATGAGTATGCCGCCTGTTACCACCTAGCCCTCAGGTTTCCATGAGATCTTGATTTGATTTGATTTATTATTGTCACATGTACTAAGATACAGTGAAAAGTATTGTTTTGCATGCTAACCAGACAAGTCATACCTTATAGGAGAAAGTGAGGACTGCAGATGCTGGAGATCGGAGCTGAAAAATGTGTTGCTGGAAAAGCGTAGCAGGTCAGGCAGCATCCAAGAAGCAGGAGCATCCTGATTCCTGAAGAAGGGCTTATGCCCGAAATGTCGATTCTCCTGCTCCTTGGATGCTGCCTGACCTGCTGCGCTTTTCCAGCAACACATTTTTCAAGTCATACCTTATGTAAGTACATCAGGGTAATAGAACACAACACAGAATATATTGTCACAACTATGGAGAAACTGCAGAGAAAGATCAACTCAAATATATGAGAGGTCCATTCATAAGCCTTACAACAGCAGGGAAAAATTTGTTCTTAAACCTGTTGGTACATATTTTCGAAATTTTGTATCTTCTACCCAATGGAAGACAGTGAAAGAGAGTCTATTAAGGTTCGGAGGGGTCTTTGATGTTGTTGGCTGCTTTCCCAAGACAATGGCAAGTATAGACAGAGTCAATGGATAGAAGGCTGGTTTGTGTGATGTACTGGGCTGCGTTCACCAACTCACTGTAGTTTCTTGTGGTTTTGGGTAGAGTAGTTGCCATACCAATCTGTGATGCTAGCAGATAGGATGTTTTCTTAGATTAGATTACTTACAGTGTGAAAACAGGCCCTTCGGCCCAACAAGTCCACACCGACCCTCTGAAGAGTAACCCACCCAGACCCATTCCCCTACATTTACCCCTTCACCTAACACTACGGGCAATTTAGCATGGCCAGTTCACCTAACCGGCACAGTTTTGGACTGTGGGAGGAAACCGGAGCACCCGGAGGAAACCCGTGCAGACACGGGGAGTACATGCAAACTCCACACAGACAGTTGCCTGAGGCATGAACTGAACCCGGGTCTGTGGCGCTGTGAGGCAGCAGTGCTATCCACTGTGCCACCGTGCATCCATAAAAAGTAGTAAGAACCATTGTGGGCATGACAAATTTCCTTGACATCCTGAGGAAGTAGAGACATTGGTTTGCTTTCTTGACAAGAGTGTGTCCTCCACTGCGCTTCCTGAAGGCGATGACCAGCTCCTTTGTTTTGCTGACATTGAGAGAGATTATTGTCTTTACATCATATCACCAAACTGTCTATCTCCTTCTTGTACCCTTGTTGTTGCATGACATCCAATCCACCACAGTAGTGACATCAGCAAATTTATAAATGGAGCTAGAGCTGAATTTGGCCACACAGCCGTGAGTGTAGAAAGAGTATCGGAAGGAACTGAGTAGGCACTCTTGTGGTGCACTGATGTTGAGGGTTATTGTGGAGGAGATGTTGTCGCCTCTCCTTACTGATTGCAGTCTGCGTGTCAGGAAGTCGAAGGTCCAGTTGCAAAAAGGGGGAGCAGAATCCTAGGTCTCAGAGTCTGGAGATTTGTTTTGTTGGAATTATGTTGTTGAAGGCAAAGCTAAAGTCAATGAATACGACACTGGCATATGTTATTCAGATGTTTCAGGGATGAGTGTAGGGCCAGGGAGATGGTGTCTGCAGTGGACCTATTGAGATGGTAGTAGATCAAGGCAGTCTGTGTGGCCGGACATGATGTGTGCCATTCACTTCTCAATCATGTGACAATTGTTTAAAAATATATCATTTTTATATTCCCAGCAATGTTACTGCCATTAAGAGGTCTTCCATTGGGAACTGCCCCATGTGAGGTGCTTAGAAGAGGAAGGGGATCGGGAAAAAAATGCAGGAAAACTGAGATTCTTAAATTGTGCTTGTTGCCCTCCCATAAGTTAATGACACAGCCACATCTAGAGACAGAAGTGACAAAATCTCTTCTTGACCAAAGGTGAATACAAACAGCGTTGATATAATCTTCTAGGAGAAAGTGAGGACTGCAGATGCTGGAGATCAGAGCTGAAAATGTGTTGCTGGGAAAGCGCAGCAGGAATTCCTGAAGAAGGGCTCATGCCCAAAACGTCGATTCTCCTGCTCCTTGGATGCTACCTGACCTGCTGCGCTTTTCCAGCAATACATTTTCAGAGTTGATATAATGCCAGTTTCATTTTGATATGACTTGCACCATTGCAAGAAAAATGGCTTCAGGTTTTAAAAGGTTAATGAAATGAGCGGAGGGAAATACTGATATACATCCAGGACAATGGCACAATGAAATGTATCCCTTTACTTAAGTCATAACTGGTCCAAGTTTGCTAACACTATAAGTGAAACAAATCAACGTTCTACTAAGCTGATACTTGGCAGGAAATGGAAAACTTGCACCAAGATAACTTCAACATGGTGGTCACAGTGATTTAAGTAACCAATTTGGCAAATTACTGATTATTTCTGGTTTCAGAAAGCTATGGCTATTATTGACATGCTCAAGCACCAGCTTTAATCAACTTAAAGCCAACTTCACTTGCATGGCACAGTCCTGTCACAATTGCCTCCAGAAATATATTTTCAGATTCCAGGTGGTTAGTTATACATTTTGAATACTTAGGCTGGTCTTATAATTTGGCCATGGGTTTATTGCACCACTAATTGTATATTGTTAATGCTGTTTATATTTTTGTTTACTTATGAATATTATGATCCTGGACCTAACCGCCAAATGTCTGTTATGATCTGTCTTGGGACCAGTAACATTTTGTTGTAAGTGTGAGATCCAGGGGACCAACTAGGACAATAAAGGTGTACAATTCCACAGATTTGCACAAACTACAATAGACTTTAATCTCCAACTTTGGAACAATAAAACAATCTACAATCCATTCAAAACTTATTTACAAAATTCAGTATTAACAAATGCGAAATATAGGGAACAGATTGTAATCAAACATCCTACAGTGCACATCAAATAGCAAATGTAGTCTAAATATATCCCATGGATTTCTCAACAACTCCCCCAGACATTAACGATTCAGTAGGTCATCAAATTTCATTGAACTTTTGAAGGAATTATAACTCTTTATTTTTGAGGATCTGTTCTTGAAATACCATCTCAAGAACTACTCCATCATACTGCCTCAATGCTGTACCAAGTTTGATTCATCACCTTTCTTTCCTGGATCTGAATTGTGACTTCTCCCTGAATTCTGCAACTGTACTCAAGCGCTTATTCAAATAAACTCTCCATCTAAACATAATGGCTACGAAAGCAGTTCAGAGGTTAGGAATACTGCGGTTGGTAATTCACATCCTAACTTCCCAATGCCTGCCCACCACCTACAAGGCAAAAGTCAAGAGTGTGATGGAATACTCCCCACTTACATGGATGGGTGCAGCTCAAGAAGCTTGACATCATCTAGGACAAAATAACCTGCTTGATTGGCACCTCATCTATGAAAAACTTCCATTCCCCACACCCCATGTCAATGTTCAGTAGCAGCAGTGTGCACCATCTACACAATGCACTACAAATATTCATTAAAGACAGTACCTGCCAAACCCATGACATCTTTAATCTAGAAGGACAAGGGCAGTAGATACCTGGGAACACCATCGCTGCAGGTTCCCCTCTAAGTTACTCATCATTCCTTCACTGTTGCTAGGTCAAAAATCTGGAAATCTTACCCGAAGGGTATTGTGGATCTACCTACAGTATGTCGACTGCAGTGGTTTAAGAGATGAGCTCATCACCACCTTCGGAAGGGCAACTAGGGATGGGCAACAGATGCTGGCCAGCCATAGATGCCCATGTGTAAATTTTGAAATGTATGGTATGTACAAGATTGAGACTAACAGCACATTCTGGTTTCGTGCGCCATATTTTGTTTGGATTTGCACTATATATTTGTTCTTGTCAGTAGTTCAGCTCAGATTTGAATAGATTATAATGGATATTAATGACGCATGAGTGCAGTGATACAGCCTGATTTGGAGTGTAGTGTTCTGAAAGTCTGAAATAACAAAGAAAATGCCAATAATAAACACACCAAAACCTACAATGGCACTGAACAAATTTAAAACCACAGTATAAACCACAGCAGAAATCCAAATAAAAAAAAATGGTCCAACATAAATCACCAACATCTCTATTCACAATTAACCCATGCAACATAGCCAAAGACACTGCATATCTGAGAATAGCCAAGAACATGCGTAGGTATTTTGTGGTCAGGTGGGACTAAAATCTAGACCTGCTGACTCAGAGGCAGGGACACTATCATTGCACCACAGGAGGCCAATGGGCAATATATATCTAGCTAACAGCAACCATCACAACCAGTTCAATATAATCATTTATTTAAACAGCACAATTGATTGAATTGACCAAAGCAAAATTGACAAGGTTGAAACTGTAGCTTTTTGAACTTTGAAACTTCATATTTTAGTAAATCACTGGAATTCCTTGCTGAGGTGGAAAATGTTCTGCTGGAGGGTCAGAGACTGCAAACGTTGTGCCAAATCTCTGGTCTCCAGCCAGTTGGAGAACTACTATATATAGGACCACACATATACACTGAGGGGTGAACCCTTTGATCATCCTGAAGTGGAGAGGACTTATGTGGAAATTTCCTATGTGTAAAGTTCTGAAACAAAAACAGAAAATTAAAAATCACATAACACCAGGTTATAATCCAACAGGTTTATTTAGAAGCGATGGTTTTTGGAGCACTGCTCCTTCATCAGGTGGTTGTGGAGTATCAGATCGTAAGACACAGAATTTATAGCAAAAGTTTACAGTGTGTTGTAGCTGAAATTATATATTGAAAAGACCTGGATTGTTTGTTATGTCTCTGATCTTTTAGAATGAAGCACTGGAGACACTCAGCAGGTCTGGCAGCATCGGTGGGTGCACAAACAGTGTTCATGTTTGGATCCAGTGACACTTCATCAAAACTGTTCCGAGGAAGCGTCAGTGGACTTGGAATGTTAACTCTTGTTTCTTGCTTCACAAATACTGCCAGAACGGCTGAGTTTCTCCAGCACTTCCTGTCTCTATTTCTGATTTCCAGCACTCACAGTTGTTTGCTTATATTTAATAGTTAATATTTCTGGTGGGTAGTCTGCCTGGTCTCAGGGATTGTCCATGAATATCTCCAACCCTAGTCTAGAATCAGAGACTTCAGCCACTTCCAAGGGTTTTCCTCGATAAGGTATAGCTTAAAGGTCAGTATAACTCCTGGGTAACTACACAATTAACTTCCACTTTCACTGCCCTCCCCGATTACCTCCCTGACACCCCAACTACATCCAACCATCAATCTGACGACTGTCTCAAAAACCCGGCTAGTTTCCTTATCCAACCTAATGATCACCCCAGCCCAATGTGAGCCTCTGACTCTACTAATTCTCCAACTAACCCCCTCCATCTGACCACACTTCCAAGCTGACTACCTTCCCAGCCTGATCCAGCCATTTCCTGACAACACGATGACCTGATCTTAACTGGTTAACCTCCAATACGACTATCCCCAACTTTCTGGATCTAACCCCTGATCACTGGACTATTCCCCTGACCTGGCCATCCCTCCCGCGCTGACTCCACCATTTCCATAGAGAGCCACCACTAGCTTGACTGGACTAATTTCCAAATACCCAAGTAGCCCATTGCCTGACGATCCATCTCACCCATGCCCAACTGCCCCATCAGTCTTTTGACCTCCTTATGCCCTCACCCACCTACCCCCTATACATTTACCTTCTACTCAACTCACCGACTTTCCTACCTATCTACCTAACCATATAGCAACTCACACGCGCGCGTGCGCACACACACACACACACACACACCTACATGTTACCCTTATTCCCATTTATCCCCTCAAAAACAAAATAGTGTGGGTTCTGGAGAACCCTCAGAGCACTCTGGCGGGGAAAGGATTGGGCATCCAGAATGTCAAGGAGAAGACTAGGGCCAGGAAAGCAGAAATTGTTAAAACAAACACACTGCCCACCTTCCCATTCACTCTCTCAGACACTCATCATTCAAAAACATTTAAACTTACAGCAGGGCAGCAAGTGCTGTAAAAAAAAGGGGAAACAACCTGTCTTTCCCCAGCTATATAGTCCATGTGGATGCAGTTCCACAATTGATACTATGGTTCTGGATTTCACTGAGAAGTATCGAATCGGGAAACGTACAAGCTTTGTTTTGATTCAGGCGTCACTGGCTTAGCCAGCATTTCTTGCCCATCCTAGAGGGCAGGTAAGAGGCAGCCATAATGCTCCGACCAGGTAAGGATGGCAGTTTCCTTCCCGAAAATCATCAGTGTTCCAGATGAGTTTTCAACAATGGCTATCATTCGACTCTTAACTCCAGTTTTTTTTAACTGAAGTTAAATTCCACCATCTGTCATGGTGGGATTTGAACCCAGTTGCCCAGAACATTATCTGGGTCTCTGAATTAACAGTCCAGTGCTAAAACCATTAGGCTGTCTGTAGTGGTTGTAATGAGGTCAGCCAGGTGGACATCATAGAATCTGAGTTCCCTGATTAGGGCTGTTATTCTGGTCCAATCAGGGATCCCTGGCTGACAGATAGAAACAGGAGTGTCAGACATCCTGTTCACTCTGAGAGCTGGCTCTGAGGGAGCTGAATCAGTGTCGAGGACTCTCCACGTGTAAACAAAGGGTGACTTGGCCTCTGTGGAGCTATTTCACTATTGTCTCTCCTAAATCTGGCGATCATTGTTGCTGTTGCTTGGAAGGTCAGAGCCATTAACTCTGCTTCTCTCTCCAGTGATGCTGCCAGACCTGCTGAGTATTTCCAGAACATTGTTTCTATTTCAGATTTACAGCATTGTTCTTCAGGAAGGAACAAACTCTTTTGTCCCCTTATATGGGTTCAATGCTCCATGTTACTTCTCAAGGTTTTTTTAAAATGAATACAGTAATTCCTCACTTAATGTCGACTTGGTCATTATGTTTCAATGGACTGTGGCAGATAAAGTAAGAATCAGGTATCATTTTGACATCAAGACGTTCTCTACAATGTCATGTGCCAAACAGTTTCTGTTCTGTGAACTGCCTATCCATGAGCTTAGAGTGCTCCCCAAAGACAGAAACCTCAGTTTCCATGGTTGTATTGGTCTACTCTCCCTCAACGAGGTATTGCAAGCCAGTCTATTGTGCATTAACAGCATTACCAGACATAGAACATATGCAGTTTCATGGGCTTGTGAAAGATTTTTAAACTATATCCTTTGTCTAGCAGTGATAATCGAAAGTGACCTCAAACTTTTAGTTTCTCCACTGGGTGAGAAAGAACTTGCAAGAATGTGTCCGGGAATACAAAGATTTCAACTTTGCCTCATGTAAAGTGACTGGAGCACTCAAATGCAAATTTTGACACAACGTCCGGAAACAGCCAGATTAGATTAGATTAGATTCCCTACAGTGTGGAAACCGGTCCTTCAGCCCAACAAATCCACACCGACCCTCAGAAGAGTAATCCACCCAGACCCATTTCCTTCTGACTGGAGCACCTAACACTATGAACAATTTAGCATGACCAATTCACCTGACCTGCACATCTTTGGACTGTGGGAGGAAACCGGAGCACCCGGACGAAATCCACGCAGACACTTGGTAGGGATTCTTTGTGTTGGAAAAATTTCATTTTACACTCAGATAACTGCTTCCTTGGTCAACATGTGCAACCTCCTAACCTCAAATATAAATTCGTAAATAACTGTGGGACTATAGAGGTATGAGGGGAAGAAGGACTTGGGGAATGATCTTTGTATGATATGAAGTGTGCCCAGCCAACCTTCCCTCCCAACCCTGAGCAATGGGCAGGAGGGCCACCAAGCATAGCAGCCCATCCTCAATATTTAAATAAACAATTAAACTTAATTGAACTTGGTATCAAACCAGTTGACAGGAATAAAAGAACTGCCATAATACAGTTGGCATGAGTAGATGGGTGAGAATGTGCATTGTGTTTTTGATGTCTGGTTCAGGAAGGTTGGGAAGGAAATTAGGGGTGCGGGGGTGGGGGAGGGTGGGGTTGGGGTGGAAGCTGTCTCATAATTTGCAGAGTGTCCTGTGTGCCTCAAGGACACCCCTCCCAAGGTGGTCCTCCTCCCCTCATTCCTCACCACCCATCTTTGAGACTTTGGCCTGGACACGTTTTGCCCCTAACCCAGGCTCTTTGATCCCTTTCTGCCCATAAATCCTGGGATTTCTCTGGTTCCAGTTGACATTGATGTTGACATTCCCACTCCTTGATCCTGGAGCCTCCTGACACTGATTGGCTGACAGCAGAACAGCTGGTGAGAGAGGGGTTACCTCCCACTGTGCAGCAGTGGGCATTGTTAACCTAAAGCACGGATCCAACCGGTCGTCACTTTGGATAATAGTTCGTAGCTTATCATTGATAATAAGGTTATCAATTGTTTTGAGATAATTTAAAATTGAATCAGCAAAAAAAATTCTGATATTTCAGCCAGTACGAAAGAAGTAATATTTATCCTATAGTAACCCTGTTACATTTAGTGTCGGCCTGGCCCAGTCTTGTGACATTGCCAGTGCTGAGTCAGAAAGCTTTCGGTTCAAGCCATACCATGGAACTTGAGTGTAAACCTCGGCAGCACTGTGGGAGTGCTTCACTATCAGAAGTACCATCTTTCAGCTGCAAAACAAAGACATGACTGCGTGTTTTGGCTGATTACAACAGATGGAATTTTCCGTGTTTGAGATTCTTCAAAGCTTTGTCTTCTCTGCATGAGTAATACACAGCTCTTCCCACTCCAGATTCCTAGTTACACAGAGAGACTGGGTAGGCCACATGGGGGTGGTAGCCATGGGCAGGTTGACCAGCTGGGGTGAAATGGATACAGGCAACTAGTGGGTTGGGTGGGTAATTTGATTCACTTGCAAGTCATTGACACATTGGCTTGATAATCAGCAGCTTCTGAAAGTGCTGAAATAAACCCCACAGTTAACATGTTAAAACTTTTTTTATTCAAACTGCAGTACTATAATTTGAAGAAGATAATTCCAGGATAAGCATATAATTAAACTTAATCCTGGGATAGTCCTTTCTTTAGGATGTTTGCTGACAGCCAATCCTGGAATTCCAACCAGGGGATCGAAAACTAAAATTAGCAAAACTAAAACTAAAATTCGCATTTGGATTTTTCCAGTGCATGTGCATGTGGTTAAATTAGAGTGGTGCTGGAAAAGCACAGCAGGTCAGGCAGCATCCGAGGAGCAGGAAGACCTGCTGCGCTTTTCCAGCACCACTCTAATCTAAACTCTGGTTTCCAGCATCTGCAGTCCTCTTTTGCCTAGATTTCATGTGGTGTCTCACTTGAGTTCAGAGCTGGACTCAGTAATAAGAATGAGTGACAATACCCAGAAATGTGTTGAAATAACTTTTAGTGGATATAATGATAATGATAATTATAACGTAATAATTATAAAAACAATTATACTGTAAATGATAACAACAAAATATGGTGTCACAGTGGCTCAGTGTGAGTACAGCTGCCCGACAGTACCAGGGACCCAGGTTTGATTCCACTCTTGGGCAACTGTTTGTACATTCTCCATAAGTCTCTGTGGGTTTCCTCTGGGTGCTCCAGTTTCCTCCTACAGTTCAAAGATGTTCCGGGTAGGTGGATTGGCCATGCTAAATTGCCCACAGTGTCCAGAGATGTGTAGTCTAGGTGGATTGGCCATGGGAAATGCATGGTGGGCCTGGGTGGGTTTGCTTTTTGGAGGGTCAATCTGGGCTGAATGGTCTGCTTCCACACCGTAAGGATTCTATGATATTTTATAAAGTGAATATAGTATCATTGAAAGGAATGAAAGCATAGAGTACATATTAGCGATTTTTGAGAAGGTTTGTAGCTCAGGTTGATGGTAAGTATGTAAGTTAGCTCGCTGAGCTGGAAGGTTTGCTTTCAGACGTTTTGTCACCATGACTAGGTAACATCATCAGTGAGAATCTTCAGTGAAGCTCTGGTGCTGTGTCCCACCTGTCTATTTGTAGGTCTTGGTTTCTGAAGGTGGATGACATCACGACTGGTTCTTTTTTCAAACGAAGGCAGATGGGATCTAAATCAATGTATTTATTGATGGAATTCTGGTTAGAATGCCATGCCTCTAAGAATTCTCATGCTTGTCTTTGTTTCGCCTGTCCTCGGATGTGTGTGTTACCCAGTCAAAGTTGTGTCCTTCTTTGTCTGTATGTATGGAAACTAATGATAGTGGATTACGTTTTTTGGTGGCTAGTTGTTGTTTGTGTATCCTGATGGCAAATTTCTGGTTGTTTGTCTGATGTAGTGTTTTTTACAATTCTCGTCTGGTATCTTGTAAATGACATTAGACTTGCTGGTAGTATCTAATGGATTCTTTAGTTTCATTAGTCATTGTTTAAGTGTGTTGTAGGTTTGTGGGCTACCATGATGCCAACGGGTCTGAGTAGTCTGGAAGTCATTTATGATATGTCTTTGATGTAAAGTAATGTGGCTATAGTTTTTGGTTGCGTTGTGTCTGCTTGTTTGGGTTTATTTCTGAGGAATTGGCAGATTGCATTTATTGAGTATCTTTTTTTGTATGGATATTTTTCTTCAGCTTTTTGTAGTTTTTGGGAGCTTCAGTGTACATATATCAAAATAAAGGAAGAAATGCACATTTATTGTTGCAAAAATAGTCCCCAAATTGAAAACTTATCCCTAAAATGGTAAATTAACACTTAGCATGTAAATTACCAAGTCTTTGAGTAACCCTACATGGGGTGCTCTCTCTAGTCAGTCCCTCTGTTGACTATAATTCTCAATGGTTGACTGTGGACCACTTGGCTATAGGAGTGAATCCTGGAAAACACTGTCCCCTTTAAACGATATTTCTGGTACCATTTCAGTATTTTGAGGCTTTCATCTGGAGTTTCTCAAAACAAAAGTCTGGTTACCATAATCTCTTATTGCTCGTGCTCAGCTTTCTGGAATTCATCCAATCGCAGAAAAGTTTTTTAAGATAATGGAAAAAGAAGCGAATCAACTTGAGTCTTGCTGCTGATGTCACAAACTCAAAAGAGTTGTTGCAACTAGCTCATTCACTGCGTAGTGAGATCTGTGTACTGAAAACGCATGTTGACATCTTGAATGATTTTAATCTAGATGTGTTCAATGATTGCTGAAAAGCATGAATTTTTGATTTTTGAATATCAAAAGTTTGCAGATATTGGGAACAATATTAAACATCTGTATGAAGGTATCTTGTCATCTTTTAAAATGTTGAAATGTTAAAATCTTTCTGTGTCTAAGATCTGATCTTGTCAACAGTGACTGGAAGTTTGTTCAGTAAACTTAAACCCATTAGGGACTCTTCAGTGGTAGTACCAGCGGTGTATCTGATAGCGGGAGGCAGCTCAATGCTGCTGCATTTGTTACTTGGCCTCCTGGATGGTGTTCCAATTTGTAAATTATATGCACTTCGTTTTAGAACCCACTGCTGAATTTGGCTTGAAATGAAATGAAAATGCCTTTTTCATTTTAAGTAGACCTAGCAAGGGTTTGTGGTCCATTATTATTACAAATTTGAGGTATGAGTAAATATATTGGTGGAATTGAATCGATTGTCACATGACCAGGGGCACAGTGAAAAGCTTTGTCTTGCGAGCTATACAAGCAAATCGCGTAGCTAAGTAGCATAGGTAAGTAAATAATAGGTAAACAGTAGCAAAAACAAAAACAAAGTTACAGGCAAATGTTAAGAGTTTGTAAATCCATTCAGTACTCTAACAACAGTAGGGTAGAAACTGTTATGAAACCGGCTGGTGCGTGTGTTCAGGCTTCTGTACCTTCTCTTCAGTGGTAGAAAAATATTGCCGGGGGGATGGATCTTTGAGAATGCTGGCAGCCTTTCCTTGACAGCGGGCCTGGTAGATGGATTCTACAGATGCCTTTGTGATTGTAACCATCTCCAATCTTGAAATGGTACAGTTGCCATACCAGGTCAATCTTGAAAAATGTCCATTTTACACAGGAGGAAGTGCTAGATGTGCTGAAACATATAAAGGTGGATAAGTTCCCAGGACCTGATCAGATGTACCATAGAGCTTTGTGGGAGTCTAGGGAAGTGATTGCTGGGTGTCTTTCTGAGATATTTGTATTATCGATAGTCACAGGTGAAGTGCCAGAAGACTGGAGGTTGGCAAACGTGGTGCCACTATTTAAGAAAGGTGGTAAGGACAAGCCAAGGAACTGTAGACCAGTGAGCCTGACGTTGGTGGTGGGCAAGTTGTTGGAGGAAATCCCAAGGGACAAGATGTACATGTATTTGGAAAAGCAAGGACTGATTAGGGATAGTCAACATGGCTTTTGTGCGTGGGAAATCATGTCTCACAAACTTGATTGAAGTTTTTGAAGAAGTAACAAAGAGGATTGATGAGGGCAGAGCGGTAGATGTGATCTAAATGGACTTCAGTAAGGTGTTCATCAAGGTTCCCCATAGGAGATTAGTTAGCAAGGTTAGATCTCAGGGAGAACTAGCCATTTGGATACAGAACTGGCTCAAAGGTAGAAGGGTGGTGGTGGAGGGTTGTTTTTCAGACTGGAGGCCTGCGCCCAGTGGGGTGCCAAAAGGATTGGTGCTGGGTCCTCTACTTTTTGTCATTTATATAAATGGTTTGGATTTGAGCATAAGAGGTACAGTTAGTAAGTTTGCAGATGACACCAAAATTGGAGGTGTAATGGACAGCGAAGAAGGTTACCTCAGATTGCAACAGGATCTTGATCAGATGGGCCAATGGGTTGAGAAGTGGCAGATGGAGTTTAATTCAGATAAATGCAAGGTGCTGCATTTTGGGAAAGCAAATCTTAGCAGGACTTATACACTTAATGGTAAGGTCCTAGGGAGTGTTGCTGAACAAAGAGACCTTGGAATGCAGGTTCATAGCTCCTTGAAAGTGAAGTCGCAGGTAGATAGGATAGTGAATAAGGTGTTTGGTATGTTTTCCTTTATCGGTCGGAGTATTGAGTACAGGAGTTGGGAGGTCATATTGCGGCTGTACAGGACATTGGTTAGGCCACTGTTGGAATATTGCGTGCAATTCTGGTCTCCTTCCTATTGGAAAGATGTTGTGAAACTTGAAAGGGTTCAGAAAAGATTTACAAGGGTGTTGCCAGGGTTGGAGGATCTGAGCCAAAGGGAGAGGCTGAATAGGCTGGGGCTGTTTTCCCTGGAGTGTTGAAGGCTGAGGGGTGACCTTATAGAGGTTTACAAAATCATGAGGGGCATGGATAAGATAAATAGGCAAAGTCTTTTTCCTGGGGTAGGGGAGTCCAGAGGGTACTGGCTAGGTTGAGAGGGGAAAGATACAAAAGAGATCTAACGGCCAACTTTTTCATGCAGAAGATGGTACATGTATGGAATGAGCTGTCAGAGGATGTGGTGGAGGCTGGTACAATTGCGACATTTAAAAGGCGTTTGGATGGGTATATGAATAGGAAGGGTTTGGAGGGATATGGGCCAGGTGCTGGTAGGTTGAACTAGATTGGGTTGGGAGATCTGGTCGGCATGGACGGGTTGGACCAAAGGGTCTGTTTCCATGCTGTACATCTCTATGACTCTATGACTTCACCAGTTTCTTTATCTTCCCTCTCCCCACCTCATCCCAGATCCAACCCTCCAGCTCTGCACCGTTCTCATGAACTGTCCTGCCTGTCCATCTTCTTTCTCACCTATTCACTCCATCCTCCTCCGACCTATCAGTATCACCTGCATCACCTGTGGTCTTCCCAGCTACCTTCCACCCCCAAACACCACCCTCCAATTTATCTCTCACACCCCACCTCCCTCCACCCTATTCCTGATGAAGGGCTTATGCCCATATGTCGACTCTCCTACTCCTCGAACGCTGCCTGACCTGCTGTGCTTTTCCAGTGCCATACTTTTCAACAGTGACATCTAATTGGAATTAATTGGGTATATATTTCAAATTCTAAATACTTATAAAACAAACAGTATGGAAAATTGGATTAAAACTCCATAGTAAAGAGAGTTTATCTCAATGCAGCACTCTCCAGTTGGTTTGAGCATTAAAACAAATAAGCGAGCTTCCAATTCGTGTATTGTATTTATCAAAGGATGACAGCATAAACCTCATAGTTGGGTTGATTGATTCCAGGTATATATATCAGATATTGGCATATGTCCACAGTTTTTTTGTACATATTTAGTATGCGACCTCACCTCATTTCTAAAGGGCACTGCATCTTGAGGCTGGCAATGATCTCTGTTAGCTTTTGTACTTTCAGAACAATTCATTTTGTGGTAGGTACTCCCAACAGTTACAGACCTATATTGACAGAAATCTGAACTCTTGTTAAACTATCCTTACCAGCTAACTGCTGGTTTGTGAACAGGTTATATCTTGTAACTGCAAAGTCATTGCCAAAGCAAGCATGAAGCCAAAGATGGAGAGAATACGTGGGAAACTTGGTTTACACCTCAGTTTCTGAAGCATGGCCAGATCTTGGGAAGTAGTGATGTAAGTCATGTTGGGGTGAAATTGTTGTGCTATTGGGAAGTTAGGATAATTTGGTGAAATCTTGTTAGAGAACATAGAACAATATACCACAGGAACAGGCCCTTCAGCCCACTATGTCTGTGCTGAATGTGATGTCATTCTAAGGTATAACTATCTAGTTGTACATGGCCCATATCACTCTATTCCCTGCCTGTTCTGTCTAAATGCCTGTTAAATGTTGCTATTGTATCTGCCACCTTCCCTGGCAGGGTATTTCAGGCACTGACTACGCGGTATGTGAAAACTTTACCTCACACATCTCATTGAAACTTTCCCCATCTCACCTTAAACCTATGTCCCTACTATTTGACTTTTCCATCTTGGGAAAAAGACTCAATTATCCATTCTATCCATGTTTCTCATAATTATATATACTTCTTTCAGGTCGCCCTCAACCTCCAACGTTCTAGAGAAAACAATCTAGGCTTGTCCAATCTCTCCTTATTAATACTTCACTCCAATACAGGTGGCTTCCCGGCAAATCACTTTTGCACTGTCTCTAGTCTTCACATTCTTTCTGTCGTGTGATGGCCGCAACCACGTATAGTACTCCAGTAAACTGATGAAAATTTTCTACAGCGCCAACATGACTTGCCAACTTCTATACTCAGTGTCCTGACCAATGAAGGTGAACATGCCATATGCATTCCATACGACTTGTGTTGCCACTTTCAAGGAGTTATGGACATGCACTCCAACTTCCCTCTGTATATCCAGCTCCTCAGGGTCCTTCCGTTTACTGCATACTTTCTTCTTGCATTTGATCCCCAAAGTGCATCACCTCACACTTGTATGCCTGATTCAAGATCCTTCTGGTGTGAGGTGTTTCTGAGCCTCTCATCCTAGCTTGAATTTTTGAAAAGCTTATTTTGAGAAATCTTAATTCATAATCACTACCATAATTCTCTGAAATAAGTCATGCTGAGGATTAAACTATGAAGGAGATCTGTTCTATCCTTTTTACATTTGCATTTCATTTGCATTAAGAACGGGAGTAGACCATTCTGCTTCTCAAAAAGGTGCTGAATTTCAGTTCAGTCGAGGCAAATCTACACCTGAGCTCTATTTACTTGCCTTTTATCTGTATCACTTGTTAACTTTAGCTAACAACGTGTCATTTTTAGCCTTGAAAATTTCAGTTGACACAGCATGCACCATAGGCAAATGTGAGGACTGCTGATGCTGGAAATCAGAGACTAGATTAGAGTGGTGCTGGAAAAGCACAGCAGGTCAGGCAGCATCCAAGGAATAGGAAAATCGACATTTCGGGCAAAAGCTCTTCATTCAGTCCTGATTTTCCTGCTCCTCGGATGCTGCCTGACCTGCTGTGCTTTTCCAGCACCTCTCTAATCTAAACAGCATGTAGGCTATCTTGAGGCAGGAATTTCAGATTGCTATTATGTTATATGAAAGCGTGCTTTCCAGCTCCCCTCCTAAATAACTTCTAATTGTGCCCCCACCAGAGGAAGCAATTTCTTTGTCTACTCAGTCAAATCCTGTTACCATTTTAAGTACTTCAGTCAGAGCAAATCCTCAACGCTGTTATTAGTAAATACCAGCCATGTTAATGTAATTGTCATCACAGTTTAAATCTTTATGATCTGGTATGGTTTTAGTGCATCTGCACAGGATCCTGTCCAAAGTTCCTGAGATCTGATGCTTAAAGTGAGGTAATCCAAATGGAGTCTATGTACAGCTGAAGCATTTATTTCCCTTTTTGAATTCTACTCAACTTAAACTATGATTAATGTTCTATTAGCCTTTCTGATTACTTTTTTTACTTGTACAATAGCTGTTAGTGATTTGTGTCTGTGAACAACTAAATCCTTGTGATCTTCCGCAGCTCCTAACTTGTCAGTGCTGAAACTTGAAAGGGTTCAGAAACGATTTCCAAGGATGATGCCTGGGTTGGAGGGTTTGAGCTATAGGGAGAGGCTGAATAGACGGGCTATTTTCCCTGGAGCATCAGAGGCTGAGGGGAGACCTTACAGAGATTTATAAAATCATAAGGGCATGGCTGGGGTAAATAGATAAGGTCTCTTCCCCAGGGTAGGGGAGTCCAAAACCCACAGGACACAGGTGAGAGGAGAAAGGTTTAACAGGGACCTAAGGGGCAACTTTTTCACGTAGAAGGTGGTGCATGTATGGAATGAGATGCCAGAGGAACTGATGGAGACAGTTACAATTACATTTAAAATGGTGGGCATATGAATAGGAAGGGTTTAGAAAGATGTGGGCCAAATGCTGGCAAATGGGTCTAGATTTATATAGGGTATCTGGTCAGCATGGACGAGTTGGACCGAAGGGTCTGTTTCCATGCTGTATATTGATCAGTCTATCAGTACAAGGTCACCAACAGTTTACATATTCTCTGATCGTTTCTCTCAGTCAGTGAGCTTATACCGTCCAGCATCTCTATCTCCCAATTCCATACCAGTTGACCGCTATCCATTTATAAGGTGTACGTCGTCCTGGTCTGTAGTTCAAGGGTCATCAAATAATATAAAAATAGGCACAAACATCCTTTTTTTAATAACCCTCCTAGCCAGAGGAGAAAAACAATAGGTATCAACCAATCAAAAGCAATGAGAAGTAGTTCTTGGGAAATGGCAAGTTCACAGTTACAACTGCTTACCATTGTACTTGGTTTTTTCAGTGAGTAACTTCCGAAAACTCAATACAGGCTAAATACAAGTTCCTTTAAAATCAAGGGCAAAGTCGAAATAAAATTTATGAATATAGAGTTGCAAAAAGCTGTGGTGCAGGCCTCAGTCTAGATCAGGTCAGAGATTTATCAAATGATTACACAGAGAAGGATTCACAGAATTCAACCTATCAGCACAGTGGTTCAGCAGTAAGCACTACTCCCTCACAGCACCAAGGACCTGGGTTTACTTCCAGCCTTGGCTTGCTGTCTGTGTGGAGTTTGTACGTTAGGTGGATTAGGTGGATTGGCAATGTTAAAATTGTCCTGCAATATGTATACTAAGTGGATTAGTCATGGTAACGGTGGGGATAGGGTTGGGAGGGAAAGGTATCTGGGTGGGATGTTCTTTGAAAGCTGAATGTGCCAGTGCAAGCTGAATGGCCTCTTACTACACTGTGGGGATCCTATCATATCCATTTTAACTTTCTGCAAGAGGAATTTAGTCAGCTCCACTCTCAACCTACAGCCCTGCAATTTCTGTTTTCTCTTCAGTTAATTATCCAACTCACTTTTGAACTCTGCATTGAATCTCCCTCCACTGTACTCTCAAACAGTTCATTCCAGATTTTAACTACTCATTGTGTAAAACGTCTTCATTAACAAATCATCTTAAAGATCCAAGATGGCGGCGACCCAGCAAGTCTGAGTCTGTAGTGCTCTGCCCAAGACTCAGACAAACTGGGCTGCCTGCCTTCACCAAACCTGCCAAATCATTCAAAATAACTTTTATTCAATAAATTAGTCATTTTGCATCAAGCTTGAGTAGTTTGGTGCTTTGTTAAAATGACTAAGGGAAAGAATGTCTGCAGCTCACAGCAGGCAGGAACCCCTCCCCCACCCTCCCCAAGCGCAGCAGAGGCGCCTGCAGCCATCCTGGGGGACTTACCTGTGGTGGCGAGCTTTGTTGCAGTAATTACTAAGCTGGAAGAGAAGATCGACGTCTTCATAGAGGAGTCCCGAAGCAGGTGGAAATCGCTCTCGGTCGCGCTGCAAAAGCATGACCGAGACCTTGAAAAAATTGAACATTGGGGGGAACGGAGCTAAAGTCCACGACCTCCGAGGCTGCGCAGAATCGGCCGTGGGTTAGGTCCGGACTCTCGAACAGGGGGCCTTAGACGATCACACCGACGACCTCGAGAATTGCGGTCATCGGAAAAATATTCATTTGCTGGGCCTTCCCAAACGGGAAGAGGAAGGCCAGCTTACAGTGTTTTTGGAGCAGTGGCTCCCTCAAATGTTGAAGCTGGAGGCTGGATCAGGCCGGGTGCGGGTAGAATGGGCCCACCGGGTTGCAATACGCAGGGCCGGGTTAGACCAGCGTCCCCGCCCGATCCTGTTCTGGCATCAGTGTTACAGGAGAAGCAAATGCTCCTGGAAGCCTCCAGAACTCTCGGGAAAGTTCCGTAGGCCATGACATACAAGGGATCTAAGATTAAGCTGTTTCAGGGTTTTTCCCCAGCTTGGTCCGCAAGAGGAGGATGTTTGATGAAATGAAGAAGCGTCTAAGGGATTTAAACGTTCAGTACGCCCTGTGATACCCAGCGACGTTACATTTTAACCATGAAGGGTCTGTCTATAACTTCGGATCGCCGGAGAAGGTCAAGGAATTTTTGGACTCTCTTAAGTAGATTGTACGAATTAATTTGTGTGGTTAAACTTTTTTTTCTCTTATTCTCTTTATTGTTTAATATCATCTCCGGGTGGTAGGGAGGGGGGCTCATTTGTTCTCCACTATGCGATTTTCTTTTTTTTTATATAGGCCGGGCGGTCTAGTTGATTCAGGTGAGGGGGTGGGGGGCGTCTGCTTTGTCCTACCTTTTTTCTTTTAAAACGGGGTTGTTTCCCCTTTTTATTTTGTGTTATTATGCTTAATTATTACCTGCTGAGACTGTAACTTCATAGTTTTGCATGTTTATACGTGGTATTAACATTACTAAATGTATCTAGGCGTTGGTGTGGGTGGGGGATATGGTACTCACTGTTAACTTTAGCTTTATAGTACACTTGAATTTTTCTATCTTGTTATGGGGTGCCTGGGTTGAGAGTGGGGCACTGGTTGGGAGAGGATTCGATGGGTTTTCGGATAGGAAGTGATGCCCCCTGGAAGCAAGGGGGAAAATCTCCTTTTAAATATGTTTTATATTTTTTTTATTTCGAAATAGTTTTTTTTACTATATTGGCATGAGTGTATTAAAGAATCTCTATTTTTGTGAATTTTCTATGGTCTATGTTCGGGGTGTTTTGGACGGGGTTCTTCCTCCTGGGGGTCTTGGACTTGCCTGGACGATTATGGTTAGTCATTCGATTAAATGGTGCACCTGGAATGTCAAGGGGAGTAATTCACCAATCAAAAGGAAGAAAATACTATCAAACCTCAAAAAATAAAGGGTTGATATAGCTCTCTTACAGGAGACACATTTACTGGGTAAAGAACACTTGAAATTACAACAGGGTGGATTTGACCAGGCCTTCTTTTCATCTTTGAGTTCAAATAGTAGGTGAGTAGTCATTCTTGTTAGGAAGAATCTCCCTTTTAAAATCCTAAGTCAGATAAAAGATGAATCTGGACGATATATACTGATTAAAGTCCTTATAAATGGAGAGAAATATGGGATTTTGAACCTGTATTGTCCCCGGCGCATCCTATCAAATTTATAATGGAAGCTTTCTCCAAACTGATGGCTCTCGGGGTTCATCATATAATTATAGAGGGAGATTTTAATTGCATTATGTACCCGGAGACAGACAGGATACCCAAGAGTACTGCGGGTGTATCCCCCAGATCCAGGCAATTGGCAGATTTGAATAAAGAGCTAGGATTGGTAGATATGTGGAGGTGCCTCCACCCGCAAGGCAGAGATTTGTCTTTTTATTCTCAACCACATAAGTGTCATACTATAATTGAAATGTTTTTTGCCCCCTCGACCTTTTTGAATTCCATATCATCCTGCAAAATAGGTAATATAATAATTTCTGATCACGCTGCAATGTATATGGAAATCAAGACTAGGAACAATGAGATGGTCCCCCGATATTGGCGTATGGATTCTTTCTTAATGAAGGATTGTAAATTCGTAAAATATTTCTCTCAAGAATTCAAATCTTTTTTTTGGAAATTAATTCAGGTACGGCTAGTAACCTGTCGGTGATGTGGGAGACCATTAAGGCTTATGTGCAGGGTCTGATCATTTCATACTCAGTGACCCAGAAAAAACTAAAGGGAGAACAACAGCGTCTACTTGAGCCTCGCATAAAGGCAGCTGAAACAACGTACGTTGATAGGCCGTGTTGCTAAATTACAAAGGATTACGGCCCTTAGGACAGCCCTGAATACCGTGCTTACCCAAACAGCAAACAGGGAAACATTATTTGCAAAGCAAAGATTATATGAATTTGGCGATAAGCCTGGTAGATACCTAACGTTTCTCGCAAGGGAAAAAAAGGTCCCTCAAGCTATCACGTCCATTAGGGAAAGTGCTGGTACTCTGACTCCCGATCATAAAAGGATCAACACAACCTGCAGAAAGTTTTACTCTGATTTGTATAAATCGTAGGATTGTGAAGATAGAGCCAGGAAGATGGAGTCCTCTTTTTAAAAACCTGGCCGTTCCGGACTTAACCCCGGAACAGGTGTCGGTCCTGAATGCTCCCCTAACAACCCAGGAAGTACTTGACGCAATCAGGCAACTTCAGAGTGATAAAGCACCTGGTCCAGATGGATTTTAGGTTGAATTCTACAAAGAGTTTACAGGAGTGCTAGCTGGTCCTCTTATGGACATGTACAACTACTCATATAGACAGGGCTGCCTTCCACCTTCATTGAAAGAGGCGAATGTCTCCCTCATTCTCAAAAAAGGAAAGCTCCCAGAAGATTGCATGTCATACAGACCAATATCCTTGCTAAATGTAGATTTTTAAATTCTTTCTAAAACATTAGCATTGAGGCTGGAGAGGGTTTTACCATACATCATAAAAGAGGACCAGAAGGGGTTTATCAAGGGTCGTAGATCATCTAATAATATTAGAAGGGCTTTGAATGTGATTCAAGTCTGTCATCAGGAAAGAATACCGGGAATAGTAGTCTCGTTGGACGCGGAGAAGGCATTTGACAGGGTTGAATGGTTATACCTGTTCTATACATTGGAAAGGTTTGGCTAAATGGGTCTCAACATTGTATAATGACCCGAAAGCAGTTGTGATCACCAATGGCTTAGGCTCGGATAGCTTCAGTGTGTGTAGAGGCTGCCGTCAGGGATGTCCTCTCTCACTGCTGATATTCACGCTAATAATTGAGCCACTAGCGGAAGCTATATGGGCTGACTCTAATGTAATGGCCCCGAGGGTTGGCACAGGTAAACATAAAATTACCCTTTATACAGATGATGTTTCCTTTTTCTTAGTAGTCCTTGATGTCCGTGCCCTGCCTGATTCAAGTCATTAATTTATTCAGTGCATTCTCAGGTTACAAAATTAATTTCTCAAAATCAGAGGCCATGCTGATGAGTGGTCTCGCTAGTATGTCCCACTTATTGGACAGATCTCACTTTCCCTTTTGGTGGTCTCTGGAGAGTTTTTTTATATTTAGGTATTTTTATCACCCCAGTATTTGGCCAGCTATACAAGGTCAATTTTGTGCATCTACTGGAGAGGGTAAGGCAGGACACCAGCGATGGGGAGACCTTCCAATTTCCTGGTTAGGCAGAATAGCTCTAATTAAAATGAATGTCTTACCCTGTCTCTTACACCCTATGCGAATGCTCCTGGTGATGCTGCTGAGGCTGGCACTTTGTATGGTTGGCTTGGTTCTTTCATCTGGAATCATAGATGGCCCCTCATTAAGTTAAAGAAACTACAGCTTCCACAGGCAAGGGGAGGGCTGGATTTTCCAGACTTTAAGAAGTATCAGCTGAGTTCCCTATTAAGCTACATAGCCAATTGGGTCTTGTCTGACCCGCAATCAATCTGGCTGGACATCGAGGCTTCTCAAGTAAAGTGTCCTCTTATTAACCTCTTATTTTTAGATAAGATGAAATTCATTATGGACAATTGTAAAAACCCTATAGTATTAAACACAATTAAAGCCTGAGAGATAATGCGGCAAAACAAGGGTAATTCACGTAAAACTTCCCCTTATATTCCTATAATGGAGGCATGGGGTTTTCAACCATGGCTCACAGATGCCACACTTAAATCCTGGAGGTCCAGGGTATCTCCTATTTAGGGGATCTGTTTGATGAGGCGTCTTGATGTCTTTTGAACAGCTGTACCAGAAATTTGGACTACCTAAGGGAGACCTCTTTCGATACTTCCAAATTCGAGATCACATACAGAAGAAGACTACATTATTAGATAGTCTTTATAAATCAGATAGAGAACGTAGAGTGTTGTGGCCACTGGGTTTATCCTCAGTCAGCACAGTCTATCATTTATTGCATAATGAAGTGTTGGAAGACATGGAACGTTTGCTTAGAACATGGGATCCGGAATTGGGGTTAGAAATATCCACAGAAATGTGGGATGACATCTGGGAAAATGCCAGAAAAATCTCCATCTGTAATAGAACCCAGGCCATTCAGTTAAAGATACTCCATAGGACTCATATAGCACTGGAACGATTGGCAAATTTTAGGGCAGGAGCATCTCCAATGTGTCCCAAATGTAAAATAGAGGTGGGCACTCTCACACACTGCTTATGGACATGTCATAAGATCCGCAATACTGGGTCAGAGTAGCAAATGCTTTGACAGAAATCTTGGGAACAGAAATTAGAGGAGATCCAGTATCTCTTCTCCTGGGCTTTTTGAGCTTGCCCTCCCTGGATATGCACGGGGAGGAAATTATTTTCCATTCTCTCCTTTTATGCAAGGAAAAATATCTTAGTACACTGGGTGGCTGAGGGCCCTCCAGGACTTTCGAATTGGCACACGTTAATCATGGAATGTATTCCCCTTGACTTCCTTACAAATATGGTGCACCCAAAAAACTGAATTATTCCATAAAGTATGGCAGCCCTTCCTGAATTACATAGATACAGATATTTTGGCCATTTTGTCAAGGGTTTTCATCTAGTTGTGGTAGCGGTTCTGGCTGGTCCGGGGCCCCTTGAGGGAGGAATCCTGCATGTATATGGGTTTTATTATGACTTAATGTTAATTCGTTCCGAAGCATGTACTTCACTATTTAATTACTATGTTATCCTTTTTTTTCTTGAGTAATGTAAGATATTTTATTATACGCTGTGGTTAGTTATAGGTTAGATTAGTAGTTAGTTGAGTTTTGCCTTTTTTTTAATCTCTTCTTTTAGTTTGATAGGTTTCAGTTATTATTTATTTAATATTTAATTGTATATTAGTGTTTTTTTTAATTTTGTAAGTTTGTAAAAAACATGTTAAATTTTCAGTAAAAATATCAATTTTAAAAAAAACAAATCATCTTAAATCAGTGTGCTGTATTTCCACCAGTGGAAGCAGTTTTTCTCAATCTATTCTACTGTCAAGATTTTGAACATCTCTAAGAAATATATTTGTTTTCGCTTCTCTGAAGAGAGCATCCCTGAGTTCCACCAGTTTTAGGTCCTGGGATGGGAAAATTGTGGCCTAACTTGATGGTCGGGAGAATTGGTCAAAATGATGAAAACCAATTGCGCAAAGAAGCTTACAATGAATTCTGCAGTCTGGACAGTTGAACCCTTCTGTTGGAGGGTTACGTAGGAACTAGGTTAGAAATTTTAATAAACGTTACAAAGGTTGAAAAAAGCAGCAAGTTGCAAAAACAAAACTTCCACACACCATTCTTTATTTCAAATAAAAAGATAGCCAGAAAAGATAGTGGGTGATAAATATCTAGAAAATGCTCCTCAACAAATATGCACTTTCGTGCATTCAAATGCTTGGAATACAAAACTCCTCATTACTATACTCCTACAGTGTTTCCTAACAGAAGCTTATAAACTAAGGAATAACATCATAGATTGTTACATTCGAGAAGGTTGCAGCAAAAGTCTTGTTTGTGTCTGATGTCCTTTAGTTTAAACTAGTTGCAATGTGTTCACAGAGGTCAAACTCAACCTAAATGCAGAAGCAAAGCTCTTGGGCCGCCTTGCATTGCACCAGGCATAAGGTGAGTTCAAATTCAAGTCTGTTTTACAAGACGGTATGTAATTAGCAATTCCACCATTACTCAATGTTAAAGTGACCAGTTGGAAAATTTGAGGTTAATCACACCAATATTTAAAATGATTTGATTGGCGCAATCGTAGTAATCTTCTTGTCAAGCTCTTCAAAAAGACAGAACAAGGCAGCTTACATATAGCCGGGTAATATTAACAGGCTGCGTCAAATTGCATTTGCAGTTGGTGAAAAGCAGCCTTGTTGTCCTACTAAAGTTCTACTAAAGTTTGTATGAAAATAGTATGACTTATCTTTGATTCTTAAATCTTGGTACTGAAATTGTACAGATTCTGCCAACCTCCTCGAAAGACATCAGCAACAGAAAACGTAAACAGTTATTTACGCACAGTCACAGGCACATGCACAATTCCACTTGAACCTCTGGCAGTGGAGATAGTGAGGACTGCAGATGCTGGAAAGTCAGAGTCAATAAAATGTTGGGCTGGAAAGAAAAACACAGCAGGTCCTGATGAAGGGTCCTGTCCGAAACGTCAACTCTCCGGCTTTTCTGATGCTGCTTGACCTGATCTGCTTTTACCAGCGCCATGTATTATTGAATCTGGCAGTGGAAAGGCCATCTTCATGGTCATTTCTGAAAAAGGGCTTATGCCCGAAACGTCAATTCTCCTGCTCCTCGGATGCTGCCTGGCCTGCTGCGCATTTTCAGCACCACACTTTTCAACATCTTCATGGTCACTTTTGCTTTGCTGCATGCTCTGATAACAAAGCTCCTTGTCATCAACAATTGGAGTAATTGCCACAAGAGAACAGCCCCATTAGAAACATCTACCAATTCATATTCAGCTAGGATTATGTGTGACTGGAAATTGCAGAATTCTTTGGTCTCTGCTTCTTTGAGGCGAGCCACTGATACTGATGCACCCAGTAGAACCGTACCCTGAAAATATCCTCTTTAACCTCAGTTAGTACAAATAGGGGTTAAAAGGACAAGTAAAGGAAAAACATGTTCAGAATAAATTTAATGTCAATGAAGTATAATAAAAGGAGGAATGGATTGCAAAATATACAGCTCCAAAATATTATATAGTGGGGGGGATTAAGCTAAGCCAAGGAATTCTTCTGTTTCCAATTTATCAATCGGATTGGAATTCCTATTAAACAATAAAACCCAACTTCTAAATCTACCGCACAGTAACATCAGGAGACTAAAGGCAAACGGTTGCTGGCTAGAATTTAAAGCCACATTAAATGCAACTACCCTTCCTTTGCAGCGCATAGCGAAGGAAAAAAAAATGCTAAGATCAGCAATTTAAGTTTTATGACTTGGCTTTACCCGTTTGTCTGCAAGGTCTCTGCTGGGACTTGTTACGTGAGCAAGTGAAAAATATGAGATTCACCAAGATAAAAGGAAAGATTGAAATTCAAGCAATTAGCCCAGGAAAATATGGGCCAGCAGCATGTGGATGCCACTAGCATGTGTATAGTCATCTGAAAATCACTGAAAAGTACCCCAAAATTAAAGTATTGTCTGTGTGTGTACTGAAGCTCATTCTTTATTTTCTTCATGAAGAGATGAACAAGCAATTCTTTCTTTTAAATATATTTTTATTGAAAAAACAGAATTTTTTAATATCATAACAAATAAAATACAATTCAAAACAATACAAAGAAAGAACACAAAAAAGTTTTAAAAAACCCAACCCCGTCCTCATGTACAAATGTATAAATATATATAGAAAAATATATAATAAAAAAACCAACTAACTATTTACTTAAATGAATAATAACCAACAACAAACTAATAGATAGTAATAACTCAGCTTAGCCAAACAAGACACTCATATGTTTGCAGTTACTCCACCCTGGATATTGGACTCATGAAACACAATCGTTATGGCTATATAAAAGCCCTGTTAGTGTGGCAGATAAATCTGTGTCCAGGTATTCCAAAAAGGACTGCCATGTCTGGTAAAAATTCTCTGTTTTGTGGTGTACCATATTTGTGAGAAAATCCAAGGGGATATACCCAATAACAATCTGACAGGCCCGGGGGTGGATTCGGATACCCAACTGAGCAAGATATTCTTGCGCAGAAAGTGAGGATGTTGAAAAGTTTTTTCTTACGTGCATCTGCAGGGAACACACTGGGCAGGCCAAGAAGAAGAGAGATTGGGTCCTTCTCCACCCTTACACCCAAAATCCTCTCCATTGCACTCACCACAGTGCTCCAGTATATTTGAAGCCTACTACAGGACCAGAGACAATGTACAAACCTGCACTCAGAACATGTTGAAGATACCCCTGGTTTAAATTTTGACAAACAGTCCGGTGCCAAGTGGACCCTATGGAGAATCTTCAACTGCAAAGCATGGGTCCTATTGCATATTGATATCTTTCATACGTTTTCCCAAATATCTTCCCATGCCTCTGAGGAGACTTCAACACACACCTCTCTCTCCCACACCCTGCAGAGTCGATCAAATTCATATGTGGGGGGCAGCCTCAATTGATGATATAAAGTGCTGACAGAAAGTATTCTCTTAGCACTGAGCACACTCCTCTCCATGTTGGATTTGTAGGGATCAGTCAAAAGTGCAGTCTTTTTTTGAATAAAATCCCTAACTTGAAAAAAACAAGAGGTCCCTGTTAGATAGCTCGTATTTCTGTGCTAACTGATCAAAGGACATCCTCAAATAAACTGCCCATGCAAGACACACACCTAGCTGCCCAACGTTTGAATCTTGAATCTATCATCCTTGGTAGAAAACCCGCCATACCCACTATAGTTGTAAGAGAAGATGTTTTGCCAATATTGCCTTCCCTCTGCCAAATTGCCCTCCATGTTTTAACAGTATTGATAACTATTGGGTTATGGCAATATTCCCTAACTGTCCTCATTTTGTTCAAAAACAGCAAATGGGTATGGGGGCACCTTGCCTAGGAGGTTTTGATAACTAACTATATTGAAAGAGGGTCCCTAAGGTCCAATCACTCAAAGAAGATAAAAGCGAGCTTAGTTGGTAGCTTTTAATGTCTGAGAGATCCACTGCCCTCAATCTGTGAGGCAATTACAGTTTAGCGAATTTAATGAGGGGCTGCTTACGATGCCAAATAAAATAGCTGAACCAGTCATTTAGTCTCCTGAATGTTTGCTTATTGAAAATTAAGGGGGAGCATCCATCTAAGGTGCAACAAACAGGGGAGAATTTTCATCTTAATAAGTGCTATCTGACCCAACCACGAGACTGAAAGCGCCTCCCATCTCTGAAGGTCTTGTTTGATTTTGTCAAATAATTGAACAAAATTAACTTTGAACAACCGATCCAGAACTGGAGTAATGAATATGCCCATATTAGATTAGATTAGATTACTTACAGTGTGAAAACAGGCCCTTTGGCCCAACAAGTCCACACCGACCCGCCGAAGCGCAACCCACCCAGACCCATTCCCCTACATTTACCCCTGCACCTAACACTACAGGCAATTTAGCATGGCCAATTCACCTAACCTGCACATTTTTGGACTGTGGGAGGAAACCGGAGCACCCGGAGGAAACCCACGCAGACATGGGGAGAACGTGCAAACTCCACACAGTCAGTCGCCTGAGGCAGGAATTGAACCCGGGTCTCTGGTGCTGTGAGGCAACAGTGCTAACCACTGTGCCACCGTGCCGCCCACAAAACCCCCCTGTGACCACTTAAATGGGAATCGATATTCGCCCTCAAGACCTAGCTCCTTCATAAGACCACCCATAGGCAGAGCCTCTGATTTTGCAAAATTAATCTTGTACCCCTGAAAAGGTGCCAAACGCGTGAATGCATTGTATCAGGCGAGGCACCGAAGCTGCTGGATTTGACAAAAAAATTAGGACATCGTTTGCTTACAACAAAATCTTATGTAATTTTGACCCCACTTCTGGAGCTGATATATTGGGATCTCTACGAATGGCCTCCACCAATAGTTCAATAACCAATGTAAAAAGCAGTGGCGAAAGAGACAGCCCTGCTGGCTACCCCTAAGAATGTTAAAATTGCTGGATCGCACCCCATTGGTGATGACCTCAGTGAGAAGGTCACTGTAGAGAACCTTTACCCATCTTATAAAGACTTCACCCAAACCAAATGACTCCAGATTTTAGAAAAGGTATGGCCACTCAACTCAGCCTTCTCTGTATCCAGAGAAATCACCAGTCCCTGTACTGACTGTTGTTAACATGCTTGAATTGCATTAAACAGTCTCCTAGCATTATTGGAAGACCTGTGGCCCTTTATGAAGCCCGTCTGGTCCTCTTTAACAATAGAAGGTAATGCAGTCTCCAGCCTTAACGCAGGAGTCTTAGAGAGGATTTTAAAGTCCACATTTAAGAGTGAAATGGGCCTGTACAAAGCACAGTCCTCCAGGACCTTCCTTTTTTAAGAATAAGCAAAATATTGACCTCTCTGAGAGATGGCAGGAGACAATCATGGCTGTGTGAGTCTTTAAACATATTGAGCATCGGACCTGACAATATGTTTATAAATTCCTTATAGAATTCGCTGGGAAGTCTGTCAGGACCGAGCACCTTTCCACTCTGAAGCTGCTTCACAGCCCCCTGCACCCCTTGCTCTGATAAGGGGGCATTGAGAAAGGATTCTTGTTCGGGGTTCACACCCAGGAGCTCCAGATCCTTAAAAGAAAATCCATTTTGGCCCGCCCCTCCTCACAACCCTCAGATTGGTATAGCTTAGAGTAAAATCTCTGGAATGCCATATTAATCTTTTTGAAGTCACATGTTAGGTTCCCAGACCCTTCACTAATCGTCATAATGGCTTGAGGGCACTCCTTTTCCTGGTGCGATATGCTAAGTATTTGCCTGGCCTGTCACCGTGCTCATATAACATTTGTTTTGTAAAATTAAGCTCCTTCTTTGCTGTCTGCATGAGCACGGAATTCAATGCAGACTGCAGCACCGTAATCCTCTGTAGTTTGACCAACGAGGACCTGTCAAAGTAAACCTTCTCGGCTGCCTTCAACCGTGCTTCAAGGAGAAGTTGCTGCTCAGCCTTCTGCTGCTTCCTACTGGCAGAGTAGGAAATAACTAACCCCCTGGCATTGGCTTTGGCAGTTTCCCAAAGGATGGATGAGCTACTAACTGAGCCTGAGTTAATGTCTAGGAATGCCCAAAGCTCCCTAGAGACGTACTCCACAAAGTTATTATTCTTGAGGATAAAGGGATCCATTCACTAGTGCCTCGAACCCACTGTAACATCCTTAATCTTAACCAACAGGTACACTGGAGCGTGATTGGAGATGCCACCAAGTCCACGGTTGCCACAGGGTCAGGAAAAAAACAATCCTGGTGTGATGTCTGTGCGGATTGGAAAAAAATATAAAATCCCTTCCTGTAGGGTGGAGATGCCTCCAGATGTCCACCGACCCTAACTCCACACACAGATCCACTAATTGTTTGGTTTGTACAGAGGGTATTGGGGGGCCTTTGGGCAACCTGCCTACTGTGGGATCTATGAGATAGTTAAAATCTCCCCCTATCATGATATGCCGGGACTCGAGACTGATCAGTTTAGAGGACGCATCTACCAAAAATTTGAGGGGATGGGCTGGAGGGCAATAGACATTACAGCATATTCTTCCTCATTTGTCAGGGCTTTGAGAATTACAAACCTCACGTGTGTGTCTTTAACACACTCTAGTAACTTAATGGGAGATTCCTCCTAACCAATATAGCCACTCCTCGACTTTTAGTATTAAAAGATGAAAAGTAAACCTGATGAAAGCCATTCTGCTGTAGTTTCAAATGCTGCCTATCATCCAAGTGTGTCTCCTGTAACAAAGCAATATCCACCTTCTCCTTCTTAAGACTCAAAAGTACCTTCTTCCTCTTAGTTGGTGAGTGACTCCCCTTGATGTTCCAGGTATACCAGTTAATCAAGTCATTAGCCATAACTTTCTGCAGTAACATTTAGATTACAGAGAGGAGGATCTCGAACTACAAATCGCCAAGCCTTAGTGTCGCAAGATCCATCGAACATAAACAAAACCATTACATTTAACAAACCTACAGAGCTATCAAAGATTATATACAACAAAAACCAACAAAAAAACCAACATACAAAGCGGTAACGATGATGAATAGGGGAACTCACCCCCTACCCAAAGGGGGCAACTACCCATCCCAAAACCTAATTTCCCATTTGGCTGCCAAGACTGCAGCCTGAGCATTTAAATACCTGAACAGGATATAAACTGCCTATAAGTAGGCAATTAGCCATCCCAACCATTTTTGCTTCTCCTAGCTAAAGCCGCACCACAATCATAAGCAGAAGAGAAAGAAAATACACCATGGAATAGCAATGTGAATAAAGAGATTTTTTTTTAAAGAAAATAAGGGCAAATGCCCCTCCCATCCTTTGGTATAGAAATTGAAGGTACACATCTCAACCGCTGTCAAACATAGTTTAAACCAGATTATTACCAATCAAAAAAAGGAAAAAAAGCCCAACCAGACTTGCTCTGCTTTTCGAAGAAAAGAAAGCAAAGACTTACCCAAACAACACAACTATTTGTACATACTAAATTGTTCAGATTAGGTTAATTTGTCCACAAAGTCTCATGCCTTCTTCGACGTGTCACAGAGATGTACGGATCCATATAAGGTGATTCGAAGCATTGCCGAATACCTCAGAAAGTACTGAATCCCAAGCTCCCTCCGTTTTCTCTTGACACCATCATAGGATTTTCTTTTCTGGGTCACTGCCGCTGAGAAGTCTGGAAGAACATGATCTTAGAGCCCTCATAAATTAGGGCCTTTGGATCCTTCCCCTGAATTCTGGAAGCTTCCATGATTCTCTCCTTATCTCTATAGTGATGAAACTGCACCAAGAGAGGACGAGGACGTTGACCCAGAACTGATCGCCGCGCCGTGACATGGTGAGCCCTCTCAATCTTCAAGCTTCTCATTTCAGTCTCCAAGTTAAGGAACTTTGGCAACCAGTCCTCAATAAATTCCACATGCCGCTCACCTTCCTTACCCTCCAGTAGACCCATCATCCGAATATTTTTTCTCCTGCCCCTGTTCTCAAGATTATCCACTTGGTCATGCAAATTACGGACCTGCATCACCAGAGCTTGAATCCTATCCTTGGAGGAACTGGTATCAGCTTCCACCACTGTGACTCTGTTACAGAGTCTGTTACAACCTCATCTGTCCTTTTTTCCAGCTGCTGTTCATGCTTCTGCTGCATGATAGAGATCGGGGCCAGCTTCTCCTCTATCTGCTTACCCAACATCTCGCGAGATTTCGCAAGTTCCTTCACCAGGGCCTGGTAGTAATCAAGTCCAAGGATCCTGCAGGCTGGGCAGTGGGCCCAGCTTGGACACTCCTCCTCCCTTCTTCAGCATCTCTGGACAGCGACAATCCCACGTAGATTGATTTTTCACAGTTTCCTGGGACTCCATGACCTTACCAGAGTCCCAGGATATTGCAATGGTCTGGGTTGGGCGGGTTAAAAGTTCGTCCTGCTTGTGTTGCGGTGCAGTGCGGTGCTCTGCACTGCGATCCTCCTAGATCGCCGCCATCTTGGATTTCCCGAACAAGCAATTCTTAATACAGTCTCTCTTCAGACATCATTTACAGTTGAGAATCCATTGCTGATTGTAAGCACTTTATTCAAAATGGTGTATTGAAAACAGACCCATGATTTTAGCAAATCTTACGAGTATGGGACCATTTCCCTACTGGTTTGTTTGGGAAGAGGATCTTTGTTTCTTGGGTACATATGAAGAAGACAACTGGAAGCCACATCATGTTTTCATTTCCACAGTTGTCTTGTTCATTGAAGTCAAAACTGAGAGATTCTTACAAGCCACTGGAGAGGAAAGTACAAGACTTTCGATTTCTTTGAACAGAGGAAATTTAAGGGAGATTTAATTAAGGTGTACAAACATTATGACAGACCTAGAGAAAGTAAAATAGGCAACTTACTTACATTAGCAAAGGGTTCAAAAATCAGACAGCATATATTTAAATAATTGATAGAAGGATTAGTAGAGGTAAGAAAACATGTTTTCATGGCATAAAGTTCCTGTGTTACCAAAATGAAACACAAATGAGGTACCTGGATCCAATTTTTTTGAAGATCCTTTTCTTTAAAATTCACTTGTGGCATGTGAGCGTCGCTGCCTGGCCAGTATTTATTGCCAATCCCACATTGCTCTTGAGAAGGTGGTGGTGAGCTGCCTTCTTGGAGCACTGCAGCCCATGTGCTGTACATAGAACCACACACTGTTAGGGAGAGAAATTCAGGATTTTTACCCAGTGATGGTGAAGGGACAATGATATATTTCCAAGTCAGGATGGTGAGTGGCTTGGAGGGGAATGAGCAGGAGCTAGTATCTGCTGCCCCTGTTCTTCTGGATGGAAGTAGTTGTGGGTTTGGAAGGTGCTGTCTAAGGAACCCTGATGACTTTCTTTTCTGCATCTTGTAGATGATACATACTTCTGCAACTGAGCATCCATGGTGGAGGGAGTGGATGCCTGTTGATGTGATGTCAATCAAGCAGGCTGCTTTATTTTGGATGGTGTCAAACCTCTTGAGTATTGTTGGAACTGCACTCATCCAGGCAACTGAGGAATATTCCAAAACTCTCCTGATTTCTGATTTCTAAATAGTGTACAGACTTTGGGGAACACAGAGGTGAGTTACTCGATGTAATATTCCTAGTCTGTAGCCTATTCTTGTAGCCATTGTATTTATATGGCTAGTCTAGAATCATGTTTCTGGTTAATGGTCACCCCCAGTATGTTGACAGTGGATGATTCAGTGATGGAATTGCCATTGAATATGTAGAGGTGTTTTTTTTTCATTCATGGGATGAGGGTATCGCTAGGATTTATTGCCCAACCCTAATTATTAATATTACTGGGGATCTGGGGTCGCATTTAGGCTAGACCAGGTAAGGATGGCAGTCTCCTTCCCTAAAGGACATTAGTGAACCAGATGGGTTTTCCCAGACAATCGATTCATGGTTTTAATTGAATTCAATTCCAGGTTGTGAATTTAAATTCCACCATCTGCCATGGCAGGATTCAAACCACAGAACATTACCTGGGTCTCTGGATTAACAATCCAGTTATAATACCATTAGACCCATCACCTCCCTTGTGATTGTTAAATTGTCTCTTATTGGAGATGGCCATTGCCTGGCATTTGCGTGGTGTAAAGGTTACTTGCCACTTGTCAAATCAAGTTTGGATATTATCCAGGTCCTGTTGCATTAGGACATGGACTGCTCCAGTATCTGAGGCTTCTTGAATGGTGCGAAACATTGTATGATCACTGGTGATCGGTGGTCAATTTATTTCCAGCATAGCTATTATATACATTCCTGAGTAAACTCCAGGCACAGCCTGCACCTTGAGTTCCACAGGGGCCTATGGGCTGTAGTTTTGAGATAACATCTCACTGCTTGGTTCACTTGCATGTTGAGCTCTTAAAGGGATAGCACATCAAATGTAATAACAGAACATTCCCTTTTTTCTCCAAAGATAGCTTTTCTATACAATATATTACATTGGGTAATAGTACAGTTAGTTAGATGGAGATACAGACTGTAAAATTTACAATTACAGAAATGAAGAGTCCATATAAGGGTTTGATTACTCTTTCCAGCACTTGTTATGGTGCAACCTTTTGAGAATGAAGATTTCACACTTGGCTGTTCTTGGTCTGCAGATATATCATCAGTGTGCTGATTGTTATCCTTGTATCCATCTCACTGTTGCCATCTTTCATGTTCATTGTACACTAGTGGTAAATTGTACAATCCCACAGCTGGCTTTTATTCCTTCTTAGCATTGCTGCATTAGATGTCTTGAGTTGAGCTCACCATGCATTTTGAAAATCTTAGTGGGTAACCATTTTCCATTGTGGGGAGCGAGACTCTGACCCTAATCCTGAATGCAGTTGAGATAGTTTTACACGTATACACTGGTCATGCACCATCACCATCTTCCTATGTTTGTTAACAAACGAAGTTGGATAGTTGATGATTTGGCAATGTCATTGTCCTTTGCTTTTCAAGTATGTTACTTGCTGTTAATGGTACCTTATATCTGAGGCATAGTCCTGAGGGATAATGTGGCAACATGAAAATCTTGATTCATTGTCTTACACTTCAAAATAAGCGACGTAATGCTGTGAACCAATCACTCTGCAAGACCGGTTGATCTGAGGTAATATGGTGAAGACATCACATGCTTCATATCGCATTTGGCTCCTTAGTCTCTGAAAATCTGCCCTGAATGGGACTGAAGGGAAAATGCTAGAATCTATTGTAAAAGAATAAATAGCTGAGCATTTGGAAAATAGTAGCAGGATAGGACAGAGTCAGCATGGAATTAAGAAAGGAAAATTATACTTGACAAACGTACTGGAATTCTTTGAGGATGCAACTAGTAGATTAAAGTGAACCAGTGGAAGTGGTTTATTTTAACTTGCTTTTATTTTTGACAAAGTCCTACATCAGAGATTTGTGTGTGAAATTAAAATGCATCGGAGTTGGGGTAATGTGTTCACATGAATAAAATACTGGTTGACAGACAGGAAAAAAAAGAATAAAAATAAACAGGTCTTTTACCAAATTGCCAGCTATGACTAGTGGGGTACTCCAGGGTTCAGTGCTTCAACCCCAGTTATTCATGACATACAGTAATGAGTTAGATGAGGGAACTAAATGTAATATCTCCAAATTTGCAAATAATAAAAGCTGGATGGAGGGGTGCACTGTGAGGAGGATGCAGAGATGTTGCAGTGTGATTTGGACAAGCTGACTGAGTGGGCAGATGCATGACAGGTGCAGTCCAGTGTGGATAAATGTGAGGTTATCCACTTTGGTGGCAGAAATAGGAAGGCAGATGATTGTCTGAATGGCAACAAGTTGAGAGAGGGAATTGTGCAGTGAGACCTGGATGCCCTCATAAACCAGTCACTGAAGGTAAGCATACAGGTGGTAAAGATAGAAAATGGTATGTTGCCCTCTGTAAGGTGAGACAATTTGAATACAAAAGCGAAGATGTCTTGATGCAATTGTACAGGCCTTCAGTGTCCTTGCTGGAGAGGGTGTGCTATGAAGATCTACCAGACTGATTCCTGGGATGGCAGCAGTGATGTATGAGGAGGGGTCAAACCAGTTGAGATTATATGCACTGGAGTTCAGAAGAATGAAGGGGGAATCTCATGAAAAACCCCAAAATTCTAACAGAACCAGACAGGATGGATGCAGGAGGGATGTTCCCAATGGTGGGGGGTCCAGAACCAGGACTCAGTCTAAGGATACAGCGTAAGCCATTTAGGACTGAAATCAGGTGAAATGTCTTCACCCAGAGAATGGTGAGCTTGTGGAATTCATTATCACACAAAGCAATCAAGGCCAGAACATTGTGTGATATCAAGAAAGAGTTGGATGTAGCGCTTGGAGCTAAAGGAATCAAAAGATGTGGTGGAAAAGAAGGATCAGGCTGCTGAGTCGTATGATCAGGCATGATCATGATCATAATGAACAGTGGAGCAGATTCAAAGGGCTAAATAGTCCACTCCTCCTCCTATTTTCTATGTTTCTGTATACTGCAGCCCATCATCAGAAAGAATTTCTTCAGTTGTATCAGACAGACTGAATATGGCACACAATGTGTCTGCATGGACACAGTTGAAGTTTTCTTTACCTGTTTGACTACTGGAAATTTGGAGAAATGATTGGTGATTAAGGTGAAATCATTTCCATTCACACTGAATAGATCAGTTCCAATGATTCTGGTACATGTCTCGCACAATTCAGACAGAGAGGACATTTACATTTGCTCCTGTCTCAATCTCGGTTTTGAGTGTTTCTCTGTTTTCTTTTGGCAAATTACATTGATTGTGGCAAAAGCTTTTAGCTGCCTGATGTTATCCACACTATGTGCTACATTCACAAAGTGGAAAATCCGTTTGTCTTCTGATTGGAAGTTGCTCCTCTCTGGGTCTTAACTCATCTGTTTGGCTATGAACTTTGTGTACTGAATTATGCCTTTGCCATTCTCTTGCATTGGCTTCTGTTTCATTGTTTTGCTGTTGTAGCTCCTGGCTGTATCTTTGGAGCTGGATTTCTTGCAAAGGTGGGGCCAGTATCTTTTTGTACCACATACATGTGAAGACCTTGAAATGCAGAATGGCTGTACAGTTGGTGCAATAGACTGAACTTGCCACACAGCTTGCTTCCTTTTTGAATCTTGGCTATAGTCATAGTCATAGTCATGCAGCGCTTGGAAATAGACCCTTCGGTCCAACTAGTCTATCAAAACTGTTGGCTGCACCTAATGCTTGCAGGTGCTGTTGTCCAGCTAGAATGGCTCCAAATTTTCTGTTGTCTGCTGGCAACAAATCAATGCTGTGACATTTCTTTTCCAAGGGGTCGTTTTGGAACACCATGAAAGATGTTGACGCAATTACCAACTCCATTTTCCGCATTGACAGTTCAGTCCCTGAAAGGTTAATCTCATTGTACTTGTTACAGCATCTACCAACTAATTGATCTATTAATTCCTGTAGCTTTTGCCCATAGCACATCAATTCTAAGTGATGAATTCTAATGATGACTCTTAAATGCAACTGATCTATATCTTTTTTAGCATCTTTCCAGTCCTATTCAGAAATTCCAATGCATTGAATCTGTGTAGTCCTCATTATCAACTATTGAGTATATTCACAGCTTGCGTAATTGGTAATGCAACTGCTGAATGGTTAAAACGTATTGTATAAAACATTTGAACTCAACCAGGAGATCAATGGCTTTCCAGTTCATGCAGGGAAGAGATTTGGAATCCATCTTTCTGTGTTCTCAGCAATGTACTTTATGTTCCTTTTGTATTTTTTGGCTTGAAACTTATTTTAGAGATTGGACTGTTGGCTCTGAACTGTTCTTAAATGCAGTCCACTCTGTGTATTGCTTGAATTCAGGAATGTTTTCTCTTAGTTCAGTGCAGGGCTGACTCCTGATGGATGTTCAAATTTGAAATAGCCTTTATGTAGGCTAGGTTTGATTCAGATAGCTGCCTGGACAAATCTGGCCCACTTGGAGATACAGTTTGTGACATTTTTTTTGTTTTCTTCTCTGTTCTGAGTGCAATGGAAATTTCAAAACTGCTGTTATATTTTGTTTGCTGCTTCCAAACTTGCTTTCAGGCTTTTTAAAGTTGGTTATTTATTTGTTCTGTTCCTTAAATGGAAACGAAAATTGCTTGTTGCACATCAAGTATTAATATTCTTAAAAATAATAATATATCAACATAACACAAATTAGATATAGGGATTCCATTTTCTTGAAGAACTCTGCTGGGTTTATTTACAGCTAAACTAATATATTACCTGTCGAGGAATAGTGGTCTACAGCAAACAAAAAGGACCTTTGGCTCATCAAGTCTGCTCTGGTCAAAAGCAAACCCTATTCTAATCCCATTTGCCGGTACTTGGCCCATTGCCTTGGCATCACAAATGCACACCTACGTACATCTTAAGTGTTATGAGGGCTTCTGCCTTTACCACCCTTACAGGCAAGGAGTTCCAGATTCCCACCATCCTCTGGGTGAAAAGAAAACTTCTTGTCACTTCCCTCTAAACCTTTTGCCTCTAACTTTAAATCTATGACTATGGTCATTGACCCCTCCATCAATGGAAATACTCTTTCCTCTCTACCCTGTCATTGCCCCTCATAACTTCATACATCTCAGTCATGTCCCCTTCCAGTTTTATCTGCTCCAAGGAAAACAGTCCCAGTCTGTCCAATCTCTCTTTTGGGCGGCACGGTGGCACAGTGGTTAGCACTGCTGCCTCACAGCGCCTGTAGACCCGGGTTCAATTCCCGACTCAGGCGACTGACTGTGTGGAGTTTGCACGTTCTCCCCGTGTCTGCGTGGGTTTCCTCCGGGTGCTCCGGTTTCCTCCCACAGTCCAAAGATGTGCGGGTCAGGTGAATTGGCCAAGCTAAATTGCCCGTAGTGTTAGGTAAGGGGTAAATGTAGGGGTAGGGGTATGGGTGGGTTGCGCTTCGGCGGGTCGGTGTGGACATGTTGGGCCGAAGGGCCTGTTTCCACACTGTAAGTCTAATCTGTAAGTCTAATCTAATCTCTCTTTATAACTGAAACTCTCCAGCCCAGACAATGTCATGGTAAGTCTCCTCTACACCCTCTCCAGTGCTATCACATCTGTCCTATAGTGTGGATTCCAGAACTGTACACAATATTCCAACTGTGGCCAAACCAACATTTTACACAGTTCCAATATAACTCCCTGCTCTTAAACTCTGTGTCTCGGCGAATAAAGACAAGTTCCCATATGCCTTCCTATTCATTTTATCTGTCTGTCTTGCAACCTTAAAGGACCAGCCTACATGTCCTGCCCAAGCGCATCAATTATCCAAATTGAATTCTATTTACTGCTGCTCAGTCCATCTGACCAACCCATCTATATCCTCCTTTAATCTTAGACTACCGTCCTCACTGTTTGCCACTCCATTGCTGCAGTACTGAGTCGTCTCCAATCATAGCCTGATCCCTGAGTGTGACAGTGCAGGAAGCCCATGGCCTGTGCAATAACAAACACATACTTGGCTCATTTGCCTATTGAGCTCTTGAAGGGTCATCACTCTACACTGTCAATGACTAACAGAGTATGAGAGACAGAAACCTTCATCACATTTAAAATTTCCCAGGACATCTGCTTGTAGAGCTGTGACCTTCAAACTTAGTGCAGGGAGATGAAATTAGGCTGTGTCATTCTTTGTTGAGCAATACAGACATGATGGGCCAAATGGCCTCCTCTGGATTATAAGTTTTCCATGCTTGCTATAATTCTATAAAAAGTTTCTAAAAAACAGACATTGAATTCAGGCCATCAGTCTTTCTATTTACTCAAACTGTGTGCGATTTTTTCCTTCCATTAGTTATATCTATCTGTTTGGCTAGCTGAGAGAAAGTCAGCAGAAATACTTTCTAATTCCTGAGGGCTATCAAGTAAGTAAGCTGCATATCCATCTTCCCTCACTGTTCAATATCAGCCAACTGCTATCTTGTCTCCAGGCACCTTTCCCCATGCCAGCAACATGAGAGCTCATGGATGTCAGTAAACCTTTGCTTACAAACAATTAATCAGGAGAACCTTTGCTAATGCAGGGACAAGAATGTAAGTTAATATTTAATCAACTCTAGGTAATACCATCAGCAAACATTCATTATTGAAGGCAGTTATCGGTTATTCAAATTACAATCTCTGTTGTACACATTACAGAAAGATGGTGTTTTCTAATAATAAGCTTCCTGTGGGAATCACCTCACTTCAGTAATGGTGAGCAAGCTACATGTACATCTGACCCATTACTTTGGCAATAAGCCATAGAAAACCATGAAATTTTCATTTTTACTCATTTTTGGTTCAGATTTTCCAGTCAATCTGAAATAGTGCAAATACATTTTGTAATGCATGTTTTTACAAACTTGAAGTTACTCCCTGAAATATGAGCAGAGCAATATCCTGCTGTCAATGTATACCCAATATAGGGGACTTTATGTATTGACAGTTACTCCATGCTGGGCTTTGGTGAGGCCATTAGTCCATCACTTAGGTTCTGCTGACCTTGATCTTCAGAGAGTGCCATTTACGTTTGGATATGCCCAACAATACAGGCATTTCAAAATAATAACAAGTTCAAGAACAGCTTTTTCCCCACTGTTATTAGAGTTCTGAATGGACCTCTCAAATTTCAAAACCAATGATAATCTTCCCTTTTGTGCACCTTCTTTGCAGCTGTAATTTTATGTTCCTCACCCTATGAGTCGAGAGTGTGTTGCTGGAAAAGCACAGCAGGTCAGGCAGCATCCAAGGAGCAGGAGAATCGATGTTTGGGTCTGATGAAGGATTTATGCCCAAAATGTCGATTCTCCTGCTCCTCGGATGCTGCCTGACCTGCTGTGCATTTCCAGCACCACACACTCGACTCTGATCTCCAGCATCTGCAGTCCTCACTTTCTCCTTCCATCACCCTATGATTTTGTATGGTATGATCTGACTGTACTTCTCACAAAACAAAACTTTTCACTGTACCTAGGTACATGTGACAATAACAAATCAAATCAAGTCAAAGTTGTCCCATTCTTCATTGTTGCCTCTGTTATGTAACTATTCAAAACAACCAATAAGCTGACAAGACTTTGACAATGCAACATGATTGCAGATTGGAGGATGGAGGTCACACGGGGCAATGGTTGTTCCAGTCATTGAACTCCCAGTGGGAAAAGGTTGAAATCAAACCAATTGCAGAGAGAGGGGCATGAATACTCACCTTGCAATACATGCATACGTCTACTTATCCATCCTGTTCTGATATTCATAAGTTTAGGATGAGGCTGACATCTATTTTGCCATCCATGGTGATACAAAGCTCAGGAACTCTTAAATGGGTGAAGAGAATGGAATAAGTTCAAAAAGAGAAGCATACTTCCTGTCAAAATGTTCAATAACGTGTGAACAACATGAGCATTAAACCTGATTCTTGATGTGCCGGAATAATTTGGGCTTTTCAATTGCTGAGCCTGAATATTTGGTAGTGGTGAAGCATACAGGAAGATCTCCAAATTTGAATGATCCTTGTGACAGATCACTAATCTTACGTGCATTTGCTCCCCGTATTTCTATCTGACCCACAGCAGACCAGTCTACCAACGATTTGGCCAACGGCCAGGTCTCCTTGTGCACACCCTGACCTCAAAAGAAAATGTTTCTCAGTCAAGTGATATTGCAAAAGGATGTGGGCAAATCAATAACTGCAGGGGGATCAAAGTCCGTGCTGCAAATTCATTCCTTCTGCCAACAGAATTTTCAAATCCTCAGGGCAACTATTTGTGGTGGATGTTAACATAAGAATTGAAGAAAAGGATAAGGGGAATGAGCAAAGAAGAGAGTGATATGATTGATGAAGAAAAGATGGCAACATTCGGGTTTGTTCCTTAAAATTCCACAAAGATAGCAGCAAAACCATTGTGTGAGAACGTTCTATTTATAAGTCCTTTGAAAGTGACCACAAATTGCAACATTTCAAATCTACAATTAAAGAACTTGCCACCAGGATGTTGCTAATGATATCAAGATACTACTTTTTTGCAACCAGAATAAAACACATGTTTGGCAGCAAACCAACAATGGTTTCCTTTCGCTTGTAATATATCCACGAGCTTTCTGCAGTTCCTTGAGTCGCAGCTCCCTTCCAAGTTATGTTTATTTCCTGGCTTGAGGTCCACTGGATCCTTAACTTGATCCATACATGGGCATGGGAAGCTAAGCCTAACATGGAAACGTTTGCCAGCAGCTTCCCAACTCAATCCCTGGCAAGAATATTTTTGGACTGAACCGTCAAATCCTGTCACCAGCAACTGTGTCTTCTGCAGTGTTTGAGTGGAATTTTCTTTCACTGCGACCATGTAGGAAGGTGGGCTTAAAAGCAGGCGGAACAGAATAGGGACGTGGGTCAGGTTTTGTGGAGCAATTGTGTTCTCCTCCTTTGCGTGCGTGGTTAAAGCACCAAAGTTAATGGGTAGCAAGTCACCGCATACTCCCCACATCCCCAATCCAGGACATTCCAAGTTCCAGCTTCCAGGTACTGTACTTAAAAGGCACCCGGACAGCACTTCACTCTTTGCAATGCAGGATCATCACTTAACCTTCACTCATCACACCCTGCCTATGGACAGCTCAAGGGAACCTGGCGCACGTACTGTAAGAGGGTGAATAATCTCCTGTGCTTCACCAGGGTATATACCACTGTCTACCCGATGCCTCTGTGAGTGTGAGTTGGCATTGTATGGCAGCCACTGCGGAGAATGCTCCCACAGGAGGTTGACTGCCAGGCATCTCCACCAGATGCCTGACATGTGAGGTCAGTCCTTTCATTGCGCTACCAATGTAACAGTTCTGGTGCCGCAGTGATGCAGTCTCTCACACAACTGATGAAGGAACAGCGCTCTGAAAGCCACTACTTCCAAACAAACCTGTTGCACTGTAATCTGGTGTTGTGTGATTTTTAACTTTGTCCACCTCAGTCCAACACTGGCACCTCCACATCACAACTGCCAGGGTTCCTGCCTTAAACGTAAAAGGAGCTACAAGATTCAAGCAGTTCCTACACCATCAGGTCACTAACTTTTCAACACTACTGGGCGGAAGTACACATCAGACAACTTTACATCAAAAACTTGAATGGCACTAGGACACAACCACAAAAGTTGGCCTTTTGAGTTGAGCTCCTTTTTTTGAGTTCAACCTGCTCCAGTCAGGTTTGCTGGTGGCAGCCGGAATGGTGGCCTTCCTTAAAAAGGCTTGTTCACCCAATAAGGCTTCACCCCTTATTCTGTAAGTGCTTTAAAAACAACAGCTGAAAATGTGTTGCTGGAAAGGCGCAGCAGGTCAAGCAGCATCCAAGGAGCAGGAGAATCGACGTTTCGGGCATGAGCCCTTCTTCAGGAATCCTGAAGAAGGGCTCATGCCCGAAACGTCGAATCTCCTGCTCCTTGGATGCTGCCTGACCTGCTGTGCCTTTCCAGCAACACATTTTCAGCTCTGATTTCCAGCATCTGCAGTCCTCACTTTCTCCTTTTGAAAACAACAAACAAGATTGCATCTAGCTGAGACTTCTCACTACCTGGTTGACCTATTTAGGGCAGCACGGTGGTTCAGTGTTTAGAACTGCTGCCTCTCAGCACCAGGGACCTGGGTTCAATTCCTGCCTCAGGCGACTGTCTGTGTGGAGTTTGCACATTCTCCCTGTGCTGTGTGGATTTTCTCTGGGTGCACTGGTTTCCTCCTACAGTCCAAAGGTGTGCAGGTCAGCAGATTAGGCCGTGCTAAATTGCCTGTAGTGTTAGGTGCATTAGTCAGGGGCAAATATAGGGTAGAGGCATGGGTCTGGGTGGGTTACTCTTCAGAGGGTCGGTGTAGACTTGTTGGATCGAAGGGCCTGTTCCAAACTGTAGGGAATCTAATCCATTACGGCTTCATGAATTACATTCTGAGCAAAAAAGCAGTTCGGACTAAAGGAGCCAAGTAATTGAAGAAATTTGCATTCATCGAGGCTTGGATGAAGAAGTCTACCCTGCCACGTACAGATGTCTCATAAATATTGTCAGCTTTGTGAACACATGTGTTTCCTGTTTTTACCTAAGAAGATTGCTCCCGTGAATGTAACTCCAGCAATCTGGGGTCTTAATGAGCATTCATGCCTTGCTAATGAATACAAACGAGGTCCCTGACCATTAAAGATTCTGAGAACCTAATAGCAAATCTTTAATCTGTTGTCGGGAGACTGAATTTATGCCTCCTGCTCAATTAAAACTCCTCACTCACATTTCTAAAAGAACCATGTCAGCCGCAAAATTTCACCCTTTGTATTGCAATGGAAAGGTGTTTGCGGTTTGCAAAGAATTCAGACACATTACTCTGCAAATCTCTTTCCATGAAGAAAAATCACATCACGCTGTCACCACATCAAAAATCTGTCTACTGAAACAGATAAAGATTTGAGTAGCACATTTACTTGCATCAATTGTTTTCTGAATTGTAACCACTGTGAAAGGGAATAGATGAAAGGTGACATCACCATCTTGAGTGGACCCTAATATAGTCCTCGGCATTAATCCTTTCTGACCCTTACACTCCAGCAGTGAAGAGAAGCTAGAACTCCCAGTGGACTGCAGTCCATGCTTCACCCAGCCCTGCCCCCTTTGACATGCCAATCTAGTTTTGTACAGAGCCCTTGGAGACTGCCCTTCTGCACAACCTCACCCTTCCCAATACCAGCCCACCCACTCACGCAAACCCATTCCTGATTACACGAACTCCAAGATGGTGATGACTGAGATTTCCCAACTGAATTAATACAACTGTACCCAGGTATCTTCAGAAAGATTGTGCCGTAAGTGTGGTGGTCCAGCTAAGGAAATTCAGCCTCACTATACACAAAATGTGAGGAATTTAGTTGGTGCCTTTTTAATGCTTAAGCAATTCAGTAAATTTGAGAGAACCGATGCATAGCTGTGGCTGACCCATTTGCTCCAGAGAACAGAGTCAAATGCTGGTTCTGCAAACGACGATGAGTAAGATTTTTTGAAAATTTACGAGTATGTATTAACTTATACCTTTGCGCGGGATACAATGATTGATACAGTTTGACGGTGGGCTCTGCTCTTCTGATCTATTCTAGTTTTCGAGCTTGGAGGTAAAAGAAAATATGCAGGATCTGTCATCTGGATTGGTCTCTAATAATATTGCAGTTTCGTTTCTTCTCGCTTTGTAGAATCTACATGCAGAACATTGTGGTCATAAAGATACAGCTACCCAGTGGATGGAAAATATGATCAAATTCCTAATAAGCTAGATTTTCCTACAAGTATAATCAACTACAGCATGTCAAAATTAATCACATCCAATTAAGGTTCTCTCTGACATGTAATCTCCAGAGGCACACTGTTTGAAGTTGGCAAATTTCCTTGATATCTTCAAGCATGTCATTTTCTAAGTGAGGCCCATGTTGCATAGTTGGTAGGACACTAGAGAAGCTTAACACTTCTTCCAGTTTGTCTCTCTAGTGCATCTTAATTTTCATGACTATGATATTGTACAGATTCCCCAAGGAGACCTGTTAAACTCTACTAACAAATCACCTCTAATTAGTGATAAGGTGCTCTGTTTTCACAGCTTACCCTGTGCCTACGAATCATGGTCTCAGCGAAGGTCTGCTGGCAGTTTTGCACAAGAAGTGTCATAACCCAGAGCTCCTGGCTCATTGTGCCACATTTTTGCTGAAACAGCTTCTCCCAGGCTTTTAAGACGAATCACCAGATCTAATTCCATTAGAACACAATTGGTCATTCCTGTCACTGAATGGAATCCAAATAGATGCCCCAGTGCATAATGTATCATCTTGAACCTCTAATTCTAACCAAGGTGCCATTATAGGTTGTCTGATTCTAATCTGTAAAGATTGTGTTCTATTTCCACATTTCAATAGCAAGAATTTTCCAAAACCTTAATCTCACTTTTATTTTGAAGCCATTTGCTCAGATTTAAGAAGGATCTATAGATTCACACAATGGGCTGAGTGACCTTTAATGCTGAAAGAGTTAATGACTGGCCTCCTTGGAGACACTTATCCAAAGTTGAAGCCCTGGTGCCCTGAACAAAGCACGGTACATATTGATTAATCATAACACAGTGAAGACATTTAGAATTTTTGGCCTGGATTTAAGTTATCCAGTTCTGTATTCTGGTGTCAAGAACATGTATGTATAATGTCCAGCCCATTACTGTACCCCATTCTATATCTACACTTGGTGAGGTGCAGAAAGATATCCTGCTTGCTTTAGATAATTATTGTTTTCTTTTTTTCATACCTCTGTTTTGCAATTGCAGCTAATGGTGTCATTTGTTAATTTGTCATTTTTTGGCATAAATTTTATTATTTGGCAATTTTTTGAATCATAAACTTATTCTGACTCATGGAAATATTTACATTTAAAAATAAGTTCAAACAAACTTCCATTAAAAATGTACAATATTAGCAGGAGTAAAATCTCCTTTAATGGTAGCAGGGACAGCTGAAACTTTGCTGTTTTAGGTGTTTTTCTATGTAGACAGGGGGCAAAACGTAGCGTGAGGTTAGTTTAGATGGTAGTGTTTAGCACTATTCCAATTTCACTTCTGTTAAGTATAACAACCGCAGCAAAGCAAAAGAATGTAGGCATCAATGGATTATTCTCTGCCTTTATTGAGATATAGTTTTAGTCCATTCAGGACTGACCTAAAGAATGTCCATTCAATGATGCCAGCAGTTGTGCATTACGTAACCACCATAGCTCCTACTGGCCATCATAAAGATATATAGCTATAATTCAACAGCTATTTGAATTACAGTGATTCCTCATAATGCACAGAGAGCAAAGCACTCTGGGGGTTTTCCAGTCTGAAACATTGGACAATGAGTTTTTTTCTATTGAGATTTTCACTTTGCAGGACACCCCAAATCACTTTGCAGCTAATTAAGTGCTTCTAGAATTGTAGCCATGATTGTAATGTAGGTGCGATGAATGGAAATGAGAAAAATCACCAAAACAAAATGTTACGATCAGCAATAAAAATCAAAAGCACCGGAACTATACAGTAGATCAGAAAACATTGTGGAAAGAAAAGCTGAGGTGAAATTTTTTTGGAGAGCAAAGGTTCCTGCTACCAAGGGTCAAAGAGGGATGCAATCTCACTTCAATGGGCAGCAGGACCCATTTTGATGCTGGCGGCCAATCAAGTGGCTGCTACTACACCATTCAGAATAGCGGCCCTCCTCAAGATCTGCTGACATAATCCAAGGTAGCTGGCCATTGACACTGGAAGTGGCTGCAGCCACAGGAAGAAGGCAGCTCAATGCCTAGAGTGTAGCCATTGTCAGTGCTGATGCCCCATAAAGGAGGGAAACCCAACAGAGCCTGCCCCTTCATCTGACTGTCTCCCCATTGGGTTCTCCGAATGCAGACAAAAGACCCACAGAGGTGGAAAGTGGCCTTTCATTGACCAATCAAATAAGTCAATTGGCTCCCACTATATGTCCAAGATACCAATTTTCCCACGACTATCAAAATTATTGTTGACCTCAAGCACCTCATGACATCATCTCCACCACATGGCAAGATTTGACGAAGCAGAATCTGTAAAGCATTTCCACCCTGGTAAGGCAAGGCAACAATATTGGGGCTGAGCTAGGATCTTGGGCGGCATGGTGGCACAGTGGTTAGCACTGCTGCCTCACAGTGCTAGAGACCCGGGTTCAAATCCCACCTTGGGCAACTGTCTGTGTGGAGTTTGCACATTCTCCCCGTGTCTGCGTGGGTTTCCTCTGGGTGCTCCAATTTCCTCCCACAGTCCAAAGATGTGCAGGTTAGGTGAATTGGCCATGCTACATTGCCCGTAGTGTTAGGTGAAGGGGTAAATGTAGGGGAATGTGTCTGGGTGGGTTTCTCTTCAGAGGTTTGGTGTGGACTTGGGCCGAAGGGCCTGTTTCCACATTGTAAGTAATCTAAAAAATCTGTCTCTTCATGGGGCACTAGTCGCACCAAGGCACTTACAGGTTACATCAACTACCAATGATCTGTACTAGCAACCCCAAGTCAATTTTCAGCCACAGAAAGAAAAGATATTGAAGGTTTGTGAATAAAGTTGAACTCCCCATTGAGCAAGGGTAAAGCTTTACAATGTGGTGCAGTTTATAAGTTTGTAAAAACTAACAGTGAACAACAACCTACATCTCAGATTGAGCATGTCCTCTATAGTGAGTGGGCACTCCCTTGGTGAAGAAATATCTGCTCCACTCAGTCCTAAATGGCCTGGATTTCTCAAATCAATTCCAAAATAATGGGTGTAATGGTTGGGTTGATCCAGATTGCACTGCTGTTATTGTATTACAATAGGCAGTACAGAGTTTGAAAGCATAGAGATCAGTGGAAACTTTCTGTGATCTGAATAAAGATTGTTAATTGTCATTTCTAGTTGCCAGTCCTTTCCTTTGGTGTTTTATTTTCATTCACTTACGGGACATTTTTCAACATTTACTTAATTTCTCCAGAACTATCGAATCAAGTACTTGGCCATTCTGGTCTTTGAAACTAAGAAAACCAGATGACAACTGGACATCATTACCTCCCCAGCGAGTGAACTGCTGCAGCACAATTGGCCAGTAATCTGCAAAAGAAAACACTAATAATGATGTTATAATTCCCTGCAGCAGTTCCGAAAATCCATCTGTTCCCCATGATCCACAAGACACACCAGAAATCTCCGCATCACAGATGTGCATTCTGTATACAAGTTAATGTAAATTTTTGCGCTCTCTCATTTTGGAATTGATAGTGTTATGACAACTCACATCAATATGCTGTGGAGTCATACAGCGCGGAAACAGACCTTTCGGTCCAACCAGTCCACGCTGACCATGTTCCCTAACTAAACTAGATCCTGCATTTGATCCATATCCCTCCAAGCCTTTCCTCTTCATAAACTTATCCAAATGTCTTTTATACTTTGTAACTTTACCAGAATCCACCACTTTCTCTGGTAGTTTATTCCACACTTGAACCACTCTCTGTGTAAAAACGTTGCCCCTCATGTCCTCTTTAAGTCTTTCCTCTCTCACCTTAAAAATATGTCTCCTCATTTTGAACTTCTCCACCCAAGTAAGAAGACCCTTCTCATTCACCGTATCTATGTCACTACTGATTTAATAAACCTCAATGAGGTCACCCCTCAACCTCCTACGTTCCAGTGAAAAAATGTCCCAGCCTATCCAGCCTATTTTTTTCACTTAAAACCTCCATTTCTGGCAACATCCTGGTAAATCATTTCTGAACCTTCTCCAATTTAATTATATCCTTCACATAACAGGGTGACCAGAACTGGACATAGTTCTCCAGAAGAAGCCTCACCAATGTCCTGTACAACCTCAAGATGATGTCCTGACTCCTTTACTCAAAGGTCTGAACAATGAAGGCAAGTGTGCTAAATGCCTTAATCATCCTGTCTAGCTGTGATACAAATTTCAAAGAGTTATGTACTTGAACCCCAAGGTTTCTCTGTTCTACAGTACCACCCACGGCACTACCATTAATTATGTAAGTCCTGCCCTTGTGTGTTTAATCAAAATGCATACCTCGTGTTTATCCAATTAAACTCCATCTGCCATCCATCAGCCCATTGACCCAATTGATCAAGATCTCTTTGTAATCTTAGATAACCTTCTTCACTATCCACAATATCACCGATCTTGGTGGCATCTGCAAACTTACTAACCATGCCTCCCATATTATCGTGGCAACAGCACCAACTCAGCACCAACAACTGCCAATCTCCAAGCCCCATCTTACAACTCATTTGCGTTATCCTCGACCACAATATTTTCATCTTTGACAACCAGTTCTTCATCCAGACACGCGGAACAGCCATGGGGACCAAATTTGCACCCCAATATGCCAACATTTTCATGCACAAGACTTCTTCTCTATGCAGGACCTCCAACCAACACTATACACCAGGTACATTTTCTTCCTCTAGACCCATGGCAAGGAGTCACTGAAATAGTGACATAGTGATATCAATGAGTTTCATCCCAACATCAAACTCACCATGGGCTACTCTCTAGTATCTGTCTCATTCTTGGACATATGCATCTCCATCAAGGATGGGCACCTCAGCACCTCTCTCTACCGCATAATGGATAACCTCACGATGCTACACTTCTCCAGCTTCCAGCCGAAACATATTAAAACAACGATCCTCTATGGACAAGCCCTACGCATACGTAGGATGATGTTCAGATGAGGAAGAACACGACGGGCACTTGGAAGTACTCAAGGAGGCCCTCATAAGAGCAGGGTATGATGGTCAACTCATCAACCTTCAGTTCCGACATGCCACAGCGAGAAACCGTAATGACCTCCTCAGGAGACAGACACAAGCTGCAACCGACAGGGTTCCTTTCATTGTCCAGTACTTCCCAGGAGCTGAAAAGCTATGCCCATGTTTATTGCAGACTGCAGCACATTATCATTGAGGATGAGCACCTCGTCAAAACCTTCCCCACGCCTCCACATCTCGCCTTTAAACAACTACCAAACCTCAAACAGATCATCGTTCGCAGCACACAGCCCGGCTTTCAGGGCAACACCATACAACTCTGTCACAGTAGCAGCTGCAAGATGTGTCAGAGTGTCGACACAGATACCACTGTTATGCATGGGGACACCACCCACCATGTACACATCAGGTACTCATGACTTGCCAATGTTGTCTATCTCATACGCTGCAGGCAAGGATGCCCTGAGGCAATATACATTGGCGAGACCAAGCAGAGACTACGGCAACAGATGAATGGATACTGCACAACAATCAACAGACAGAAGTGTTCCCTCCCAATTGGAGAACACTTCAGCGGTCCATGAAATTTGACCTCAGACCTTCGGGTGACTATCCGCCAAGGTGGACTTCAGGACAACGCAAAGTGGCTGAGCAGAGGCTGATAGCCACGTTTGGTACCCATGGGGATAGTCACAACCGGGACCTTGGGTTCATGTCACACTGCAGGTGACCCCATTGCACTACACACTCTCTCACTCACACACACACATGCGCACACACTCCTACAGACCCATACACTCACGCAAATTCTCACTCATACTCAAGCACTCTCTCATATACTCACACACTCCCACACTCAAACGCACATGCGCACCCTCTCACAGACTTATACCCTTTACATTTACACTCACACACATACACATACACACACTGTCTCACAGACACTCATATTCCCCTGCATGCACACGCACGTGTATAAGTTTGTGGGGTGAATTTGGGCTTGGAGAATTACATTTTATTTTGCTCAAAAACTACATTTATCCATGTAAGATTCTGTAAATCCCTTTTTTAGATTAGAATCAGTCTGAACATTGGGGCACAGACAGCGTCACCCAGGGCATCTCACACCTTCAGTGCATTATCTGGGCCAACATGGCACCTATTGTTAAAGTTCACTTGAGAATGTAACTTTAAGGAAGTTCTGGGATTTACACATGAAAGAAATGAAACCAGCATGCCCATTCTAAAAGTTGCGAGACTTAACAAACAATCCAGATCTTTTTCAATATATAATTGCAGTCACCTCACACTGTAAACTTTTGCTATAAATTCTGTACGATCTTATACTCCACAACCAACGAAGAAACAGTGCTCCAAAAACTAATGCTTCCAAGTAAACCTGTTGGACTATACCCGGTGATGTGTGATGTTTAACTTAAATAGAGGCATAACACTAGCTAACCTCCAGCCCTCCAGCACTTCACCTGTAGTTATAGATGATACAAATATTTCTGGTAAGGGCCCTGCAATTTCCTCCCTAATTTCCCACAGCATTCTGGGATACACTTGATCAGGTCCCGGAGAACTATCCAGCTTTATGCGGTTTTCTAAGACCTCTTCTGTAATATGAACTGTTTTCAAAACATCAGTATTTATTTCCAACTTTTCTAGTCTCCATTTCTTCATACAGTAAAAACTGATACAAAATATTCATTTAATATCTCTCCCAACTCCTGAGTTTCAACACTAAGTCGACCTCATTGATCTTTAAGGGGCCCTGCTCTCTCTCTCTCTCTCTCTCTCTCTATGGTTGCTGTTTTACTGTTAATGTACTTGTTTGGATTATCCTTAACCTTACCTGTCAAGTATATCTCATATCCCCTCTTTGCCTTCCTGACTTCCCTCTGAAGAATGCGCCTACACTCTTTAACTCTTCAAGAGATTTATTTGATCCCAGTTGTCTATATCTAATGTATGATCCTTTATTATGCTTGACTAGAACCTCAATATCTTTGTTCATTCATTGCTCCATACTCTATCCAGCCTTACCTTTCAGTCTAACAGGAACATAATGCCTCTGAGCTCTCACACTTCTGAAAGCCTCCCACTTGTCAGTCATCCCTTCACTTGTGAACAATCTACTCCAATCAACTTCTAAAGTTCTTGCCTCACCATTAAAATTTGCCTTGATCCAATTAAGAATATTAACTTTTATGGAAGGCTAATGCTTTTCCATTTGAAAATGCGTTGCTGGTTAAAGCATAGCAGGTCAGGCAGCATCCAAGGAATAGGAAATTCGATGTTTCGGGCATAAGCCCTTCATCAGGAATGCTTTTCCATAACTATTTTAAAATTAACAGAATTGTGATCACTAGTCCCAAACTACTAACACTTCAATCACTTGCCCTGCCTTACTTCCCAAGAGCAGGTTAAGTTTTGATCCTTCTTTAATAAGAACATCTGCCTATTGATAAAGAAAATTTTCTTGAATACATTTAATAAATTCTTCACGATTGCTTCACATTATAGCAGTCCCAGTTAATGTTTGGAAAATTAAAATGTCCTACTATTACAACCCTATTATTCTTACATATATCAGATTTTTCTCTACATATCTACATACCTCAGTTTCCCTCTGGCTATTGAAGGTCCTATAGTCCAATCCCATCAAGATGATCATCCCTTTCTTATTTCCAATTTCAACCCATACAGTTTCACTGGATGATCCGTCAGAAATCTCTGAGTAAGAACTGTAACCAACTTGCTTCATGTGATCAACAGTGTCAATGTTTCAGGTCAGTGAAGCCTATTTTAAAAATGAAACAGGGAAGTATAGCATTTTAAAATGATTTATGATCTCTTTCAGATCATATGGACCTGACGCTCTCCTCTGAAGGTGTTTATTCATCAGGGTAATTGGGTGGTGTTAAGAAGCTCTTTTTAAATTGCTTATAGCTTGACTTCAAATTTTAATTGGAGTGGGAGAGGTTCCTTAGGAAACTGATCAGGAAAGTGGAGGTGAGTTGGAGCAGCATTCAGATGGCGACTTACAGTTACATTGACCGAACTGAATGAAACTTCACCTATAGCACCTAGGCTCTCAGTTCCCTCTAGCAAATGGTCAGGAGAAAGTGCTGTTATAGATATAGTGTTTGTTCATCTTTGGAGGATTTCAAATTGACAGAGTCAAGATGGGAGGAACCTGTCCTTTTCCCTGTCCACTTTTGTTTTGCCCTGTGCGTGGTGTGGCATTGTGACCCTTCTCTGCCTTAGCTCATTGAGTTGTCCCTGTATCCACAGCTAATCACCTGAATGACAATGGCCTAGATCTACCATTCTCTGGATAGTTGGAGACTGAATGAAACCTGAAGGAAGCACATTGGAAACTGATGGAAATTCTGATGCGTTGACTACATGATAGCTGCATGAGGATGTTTAAACTTTGGATATGCAATTACCTAGGGTAGGGAAACTTCTAAAAATGTCCCTAACTTTGAGTTAGAGTCAAAGATTTCAGAGATTTATGACTGACTTATTTAATAGCCAACAGAAAAAGCTGGAAGGATTAAAACTGGCTCTAACTCTCAGCTGACTATAAAACAACACCGCTCCCACCTCAGCAGTCAATAAGGATCTGGGTGTTTTAACTCAAACTGTTCTCCAAAGGATTGGGATTAATAGCCATCTTTTGTTCACATCACCTTGTTTCTGTGTGTAACTCAACACACTGTAGCCATTATACAATTGATGCTATTCCTAACTCTTATTTGCAATGTTCCTGAAATGTGTTCAGATTGGAAGACTCAAGCCAATATAATGAGAGAATTTACATTCCAGGATTAGTCATAGTGGCCTATAAAATCTTGGCTTGATAGAGTTAGACCTTCATTTCTTGTTCATATGATAAGGTGCGTGAATCCCTGGATGTGTGCTAATCTTTCACTAATTCTTCACTGGTGACTTTTCAGTCTTTCCCTGTGCCCTTAGATCATTTCAGAAACATTGCAAATAAGAGTTAGAAATAGCATCAATTGTATAATGGCTACAGTGTGTTGAGTTAAACACAGAAACAAGGTGATGTGAACAAAAGATGGCTATTAGTCTCAATCCTTGGGAAACAGTTGAGTTAAAGCACCCATATCCTTATTCTTTGCTCTTGTTTTTGAATGATCCTCCTTAAGACCTCTGCTGATGTTGCCCACAACAGCCCACTGGTAGCCACATGACTATACACTATACACAGTCTGCCTCAGTATGGCCAACTTAATCCATATGAGGGTTCGGTTCCATTTTGTTTCTCCCAGACTCTTTTCAACAGTTTCCCAACAGGCACAATTCAAAATGTAATAAAAGAGTTTAAGATTATACCCCTCAGCAGAAAAATTAACTTACCATTTGTCATGCATTCTCCGAGCTCTGATGGTGAATTGCGATGTGAACCAGTAGTAAATCTCCCTTCACAGAGTGCAGTCTTCTGTGCTGCTCAGTGGATTTGTCATCTCTCTGCCAAGTTGCATATAAATGGCCACATGTGCATCTCATTTTAAAATTCTTTAAGATTATGCTTAACCATTGTACAGACTTCATCTTGACACATTTACAATTTTGTCTTCCCTGGGTTGCACACAGCTGCCCATCCTTCACTGACCTTGAACGGAATGCTTTGCTCAGCCAATTCAGAGCCAGCCACCTTGCTGAAGACCTGCAGTCACGCACGGGCCAGAAGATTTCCCCCTCTAAAGGTCTTTAATGAACCAGACAATGATAGTCATCATGGTCTGTATTACTAAGACTAGATTTCAATTCCAGACTAATCAGTTGAATTGAAATTCCAGCAGCTGATACAATGAGATTTGAACTCATGCCACAGTGCATTAACCTCTGGGTTATTAATCCAGTGACAGTATCAATATGCCACCATCTCCACTCTGCCCCTGCCCATCACAAGTTGCCATATAAGAAGTGGGTTTAAAGGAAGTTCTCTAGATTACATCTCAGCATGGCTACACTCCCACTGCTTCAATCCCGACCTCACCATCAAACCAGCGGATAAAGGGGGTGCAGTGGTAGTTTGGCGCACTGACCTCTACACCACTGAAGCCAGGTGCCAACTCGAAGACACCTCTTCCTACCACCCCCTCGACCATAACCGCACCCCCCCCCATCACCAAACCATCATCTCCCAGACCATACACTATACACAGTCTGCCTCAGTATGGCCAACTTAACCCATATGAGGGTTCAGTTCCATTTTGTTTCTCCCAGACTCTTTTCATCAGCTCAGGAGATCTCCTATCCACAGCTTCCAACCTCATAGTCTGGGAGCTCCACACCGCCGATTCTACCTCCTTCCCAAGACCACCCCAGCTGACCCATTGTCTCAGCCTATTCCTGGCCCACTGAACTCATCTCCACCTACTTTGATACTGTCCTATCCCCCCTAGTCCAGGAACTCACCGCATACATTCAAGACACCACCCACGCCCTCCACCTCCTCCAAGTCTTCTGTTTCCCCGGCCCCCAATGCATCATCTTCACCATGAACATTCAATCCTTCTACACCTCAGAACACACCAGATGACCTCCTTCTTTAAAGACTATAATTTCCCTTCCCACGTGGTTGAAGATGCCCTCCATCGCATCTTATCCACATCCTGCACCTCCATCCTCAAACCCCACCCCTCCAACCACAACAAGGACAGAAACACCCCGTCCTCACCTTCCACTCTACAAACATCCACAAAACCCGCATCATCCGCCGACATTTCCGCCGCCTCCAAATGGACCCCACCACCGGGGATATATTCCCCCCCCCACCCCTTTCCGCTTTCCGCAAACACCGTTCCCTCTGTGACTACCTGGTCAGGTCCACGACCCCAACAACCCACCTTCCCCTCCTGGCACCTTCCCCTGCAAAACCTGAACTCACACCTCCCCCCTTACCTCCATCCAAGGCCCCAAATGAGCCTTCCACATCCGTCAAAGTTTCACCTGCACATCCACCAATATCATTTATTGTACCCGGTGCTCCCGATGTGTCCTCCTTTACATGTGTCCTCCTTTACTCCTTCTCACTGAGCGCTTTAGGGAACATCTCCAGGACACCCGCACCAATCAACCCCACCGTCCTCCAGCCAAACATTTCAACTCCCCTTCCCACTCTGTCGAAGACATGCAGGTCCTGGGCCTCCTCCACCGCCATTCCCTCACCACCCTGCACCTGGAGGAAGAACGCCTCATTTTCTGCCTCAGAATCCTTCAACCCCAGGGCGTTAAATGTGGACTTCAACAGTTTCCTCATTTTCCCTCCCCCACCTTACCCCAGTTCCAACCTTCCAGCTCAGCACCATCTCCATGACCTGTTCTACCTGCCAATCTTCCTTCCCATCTATCCGCTCCACCCTTCTCTCCAACCTTATTACCTTCATTCCCACCCCCATCCACCTATTGTACTCTTGGCTATCTTGCCCCACACCCCCACCCTCCCTCCCAGTTATCTCTCTGCCCCAGAGGCTCCCTGCCACATTCCTGATGAAGGGCTTTTGCCCAAAATGTCGATTTTCCTGCTCCTCGGATGCTGCCTGACCTGCTGTACTTTTTCAGCATCACTCTAATCTAGACAATAGTAAATAGCTATCAGGGCAACAATGGGCAGCACGGTGGCACAGAGGTTAGCACTGTGGCCTCACAGTGCTAGAGACCGGGTTCAATTCCTGCCTCAGGCGACTCTCTGTGTGGAGTTTGCACATTCTCCCCGTGTCTGTGTGCGTTTCCTCCAGGTACTCCGGTTTCCTCCCACAATCCAAAAATGTGCAGGTTAGGTGAATTGGCCATACTAAATTGCCCATAGTGTTAGGTGAAGAGGTAAATGTAGGGGAATGCGTCTGGGTGGGTTGCGCTTCAGCGGGTCATTGTGGACTTGTTGGGCTGAAGGGCCTGTTTCCACACTGTAATCTAATCTAAAAATTTACACAGTGAGTAGTGTTGCAGGTTGGATTTCCATGGAGAGACCTCCATCATGAGAAGAAGATCCTGAAGAAAAGAACATTTTGAAAACAAGGGAGCTCATCACTTTAAGAACATTACCCCTTTAAGAATATGCAGGCCGTCAGTCAGTCAGGCAGCGTTTGAAATACAATTGCAGTTGGCTCTGCTATAATGCATGTTTCTCCAACACGAACCGGCTTGAATACAATTGAAGAATTTACATAGAACATGGAAAATACAGCGCAGTACAGGCCCTTTGGCCCTCGATGTTGTACCGATCCAAGCCCACCTAACCTACACTAGCCCACTATCCACCATATGCCTATCCAATGCCCGTTTAAATGCCCATAAAGAGGGAGAGTCCACCACTGTTACTGGCAGGGCATTCCATGAACTCACGACTCGCTGAGTAAAGAAGCTACCCCTAACATCTGTCCTATACCTACCACCTCTTAAGTTAAAGCTATGCCCCCTCGTAATAGCTGACTCCATACGTGGGAATTTAGTCCGTCATTTGTTGAACACAAACTTTCCTTACGTGTATTGCAATTACGCTATAACGCAATTCCAGCCCCGTTAGTTTACATGTCATGGCTATTGTGCAATTTTCTTATAACGCAAGATTGCACAAGAATGAAGCTATTGCGTCATAACAAAACAGACTGTACTGACAGAGACTGCAACAGCCATGGAAGCAGCAAAAGGCTCAGCTCAACACTCCATAGGAAACCTTCATAAAGAAACTGGAAAGAGGTGCAGGGAAAGTGGCGTGGATTAGGTAAAGCGATAATAGATATTTTTTGAGAAGATTTGTAAGTCAAGTTGATGATAATTATGTAAGTTAGCTTGCTGAGCTGGAAGGTTTGTCTTCAGACATTTCGTCACCATGACTAGGTAACATCATCAGTGAGAGTTTCCGGTGAAGCCCTGGTGGTATGTCCTGCCTGTCTATTTATAGGTCTTGGTTTCTTCAGGTGGGTGATGTCATTTCCAGTACTCTTTTTCAAAGGAAGGTAGGTGGGATCTAAATCGATATGTTTATTGATGCAGTTCTAGTTGGAATGCCATGCCTCTAAGAATTCTTGTGTGTGTCTTTGTTTCGCCTGTCCTAGGATGTGTGTGTTGTCCCAGTCAAAGTAGTGTCATTCTTTGTCTGTGTCTATAGAAACTAGTGATAGTGGGTAGTGTCTTTTGGTGGCCAGTTGTTGTTCATGTATCCTGGTGGCAAGTTTCCTGCTAGTTTGTCTGAAGCAGTGTTTTTTACAGTTCTTGCATGACATCTTGTAAATGACATTAGTTTTGTTGGTAGTATCTAATGGATAATACAGTCACAGTTTGAAGATGAGGTTCTATAGGAGCAAGAGAGAAGTTGCAGGAATAAAGGTAGATATCCCGAAAGGAAAAGGAAAATAACATTATGAATACAATGCAAAGGCAAGAGAGGGAATGCAAGGGAGTGATAAAAGAGAATTCTCCTTCTCACTATGAGCATCAGCAGCTTTGAAATTGGGTTCCACAAGGGTAACCTCCAATCAATAGAGAAAGGGCAAGAAAAGAAAGTTAGATCTCACCCGTAGAAGTGGGAGGCACTTAGAATTTATTTAAACTGAAAAAAAGAGATTTAATTAAATAGATTAGCAGGAGAAGAAAGGTCAGGAATAACTAATTATTTAACAAGGAGAAAGTGAGGTCTGCAGATGCTGGAGATCAGAGCTGAAAATTTGTTGCTGGAAAAGCGCAGCAGGTCAAGCAGCATCCAAAGAACAGGAGATTCGATGTTTCGGGCATAAGCCCTTCTTCAGGAATCCTGGGCTTATGCCCAAAACGTTGAATCTCTTGTTCCTTGGATGCTGCCTGACCTGCTGCGCTTTTGCAGCAACACATTTTCAGCGCTAATTATTTAACAAGTCAGGATTCAGTAATTAAGCCACGAGTTCAGCGGAATGATCTATAAGGACCTCAGCCAGAGAACCTTATTTAAAAACTTTGTGTCAAAGAAAGTGCTTGGTGTTAAACTGAGGATGGTGCGAGAGAAGCAAGAAATCTCCATCTTGTTTGCTGATGGAAAGAAAACTCTGGAAAAAAGTGAGCAACTATTATTTTTAACATTAAAAAGAGTCCAAAATCCTGAAAAAGATGTAAAACCTCAATAGGCAGTGCAAAGATGCAAAGAATCCGAATGTGAAAAGCTGAAGGAATAAATCACTACAGAACAGCCAATTAACACATTTCATTTTTGTTGAAGAATTTAATACAGTATTACTGCAATGCAGTATTTAAATAGATTGACCAATTGAGAAAATATTGTACAGAGGCTGGCAAAATCTATAATAATCGTTGAATACAAGAATATAAGCTAAAGGAACAGCAGATTGCAAGCAGCGCTGAGATAATTTAATATTAAAATAGCTTTACTGCAGTAAGAATTAAGAAAACCATTGACAAGAAATTTTTAAAAAGATATAATTCTTCCATTAAGATTCAAGGCCAAAGAAGGACCATACAGTACAGAAAATTGGACATTGTGGAGGTGACAATTTTTAAGACATAGCATTTCATCAAAATTAATCACTATGTCTGAAGCTGAGCAGTTTTAATAAACTATTACATTTCAACGGGTCTGATTACAATGATGTTAATCATCATCAAAATATTAAAGACTGTACAATTACTTTTAATGATGTTCTGAAAGCTTTTGATGATTATTAAATTAAAAAATCAGTAAACCTTTGAAAGAACAAAATTTAACAGACATGGAAGCTTCCTTGAAAATCTATTGATAATTTAATTAATAACATCAACAGATTAATGGAATACTGTGAATGTGGAGCTTCAAATCAGAATTAATAAAATACAGATTTGTTGTTAGAATTCTTGATGAAACTTTTAAAAAGTTTCTTCAAGTCCAAAGGAGATTTAACTTTGGAAAAGGATATTCAGATTGTGCTGGGAGCAGGAAGCAAACAGGCTCACACATCCTGAGAGGGGAAGATCACCCCTCCCTCAACAGAATCTATTTCATTCCCTCTCTTTACAAGGTATGGATACTCTGAAGAGGGCATGAAAAACCAACACAGAAAGTAAGCCAAATACCGGACATTAAGAACCCATGTCAATTGAGATGACAAGGTCTCATCGGCACAGGCACTTCCCATCACAAAGTAATGTTATATTCATAAAACTGTAGGTCACTTCAAGAAGGTGTTCAGGAGTAAGACACAGTTTATGAATAGCGGAAATGTTGATTATCATAGAGTCTATACAGTACAGCACCCACCACCATTAGAAAAGATAACTGCATTAGATGACATACTTATGTTGGAGAAAATAGAATTCACTATATCAATGGACAGGCTGTTAATTTTAAGTGTGATATGGGGTCCTATCAGACCATGGCTAAAGAAGCAAAGCTATTGACTATAGAGATGGGATTTCATATAACAATTGGAATGATCGCTGAAGATATAGGAACACTGCACCTTGCACAACAACACCACAAATGGAAGAATTGAAAACATCTGCTTTGTTCACAATCAAAAATCTTCTCTTTTGAGCCTGCAGAGACCTCAACTTCAATGGAAAGAACTGGAGAACTTTAACAGAGAAGAACTGGTTCAGAAGCAAACCATTATTGACCCATGAGTAAAGAGGCAATGGTTGAAGATTTCATTGGGCTTCCTGGACTCAGGACATAATTCAAACAGAAGAAAGAATCCGATGAGAGTACTTAGGTAAGCATAAGAGAGCTATTTAACCTTGTGAACATAGAAGAACACAGAGATTTTACAGAATTGGTGGATGTGTTCAATCCTCTGTTGTCTAAACTGAACAGTCAGTGCCAGTGAGCGATAGTGTTGAAGGTGTAGTAATCTTTCAGTAAGACAGCTAAGAATCTGAGTTTGACTTCACCAGTCTAACAATCATCAAGGGTGACTGAAAACAAACAGCTCGAGATTAAGGATTCTCCAGATTATGAAATTCATCAGCAAAAGGATGCCCAGAGAACCAAGTCTGATGAAGGACATCAAAAAATTAAAAGGGCATTCAGCACAGAAACTATCATGAATCAGAAACAAGGTCAACTGTTATTGAGAAAAAATGTGATATAGCTGCACATGATAGGTTTACAATGGGGAGAAAGCTTGGTGGGAGATATTGTTCAAGATAAAAGTTCTGAAGGAGTTAATGTTTGTTTTATATTGAGCTCCACACATTCTGCTGATGTCACACGAAGTGTATGGTGGTGACAGTGAATTCTACATCAGCCTTTGTAGGGAGCAAGTGTTAGCTGTACAGCTCCTGCAAGTCCAAGCGATTATGTCTGACTAGTAACATAGTTACATTTATTATTAACATGCATTAATTCATCTTATTGATTAAAAAGAATGTCTCTTCAGCATTCCCCTAGCACTGATCAATATACAGGTCTAGAGAAAGTCAAAGGAGTACTGGTTGCAGCAAACAATCTCAGAAACCCATACTCTGGGCCACATACTGGTAGAGGTGACAGATACCAAGAGGTGCCATTAGTAACAGTGAGGCTAAGACAACAGCATGGAACCTTTGATTATGATGGCTCCTTGGGTTAGAGCAGGGAGGTCACTTGCACGTAGTTGTCAGCTTTGACATCCACAGGGTTGGGGATAGTGCCCCACTACCAGCAAAATGTCAATGATCCTGAAAAATCATTCCAAATGGGGGAACTTAATTCAAATCGGCCACCTCCACATTTGCCCACTCTCTCGTCCTCCTCTTCCCCTCAGTCTAACACCCCAGGGACAGTAAATGTCTACCCGTCATGTCTGCATTGCAACATTGTCATTGCCAGCACAGATTGGCCTCCCTCTTCGCCGCACTGAATGCTCTGAAAATTCATCCAAGGCTTAAACCCACGGGTCTTATGTATACAGTTTTAAAAGTTGCAAACAAACTATTTTAAAAAAGGTGACCTCATTGTTGCTGCCTCCTTGATGTGGTGTACAGTGTCTGTGCACATTCCTGTGGTTGTTCAGTGAACATGACATTTAGCTCATGTGTTCATTCAGTTCCCAGCACCCTCTGTCCTATTGCCCATAGATAGTATGAAACAGCTCAGATTTTTGGGAGATGAGCTTTACTTGTGAAATGTCCTGTTTCAATGCCATCCCTTTGGAAATGTGGTGAAGATGAAATACTTGGGTCAACAGAAAATAGCACGGTGTCTATCTAAAGATGTTTTCAATTATGCAGTTTTTCCTTATACTGGTGGCTCTTATGTCAGCTTTTCTCTGCAAAAATGTGACTTCACTGGAACTCTGGCCTAACTTTGTGTGCAGCCTCTCAGCAGCTAACACTTTTTCTTGGTTGGCTATTGTACTGTCCAATTGTTCTGTGTTAGTGAATGTCTGATATGTGGTCACTGTGCCTGATTGGTTAAGCCTGGGTGTGGGTACAGTGCAAAGTAAATGCATTGTCAAAAGAGCTGAAGCATGAGATATTTTGAAGCTCTCTGAGTAAAATCTATCACACACACTCGGAAACTAGTGGCATCTCTCCATTGAGCTACAGCATAAAACAGACAACAGTTAGGCCTCACTTGCTCTGATGAAAGAAAATTGACGCAAATATTGATTTGGTATGAGGACCCTGTGTCATGTCAGCATTGGATACTCAATGGGATTTTTATAGGGTTGGCAAGGTAGTGGTCACGAAAATGTAGAAACTTAGGAAATAGGAGCAAGAATAGGCCCTTTGGCCTTTCATTCAATAGAATCATGTCTAATCATCCAACTCTGAACCCTATATCCACTTTCTCCACATACCCTTTCATCTCTTTTCATCTTCAGGACTATATGTAACTCTTTCTTGAAAACATTAATTGTTTTGTTCTTGAATGCTTTCTGTGGGAGAGAGTCTCACAGGCTCACCACTCTCTGAGTGGAATCCACTTGTTGTCCAGTTAATGAGGGTGGTCTCCTGAGGCTGGAGGATCAGCCGAGGAAGTTCAGCCATGGTGCATTGGCAACTCCACTGTCTGAGTTTGGACTGACTGATGTATTTGTGGCAGTGAATGATTTGCAGTGAATAATACAGTGAAATACAGGGCAAAGCTTCAATGTTTGCCACAAACTGGAGCTATGTTGAATAGCTTAAGAAGGAAAAAGATAAAAGGTATAACCAAAAGAGCATCCTGAGCCCTGAGCCAGCTCACCAACAACACCTGCACCTCCACCCCACCTCTACCTGTCCACTCTGTACCCACCGACATGGGTATCACTACTCTTCAGGAGCCATCTCTTTATCACTGGGCCCACTTTGGTGATGCCGATGCCAGGTCCCATGCTGTATCCACACTTGCCCCACAACCAGGAGGCCCTAGCCCCTGCTGCTGCCTCACCAACACCAGGAGTTCCTGCTATGGGCCTCCTGCAACTGGGCCTCCCTGCCCTTTGCTGCCATCTCCCCAAGTGTCCAGGCCAGCTGCCATCCCACAAAGTTGTCACCTTACCGGCGCCACCATCTTGAAAGGTCTGCTGCCGCTGTCACCTCCAATCGCTGGAGGAGCTTTGCTGCTGTGGCTACCAGCTCTGAACGCCAGGAGGACATCCCTGCTGCTGCTGCCGTGCTGCCTCCAGTTGCTGTGAGGAGCCACATCTGCTGCCGTGTCCAACCACCAGGAGGAGTGGTATTTCACACACGGTCCGCTCTCGCTACCACGCTGATTTCATCAACTGACCGGCCACAGAAGGCACCAAAGCAAAGAAAAATGAGAGGAGAAAACTGAAAGAAAAACAGCAGAAGTAAAAATAAAGGAAAAGGAAGAAAGGAAGAAGGCATGCAGGTGCAGATGAGCCCTGGGCAAGAGCCAGCACGCAGCCCTGCTACTCCGCAGGGAGTAGATAGAGAGATGGTTGTCACTTTACAAATGAAGAGGTGATAAAAGCTGTCATCAGAGGATGGTTATCCCACAACAGTTCCTCAAGTCTGCTGCACCACTGAATAAGGTCACAGCTGACTTTCAACCTCAACTTCATTCTGCTGCGCTAACTCCATTGGCCTGGAGGTCTCTAGCTCCCCAAAACACTCCTGATTCCTAACTTGAATGTGTTCATTGACTGAACTTTCACAGCTCTCTGGGCTAGAGAATTTCAAAGACTCACAATCCTCCCAGAGAAGAAATTCCTTCCTAAATCAGCCCAAATTGGGCAAGCCGTTGTCCTGAAGCTATGCCGCCCGAAGTTCCATACTTTTCAATCACTGAGATCGTCTCCTCAGCATCTATCCCTCTGAGAATGTTATATGTTTCACTTCTCATTTCTTTCCTTTAATTTCCAGATGATGTCAATCCATTCTGCTCAATCCCTGCACACGGAATAATCCCCACAGCCCTGAAAATCAATCTGGTTTACTTCCATTTACAAATCATACAACAGTTTGTGAATTTGGCATTAGCTGCCCGCACTCTTTCCCTCCAACTTGTTTCTCATTCCAACTCCATTCACCTTCGTCAGAAAAATGAAAGTATGATTAATTACAGAAATATGGCGCAAATGCAAAATACTACGTGTACAGGTAACCCACGCTATCCGAAAGTAGAGCTTTCCCAGGAAACCTTTCATAAGCCAAAAATGGCGTAAAGCGAAGGTGCACGACTTATAAATGGGAAAATGTATCGCCATTTTTCATAAAAGACAAAATCCACTTTGAATTTGCGAAAAGAGGTACTAATGTATGTCGAAATTGCATAAAGTGAAATCGCGTAAAGCGAACTTTCGAAAAGTGTGAGGTACCTGTATCTCAAATCTGAAAGACCATCAATACGAAACATTAACTCTGCTTCTCTCTCCGCAGATGCTAACACAACCCATTGAGTGTTTCCAGCATTTTATGTTCAAATAGAAAACAAAGTAGCTTTTTATTGAGATGATGGGCGCCGATATATTGAGAGTTAACCTTCAAAGTATCTGCCACACTTATTTTCTCCAATTTTCAAATAACTCTGAGAAGTTAATCGAGCTTCTGCTGCTGTTTCTTTTTGTTGGGGAAGTGAGTACTTTTTTTGAAAATATATTTGATGGCATAACAAAATGCAGCTGGAGACATTCCACTGAAACCTGATTCCAATTATTGGGTCTAAGTACTTCCATCAAAGCTCAAGGTTTGTGTTGTTCCCTTTCGATGAAACTTTGAGACTGTATGATTGCTATAATGTTACCTTATTTATCCACATCTAAAAGGGACAATGGTAATAATTCTGACATTTACAGGACAAACCTTTGCCCTTTGCACTATATTAACAGTGAAATAGTGTACATATTTGCCTAGTGATCACCATCAACTATCTAGTTTCCTCCCAGATTGGCCCATCTGATTTCTATTTGTAAGCACATCCTCTTGATTCATAAGATCATAAGAAAGAGGAGCAGGAGTCGTCCATTCATCTCACTTGGGCTCCTCCACCGTTCAATAAGCCCATGGCTGATCAGATTGCACCCCTAACTCCACTTTCCTGCTGGCCTCTATAAACATGAACTCCCTTGCTGATCAACAATCTGCTGAACAGCTTCATATGCTTCCAGTGACTCAGCCCCTCTGCTCTCTATGGAAGAGAATTCCAAAGGCTAATGATCTTCTCAGAGAAGAAATTCCTCCTCAACTCTGTTTTAAATAGGAAACCACTTATTTTTAAACTGTGCCCCCAGCTCTAGATTTTCCTACATAAGGAAACATTCTCCCTGCACCCACCCTATCAAGTTTCCCCAGAATTGTATCTGTTTGAGTAGGATCCTCTTTTACTTTTCAAAACTTCAAACCGAACCTGCTCAGTCTTTCTTCAGAAACAACCTATCATCCCAGCAATCATCTTTGTGAAACTTCTCTGATCTGCTTCCAACAGAAGTATATCCTTCCTTATATAAAAAGGACTAAAACTGTACTCAGTTCCCTATTTTTATATTTCATCTGTCTTGCAAATAAAGGACCACATATATCTGTAAAGGACCATTTGTCTTCCTAATTACCTGCTAACCTTTTGTGAATCATGTAAAAGGTCCCCCAGATCCCACAGTATTGCTGGCCTCTCCCCCTAACACCAATAGATTGTATCTGGTAACCATTGCAAAAGCAGCCATGATTACTGAGCCTGACCACATTGGATCATTCCGTGTCCAACCCAAAAGATCAACCAACAGCTACAATGTCTTAATAATAGTGCTGGCATACTTGATCTTTGTTGGTATTCTACAATCATGTACCACCTATGAGATGCACTTGAGAAATACAAAAAGGATCCGCTTTCCAAACCCATGAACACCAACAATGGAAAGAACAAGGGTAGCAGTTACAAGGGGACACCAATGCCTGCAAGTTCACCTCCAGCTCACTCGCCATCCTGTCTTGGAAATATATCACTCTTCATTCATTAGTAAGCATTGAGTGTGTACCTACACTAAATGGACTAGACCAGTTCAAGAAAGCAGCTCATCGTCACCTTCTCAAGGAAGTTAGGGAAGGTTAATAACTGCTGTTCCAACCAGTGACACCAATATCCTCGGAATGAACTTTTTTAAAAACTGCTGATTGTTTTTGGTGGAATTCCATAGTATCCTAAATCGCTTTGTTTATACAAAACACCTTTTTCATCCTCCCTTAACTATTCAAGTTTCTGTAAAGTTCATATGTGCCTTACAGTAAATGCTTCAGCATCTGAGAAGGCTTTGGATTATGTTCCTCAGTTGTTTGGAAAGCATACCAGAACACAAGAGTTAGAACCAGGAGTAGGCTATGAGATTCCTCAAGCAGATGCTGTGATTTGATAAGATTGTGGCCTAACTTTATTTTCCTGTCTGCATCCCCACAACCCCTTGACTCTCCTATCAGTCAAAAATCTGATTAATTCAATTGCCAGTATACCCAATAACGCAGCCTCCAGTGTTCTCTGGGGCAGAATTCCACAGACGATGAACACCAAGAGAAAAACATTCTCCTCCTTGCCATTTTTAAATTGGCAAGCTCCTCTAGTTCCAGATCCCCCACCCCACAAGGGGAAGCAACCTCGCAGTCTGTCAAGGCCTGCTCAGAATCTTGCATGTCCTATTAAGACTACCTCTCACATTTGAGTGGGCCAAACCTGCTCAACCATTCTTGGAAAGACAACTTGTTCCATCCCAGGTAAGAGCATTCACGAATCTGTCAGCCAACTGATACTTTTGATTTATTATTGACACATGTACTTAAGTACAGTGGAGAGTTTTGTTTTGCGTGCAGTACAGCAAATCATAACATATGAAGACTCAAATATCATAGGGTGATTGAACAGAGTGAGGAACACGAAGTTACAGCTGCAAAGAAGGTGCACAAAAGCAAGATCAACATTAGAGGTTACTTTTACTCTCTCTTCTGCTCTTTGACGTTTCTTAACTTTCTTTATCTTATTAATACACATTTGAATTTTCTTCTAGTTCAGCTCGATCTCCGAATACTCAATATTCTCCCCTGATATGACGGTTTGTATTCAGGGAGCAACTTGCAGATTCAACTTGAGAAATAGAGTCAGCTTTGGATTTCAACTGAACTAAGTGGTGGGGGTGCGTGTGTCTGAGTGGTTTGAGCTCTGAGTCAGAAAGTTGTGAGTTCAAAGCTGGTTTTTTGCATTTGTGGGGATGCACTGACTCCATAGAATTACTGCAAGAGGAAGACAGTGGAAATGTCACTGGATTAGTAATCCTGAGGCGCAGGCTAATGCTAAGGGAAAATGAGTTCAAATCTTGGTGATGGAGTTTAAAATCAACAAATAAAACCCTGGAAATAAAGCTCAGTGATGGCAAAACTATCATTGATGCTCATAAAAGCTTACCTGCTTCACTTTCAGGGAATGAAACCTACCATTCTTAAAGCAAAATACTGAAAATGCTGGAAATTGGAAATAAAAACAGGAAGTGCTGAAGGAACTCAGTAGATCGGCAGCATCTGTGGACGGAGAAATAGAGTCAGGATCTTGAGTCTAGTACGACTGTTTTTTGAATGGGAAAGAGAGGTGAAAGAATGATGGGTTTTAAGGCTGAGAGAAGCCAGTGGAACATAATTGAGTATGAGGGGGAAGGTTAAAGAGTAAGATAGATTTGAGATTATGGGTGTGACAGAACAAAGGCAAATGGATTGGTGGTGGTTATAGAGAAGGGAGTTAAGTCTCATGACTGTAAAGGTTTGAAAAAGAAAATATTGGCTATGGCAAGTTAGGGATTAAAACACTGTAGCTACTACCTGCATGGGACAGATGCTGGAGGAGTTAGAGTTGGAGACTCAATGCTGGTCAGGAACTTTTGTGTTTTCAGCTGCTGTTAGATTTTTGGATTGCCAGCATCTGAGGACTGGAATCCATTGCAATGTTAAAGTCTGATTTTGGGGTTTCCTTATGGAGTTACACCCTGACACACCCAAATCCAGAGCATTTGAAATAGTTTCCTGGCATGAGCAGTCTGCAAAAAACACGGCAATGTGAGTGTTATGGCAATGCACCGGAAAAAATACCCATTTGGCAATGCTGCATCCAGCTTTGTGATTAACCTGCATTCCTATGGTTTTAGCTAAAGTGCCATGATGGTGCCCTACCCTGCATGTGAACTTGAAGGGGTGAGTCCTGTGGTGAGTCTCGAAACTCTGGTTTGTGGTGACTCAGTCAAATGCATTTTTAATTACAAGGGATTCCAGGACTGGTGTTTTTGTGAATATTTGGCGGTTTCCATGATAGTGGGAAAGGGGTGGCCTTAGAGGTGGTCAAGATGAAGTGTGTGTGTGTGATGGAGGGTCATCTAGGAACGTTAGGGATCTCCTACTTACAGAATAAATACTTCTCAGACATTTGTAAAGATACGTGAAAGAAAGTAGAAGCCTTTGAAGTGTGGATGTTAAGGTGTACGCTTTAAATTACATGTGTGGATTTAAGTTAAACAGAAAAGGGCTTGAAATTGCAGGGGCTATAAAACTCTAAAGGGTGACAAAAATATATTGAAGTGTCAGCATTTTGGATGAAAGCTGCAGAGATCTCTTCTAGAGGGCAAAGGAGAGATCAGCAGGCAAAGGGGTTGACCCAGGTATAATTGGGTGATGAGTCACAGAGTGGATGCAGGCAAGCTATAGTGGATGTGCAACAATGATGCAGAGTGGACGAGAGTGATACACTGTGATAGGACAGCGGCAACATGGTGACTGCCTTCTCTTTCAAAACCCCAACTAATGCAGTCTCATAACTTTTTATTCCAGATTTAACTTGAAGTTGAACTCCTCTTGATTACCATTCCAAAAACATCACCAGAGTGCTCCAACTTCCAGGAACAGCTGACATATTGTGGCAGGGAGCTGATTTCAATATGAATGTGCAAGTGGGGTTAGCTACAGCAAGGAGTTACCTGGGGAAATTAGGTAGGGGATTGTTGGGGACGCAGCATCAATCCATCCTCAAGGTGTGGGGAGCAGGCAAGGAGTGAGCAGCCAGCTGGCTTCACAAGTTCAACCAATGGCAGCCAGGTTTCCTAGGCCATGGGGTACCCAGTGAGACAAGGAAAAGCTGGGAAAGAAGGTAAGTGTCTTTGCAGCATTGCTTGTTGGCCAGGAGGAGCAGAAACAGCTCTGTCAGTGTCCCCAAACATCCCCAACGTCTCAAAACGCAAACAACCTTTGCCACTCAGATCAGCCCATCGCCACACTCTGCCGACCGGACTCCCCTTCACAGAGGTCAATAATTACTCATTCCTGTTAAGAGTGTGTTGGTGGAAAAGCACAGTAGGTCAGGCAGCATCCGAGGAGCAGAGAAATCGGCGTTTTGGGCCTGAGCCCTTCATCAGGAATGATCTTCCTGCTCCTCGGATGCTGCCTGACCTGTAGTGCTTTTCCAACAATACATTCTCAACTCTGATCTCTGGCATCTGCAGCCCTCACTGTCTCCTAGTTGATTACTCATCCCTACCTGGTCTCCCCGAATGTTTCCTGTTTCACTGAAAACCAAGTCAATAAATTAAGTTGACTTAACGCATGCTGTGGAGTTAACAGTCCATTGCATACAAGTAAGATTTCAGGTGCTTTCTGCACAATACTGGGCCCTGCCCTTCCCATTTTCCAGTGCAGCAGCTTGTTGAAACTCCCCCTACATCATGATTGAGTTGTAGAATCAAGGATTCAGCACTGCAGTTCTCACTGAGGTTAGTAATAGGACACATCCACACTGGCAGTAGTCCTCGTCCATGTTTCTTGGGGTCACTATGCTTTCCAGCCATACAATATTCCCATACAATATCTGGGAATACAATCATCTCCAGGTCCTTGGAGCCAGATTTTAAAAGTGGTTTTGGAAGGTCTCCTAACACTCAATGGACACTCTCTTCTCCTTTATGCCCCCATTGTTATGGTCTTCAGGGCCTCCTCCTTGAATCTTGAAGCCCTACCTCTGGACTCTTTGTCCATTTCTATTCATATCCACTCCAGGCACTTAGCAGCGTCTTCCTTCCGATGAGTAGGTTTCCCCTTTAAATTCTGCTAAATGGGCTTAGCCATGTCATCTGACTTGTGTTATTGATCACATCAAGCAATGAGCTCCCACTGCATCTTGAAAAGAATCAGCAACCCAAAATGACAGTGACTCCAGCTGCTCAACATATGCTGAGGTGATGAGGAAGCATTGGTGGTGATGGACAGGAGAGAATGCAGAGCTTTGTCTTCCTAATGCATCTCTAGACATGGAAGCTACTAAGCTCAAGTACACCAACTGCATTTATGAGTTGGAAGCCATTTGTAGCATGTGGTTGGCATGGATGCAGTTGCTGAACATGTAGCCCATCACAGTGTGGGGTTGTGCTGTCCTACACTCTATCATCATGCTAATGAGGAGACAGCACAAAGTCTCTGTGCTACTCTGCGTCTGAGCTGAAAATGCCAGTTTTTAGCCCCTACTCGTTTCCTACAACAAGTTGGACATAACAGTGAAGCAACAGTTTCTCGGAACACAGCGTGAAAGAGAGCAACTTGCCAAACCGTTGACTTTAGAACTTGGAACATGAAGCAAAGGAAAGTATAAGTTCTGCAGCAGCTGTCGGCTTGACCAGTAACTAATATGCGAAAGGCTGTTTTTTTAGTTTTCTTACTTTTGCCTCATTATATTTATGAATGCAATTATTTCTTGGATGGGGCAAACAGTGCCTTGTGAAATCTAATGGAGCTGAGTGTTAGGTCCTGCATATTGGTGTAAGGAGATAGAATCAAGCAACAGCTGTAAGTAGGATTGATAGTTTGGGGAATTATATTAAATCAACAGATTATTAAATCAGGTTAAAAAATTTAATAGAATTGCAGAGCCAACAAAAACGTGATATATAAGTCAATCAAATACAGGATAAATGATAGTTGCAGAACCCCCTTTCAAATGATTCCCTGTACCTTCAGTTTAGTATCCCACATTGTTAGCCTAATTTCATGCACAAGCCATGGAGTTGGGAACTAAACATTCCACATTCTCCTTCCCCTGACCAACCTGTCACTGAAGGGGTGGTGGTATGCCCTTTCACAAAGTCTTCTGTCCTTGTTTCAAATCCAGTCATAAATTTGTTGCCAATGTCAAGTTCAGTATCAAATGAGTATTTTAATCAGTGAGGCCGTAAGTGGAACTGGTCTGGGGAATGAATCTGAACGGAAGGAGCATTTCTCTGAGGATGAGATCTCACAGGTGATAGCCCAGAGGGCAATATCAATTGGATCCTATGCTGATTTGAACCTAGGAGAGCCTTGTTTAATATTGAATGCAAACAGTGAGAAGATAGCATTGGCTGAGGTCAACTGATGTTTTATCTTCCCACTAGACTCTCTTTTCAACCGTTTGCTCATTTCTTCTAACCTATTTCCACATCCCTCCAGACTGCTTGCTCTGGTCAGTAGTGAGGGATGCACAGAATTATTCCAGTGCATTCAGACCATTGTGCCTGTCTGGTTCTATTATCTGATGCCAATCCCCTGCTTTTTCCTCTATATCCCTACCCACCATTACTATCCAAAAGGCCATCCAATGCCCTCTTGAATGTCTCAAATGAACCTGCCTCTGCCACATCTCCAGGCAGCGCAATCCATATCCTAACTACTCACTGTGAAAAGCTTTTTTCTCACATCACCCTTGCTTCATTTGCATGCCACTTTAAATGACTTCCCATGCATTGACTCTGAAATTGGGTAACTGGTGACCCCTCTTGCAGACAGCATTGTCACAGATGTGGGCATCTATGTTGATCTCATGCGAATAGCAAACTTGCTGCAGAACATGTCTTTGGGATTGTGGCCATCATCCGTCCATGTCACAGCCCATGAGTCATCACTGACTTAAGGAGGCAAACCTGCTGGGAACCCCTACACACAGGTGTACTTCCATGATCAGTGCTCTGTCTCATCAGGACATGCTCAATATTGAGCTGAGGTAACAGCTGAAAGCTGCTCGGTGTTTTTCTGGGTTTGCAATAAGTGTCTGTGCTTCACTAATGTAAAAGAGGGTGCTGAGGACACTAGCCTGGGGGGCAAAGAGTTTTGTACTTCCTATAGGTCCACACTGGACCTCAACTTTTGACATAATAGTTGTGGACTTAGCAATCCTGGTGCTGATTTCAGCATGAGATCAGGAGATGAGAAGGTTGTATAGATGTGCACAGTAAGGTCAGTTGCTATTTATCTGTACCAGCTGCAACAGGGATTGTCATCCATGAATGTACCTCTCTAGTCACAACAGATGATGGTTATTCCAACTACCCTAGACATAGTTCATCATCTCCTGGGATAGACAGATGCCATCACCAGGAGGACAATGTCCACTTCCAAGATCAGTGTCTAACCTGAGGTAAGCACAAAGTTTTCTATCAATTTGTTGCCCAGTTCCCTCTTCCTGCCCTCACCTCCTTCTCGAAAATCTGATTTAATTTCAGAAATGTAAACAAATACATAATCTGCCATTTCCATGCACACGTGCTTCATTTCAAAGAGACTTGCAGCTGTATTTTCAGAGTTACATCCTTATAAAAACAAGGCTGGAATTACAGTCAGGTGCAATTCTCAACAATTCTTGCGTATGCTGTGAAGGGATTGCACAGTTTATTTAAGTCAATTTTTTTTTTGTCATGGAATTAATCACCATTCAGCAGTTCAGTACAGAATTTATTGCGCATCCCTAAGGAGCTACATAAACGTTTCTTGGCACTTGACCATTACCTACATTTCCCTGTCACATGTGGAAACAATTGTTGCTTCAACACCTGAACACAGTTTCGACCACATGCAGAGTACAACATGTACCTTCCATAATGATTGTAGATTTTCACATATACAAAGGGAAAATTATGTAAATTGCACAAAAGTCATGTACAAGAAATCCATTTCTCAGACACCTGGCACCGTCATTGTAGGACATAAATTCACAAGTACAATTTAAAACAATATTGTCTGACAGTATTGATGGGCATAGAGATAGCAAGAAAGCAACTTCAGCTGAAGAAGAAGCAACTTTGCAATAATACTTGATACAAAAATATTGTTTCATTTATATAAATAGTTGAAGAATTTACATTGGTTCAGTTATCCATATCAAGCTGTTTAGACCGAATGATTCTTGCACTGGGTTATCACTGGGTTGAATTTCAAGAAATAAGTGACATTGGATGTGTGGGGAATAACACAAAGAAACAAAGGAACCATTGAGGTCACATGTAGTAAATCATTGAGGGTGGCAGGGGCAGATTGAAAATGTGATTAATAAAGCATATGGCATGCTGATGGGTATGGTTGGTGGTAACTGAGGGGATGATCAGCAGGAGCATTGTGCCCAGATGATGGATGGAATGTAGGAAGTGATTTAATGTCATCATCTGGTCAGGGAAAGGGACTGCATTTACTAATTCAATTCCATCCTGTGCCTTTCTCTCTGTCTTCCTCAGTAGTCTCCATCACAAATAGGGGAGAAATGGCCGAGCGAGCCATTCAGATCAAGGACAATTAGGGATGGATAACAAAATGTTGCCTTGTGAATGATGCTCACTAACATGGAAAGTGGAGGGAGAGGCAGAGATCCATGGTGAAAATCATCTGATAGAAAATCATGGTGACTTCATTTAATCACAACCAAAAGATGAGAAGACTGAATATGGTATTGTCAAGATTGAGTCTAATTCCTATCCATTCTACTCTCTTCCACATGCAACAGATATCCCAGGATACCTATGAGGATGGCTCCTCACAGGACCTCTGTCGATTAGAGGGTGCATTGTCAAGAAACAAATAGCAGTGCAAAAATGCTCAAATTTTAATGTGTGTGTGTGTGTAAGGTGTGTATAAGTGGTGATGGGGTAAACTTCTCTCTTCGATGTACTTAGTTGGACATAAATGTTGAATCCCAATGGTCTTTATGGAGACCAAGAATTCTCTTGATGTATCAGCAACTTAACCAGGTACTGACAGACATGCCTCACCACAGAGGATGGAGGCATACAGTGGCTTGCTGGTGTATGGAATTGGGAAAAAAAAACCTTGTCATAGAGAGAGAGAGACTTCCTCTGTGAAGCTATGAGACAAACGCTTAATCACATCATATAGACTGTTGTCACAAACTTTCAGACTTTGGATGCAAATTTGTCTGCTGTCTTAAAGAGGTCTTATGGCTCCTCCCCTGCAATAGGGCAGCTGGAGTTATATAGCTCAGGATGGAGATGATAGTTAAGGGACACATGAAAGTGGCAACAGCATTTAGACTGCTCCCACATCTCCCTCGTTGCTTTCCTTCAGCGCCATTCAGTTAATAAGTAACATGCTTCTTTTTCTCTTGATTGATGAGACTGCCCACCACATGGCCTTTGCTGAGGGCCACAAGGGCTCCAAATCTCAGAGCTGAGAGCCAATAATACCTTCAAAGTCAACATAGGGATCTGAGCAGTCAGCCTCTGTCTCTTCTCAAGTTGGGCAGGATGCAGCAAATAAAAGGGATCGGCTGAGCTAGGGTTAGGAACTATAGTGAAGGAATTGTAATTCAGCAAAGATATGCATGTGGGTATTTGACACATTATCTAGTTAAGTTTCCTGCTTTTTATTTAGAAGACCATGTACAATCTAATGGTTTCACCACTTCCATTATTGCTTCCTGAGTGCACAATCACCCCCTTATTGGTTTCTTGGTAAATGGCTACATGTGATGAAGCCCATGGGTGCATGTGCAATGTGTGGGTGAATGGCTAAAGGATCATTTCAGTGTGTGAGGTGGTGGGAAGGGAGGGGAGGGATGGGATATTTCTGGTCCTGGAGATCAGCACAGACTATGAGATTTCATTTGTTCTGTTTTCCACTGCCTGAATCTTCCCAATATATGGGTACTTATTTCTTTATGGACTTTGTGAGCTATCAGTGGATGCCTGATAACTGTGAAACAGTTCAAGCAATAACCAGATGACTTCACAACACTGTGGCTATTTGTTATACTCACACCAGGAGTCACACCGTCCTGAGGAACACCACACACACACACACACACACACACACACACACACACACACACACACACACACACACACACACACACTAGATCACCTGAGACATCCATTGTCCAACTACACCTAGGTTCAGCCTTCTTTCTACTGCTTTTACTTTGCTCTCTCGAAGATATCTCTTAAGCTTTCCAGCCCTGACCAAGAGGCCAAAATCTGATATTTTCTGTTCTGGATGTCACTTTTCAGAGTTCTGTTTGCGCTTGTAATTTCACACACTTTCTCATGGTGGGCACCTCACACTATTACCTTCTTCTGTTCTCCTGCACCCAGATGAAACACTCTATGACCAGCAATAGCAATCTCTCCTGAATCATGTCCCTGTTGATAAAGAAATCCTACTCTCTTGCCCTAGACAATGGAAACAGAATCAACGTAAGTGGCTGGATTGCCATGGCTATCTTCTCCTGCTCCTGCTCTATATACTCCGCATCAGAAGATGAGTGATAAGCCACTTTGCCTTTCTCCAGCTGCATGCCTCTGTCCTGTGTAGGTGTTGATCCTGCCCCAGTACCTCATTGCTGCTGTAGATGCTGATGGCTATCTTTGTTCCGTCTGATAGATCTAAGGCTCCTTCTCCCACCATGATCTTGTCAACTTGAAATTCCCCTGAATGACAGAAAGCCATATTCAAAGTTTGTGAGAAGATTTGTAGCTCGGGTGCTCGTTGTTGTGGTTCTTTTCGCCGAGCTGGGAATTTGTGTTGCAGACGTTTCATCCCCTGTCTAGGTGACATCCTCAGTGCTTGGGAGTGTCCTGTGAAGCGCTTCTGTGATCTTTCCTCCGGCATTTATAGTGGTTTGTCTCTGCCGCTTCCAGTTGTCAGTTCCAGCTGTCCGCTGCAGTGGCCGGTATATTGGGTCCAGGGCGATGTTGATAGAATCTGTGGATGAATGCCATGTCTCTAGAAATTCCCTGGCTATTCTCTGTTTGGCTTGTCCTATAATAATAGTGTTGTCCCAGTCGAACTCATGTTGCTTGTCATCCGCGTGTGTGGCTACTAAGGATAGCTGGTCATGTTGTTTCGTGGCTAGTTGGTGTTCATGGATGCGGATCGTTAGCTGTCTTCCTGTTTGTCCTATATAATGTTACCATACAACAGGAGCATTTCCGAACTGACAGCCAGACTACTGCGACCACTAGGACTCATAACAGCACACAAACCAACAGCCACTCTCAGACAACAACTCACCAGGACAAAGGACCTGATACCTAGCATGAGCAAAACCAGTGTAGTATACAAAATCCCATGCAAGGACTGCATAAAACACTACATAGGACAAACAGGAAAACAGCTAACGATCCGTATCCATGAACACCAACTAGCCACGAAATGACACGACCTTAGTAGCCACACACGCGGATGACAAGCAACATGAGTTCGACTGGGACAACACTACTATTATAGGACAAGCCAACCAGAAAACAGCCAGGGAATTCCTAGAGGCATGGCACTCATCCACAGATTCTATCAATAAACACATCAACCTGGACCCAATATACTGGCCACTGCAGCGGACAGCTGGAACTGACAACCGAAGCGACAGAGACAAACCACTATAAATGCTGGAGGAAACATCACAGAAGCGCTTCACAGGAGGCTCCCAAGCACTGAGGATGTCACCTAGACAGGGGACGAAACATCTGCAACTCAAATTTCCAGCTCGGAGAACAGAACCACAATAGAAAGCAATATCCACACAACCACTTTCGGCTGGGTGTTTACTAGAGGGCACTGAGAAACCATCTGCAGTAAGCGAACTTTCATTCAGATCAGACGATGCCAAATTTAAATACTCACCTGAATGCTGCTGTGACTCACCTTCAGTTCCTTTGTCAGTTTCCGGTAGAAACTGTTCTACTCAAGTTAAATTTGGAGTCAAGTAAAAAATAATTTTAGAAGAGCTCATTAACATCTATTAAATTTACTGTTAAGCTGGGTAAAGGAAAGAAGTGAAATGGGAAAGAACTTAAGGGACAACGTTTTCACGCAGAGTGGTGCGCATACGGAATAAGCTGCCAGAGAACGTGGTGGAGGCTGCTACAATTACGACATTTATAAGGCATTTGGATGGTTATATGAATAGAAAGGGTTTAGAGGGATATGGGCCAAGTGCTGATTTCATTATTTTAGGAGATCTGGTCAGCAAGGACGAGTTGGACCGAAGAGTTTGTTTCTGTGCTGTTCACCTCTATGACTCTTAATACATAGACTGTGTATAAAGAGAGACTCCAGGGCCATTGTGTTGGTGGACAGGAGCCAGATATATATAATGCTGCATTCTGTGATTAAACCTAGTATTAAGAAAGGTTCACTGAGTCTCATACTTCAAAAACTTGTTTGGGATTGACATAACAACATCTCTTAAGGACATTAATTGCACTGTTAGCAAACGCCCACATGGACTGAATTAGGAAATTCCTGTTCACAGCATATTAATTTCTCACTGGGATCCAAATGCGACTTTGCTAAACTAGGAAGTTGGCATTTTGAAGCTGGGTTGATTTGCCCTCCACAGTTTACAATGTTTCACCCCAACTTCCTGCTAAATCAGCCTTTCTTATGCAATAAAGTTCGCTCAATTATTTCTGACACTGTTTTGCCACTGATGACAGATGGCTCAATCAGTCATTGGGTAAGTCAGTGGGCAGCACGGTAGCACAGTGGTTAGCACTGCTGCCTCACAGCACCAGAGACCCAGATTCAATTCCCGCCTCAGGCGACTGACTGTGTGGAGTTTGCACATTCTCCTCGTGTCTGCATGGGTTTCCTCCGGGTGCTCGGTTTCCTCCCACAGTCACATAAGATGTGCGGGTCAGGTGAATTGGCCATGCTAAATTGCCTGTAGTGTTAGGTGAAGGGTAAATGTAAGGGTATGGGTGGGTTGCTCTTTGGTGGGTCGGTGTGGACTTGTTGGTCCGAAGGACCTGTTTCCACATTGTAAGTAATCTAATCTAATCAAGACTGGACTGAACCTCTTGTGGTGGAAGAAAGGAGGATGAGATTGAACATAAGACTCCTGGCTTCAGCCACAAGAGGAGAGTAAGACAGAGAGGCAGGTTTAATGAGGAAATCCCACACTTCAGGCTTGACAACCCGATACACAGCCACCAATGCAGGAGTGATTATAGCCAGGGATGCTCAAAAGGTCAGAGTTGGAAGAGTGCAGACATTGCAGAAAGTTGTCAGATTGGCTGAAAGTACAGTCACAGGGATGGGCTAGTCCAGGGCTTCCCAAAGTGGGGGGGGTCATGAGGTGAAATTTTAGAATCAAGAGTTCTGAGGCATCAGTGGCTGCCTTGGAACTTTGGTCAACTTTATAACAGTTGTACTACTGCCCATCCTCATAATTGTCACTTTAAGATACTTTGAACTTACAAGCCTCAAAATGGGGTTACAGTGGCGGGGGTGGGGGGGCGACGTTTGGGAAGTACTGGACTAGGCTGTGGGAGTTGAGAGAAACCAGGATGAAAATTTTGAAATCAAGTCGTTGCTGGACTGAGAGACAATGTAGGCCATCAAATACTGGGATGATGGGTAACTAGGACTTTGTGCAATTTAGGATGCAGGCAGCAGGGTTTGACATGACCTCAAGTTTATGCAGGGGCATGGAATACATTGAATAACTGAATCTAGAGATAACAAAGACATCAGATGTCCAGAGGCAGGGCTAATGTAACCTGTGATTAGATATTGAAGATTTCAGTATAAGATTGCACAGAGAACTGTTCAATTCATTCTTAATTAAAACGGTGCAGAATTTTAACACCAACAACTTGCATTTATATAGCATCTTTAATACGGCAAAATGACTGAAGTTACTTCTCAGGTGGGTTGCCTAATAATTGAAAGTGGCTATGACTGGGCTGATTGAGGCTGCCAAGGGTTTTATAATCAATGTAAGGGATGTACTAGAGTTGTCTTGTACAGAGAAGCACAGAGATGTCTGAGGACTGTGAGGCTGGAGGAGTTGTGTATTAGATATGTAAGCTTCCAAGCTCCAGCTAACTTTCTCAGTAAACCATTAAAGAAAACACTGCTCACACATCGATTATCATATTGACATCCATGCTATCAGCTTCTTTAATCCACTTTTATACATATTTAAGGACACAGCTTGCTTAGTTGTCCCCATGCACACAAAGTCCATACCCCAAATACACAACTGTTCACCGCACGCACACACTCATTCACATACACACACTCATCTACCCTCAAGCACAGAAAGTACACATACCATCTCTCAGGCACAAACAGTGCACCACACACAAATACACACACACAGCCATTCATTACATGTATTCATGCCCACACATATCCAGCAAGTCACACATACACATCATACATATAAACCTACATGGACACAGAGATGTCACTGTGCACTCCACCTGACACTATTCACTAAACATTATAACAGTTAATAAACTTCTTGTTTAAAAAACAAGCTTTAGACATCAGCAACATAAAGTATTGACTGTCATAAGCTTAAGGCAGGAATTCAACCTCATGGTGACATGACTCAAGCTTCACACTAAGGTCTCTGAAGTACTTGGTTAAATAACATCATTTGTAACCTCTTCGAACCATTTTTATTTTAGATTTATTTTCCTGAGTAAAATGAGTATGAAATTCTCTGACTGTTGTTTCACTATGTGGCACACATCCTGGCTTCACACCATAGATACCAAGATTGAAAACCTCCTGTTCTCATGCTATCCTGGGGATGGGAAGATCCCCAGTAAAGATCAAACTTTCCACTGGAGCAGGTCAGTAGGAATGGGATTAATCAGCTGCCAGTCTTAGTGGGATAAATCTCTTAGCCATTAGACAAGATAGAGTCTGGCAACCAGGAAGGCCTAGGAATAATTTGGAAGTCTGTCCTTCCCAATCTTGGAATATCGTTTGGAACTAGGGATTCAAGTTTATATCAGCAAGGCAGAAGCATTGTTAAGGAAAGCTATTTGAAGGATAGCAGCCATCTTGCATTGTCAGCGAGAAATTGCTTTTCTTTTCAGTCAGAGACTGTCGGCCAGTTATACAGTTTTGTTCAATACCTTCACGCAGTAAAAAGAAGAAAGTGCAGACAGATCACAGTTGGGGTCTTTGAAGTGCTGCAGAAATTGGAAGATTTATTGCTGTCTAAAGTGAAGTCATATTCTTAGCTATTTGGCCTGCATTACCAGATTAGTCAGTATTGTCTCTGGGAACCGCGAATTCTCCCTTGCCTTGTTAGGTCAGGTGACCCTCATATTCCTCACCTATTGCACAATGTGGAAAATTTTATTGTTGTCAGCGGCCTTTTGAGACGACTTGCAAGGTGAGCCCACGATTATTGCTGGTTTAATGAACATATACCAATTAATTCTGGATTGAGATTGATTCTTTTTCTCTTTGGTCTTACCTGGGATCCATCCCTTGCTTTTTTTTCTGAACGGCTGTATTATCATCCGGTAAATGCATCATCAAAATAAAATCTGCTTATACAAACAGATGCCTTTGGCAAAAGCCACATGAAAAGATTTTTAAATTACCCCTGGGATCTGGGAATGCTGGCAATGTCAAATTAGATTTTAATAAACGATTGGTATTCAGCGATGCCTGGTGTTAATTACTTTACCAGATTCTCACCAGTTGAAACTCTGCACTGAAGTCATCTGTGGAGTCCATTATGTGGAATGCAAACAGCTTCATGAACTTCCTGGCCCATATAAAACCCGTGAGCTATCTGAAATCTCTCTGATGGCATCTGCAGCTCCCAAATATAAAAGCAGAGAAAGCACATTGTCCGTGGGAGATTTGGAAGCAGCTCAACCCTCCTTTCAAGTGGCATCTGCCTCCTGGTAGACAAATAGCACAGTCACCAGGTGCCCTTTTGAACAGCAGTGAGACCCTGTGCTCAGCAACAAAATCTGTAACCCATGCAGAAAGTAGAAATGTGAAAGTGGTCGCAATTGTGACCACCTCCAGAACAAAGCAGACCTGTATTTATCCAAAGTAGTTACATTCAAATAATAAAAAGAAAAGAATGTCCATTGAGTTGTCACATAAGCCAAAATTTTAGGATTTTATTAGGCTCCCACATACAATTCGTCAAAACAAGGTTTAATTATTTTGGAAGGATTACAGGGGAAGTTCCCAGCACAGCTCAATCACTTGAAACATCTTGTGATTTTAATTTAGTTAAAGTGTAACTCCATTCACGTCACAGAGTGGGATTATAATCCAACCTGCGTTTATCGAGTATTTTTCACGGTAGGGAAGCATCCTTCAGATCTTCATAGCGCAGTCAGACAAAACTTGACACCAAGCAATAAAAGGGGAAGTCACAAAGATTTGGAATTTCTATGGAGGTTTTTGTGGAGTGAATTGGCAGGATGAGCATGGGCAGCTAGAAGTGTTTACTCTTCAACACGTCTCAGTGGGTTTCAGCTGACCCCATGCCGAAGTTACATTGACAGGTTGGGAGACCCTGAGGAGGACAATTCAGGGCCAGAATCTCTTTTTGTTTTTGACTATTCCTTCACAAAGTGTGGATGTTGCTACAAGGCCAGCATTTATTACCCATCTCTAATTGTCCTGGTGCCTCACCTCCTTGACAACTGGGTGACTTACTAATGTACATTTTATTTTGTTGGGTGGGGGGGTGGGAGACTTATTTTGTTGAATTCTACATTACTGATATTACGAAAGATGATGACAAAAGACAATACACCTTTGTTCTTTGTTGCATCAAGCTACATGAGATACATATAGGATCAGAGGAAGATGATTCGTTTGCTCATTGGGAATAGGACTGTGTAGAATGGATTGATGAGAAATCAGAAGGCTCTTTTTCAAAGCTGACCTGATAAAGTAGTGTTATAACTGATGGGGTACTGATGGGGTAGTAATAGCAGAAGGGAATCAGGCTGGTTGATATTTGTGGGACCAGGGCAAATTAATAAAACAGAGCTAAGCTCCTGCTGTCTAAAATAACTAAGAAAATGACTGACCCATCTATTAAAAACACCACTGGAGGGGGCTCTGCATCCACTGCACTGTGCACATTGCTTCCTGAGAATTGCATCACAATCCCATTTGAATTATGAAAGCCTGCGAAATTTTCTGCTTTGATCTGGGCTCCACGTTTTCCATTTTCCAGCCTGGAAAAGGGAATACAATTGGACTTGGTGTCCACAGAAAATGTGTTGCTGAAGCCTAAGTATTAACCTAATCGATTTTCTCCTAATCCATATTTTAGTCATGAGTGAGTATACTCGATTATTTTACATTGAATTTCTTTATTGTTGGAATGGATATTTTTACCTATACCTTACTGTAACTTCCACTTCACCACTGGGAGTTCTCCTCATTCACGTCTAAAGGCCACAAATGAAGCTGATTTGTCTCAGCCTTAGTGATGGGTGAGTGCCAATTCTGCAGGATGATTGCTTCTGTTTTCCACATCAATAATCCAAATGGCTGCTCAGTGAGCGCTACAGTCATGTCAATCTGCATGGGGCAATGTGCAGTGTGGATTCAAATTAAACCTGGAGTGATTGACAAACTCATTCCACATGGAACCATCACAGCAGGCCAAGAGCAAAGGAAGGTCCCACATTCAATTATTTAGATTGATTTTAAACACAGGCCACAAAAGTTAATGGTGGTACCTTTATTATAATGCATTCAAGGATGAGGATGTCACTGGTTAGTCAGCACTTATTGCCCATTCCTAATTGCCCAGAGGGCAGTTAAGAATCAACCACATTGCTGTGGGTCTGGAGTCACATGTAGGCCTGACCAGGTAAGGATGGCAGTTTCCTTCCCCAAAGGACATTAGTGAACCAGATGAGTTTTTACGACAATTGATAATGGATTTGAGATCATCCGTTTGACCCTAAATTCCAGGTTTTTATTGAATTCCAATTCCACCATCTGCTGTGGCAGAATTCAAACCCGGATTCCTGGAACATTACCTGGGTCGCTGGATTGACAGTGCAGTGATAATACTACTAGGTCATCACCTTCCCTCTAACTCAATATGATTGATGGGTAGGCGAAGGCAACAGTTTTGATTTAAATATAATTAAAAATGTAGGGATTTTGGCACCAGGACCAGGAAATAGTTCCAATAGATATACAGGACATTTTAAATCAAACCACTCTTCCACACTGAGGTCTGTTCTCTACTTTATAAATCCTTTCATTTGTTAGGTCTAAAATACTAGTTTAATAATAAGTATTAGGATGGATTGATTCAGACCCCCACAATCGTCAATCTGCGTTTACACTCACTACTTGTTACCTGTATGCCAGATACTGTTAAAAAGGGCATTTCCTAAGTCTGATTTACACCCTTCAACTGTTCTAGCAATCTGTACATCTGCAGTTATTACAAACAGACTCCTACGCAAAGTGGGAGCTTATCCTGCAAGCATTTTTTTTCTGCACCATTTAAAATGAGCACAAGCATTGCATGCACTTTACTGCTAGAAAACCTATGCTTTGAATTAAAGTCAACCAGCAGATAAACAGAAAGCAGCTGACAGCTACTTTATATTGGCAAGATTATCTCCTGGTATAAAGACTAAGTTTACCCAGCCAAGCCCCTCAACATGAACCAAAATCCAAACTTGTGCATGTTTTTAAAATTATTCAATTTACAATAATTGTATGGCTGAAGGCAGGAGAAAGGACATTGTGTTCTCACAGCAAATAATTATTACATATAAAATAATAACAAGTACAGGGAAGAAAATAGGGAGAGCAGAGCACAGAGAAATGTGATAGGAATCCCATTGATAGTGGATTAGCAGGTCAGAGACTGGTTAAACTTGGGGCCTTGCAGGATGTAGAAAAAAGAGACAGGTAAGATACGTGTGACCATAATGAACCACGATCAAACTAATAACCTGTGTTTGTGGGTTAATGAGGCTTGAGAGTCTTAGTCAGATTGACTGTCGCATTTCTTCACTATTTTAGCAAATAATCAGAATAAAATTTCATTTTTTCTGTATTTGCAGCTATGAAATGATACTTGTATTGAGAGACAAATTAATAATACAAGAAAAATGGGATTACTGTGCATGTGTACGTCCAACCCGCTGGCCTCCTTTGCATTGCCATCAGGTTTGTGTGAGAGTCTGCCCTGCTAAAAGTTGCTGAGACCTGGCAGCTCAATATCAGCCTGGTGCTTAAAATTGATCTCCTTATTTCAGCTGTCAATTCCCAGGTCAACATTATACTTTTACAATTACCAAAAGAATGGAAGAAGAAACAAATGTCATAAACAAAGCATGTAATGTCATTGGACGAGTAATCAGTGGATGTGGCTTCAAATCCCACCAAGACAGAGGGGGAAATTTGAATTCAATGAACCATAGGACACAGTTTAAAAATAAGGGGTAGGCCATTTAGAACAGAGTTGAGGAGAAACTTCTTCACCCAGGGAGTGGTGGATGTATGGAATGCTCTACCCCAGATGGCAGTGGAGGCCAAGGCTCTGGATACTTTCAAGAAAGAGATAGATAGAACTCTTAGAGATAGTGGAATCAAGGGTTATGGGGAGAAGGCAGCAACAGGATAGATTGTGGACGATCAGCCATGATCATAATGAATGGTGGTGCTGGCTCGAAGGGCCGAATAGCCTACTCCTGCACCTATTGTCTATTGTCTAATGGGGAACTTGCAACCATGATTGATCGGTTCATTGGTTCACTAATGTCCTTTAGGGAAGGAAACCTGGCAGCCTGACCTTGGCCCTAAAGGTCAGGCCTTTTGTAATTAGGGATGGGCAATAAGTGTTGGCCTAGTCAGTGACACCCACAGCCCATGAATGAATAAACAAAAAAAATCATCTCCCATTGTATGATTCTCCTTCAAAGAAAGACTTAATTTTCACCTCAGGATGCCTCAACGTCCTTCACAGCAGATGAAGTACCTTTGAAATGTAATTGCTGCTGTACTGTGGGAGACCTGACAAACAACTTGTGCACAAACAGCAATGTGATAATGACCAGGTGACTTGTTTTTGAGTGATGTTGATTGAAGATTAATGATTGGTTAATTGGTTTCTGTGATGTTGACTGAGGGGTTCATATGGGGCCAGGTCAACTGACCCAAGGGATTCTTGCGCCACAATGGTCCCTGCCTATGTGCAATAACATCTCTGAAAAGGTTGTTTAAAAATTATCCACCACATGAAAGAGAGACATGATTTGGAGGTGCCGGTCTTGGACTGGGGTATACAAAGTAAAAAATCACACAACACCAGGTTATAGTCTAATAGGTTTATTTGGAAGCACTAGCTTTTGGAGCATTGCTCCTTCATCAGGTGCTTGTGAGCTCTTGTGGTGCCATGATAGTGACCCACCCCCCGCCACGATCTGTGCCAGGAGGTCTCGGTTCAGTGCACACCAGCTCCAGAGGTATATTGTTGATTTGAAAATATCAAGAACACCTAGGATTGGGCAATAAGTGCTGGCCAGCTAGTGATGCCCATGTCCCATGAAGAAATATTTAAAAATCTATAACTGGATTCTTATGCAATTGTGAGAGTGTGTATAGGGGATGAGTGGGTAGGGAAAGAGTTAAGTTCTGAGTTTTACGAAACAAGAAGTTCAGCTGAGCATGACTCTGATCAGATAAGAACTTACAGTCAACAATGGGGTGCTGGAGGCAAGGGTAATGGGTTAACAAGGTGAAAAAGCATTCATTATGTAGAGCCATTTAACAATATTGGAATCATTCAGTATGTAAGGTCAGTTTAACAAGGTAAGAAGTATTCGTTATGTGAAGCCAGTTAAGGTTAAGAACATTCATTGTGTAACTCCAGATGGCATAATCTTTATTGTTGCTCGCTGATGGTAATGGTCACCCAATCAATATGTATGTTGCCTTACCTGGATGCTCCTCCCTTTAAAATTACTATATAATTCATTAAGAAACTGCTCTTTCAGAGGAGGCCATGAATTCATGTCCCTGTGCACATGGTGATTGTTCTTTCTCTGTCCAGGGTCCGGAATAAAGATGAAGGAGATAAAACTATTTTGTATCTCTGAGTGATTTGCTTTTACTGAGGGGAATGGGGGGAGCTGGATGACAATATTGGCGTAGTCAGCAGGATCCAAACGAATAATTACAATTGGACAGTGTCAGCAGCCACCCAGAACATCAATGCCTCGAGACGGATGGGCCCACAAGGTAAGATTTTAAATCTAGGTCCCTCTCGATATTCCTGTGTGCCAGAGATGGTCCCCTCATTCAATCACTCTCTATTCTACAGATTCCTCAAACAGTAATTAGTTCAGTTTAGAGACATGGTTTCACAAATGCGCTGGCAGGCAGAGGTTTGAGTCCTCTGCGCTGCTTTGGGGGAGGGGGGTGTAATTGAGGTTCACGTCCTCTGCAGTACTGAAGTTCAAGTCCCCTGGCGTGGTTGTGATTGAGGTTCAAGTCCTCTGCGCAGTACTGGGGTTTGAGTCTGCTGGGGTGGGTATGATCGAGGTTCGAGTCCTCTACGTGATACTGGGGTTCAAGTCCCCTGGGGTAGGTGTGGTTGAGGTTCGAGTCCTCTACATGGTACTGGGGTTTGAGTCCCCTGGGTGAGTTTAAGTGAGGTTTGAGTCCTCCATTCTGTGTTAGGGTTTGATCCCTCTGTGTTTAAGTGGGTTCGAGCTCTCTGTGTTTAAGCGAGGCTTGAGTTTTCTGTGTTTAAGCAAGGATCAAGTTTACTGTGTTTAATTAGGTTTCGGGTTTTCTGTGTTTCAGTGGGATTCGAACCCTCATGAGGCGTAACATGAGAAAGGGATTAAAGTCACCAAGTGGCGAGTGTTGAGTCTCTGCAAGTCTTTGTGCTGGGGGAAGAGAGTGGCTTGGATTGCGGCACCATATGGTCAGCTGTGAGGGCTTCCTCTTTTTATAAGTGTAATTTCATTGACAGGATACAAAAAAAGAGAGAAACGCTGAAATTAAGGTTGTACTAATAGTTGGGCTGAAAATGGAAAGTTTCAATGTAAATTCTGCCATGCTAAGAGTGTTTGATGTTTAAAAATTTTGGCTTGTTAAAATACTGGTTCAGAAAACCCTTTTAAGTAACTGTTTTGTCTTGTTTGAATCAGGATCTCAATTCAATGTGTTTTGTGGGCTATGTAATAGGGCAGATTTTGTTTTTACATTGAAATTGTACAAGATTATATCCTTTTTAAAATGATCAGACTTGTAACCTTAAAACAAATTGATCGAGCACCTTGAGCTCCTGATTTGTTTGAAATTCTACAATGCCTGTTTTAAAAAACGGTTGGGTCAGAGGTCATGCTTCAGCTAGATGAGAATATTGTATTAAAATATCTTTGCTGCTGCTGTGTTTTTAACGCAGAGTGTTCACAAAAAGAAGAGTGCATTTGAGTTTGATGCTTTGTTAAGATTTTAGAGAATATCAGAATTTGAGGCTAGGCTGTTTAAATTCTGTTAATTATTGTTAAGGCTCCCTTCATGTTGCAAATTAAATGAATGTTGATCGCTACCAAAGTTGCCATTGTAATTCCAACTGTTTTATTTGGGAAATTTCATTTGGAGAACATACTTTAAAATATTCAGCATTTGTTTCCCATGAATATTTGAGATTTAAATCTGAACTGACGCTTCCTCTTCGATTGCTAAAGCGCAGGAAACATTTTGATGTTTTCTTGCTGTTCCAGACTTTTGAAATACTTTTCCTGACAGCTTTCAAGAAAATAATTTTTGAATAACCTGAATGGGGTCCCCGAGCGTTTGATTTTAGGATCATTGATTGTTGTTTATAATTGACTGAATTGTTTAGGCAGTGCAATTTAGAAGTTAATGGATTGTATAAAACTTGATGATGTCATAAATAGTGAACAGAGTAATAGACTTCAAGAATTCAATGAATGTTGAAATAGGCAGACAGAATTTAGTGTAGTTAATTGTGTGACTGTCTTCATACAGATAATCACTATGGCAATACTTTCAGCAGCTAACATCTTCTCTAGAGTTTCTCCATTCACAGGTAAAGCACACCTTCGGACCACTGGCCACCCCTCCACAACCTGATCCAACGGATTCAATCAGCTCCTCAGTCATGAGTATGAAAAGTGAAGAAGCTAACGACAGTGAAGAGGAGGTCAGTACGCTTTTTGTCAGTGGCCTTCCTATGGACATTAAACCATGTGAGATTTACCTTGTCTTTTAATCATTGAAGGGATATGCAGGTTCACTGATCAAGCTAACATCGAAATAGCCAGTTGGCTTTGTTATATTTGACAGCAGAGTGGGAGCAGTAGCAGCAAAGAATGTTGCATTCACCTACGCTGCTGCTCATCAGCTTTGTTAAGTATTTAACTGCCTTTATCCAAGAATTCAGATTTCTCCATGGAGTGATGCGAGAACAGACTGAATTTTGCTTTCAGGTTGGACTTTACTAAAGGAGATTTTGGAGAACTGGCACATTTCCACTCGACTTGGAAGGGACAGCGTGGTCACTAAGGACTGTGGATTTAAGAAATTTAATGGTGATTTGTTTTTGCACATGGGTGGATTTTTCAAATTCTATTTACTGTAAGGGACTAGCAATTTTTATTATAATCACTGCATGTTGTGTATCAATAACTTGCTTAAATACTGGCTGTCAGAGTCTTATGAAAGCTAGTAGAGCCAGCTAGGTGGATATCATGAAATGATAAAAGGGGGAATGAAAATGTGTATAAATATAAGCAGGTATGGAAAGAGTTATGTTCTGAGTTTTGTGAAACAAGAGGTTCAGCTGAACATGACTCAGATCAGATAAGAACTTACAGTTAACAATGGAGTGCTGGAGACAAGGGTAATGGGTTAACAAGGTGGAAAAGCATTCATTATGTAGAGCCACTTAACAATATTGGAAGCATTCAGTATGTAGGGTCAGTTTAACAAGGTGAAAAGTATTCATGATGTGAAGCCAGTCAAGGTTAAGAACATTCATTGTGTAACACCAGATGGCTTAATCTTTGCTATCAGCACTCGCTGATGGCAATAGTCACCCAGTCAATATGTATATTGCCTTATCTGGATGCTCCTCCCAGTAACATGACTATATATTTCATTAAAATTAGATTCCCTACGGTGTGGAAACAGGCCCTTCAGCCCAACCAGTCCACACTAACCCCCCGAAGAGTAACCCACCCAGACCCATTTTCCTCTGACTAATGTACCTAACACTATGGGCAATTTAACATGGCCAATTCACCTGACCTGCACATCTTTGGACTGTGGGAGGAAACCGGAGCACCCAGAGGAAACCCATTTAGACACAAGGAGAATGTGCAAGCTCCATACAGACAGTCACCCTAGGCTATAATCAAACCTGGGACCCTGGCACTTAAGAAGCTGGTCTTCCAGAGAAGACTGTGAACCCATGTCCCTGTGCATATAGGCGATCATTCTCTCTCCCCAGGACCTGGAATAAAGATGTAGGAAGTAAAACTACTCTGTGTCTCTGAGTGTTTTGCTTCGATTGGGGGGGGTGGGGGGGAAGTGGGAAGACAATGGTAGTATCCCTGCTTCTAGACAAGGAGGCCTGAGTTCAAGTTCCACCTCCAGCAGTGTGTAATTACACATCTGAACAGATGGATCAGAAAATATCTACAAGAAAGGATTGGAATTCCTACATCCGAGCTGAAGGGTTCAGGTTCAAGTCCCTCTTTTCCTGTGTGTTATAACATGTCCAATTGATTAAAACAATTACCGCAGAAAATTAGGATAGTGAATTTGTTCCCAATTCGGTGATATCCCAATGGATTTGTGACTAAATTCCTTTGTCCTACAGACTTTATGACCTTTGGAAGTCAAAAATCTATCAATCTCAGACTTAGAGTTAACAATTAATTTAGAATCAATTGCCATTTGCAGAAGGGAGTTCCGAACTTCTATCATCTATAGCAGTTTCTCATTACCCAATGTGCCCCATAGACCCAGGATTACTCATCAGTGGAAATAGTTTTTTTTCCAATTTACATGTACATTCCATTTAATATCTTGAAAAAAATTGATCAAATCATATCTTAATCCTCTAAACTCCATAGAATACAACCCTACTTTGCTTAATCATGCCTCATAGTTTAATGCTTGGTAAATCTATACTGCATTTTGTCCAAGGCCAATATATCTTGGCCAAGATGTGGTTACCAGAACTGCTCATGGTTCCTCATTTTAGAATGAAGTACAGCCATAAAGATCCAAATCAGTTAAGAATCTCTGGACACAAAAGAAACAAATTTCAACAGATGTTAGTCAAGTTAGCAGCCAATTAGCCTAACCTCGGTTGTTGGTAAAATTCTAGAATCCATCATTAAGGATGAGGTTTCTAAATTCTTGGAAGAGCAGAGTCAGATTACAACAAATCAACATGGATTTAGTAAGGAGAGGTCATGTCTGACAAACCTGTTGGAATTCTTTGAAGAGGTGACAAGTAGGTTAGACCAGGGAAACCCAGTGGATGTGGTCTATCTAGACTTCCAAAAGGCCTTTGATAAGGTGCCACACGGGAGGCTGCTGAGCAAGGTGAGGGCCTATGGTGTTCGAGGTGAGCTACTGGTATGGATTGAGGATTGGCTGTCTGACAGAAGGCAGAGAGTTGGGATAAAGGTTATTTTTCAGAATGGCCGCTGGTGACAAATGGTGTCCCACAGGGTTCAGTGTTGGGGCCGCAGCTGTTCATGTTATATATCTACAAGATCTGGATGAAGGGACTGGGAGGCATTCTAGCGAAGTTTGCCGATGATACGAAGTTAGGTGGACGGGCAGGTAGTACTGAGGAAGTGGGGAGGCTGCAGAAGGATCTAGTCAGTTTGGGAGAGTGGTCCAGGAAATGGCTGATGGAATTCAACGTGAGCAAATGTGAGATCTTGCACTTTGGAAAAAAGAATAAAAGCATAGACTACTTTCGAAACGGTGAGAAAATTCATAAAGCCAAAGTACAAAGGGATCTGGGAGTGCTAGTTGAGGATTCTCTAAAGGTAAACATGCAGGTTGAGTCCGTGATTAAGAAAGCGAATGTAACGTTGTCATTTATCTCAAGAGGGTTGGAATATAAAAGCACCGTTGTGCTACTGAGACTTTATAAAGCTCTGGTTAGGCCCCATTTGGAGTACTGTGTCCAGTTTTGGTCCCCACACCTCAGGAAGGACATACTGGCACTGGAGCGTGTCCAGCGGAGATTCACACGGATGATCCCTGGAATGGCAGGTCTAACATACGAGGAACGGCTGAGGATCCTGGGATTGTATTCATTGGAGTTTAGAAGATTAAGGGGAGATTTAATAGAAACTTACAAGATTATACATGGCTTGGAAAGGGTGGACGCTAGGAAATTGTTTCCGTTAGGTGAGGAGATTAGGACCCGTGGACACAGCCTTAGACTTAGAGGGGGTCAATTCAGAACAGAAATGCGGAGACATTTCTTCAGCCAGAGAATGGTGGACCTGTGGAATTCATTGCCGCAGAGTGCAGTGGAGGCCGGTACGCTAAATGTCTTCAAGGCAGATATTGATAAATTCTTGATGTCACAAGGAATTAAGGGCTACGGGGAGAATGCAGGTAAGTGGAGTTGAAATGCCCATCAGCCATGATTGAATGGCAGAGTGGACTTGATGGGCCGGATGGCTTTACATCCACTCCTATTTCTTATGGTCTTATGGTCTTAAACAACTTGGACAATCCAAGAAATGGAATACATCGTGAAATGAACTGTCTGTTTCTTGTTAGCTATCCTCTATCCATGCTAGTCTCTCAACCTGACATTATGTGTATCTAATGTAGTAACCTTTTATGTGACACCTCAGCAAATGCCTTTTTGAAATCCAAATACACCACATCTACTGGTTCCCCTTCATCCACCCTGCTTGACACATTCTCAAAGAACGCTAATGAATTTATCAAGCTCGATATCCCTTTTACAATAACATATTGACTCTATTTGACCATGTTATAATTTTCTAAATGTCCTGCTGGATGTCCTGTGATATAATGGATCATGACCCTGCCTCTGAACCATAAGTTCCAAGTTCAAGTCCCATACCAGGGTTTGCTGAACACTCATAATGCAACCAAACAAGTACATTTCAGATTGTTCCAATATAGACCAATGGCAAGCAATAGAATGGGAAAGATTCCTGGTCTGTCCTATGATGGAAAGAAAACTGGAGCCTCCACATCACTATGCATAGCTCTAGATTACAACATTTTTGTATATGTACATGCTTCCACAACAACTAGCCCTCCCTAGGGAGTCAGTCAGGCTGAGTTAATTGGATTGCCAGTGTGGACCAGATAGCCAAGAGCACAGGATTTGATTCCATTCCTTGTCTAAGATAATTCGGAACCTTTCTCTTTGCCCTACCCATGATAGAGGTTGCAATTTTGAGGATTGAATCTGCCTTCCGGCAAAGAACAAATACAAAAGAAATGTTCAGTTACCTTTATATAATGGATTCCAGCACTTTCTCAATGACAAACTGGTCTATTGTTTGCTGCTGTCTGTCTCTATTTTTTCTTGAATAAAAATGTTAAGTTTGCAGTTTTCCAATCAGTTGAGACTTCCAAAATGCAGGGAATTTTGCAAGATTACAGCCAATGCATGCTTTAGCTTTGTAGCCACCTGTTTTAAGTCCCTAGATTGCAGGCCGTCATGTCCATGGGACTTGTCAACATGTAGTCCGAACACTTTCCCCAGTTTATTCTCCAATGATCATAATCGTTTTAAGCTTCTTACTCTTTCTCACCTCTTGATTTTCGACTTTCTTTGCAATGTTTTCTGTATTTTCTCCTGTGAAGACAGATACAAAATATGTGCTCAAGGCCTGTACCTTTTACTTGTTTCCCTTTATTAATTATCCAGTCCCACCCTCTAAGTAGTCACTTACTAAATGTTAACCCAATCATTGAGTGCAAGGGACCTGGGTTGGATTCCACCTTCCAGTTACAGTGTGGAGTTTGCACGTTCTCCCTGTGTCTGTGTGGGTTTCCTCCTGGTGCTCCATTCTCCTCCTACAGTCCAAAGATGTGCAGGTTGGGTGGATTAGCCATGGTGAAAATGCAGTGTTACAGGGACTGGGGTTTAGGTATGGGTGAGATGCTCTTCAGAGGGTCAGTGCAGACTCAATGGGCTGAAAAGTCTGCTTCCACACTGTAGGGATTCTATCCCTTAACTACTCTTTACCTTTCTACATACTTGTAGAAAATATAATTGTTTCTTTCATATTTTTTAATTTCTCTCTCTTTATTATGTTTTTAGACAACTTTTGTTATCTTCTAAAGTTTACCCAATCTTCTGGTCCACCACTAACCTTAGCAGCATTGCACAAGAATGAGAACAAAGACTACAGGGTACATGAACAAACTGACCATACCTTCATGGTGCAGGAAGTTATCAAGTCAATGGAGAAAAGGGAATGTGGGAGTTTATAAGTTGGGTATATTCAGGGGATGGGTACTATTTTCTGCTGCCATCATCAGGAATTTTTTTTCAAGATTAGATTCCCTACAACGTGGAAACAGGTCCTTCAGCCCAATTAGTCCACACCGAACCTCCAAAGAGTAACCAACCCAGACCCATTCCCCCTAACTAATGCACCTAACTCTATGGGCAATTTAGCATGACCAGTTCACCTAATCTTCACATCTTTGGACTGTGGGAGGAAACCGGAGCACACCCACGCAGACACGGGGAAAATGTGCAAACTCCACACAGTGACCCAAGGCTGGAATTGAACCCAGATCCCTGGTGTTGTGAGGCAGTAGTGCTAACCACTGAGCCACCATGATGCCCTTTTCTGAAAGTTTTGCTGGCCTGACCAATGCCAAGGTTAAGGACATCTCCACATGACTGGATACAGACTTGGAGTGAGAGGTGGAGAAAGTAGCACTTGTGGTTTATGTAGGAACTAATGACATCGTTAGAAGACATAATGATGTTTTGCTGAGAGTTTGAGGGTTGGAACAGGAGCTAGGAGTTAGTGTCCTAATTGAGATGCAGAACTGCAAAGGTTATGACCTCTGGATTGTTATTGAGCCATAAATCAATCAGCATCAGCTGAAGCTGATTTGTGAATTACACGCATGTCTCAAAAAACCAGTGTGAGGACGAGAGGTTTAAATTAATGGAGCGCTGGAGAGACAGGGAGCTGTTCCATTTGATTGAGGTCACTTCAAACTGGCCTGGGATCAGCGTATTGTTGAATTGTGTAATTAGGTTTCTATATAAGCCTATAAACTGAAGGAGTGGAGGAAAAATCAGGTAAATAGTGATTCACTAGGCTAATGAGAAAATTCTAAGCTAAACAGCACTGTAGCAATTGAAGTAAGTGCAAGTAGAGTGGGGCAGCCAGAGAGGGAGTTTTTAATAGCTGCAGTGCATTTAACAAATAAAGGTCATGCAAAACATCATGGCAAAAAAATTAAATTAACATCTCTTTCTCTGACTGTGTAAAGCATTTGTAACAAGCGAGATGAGCTAGTGGCAAAAGTAGAGATACTAAAAATGGTTTCGAACTCATCGCTATTATGGATACATAGACAAAGGTTTGGAAATAAATATTCCAGGCTGCACAATATTTTGAAAGGTCAGGCAGAATGGAAAAAGAAGTAACCATTATAGTAAATGGACAGAAGGGAGCTTTGCTAAGAAGGTCAGGAATTACAGTCATTATTAGTAGAAAGTAGAAGTATCGTGGTTCAGAAATGCTGGTGGGAGATCGACCCCCTAACAATAGTTATACTGTTGGCGAGAAAATTAAACAAGAAACTTGTAAGGCAAGGTTATCCTTGTGCATGATTTCATTTTCATTTAAATTGCGCAATTAAATTGGCAAAGGTGGTCAGAAAAATAAATTTGTAAAAGCTTTCACAAAAAATTCCAAAGACAATACATTGTGGAGCCAAATAGGGATAGATCTATCTTCTTATATTGTGTGTTCTACTAAGGCTAATTAGCAATCTTATAATACAAGGGTTACGGGGACAAAAATGTCATAATATTATTGAATTCCCCCATTAAGCTTGACAGTGGCAGAAACAAGTCCAAACATGAATCATAAACTAAAAAACATGGGTCTGAAGTGAGAGCTGGCTATGGTTGATTGGGTAATAGATTGCAGGTGGCATGGTGGCTCAGTGGTTAGCACTGCTGCCTCACAGCACTAGGGTCCTAGGTTTGATTCCAGCGTTGGGTGACTGTCTGTGTGGAGTTTGTACATTCTCCCCGTGTCTGCGTGAGTTTCCTCCCACAGTCCAAAAATGTGTAGGCCTGTTGAATTGGCCATGCTAAATTGCTCATCGTGCGAGGTGCATTAGTCAGAGTGAAATGGGTCTAGTTGGGTTACTCTTCAGAGGGTTGGTGTGGACTGGTTGGGCCAAAGTGTTTTCGCACTGTGGGCAATCTAATCTAAAATGCATGCTTGTGGGAAATAATAAAATAAATTGTTTTAAATTTTCAACACAAATACATGCAATATAAAAAAATGAAAAAGGTTCATCTGTTGTTTACTAGGGAAGTTATTATTAGTTTTAAAACCAAGGAGCAGGCTTAGCTTGTTGCAAATAAGCTTGAGAATTAGGAATGCTGTAGAAATCAGCAAAAGATGACAGCAAGGTTTACAAAATGAAAAACATTAGAAAATTACAGTAAAATAGCCTGGAATATAAAAATGGATTCTAATTAAATAAAAAGGAGGAGAGTAACTAAAGTGAGCTTTGAATGTCTTAGAGTCAGTGTCATGAAAATTATTATAGAGGATGAAAGAATGGCAGTGACATTGAACAAATATTTTGTGTCTGTTTTCACAGTAAAATACACAAATTACACATGAGAAATAAAAGGGAATCAAAGGGCTTATAAGAGTGAGGAATTTAGAAGAGTTAATATCAACAGAGAAAAAAACATCAGAGAAACTTAAGGGGCTAAAAATGGAAAATTTTCCAACACCCAATGACCAATTAAATGGAGAGACACTGAATAGACTGAACATGATTTTTCAAACTTTTCTGGATTCTGGGAATGTTTCCAGTGGATTGAAATCCAGAAAAAGTAACACGGCTTTTTTAAGAAATGAGAGGTTGAGAGAGAGAAACAGAACTGCAAGCAAGTTAATCAGAAATTAGTCATGGTGAACTGCTATAATCTCTCCAAATGATGTTTACAAAATGTACTTCGATAATTTTAACATGATCAGCCAAAGCCAACATGGATTTACAAATGAGAAATCATGATTGACATATTTACGTTTTTGAGCATATAGTTCGCTTGACAAAGGGAAGCCATATATATCTATATATAGTGTATTCATAGATATGGAAGCATTACATTAGAATGGATGAAGGAAGCAGACAGCAGGAAAAAATCTGGCATTTTCATCAGGTTGGGACTTTTTTTTGTTCACAAGATGTGGGCGTTGCTGGCTAGGCTGGCATTTATTGTCCAGAGGCCAGTTAAGAGTCAACCACATTGCCGTGGGTCTGTGGGTCACAAGTAGACCAGACCAAGTAAGGATGGCAGTTTCCTTCTGAAAGGACACTAGTGAACCAGATGGGTTTATCTGACATTTATTGTTATCATTTGGCTCTTAATTCCAGATTTTTATTGAATTCAAATTCCATCATTTGATATGGCAGGATTTAAACCCAGGTCACCAAAACATATCTGGGTATCTGGATTAACAGTCTAGCAATAATACAACCTTTGGGAAGATTTGTAGCTCAGGTTGAGGTTCTGGATGTAAGTTTGCTCACTGAGCTGGAAGGTTCATTTTCAGACGTCTTGTGACCATACTGGGTAAGATCATCAGTGAGTCTCCAGTGAAGCACTGGTGTTAGTGACTTGCTTTCTATTTATGAGTTTAGGTTTCCTTGGGTTGGTGATGTCATTTCCTGTACACCACAAGAAATGATATCACCAACCCAAGCAAACTTAAACACATAAATAGAAAGCGAGTCACTAACACCAGTACTTCACCGGAGACTCACCGATGATGTTACCTAGTATGGTGACGAAACATCTGAAAATGAACCTTCCGGCTCAGCGAGCAAACTTACATCCAATAATATGACTAGCAGTAGGTGTAAGGGTCACAGCTGGGTTCTCAGCCATTTACAACTGATATGAATGGAGTGAGAATAATTTATAGAGGTGAGCAAAAAGCTGACAGCTAGGTAATAATGCAGAAAATGTGAGGTTTTTCACATTGGTAGTGAGAATACATTTTAAAAGGTGTAAAGCTTAAATTTTGATGCTCAGAGAGAATTGGGTGTACTCATACAAGGAACATGAGCAATTTGGAAGGCAAATAGCATGCTGACTTTTATTGCTAGGGAGCTACAGTAGATGAAATGAGGAGGTCTTGCTACAATTGCGCAATGCTTTGATGAGACTATGCTTGGAGTTCTGTTCATAGTTTTGGTCTGCAAATCTAAGGAGAGATATAACTGTCTTGGAGATGGAATAATAAAGATTCACTTGATTAGTCCCTGGGTTGAGTGGGTTGTCTTGTGGTGAGAACTTGAGTAGGTTGAGCCCATACTCTCTGGATTGTTGAGATGTGAGAGAAAATCTCATTCAAATATACATTTCTGAAGGGGCTTGCTAGAGTAGACATTGAGATGTTGTTTTCTCTTGGCTGAGGAATACAGAACACAGGAACACAGTTTCAGTAGAAGGGGCCAATCACTTAGGACGGATGTACAGGACATTGCTTAGACCACTTTTGGAATATTGTGTGCAATTCTGGTCTCCCTGCTATAGGAAGAATGTTGTGAAACTTGAAAGGGTTCAGAAAAGATTTACAAGGATGTTGCCAGAGTTGGAGGATTTGAGCATTAGGGAGAGGCTGAATGGGCTAGGGCTATTTTCTCTGGAGCATTGGAGGCTGAGGAGTGTTCTTAATAGAAGTTTATAAAATCATGAGGGGCATGGGTAGGGATAAAAGAAAAGATCTTTTCTCTGGAGTGGGGAGTGCAAAAGTTTAAGGGCAAAGGGGAAAGATTTAAAAGGGACCCAAGGGACAACTTTTTTGTGCAGAGCGTGGTGCGTGTATGGAATGAGCTGCCAGAGGAAGTGGTGGAGGCTGGTACAATTACATTTAAAAGGCATCTGGATGGGTATATGAATAAGAAGTGTTTAGTGGGAAGTGGGCCAAATGCTGGCAAATGGGATTAGATTAATTTAGGATATCTGGTCAGCATGGACAAGTTGGACCAAAGGGTCTGTTTCCATGCTGTCCATCTCTATGACTCTATGACTGCAATGAGAAGAAATTTCTTACAGTCGTACTGTCATACAGCATGGAAACAGACCCTTTGGTTGAACCAGTCCATGCTGACCATGTTCCCAAACTAAACTAGCCTGAGTAGATGTTCTTTCAGTCCTACTCAGGATTTTGATCTAACAATTCTGTTGACAATTTAAGGCGGTAGTCTGAAAACAATCTATTAGATTGAAAATTGAAATCAGCCACATCCCATACACGGGAAGCCCAGCAACACCAACTGAAAAATTAACTTTCTTTCATAAAGAAAACAGGTCAAAATTATCTCCAATGTTGACACTGCCTTGCAAACCTCACTGAAATTAACAACAAGAGCACAGCTTCACAGATTTGGAAATAAAAAGATATATCCACAAAGAACAACTTCAAACTCAAGCTAAGTTGAAGTCCTGTCATGCTCCACCTGTAGGTCAGTAGATCAAAGATCTGATCTCTCTGCAAGGGCTTGATTTCATGATAGGACAACCCAATAATTGAGTAAGTCCGAAAACAAATCTCCAAGAGGGAAAATAGCAAACTGAAACATGAACTCAAATTGTGTAAAGACTGATAGGCCAAATGAGTCAATTGGAAAGGTCACTACTCAACTGTCATCAGTAAGTGAAACACTGAAAACGTATGTTATTTCTTGCATAATGTGGAATGAAATTAGTGATTCTTTTCAATAGGCTCTTAGTTTATCTGCAATCCTGTCACTTTAGTGATCACATAGATGACAGCAGTCAGGAATAAACCAACCCAGAAACTAGAAGTATAGATTCCAAGAGTAAGAAGTGTTGACTTTATACTTTGCCTCTGTTTTGACTTTCCTTCCCCAAGTTGAGAAGACTATTAGATGTCTTAAAGAAACCCAGTCTTCATTGCAAAGTATCACACATTCACAAGAAGTGCGTTATTCACCATTTTCAGTATTGAGGGGGTTACTGAACTAATTATGCAACAAATACATTAGGGGTTACCTTTGACTAGAAACTGAACTGAACCAGTCATATAAATATTACAGCGACAACAGCAGTTCAAAGGCTGGGAATTCAGCAACAAATAACTCACCTCTTGTCCCCTGAAAGGCTGTCCAACATCCACAGTTTGAAGTGTGATGGAATATTCTCCACGTACCTGAGTGCAGATCCAATTACACGTTAGAAGCTCAGCACTATCTCGGACAAACTAGACTGCTTGATTGAAAGTCCACAGTAAACATTCACTCCTTCCACCACTAGTACACTGTGGGTGCACTCTTTACTTTTTACAAGACGTACTTCAGAAATATTCCAAGCTTTCTTCAACATTACCTTTCAAACCTCGACCTCTACCACACAGAAAAACAAGCTGAGCAGATGCATGGGAACACCACCATCAGAAGCCCTCCTCTAAATTGTACATTAATCTGACTGGAAATCATATCGCTATTGCTTCACTGCCACTGCCTATAACTCCCTTCCGAACTGCACTGTGGCTGTACCTTCACTGGATTAACTGCATGGTTCAGGACTAAGCTTCATCACCAACTTCTCAAGACCGATTACAGATGGACAACATATGCCAGCGACGCTGTCACCCCAAGAATGAACAGGAGATGAGACTATTTTCCATTTTACTGCTTTTAATCGAACATTGTTCATTCAAAACATGGTCACCAATTTACAATGTTTCCTATGTGCCTTCACACAGCATCAATCACATTGCTGCTAACTATTGGAGCACTTGTCATCAGATTTTTTTTATTCCGATTGTTTTTCCAGCTTGAGGGATCCACTGTTCTTTTGCCAACCTAATTAGGCTCCGTATCAACATTTTGCTTTCAAGCCTCCTCCTGACTTTGGGAAAAATTACTCATCAGGTTTGGCTTTAAGTTCAGAAAAAAAACTAAGGAGAATTTCAGCATTCTCTCTGGGAACGTTTTGGAAACTACATTGGAATGCTGCGGTGATTTCAGCTGAAAGTTTGAATAAATACACTCCGTTCATTATTGAAGGTCAGTGCCTAATATTTATCGGTCCAATGGAAGGGGCACGAATTGTACATAGTTCTCAGTTTCTGAAAAATAAAAATTGGCAATTTTCTTCATCTCAGTTCAGCTCCTGTCTGATGCCTTCCTTTAACCATGTCTTCACTGTCACATCCAGGAAGGATAACTTAGTGTTTGGATGTCCTTGGGGAAGATAAAGGTCATGCCATAGCTAACTGACACTAAACATTGAATTGGAAGTCAGAACGTAGTGCTGATTTCTTTCCTATATGGCCACCCCTACCTTCTGCTCCCATAAGGAACATGCCCTGACTGTATAACATACATTACTTCCTGTCTTCCCCTACTTAACATTGCAACAAGAACACTGTAATTACACTAACTTGATTCTGTTGTTAGCAAGCTTACCAGTGAGTCAGAGGAATGTAATCTCAAATCTCAGTCCAGGACTTGGCACAAAAATTAAGGCTGAAACTATATTGCAGTATTGTTGGAGGACGGCTCCTGTGTCTCCTAGTTGTCCTTCAATAAAAGGTTGAACTGAAGTATCAGGTGCAGGTACATAGTTCTTTGTAAGTGGAGTCACAAGTAGATAGGATGGTGAAGAAGGCATTTGACACGCTTGCCCTCATCGGTCAGACAGAAGTTCGGACATCATGTTACAGCTGTACAATACCCTGGCAAGGTCATTTAAAATACTGCATACAATTCTGGTAACCTGCTATAGGAAGCATGTTATTAAACTGGAAAGTTGCAAAAAAAGATTTATAAAGGTATTTCCAAGACTGGAGGAGTTGAGTCGCAAGAAGAGGCTGGGTAGGCTGGGACTTTTTTTCCCTGGAACGTAAGAGCCTGAGGGGTGACTTATGGAAGTTTATGAAATCATGAGGGGTGTAGATAAGGTGAATAGCCACAGTCTTTCCCCCAGATTAGGGGAATCCAAAACTAGAGGACATAGGTTTGAGGTGAGAAGGGAAAGAATTGAAAGGGACCTGAGAGACAGATTTTCACTCAGAGGGTGGTACATATATGGAATGAGGTTCCAGAGCAAGTGCTAGATGCGAGTACAGTTTTGCAAACCTGTTTGGCATGGATGAGTTGGACTGAAGGGTTTGTTTCCGTGCTGTATGAGTCTACCACCTGCCCTTTCAAATGCAAGTGAAAGATTCTATGGCATCACTTTAAAGGAGAGCAGGGGAATTATCCTCGTCTCCTGGTCAATATCTGTCCCTCAACTGATATCATAAAAACGGATGGTTTGGTCAATAATGCAATGCAATACAATGCAAATTGTGGGAGCTTGTTGAGTGTAAAATGACCACCGTGTTTCTTATATTACCATGTGACTATGCTTCAGAACTTCTTCATTGGCTGTAAAGTGCTTTGAGACGTCTGGTGGTGGTTAAAGTGCGGCATTAATGCAAGTCTCTGTTCTATTAGAACTACACACTCATACACCAACTCCAAAATCAGAAACTACCTCAAAAGTAGCCCATGTATGGAATTTCAATGTGATTTGTCTTTCCCAATGGCTTCTGTGCCTAATATCATCAGAAGTCCATACAATCTAAAGTAAAACCTCCTGCTAGAATTCCATCATGTGTATCCTGACAACCAGCCAATGTAGGGCATTAGCACTGACTTGGATACAGATTAGATTAGATTCCCTGGAAACAGGCCCTTCGGCCCAACAAGTCCACACTGACTCTCCAAAGAACAACCCACCCAGATCCATTCCCCTACATTTACCCCTTCACCTAACACTACAGGCAATTTAGCATGGCCAATTTACCTAACCTGCACATTTTTGGACTATAGGAGGAAACCGGAGCACCCGAAGGAAACCCACGCAGACACGGGGAGAATGTGCAAGCTCCACGCAGACAGTTGCCTGAGGCAGGAATTGAGTCCGGGTCTCTGGCGCTGTGAGGCAACAGTGCTAACCAATGTGCCACCCACTAGATATTCAGGGGGGAGACAGTGGAGCTAAGGAGGAAATAGCCAGCAAAGCAAAATAAAAATCAGCAAAATCTCAGAAAACAACTTGGATTTTCTATTCATTTTTCTTGGAATTGCAGGAAGGTTACAGCAAAAAGAAGGCCACACAGCCCTTCAAGTCCATGCTGGCTTGTTGCTGCTCCCAGTCCTTTGCCCCATTTCCCTGGCCCTTCCAATTCCTTTTCCCTTCTGGTGCTTAACTGATCTCCTTTTGAAAGCAACAATTGAGTCTGCCTCCAGCACACACTTAAGCAGTGCCTGCTGATTGTAATCCTCCCGCTGAGTACGAAAGCTATTTTTTTCACGTCACCCTCAGTTATTTTGCTACTCATTTTAAATTGATATCAGCTGATTCTCAATGCTTCTGGCAAGGGGAGCAGTTTCTCCTTACGCGCTCTTGTGCGGGTTCCTTATGATTGTGAACGTCACTACCAAAAATCCTCTCAACCTTCTCTGCTTTAAACAAGAACAATTCCCTATTAACAGAAAGCTTTGCGTTGATGAATTCCGCTGAAAATAAAAGAAAAAAGCATACAGTGCATTAAAGATTCAATTTGGCCCATGGACAGGAAACTAATGCTCCTGAGGTCTGTTCATGACAGTTTCTGTTGTTAGCACAAGTACATACAAAGACATAAAGCTTCCTGCATTGTGTGTCTGTCAGAAGATGCTGTCTGCTTACTGGGACTCTTGTGACTGTCAGTGATCTAGAGGGGTCACTCACCGCCCAGTCTCAGGCTCTACTGAGTTCAAACACTAATGTATTTTTTCTGTGCTCTAAGGGAGGTAACAGTCTAAAAATCAAAAGATAGTTACTGATGAGAAAAGTGTAACAATTACATAAATTCCATTGTCCGACTCAATACCTGAGACTTTCATAGACTGAAATAACTTTATAAAGGGACCAAGACCAAGAAATGGCCACAGGTGTCACCTGAATCCACAAGTCACAATGTTTGAGGAAACCAGCATGGATTAAACAATAGACAGCCACGCTGAGAACTCCGATCTTATCCGAAGGGAATGAAATCAGTCAACCTATTCACCGCCACCAAGAAGAAAGAATTCCAAGTAAAAGGAACTCATGTCTGATCTAATTTGCTCTGTCATGAAAATATTGACAAGTCAGAGATGTAAAAATCCACCTACAATTATGAAGCATGATGATTAAAAAACTCTAACACATGCAATATGTACTAGCTTGTGTTTCAAGGAGTTGCTTTCAACAGAGCATCTTTTTTGATCGCAGAATGGTAACAGGCTGGAAAAGGCTCTTTCTCTCTTTCTCTCTCTCTGTGGAGAAAAGAAAGCACGCTGTGATGATATCAGTTGGAAAGCAACTTCGGGATACCAAGAACTCATTGGATGTACAATATTTACTGCTGTTGATGGTCTGAAGCACCAATTAACCAACCTTGGTCTCAGGTTAAAGGCTTATGACTTAAGGATGTGAAGGACCTTAAACTGTACATTGCTTTACCACCTGTACATGTGTGAGTGTCCATTTAGTTTCACAAAGGCCATATGCTTGATATTGTGTCTGAATTAATTTTCTTAGGGTTAGTAGGTAATAAAATTCCTTCTTCCTTCATTCAAAGAAACCTCACAATGGCATCCATATTTTTCTTATGAAAGCAATTGAATACATGTTAATGGGAAAGGGTATAGCTGTGTTTTGTTACAACCAACCAAAGAAACAGGGGAACTGATTCACCCTTCCTCATCTGGTTTTAATAAAGGGGATTCAAACCATTTCTTTCAATCATGCAGAAAGATCCTTTGTCATGTCAATTGTTTGTTGAATGATATTCACCTTCCTCCTCTCTCTTGTTTCTTGGCAACCACAGTGTGCACAGTATTCAAGGTCTAATTCGACTAAGGCTTTATAAAGTTTGATCGATTATTTTTCATGACATTACATTCTATTGTATTGGTTGTGTAGTATAACACCCTGTGGGCTTTGTTGACTGCTACTCTGGACCTGTTTATACTTAGATGTTATTCTTCATTCTCAGGATGTGAGTGTCACTGGTAAGGCCATCATTGATTACCCATCTCACAGTGCAGTTGCAACAATAAGCAATGGGAATAAAAAGGGAGTTTTGACAGACATTTTGGGTGCAAACTTTTGGTTATATCACATAAAATATTCTGCAAGGAGATGAAAGCATTGTGTGTGCATTTGCACATGTGCAGAGGGATCATGATGGCCATTTTTAATAGTGGTTCCCTACCTCTGCATTTGGAACATGCAGTCTGCAACATCACAAATCCTGTTTTTGAACTAGTAATTCCAAGGCTTGGACTAATGATCTAGAGATATGAGTTTAAAATTCCAGCATTTGTCATTGTTGAGTTTTCTTGATCTGAATTGTAATGGAGTTGCAGTTTGCTTGCCATTTCTTTTCAATACTTTCAATCCTTTTATTAATAAATAGCCAAAGTAACAGACATTTTTAAACAGATTTTATCAGTGAATGAAGAGTTATTCCTGTTGACTGGATTACTTATAAAAGTGGAAGGTACTGTAGTTATTTGCAGGATGAGGTGATTTGCTTGATAAACATGTTTTGCTTCTGGATGTAAGTTTTAAAGCAACATTCTAAATTTGCACATGAACATGTGGTACTATATCTAGCAGTGGTGTTGGCCTCAAACACAGCCTTAAATTCATGGTAATTGTATTGTTAAGGTTAAGGACAAATAGATAGGAGGTATTATTGATTAAGTAACTTGAGCAAATATGAAAAAGGACTGCTGGGATGTTTGACAGGGAAGAAGCAGTGACATGCAATACTGTAATCTATAGATAAACTGGCAATTGAGGAAAAGGGTTGGTGTCTTAATTCATGCTTCTTTACCTGGCTTGGGATCCATTTTAAAATAACTGTGCTGTCAATTACAAAATGCTCTTACTCAACTACCTCCTTAGCTATTAGCTAATTATATAGAATCAAAGAGTGTAGAAATATCAGAAAAATGTTTAGTGCCGATTCTGACTAAAACTAAACTGAAGTTGAGAATCTTCCTGATTGTTACAGGAACTTCTTTGGTCCTGGTAATGGAGTGTGGTGTTTTAGGAGTGAGGTAAGATACTGGTTCATCAGATCCTTCTCCCACAAGCTACTAATATTTCCTATTGATAACACTTATGAGACAGGAATTATTCGCAATCCACTCTCCAAAACAAGAAAAGATCCACACTCAAAATATACTGAAATTCACAGCATAATTGAAATCTGTAATCTGTAAAAGGTACAGACTGTTCCAATTGTATGGAATCTGCAGAAGGTAACAGCCTGTTTCAAATATGTGGAATTAGTAGAGGGTGACAACGGAGTGTTCTGGTTGTGTGGTAGCTGGAGAGAGTGACAAGCATCTGTTCCGACTGTGTGGAATCTGTCGAGGGTGATGTCAGCCAAGTAAGGATGTTATGCTTCAGTTACAAAGGACATTGGTGAGACCACATTTCGTGGTTCATACTGTGAGCAATTTTTGACTTCTTATTAAAGACTGGCTATAAATACATTAGAAGTGGTTCAGAGGATGTTTGATCCTGAAATTAAATAGACTGATATCTAGTATGAATGATTATCTAATGAGGATAGATTGGACAGACTGGAGTCTAAAAGACTAAGGGGTAACTTGATTGATGTTATTCAGATACTGAACGGTCTTGGTAAGTTGCATGTGGAAAGGATGTTTCCTCTTTTGGGAGAGTCCAGAACTAGGGGGCACTCTTCCAAAATTAGGGGTTTCCCTTTTTGGATGAGGGTGAGAGTATTATTTTCTCTGAGTGTTGCATGACTTTGAAATTTCTACCTCAGGAGATGATGGAGTTAGGGTTATTAAAAGCTTACAAGACAGAGGTAGATAGATAGATTCCTGTTACGCAGAGGAATCAAGAGTTACTGGGGCTAGATATAATCCAAATAGAGCAGAAATAGGCCATTTGGCCCATCAAGTCTGTACTGACCCTCTGAGACTATGAGATAATTCCTGTCTCATAAGTATTATCAACAGGAAATATTAGTAGCTTGTGGGAGAAGGATCTGATGAACCAGCATCTTACCTCACCCCTAAAACACCACACTCCATTACCAGGACCAAAGAAGTTCCTGTAACAATCAGGAGGATTCTCAATTTCAGTTCAGAGGATCACCCAAAACCAGACGCTTACTCACATATTTATCATGGTTAACCTTCCAAACCTGCACATCCCTAGATACTACAGACAATTTAGCACGAACAATATACCTAACATACACATCTTTGGACAGTGGGAGGAAGCTAGAGCACCTAGAGGAAACCCACGTAGACACGGGTAGAATGTGCAAACTCCAGAAAGACAGTCGCCCAAGACTGGAATGAAGCAGGATCCCTGGTGCTGTGAGGCAGTGTTAATCACTGAGCCACCGTTCCAGAATGTGGAATTTTAAACACAAATTGATCAGCCACAATTTTATTGAACAGTAGAGCAAATTTGGGAGGGGTGGTGGCAAATGGCTTACCTGTCTCCTAGTTCATATATTGGCATGCATGTGCATTCAAATGTTCAAAGTTAAAAAGCACACAACACCTAGCTGCCTGATGAAGGTGTAGCACTCCAAGAGCTTGTACTTCCAAATAAACCTGTTGGACTAGAATCTGGTGTTCTGTGATTTTTAATTGTGTCCACCCCAGTCCAACACCAGCATCTCCACATCATTAAACTGTTCAACTGGTTGTTAGACAGAACCAACTCGACATTTGCTCGAAACGCCGATTTTCCCGCTCCTTGGATGCTGCCTGAACTGCTGTGCTTTTCCAGCACCACTCTAATCTTGACTCTAATCTGCAGCATCTGCAGTACCAACTTTCACCCAGACAGAACCAATCTATCCCACTCTCATTTATCAAAGCAGTTCCACACCCATTTTCAGGTAAACTTAAATAGTTCTAAATCTGCCATCATTAGTGAAAAATCAATGTGCTGGGTTCATCATCTACTGTTTGGTCCATCCTGGACTCTATTCAGCTAGGCCTGGGGACTGGTTGAACTTTTCCTGTCAGCATTTGTGGTGTGGGTTTTTTAATTTCAAAAATATACTTTATTCATACAAATATCTTTGTGTATCTATGTAGTCACTAAAGCACTTCAGTTCTGTGCAGTGGCATATAAAGAAACAAACAAACATAGGAGTTTGACTCTATCCAGCAAACAAACTCTAGGCATTTCTTACTTGTCCAAGTCTATATTTACATATATTTGAGGCACCGGGAGGTCCAATAACTGAATGGATCCCCATTTAACTTTGGCAGAAAGATCTTTCCCCACTGCCCTTGTCAATGGCAGCTACAATCCTTCCTTCAAAAGACTTACTACGGCTCCCTGTAACTTCATAGGCCTTGTAGTCCACCCTGTCACTCAGGGTAACTATCCTGTCACTTTAACTTAACATGCGCTCCAAGATTTTCACTCACTGAACAAACGTATATCATATAAACACTGTGCTGATGTTTGTTTATTCACCTTTAGTCCATTGGCAGCGCAAAGGAACTCTGAGTTTCCTGTTTTATACACACAGCTTGTGTTGAAAGAAGAACTTTCATTTATATAGCACCTTTCATGATTTCAGGACACCACAGAGCAATTTGTGGCCAATAAAGTGCTTTTTGGGGTGTAGTCATCATTGTAATGTAGGAAACACTGCAGCCAGTTTGTACAAAGCAAACTCCCACAAAGAGAATTGGGATAATGCCCAGAAAATTGTTTTGTATAATTTTGGTTACGGGTTAAATATTGGTCAGGACACTGAGGAAAGTTTTTCTGCTTCTCTTCAAATTACCACCATTGAATCTTTTAACATCCACCTGAGAAAGCAAATGGAACCGCAGTTTAATATCTGGCTGGTACAGAACTAACGGGTGCTTTTTAAAAAAATTATGAGGCACCCTTTTATGATGCAAATATAGGAATATAATTTGTGATGAAGATAACAAAAGGCTTCGAGGGAGCTTGGTCAGGCCAATTGAATATGGCAGAGAGATTTTAATGCAAATAAGTGTGAAGTTATCCACTTTGGTTAAAAAAAAATAGAAAAGCTGAGTATTTCTTAAGTAGTGAGAGTTTGGGAGGAGTTGGTGTCTAAAGGGTCCTGGGTGCCCTTGTTCATGAACCACTTCAAGTTAACATACAGGTAAAGCAAGAAATTAGGAAGGCAAAATGTATTTGGGTCTCATCACAAGATGATTTCAGTCCAGAGATAGCGATATCTGGCTGTGCATCAAAGACTTTGTGAAACCTTACCTGATGTATTATGTACAGTTTTGGTTTCCTAATCTATGGAAGGTTGTATTTGTTATACAGGGAGTGCAACAAAGACTCACCATATTCATCACTGGGAACAGTCGGGTCATCTTATGAGGAGGGATTGAGGAAACAGGGACTGTGTTCTCCAGAGTTTTGAAAAATGAGAGATGACCTCATTGAAACCTGGAAAATGCTTGCAGAATGAGACAGGGTAGATATGGATAGGATTCTTCCCCTTATCGGTGACTTTAGAACCATGGGACATATCTCAGGATAGTGGGAAAACCCTTTAGGATTTAGATAAGAAGGATATTTTTTCTCTCAGATATTGAGGAAATCGCTGAAATTCTCTCTACCAGAGAATTCAGTCAATAGAGATGATCAAGATATTTCTAGATACTAATTACTTCAAGGATTATGGAATAGTGCAGGAAAATGGAGTTCAGGTAGACGTTCAGCAATATATAATTGAATGGTGAACAGGCTTGATGGGCTGAATGGCCTACCTCAATGATTCCCACTTAAAGTCTGTGGGACTCAAATGTGACATGGATCGATTATTATTCGATAAACATTTCAAGGGACAAGGATGACATGCCAGTTAATAGAGTTGACGTACAAATCAACTAGGATCCAACTGAATGACAGAACAGGTTTGAGGGGATAAATGGCATTCACCTGTTCCTGATGTGAATGGGAATGGGATGGGGCCTGGGTGAGAGTGATGACTAGGGATGAGACTGAGAGCTGGGCATTGGAATGATGTCTGGGGATAGGAATGATGGCTGGAGGTGAGACTGATGGCTGCAGTTGGGAATAGGGGGAGGGAATAAAAGGCTGGGTCTGCAATAGGGCAACAAACCTTCTCTTCTCTCCCTGCTTCCCTTTCCCCTCCTTTGCAGAGTATCTTTGTCTTACTCAAAGCTTACACTGTCATCTGGTCTCAGGCTCTAGGAAGTCACATCTCATAGAAGCTCAGTGACCAATTCTAACAAACCGTGGGACTCGGGAGGTAGAGGTATGTCTAAGGTCGGACTGCTGGTTCCAATAAGAGTGGGTGGCTGACCATCCAGCACAGAGCACCCCTGGTGGTCATGATCACAGTGCTCACAATTGTCATAAAACCGGAGGCAAAGGCCAAAAGGTGACTGACTCCCACAGGTTGCCCTAGAATGGCTTTTGCCCGAAACATCGATTTTTCTGCTCCTCAGATACTGCCTGACCTGCTGTGCTTTTCCAGCACAACTCTAATCTAGACTCTGATTTCCAACATCTGCAATCCCTCACTTTTGCCTTAGAATGTCCTTTAGACAGTGTGGGGCAAACTGTGCAGGGTAAAGGACATTCCTTTAAATTATAGGGCAGCTGGTCTTTGCTCACCTAGAGACTTAGGAATAATCATAATATGAAAGCCTTTGACCTGATGATGTGCAGGTCAACAAACAACATCTGAATCACTGCACCAACCAGGCCCTCTAATTACACAAAAATCATTTCCACTCACTTTCCAATAATTTATCATCACCCTCCCTGCTTTTATTTGGAAATATTTAAGGATGGAAGATGTGGTAATTTTTTTGGCATGTGGCTGAATCCAGGCATTAACCACTTTGGGAGGTGCCCGTCCCACTGAAACAGAGTAGGCCCTCTGGTTACAGTGTCAGTAAGATATGACATTTAGCCTTCCCAATCAAAACCTAACTTTGGGATTCGTATAAATAAAGATTCATTGAAGTACAGATGATGGCAAAGAGTGGGATGTAATGACTGAACAAACTGAACCACGTCCAGTGTGGTTCACTCTGTTTCTCAATGAAGTGTTAGCATGCGATGTGACGATGCAATTCTTGGAAGCAGTGGTCTGCAAAAGGGGGTTATGGAAAGGTCTGGGCAATTAACGTGATCAAAAAGTTTTCTTGGAATGTAGATAACTGTAATCAATTAATTAAGGAGCGGAAACATGTGGCTCGATGCAAAACAGATCTGAAGAAGGCAAGTGACATGGCCAGAAAAAATAAACAGCAATTTACAAATGTTTGCAGTTCAAGCTTCCATCCTCCTCTCCCCCGCAGAGACTAGCCAACATGGTCCAAGCACAGATTGGGCATCTCCTGTCACTCCCCACGGGTCTGTGCAATTTGCTCCCATCCTCCAAGGACAACTAAGCAATTGTGGGAGCTGGGACATGCTCACGGTGTGGGAACACAAGACGGCCTAGGCTTGCCCTGTGATCTGATGGCTGGTTTTCCATTCCAGCAATGTCACTGAAGGAGCTGACCTGATCTCTTGTCCTTGGTGAGGACTTTTTGTCAATTATGCAGGGAAATTGTGCAACACAGTGCTATGGGAATGAGCTGCACAGACAGACAATGTGGGGATGAGATAACCCAACCCACAGAGACCAAATTCAAGCTGACAGACCTGATGCACCCAATGATCTCTTGCCTTTGGGAAATGATAAATTGGCAAGGTGTTTGATGGGCACGGGTAGGAACTGGGAGGTACGTAAGCAAGTGGGTGTTGCAATACCTGGGAAGGCATTAACGTCCCTTCTTTATCCAAGCTTTAATTATGTGGGAGGAGCCAATTCAAGATGCTGCCACATTCTCAAAGCCCTCCTGAGCTCCCACAGCCCGTTGTCCCCTGACAAAGGAACCCAGAGGAAGTCAACACTGGGGAGAATGTTTCTCCCTCACTAGTACAAAGCAACAGAAATAATGTGATAACAAAGTCAACAAGCATGGACTGGCACCAACACCCTGATGACGGGCATGCAGCATACTGAAGGCCCTGGGAGGGCCACCTTTTTCGAGAAATCTGCCCGTTACCTTACGAAACGGTCCCCGGGTGTTAAGTGGCGAAAGGAAACGAGCTTTCTGTGCCATTCCTGGCAGCATCTTCCCGTGGCAGTGCGCCCAGCTTTCCCAGCTGAAATTTCCAAACGCCTCCAGATCAAATAAAAGCTGTGATTGCGTTCGTTTGGCCGACAATCAATCCGGATTCAGGGAACTGAGACTATTCCCAGCACACACTCTATTGCATGCAGATGCACTAATCTGATTTTGTGGCTTAGTTGCTGTTTCCTATCCTCATAAGCCACAACACATGGTCTCCTCCAAGGAAATTAAGAACCGTTATTAGGCCGCATTTGCCAACAGTTTACTTTACATCTTCAGAGGCCATTTATTGACAGATGGATTACAATTTACATAATTTTATTTCATGCTTTCTCCAAGATAATCATTCGTTAATAACATTCATATTGCAATAATTCTGGCCAATTCTCACTCTGAAAGAATTGTTTACTTTTACGGAAAATCTATAACTGTAAATATTGATGTTACATCTGATTCCTCCTGTCAGCATTCCCAAACACCAAACAGAGGTGGAATGCTTTCAGGAATTTATTGGTGTGAGTGCAAGTTAAATGCGTACCTCACAAAAGTAAATGTTCATCAAATCTGCATTAAGATGATTAGAAAGGGGAAATTGAAGCAGCGACGTCAAATGTCAAATGTTTTTAAAAGGCTTAATGGAGCAAGGAGATGAATATGTATGTGATAGCTGAAGCCATTGTCTCAGAAAGTGTACCTGTTTCTCTGACAGATTCCCCAAACATTCACTTTCACCCGCATTCATTTCAAAACCGCACAGGAGAAAGACAAAAGGGAACCTAGAATAGAGATTATCTCTTAGGATTTTATCTCGAAGGGAGTGGATGGAAAGGTAACAAGGTAAATCTTCTTGGATATGCACATGGATGATAGTAAAATGAAGAGTATGTAGGTTAGTTTGGTCTTAGAGTAGATTAAAAGGTTGGCCCAACTCTGAGGGCCGAAGGGCCTGTGCTGTGCTGTGCTGTACTGTTCTATGTTTTATGTTTAGAGCTGCTACCCATAGCCAAATACACAAAGGTCTGCAGGAGACGCTTTTTAAAAATGGCCAACTACACCCCAATAAGTTTCTTTTAAAATATATTCTTTCCTGGGATGTGGGTATCACTTGTTGGACAAGCATTTATTGCTCTTTCCTAAATGCCCTTGGAAAGGTGGTGGGTAAGTTGCCGTCTCGAACCACTGCAGTCCATTTTATGTATGCACAGGCGCAGGGCTGTTAAGGAGGGAGTTCCAGGGGAATTGGACCCAGCAACAAGTGAAGAAACAACTATATAGTTCCAAGTCCAGGTGGTGAGTAGCAAGGAGGGGTACATGTAGGCGGCAATGTTCCCATGTTTTTGCTGCCCTTGTCCTTCTAAGTGGTAAAGGTTGTGGGTTTGGAAGATGCTGTCGAAGGAGCCATGATGAATTAGAGTCTTGGAGTCAAACAGCACAGAAACAGATCCTTCAGCCCAACCAGTCCATGCTGACCATAATCCCAAACTAAACTCGTCCCATCTGCCTGCGCTTGGTCTATATCCCCCCAAACAATTTTTATTCATGAACTTATCGAAATGTCTTTTAAATATGATTTGGAGATGATGGTGTTGGACTGGGGTGTACAGAGTTAAAAATCACACAACACCAGGTTATAGTTCAACAGGTTTGATTGGAAGCACTAGCATACGGAGCGTTGCTCCTTCATCAGGTGGTTGTGGAGTATAAGATTGTAAGACACAGAATTTATAGCAAAAGTTTACAGGGTGATGTAACTGAAATTATGTATTGAAAGAGGCCCAACTGTTTGTTAAGTCTCTCTTCTTTAAGAAAGAACATGTTGAATCCAGTTCTTTCATATGTAAATCGCAGAACATTTAAAAGTTATATTCATAGTAAACTTTAATAATAAGTGTCATATCGGCCCAGATAATGCATTTAAGGTATGAGCTGCCCCCCATGTGAGACTGTCCGTACCACAATGGTCGGAATGATTTTAATCTAAAACATTGATATACAGAATCTTACATGGATTCATGCAGTTTTTGAGCAAAGTAAACTGTAATTCTGCAAGTACAGATTCGCCTCACAAACTTATATAAATATGTGTGGATGGCGGGTGGCTGGGGTTATGAGTGTCTGTGAGAGAGTGTGTGTGTTTGTGTGAGTATGAGTGTAAAGGGGTATATGTCTGTGAGTAGGTGCATGTGTAAGTGTGGGAATGTATGAGAGAGGCTCTGCGTGAGTGTATGCGTCTGTAGGAGTGTGTGTGTGTGTCTGTGTCTGTGTGTGTGTCTGTGTGTGTCTGTGTCTGCCTGTGTGTGTACATCTGTCTGTGTGTCTTTTAAATACTGTAACTGTATCCGCATCCATCACTTCCCCTGAAAGTTCATTCCATATACGAACCACTCTGTGTAAAAAACGTTGCCCCTCATGTCTGATTATTATTATTATTATCATCATCAGTTACTGACCTTTGGAGGAAGCTGCAGCCAGAAACCTGCCTCCCTTCCACAAACAACACCCAGTCTGCCTGTTCCCATGATTCAACAATATGTAATAATATAATCTTTGTATTTTGTGCATCACTCTGTAAGTCCATAGAGGCCACAAAGGATATCACGATTCTTACAGAACTGGGCCTGGGTGATCTACCTATGCCTCAGTAAGCAGCTGTTTCTCCATGCCCTCAAACACCGAAACCTCCTTCCGTAGGAGAATCCAATTCCAGCACCTCCATTAATTCCCTAAATCCCTTGCTTTGTCACAACATCCCATAGTCCATCAATGGGTGGATGAAACGTCAGTGGAACTTTTGCTTGTTCATGATATCATCTCTGCTTCGAATGCTGGTGGTACCAAACAGTATACGATTCATTCCTTAGGTTACAATAGCCAAATTGACAACAGCTCTAACATCATAGTTGTTATATTACTGGCTAGCAACCAGATCAATGATATGGAGCTATGAGTTCAAATTGCCTGGGGAATCGATAATCTACTAATTGAATAAATCTGGATTGACAGTTATCATTAGGAATGAATGAAATGGTTGGCTCTGGTTCACTAATTTACCCTTGGAGAAAGAAATCTGCCATGGTCCACATGTGACTCCAGACTCACAGCAAAGTGGTTGATTCCAATGTCCTCTGCAATGGCCCAGTACACAATCAAGTTATATTCCTGAAGGATTCTCACAACCAGCTTCTCAAGAGCAGTTAGGGATGGGTGATAACAGCTGATTTTACCAGTGACACTTAAATCTGTGAATTAATTAAAAGGCAATATGGAAGTAATCTCTCCAGCTGGGAGTAGGTACTGGGGCAGTGACCCAATATGGAAGTAATCTCTCCAGCTGGGAGTAGGTACTGGGGCAGTGACCCAATATGGAAGTAATCTCTCCAGCTGGGAGTAGGTACTGGGGCAGCGACCCAATATGGCCTTTTTTTTGGTTAACATTGGTGGGACTCCTTCACCAGTCAAATCTCAGATCAACTTCAAATGATCATGACCCTAACTCCACTATAATATATGTTTCTTAATTTCTTTCTCAAGTACGGGTGGCTGGGAAGGCATTTGTTGCCCTTGAGAAGGTGGTGAGTGGGTTTTCTTTGTGAATCTCTGTATTTGATGTTGTAAATGTACTGTTGAGAAAGGAATTCCTTTTATATTAATCCATTATTGCTGACAAAACCAGGATTTATTGCCCAACCTTAACTGTTCTTTGAGAGTTTGATGATTTTTAAAAATATAATTGAGTGGTTTGCTAGGCCATTTCAGAAGGCAATTACACTGTTGCTACATGTAGATTAGACTGGGTAAAGACAACAGATTCCTTTCCCTTCATGGCATTTGTGAACCTGTTAGGATTTTAGGTCAACTTGGTTTTGTGATCACAATAACCAAGACTAGCATTTTAATTGCAGGCTTTACTTTGTTAAATTAACCAACTGCCATTGTGCAAATTGAATTTATATCTCAAGGTCATTGGCCCAAGCCTCCAGTATTGTATCCTCTATATTACTGCACCTGACATTTGTACACACCCCCACAAACAGCAGCAATGACCAAATAGTTATTCATTTTTTAAGTGTCGTTGTTTGCAGGTTATACATTGTGCAAGACATGAGGGTAATTCTCTATTGTTCTTCACATTATTGGAATCTTTTACTTTCAATTGACTGAGCAAATGGGGTCTTCATATAATGTCTCATCCAAAAGACAAGCAGTCCTTGCTGTAAAGTTTGGACTGAATGGGCTGAATGGCCTGCTTCCATGCTGTATGATTGTGTGGCATCTTGTCAATCCTAAAACACAAAGAAGTGGGACTTTCTGAGCACACTGACCTTTAATCATTTGAATACAAATAGCCAATGGATCAGATAATAAACTTTGTAGTAATTATAACAGCAATGTATACTTATTTTGCAACTATCAAGTAATGAAACTTCCCAATGTACTTCACAGGAGCAACAAGCTACAAAAGGAGTTACTATGTCAGATGACCAAGAGCTCGGTCAAAGATATAGATTTTAAGGAACGACTTAAAGGAAAGAAGTGAGGCAGAGAGGCAGGGTATTAGAGAAGGAATTGTAGAGCTTAAGCTCTTAGTCATTGTAAACATGACCACCATTGGTGGATCAGTAATAATGCATGTAGCCAAGATTACAGGAGAACAAGTATCTAAGGGGGTTGGTGGCAGCTGGAACAGATTACAAAAGTAGGGAAAGGTGAAAGTAGAAGGCTTTGAATATATGGATGAGGATTTTAAAATTAAAATGTTGCTTGACAGGCAGCCAATGTCAGTCACTGAGCAGGGGTTATTAGAGGAATGGGACCTATTATGAGTTAAGACACAGGCAAAATAGTTTTGGTCACCTCAAACAATGAACAGTTTTGTTACAGTATCCACTATACTGGCCTACATTTACCTGGTTCCTGGTGCATTCCCTGCTGTTGTTGTTATACCACTGCACATGGCTTTTGTTTAGTTACAACATAGAACATAGAACAGTACAGCACAGAACAGGCCCTTCAGCCCACGATGTTGAGCTGACCACTGGTCCTCATGTCTGCACCCTCAAATTTCTGTGACCATATGCATGTCCAGCAGTCTCTTAAATGTCCCCAATGACCTTGCTTCAACAACTGCTGCTGGCAACGCATTCCATGCTCTCTCAACTCTCTGTGTAAAGAACCCGCCTCTGACATCCCCTCTATATTTTCCTCCAACCAGCTTAAAACTATGACCCCTATTGTTAGTCATTTCTGCCCTGGGAAATAGTCTCTGGCTATCGACTCTATCTATGCCTCTCATTAGCTTGTATACCTCAATTAGGTCCCCTCTCCTCCTCCTTTCCTCCAATGAAAAAAGTCTGAGCTCAGTCAACCTCTCTTCATAAGATAAGCCCTCCAGTCCAGGCAGCATCCTGGTAAACCTCCTCTGAACCCTCTCCAAAAAATCCACATCTTTCTTATAATAGGGCGACCAGAACTGGACGCAGTATTCCAAGTGTGGTCTAACCAAAGTTTTATAGAGCTGCAACAAGATCTCACTACTCTTAAACTCAATCCCCTCTGTTAATGAAAGCCAAAACACCATATGCTTTCTTAACAACCCTGTCCACTTGGGTGGCCATTTTAAGGGATCAATGTACCTGCATACCAAGATCCCTCTGTTCCTCCACACTGCCAAGAATCCTATCCTTAATCCTGTACTCAGCTTTCAAATTTGACCTTCCAAAATGCATCACCTTGCATTTATCCAGGTTGAACTCCACCTGCCACCTCTCAGCCCATCTCTGCATCCTGTCAATGTCCCGCTGCAGCCTACAACAGCCCTCTATACTGTCAACGACACCTCCAACCTTTGTGTCATCTGCAAACTTGTTGACCCATCCTTCAATCCCCTCATCCAAGTCATTAATAAAAATTACAAACAGTAGAGGCCCAAGGACAGAGCCCTGTAGAACACCATTCACCACAGACTTCCAGGCAGAATATTTTCCTTCTACTACCACTCACTGTCTTCTGTTGGCCAGCCAATTCTGTATCCAGACAGCTATGTTCCCCTGTATCCCATTTCTCCTGACCTTCTGAATGAGCCTACCATGAGGAATCTTATCAAATGTCTTGCTGAAGTACATATACACCACATCCACAGCTCAACCCTCATCAATTTTTCTAGTCACATCCTCAAAGAACTCGATAAGGTTTGTGAGGCATGACCTACCCCTCCCAAAGCTGTGTTGACTGCACTTAATCAAACAATGCTCTTCCAGATGGTCATAAATCCTATCCCTCAGAATCCTTTCTAACACCTTGCAGACGACAGAGGTGAGACTTACTAGTCTGTAATTGCCAGGGATTTCTCTATTTCCTTTCTTGAAGAGAGGAATTACATTTGCCTCTCTCCAGTCCTCAGGTATGACTCCAGTGGAGCGTGAGGATGCAAAGATTTATGCAAGTGGCAAAACAATTGCATTTCTCGTTTCCCTAAGCAGCCGAGGACAAATCTGGTCCAGGCCTGGCGACTTGTCAATCTTAATGTTTGACAAAATTTTCAGTACTGAAAATGTGTTGCTGGAAAAGCGCAGCAGGTCAGGCAGCATCCAAGGAACAGGAAATTAGACGTTTCGGGCATAAGCCCTTCAAATGGCTTTCCTGATGAAGGGCTTAGCCCGAAATGTCGAATTTCCTGTTCCTTGGATGCTGCCTAACCTGCTGCGCTTTTCCAGCAACACATTTTCAGCTCTGATACTCCAGCATCTGCAGACCTCACTTTCTCCTCGAAAATTTTCAATACATCAGTTTCCTCGATCTCTATCCATTCCAGCATGCACACTGCTCTTCAAAGGTTTCATTCACTACAAAGTTTGTTTCTTTCGTAAAGACAGAAGCAAAAAACTTGTTTAGGGCTTCCCCTACCTCCTCGCACATCACCCACAAATTCCCTATGCTATCCCTGATCGGCCCTACTCTTTCTTTGACCATTCTCTTATTCCTCACATAATTGTTCCCTACTGTAGGCTCAGGCTTCAACCTTGCATAGATGGGCCCAGTGTTCTTTTATATCATAAGCTTTAGACAGATCTTGGAATGCAGGGCAGCTTCTTAATGGGTGCAATGGACTACACAGATTTGCTACACAGTTGGCTTGCATCTCGAGTCCTGCCTACACAGCCAATACTGTTGGCTGAACCTATTTCTTGCAGATGTTGTTGACTCACTGCAAGGATTCTGTATTTTCTGCCACCTTCTAGCAATGAATCAATACTGTGACTATTTCTTTTCCAAGAGGTACTTTTGAAATACTCCGATAAGTGTTGAGATAATCACCAACTCCATTCTCCACTCTGACAGTTCAGTCTCTGAAAAATCACATTTCCTGCCTTTGTCACAGGAAGTATTAAAAAACAATGATCTCTTGATTCATGTGGCTGTAGGACATCGAATCTAAGTGATTAATTTTAAAATTTACTTTACATGCAGCTGATCTTTTAACACTTTCCATATCAGTGCAAAATCTTTCTGGTGTTTTTCAGATAATGCCAACTGCTGCCAATATTTTCATGCTTTGCTTATCCATTTCGGCAACTGCTTGGTCTATTGAGTTAAAAATCACACAACACCAGGTTATAGTCCAACAGGTCTATTTGGAAACACTCACTTTTGGAGCATTGACCACAAGTCAGGAGCAGCGCTCTAAAAACGAGTGCTTCCAGATAAACCTGTTGGACTATAATCTGGTGTTGTGTGATTTTTAACTTTGTGCACCCCAGTCCAACACCAGCATCTTCACATCTTGGTCTATTGAGGCAGAGCGAGGTAAAACTTGGATAGAATGCATAGGTGACTTTCCAGTCCATGCTAGCGGATTTGGTATCCATAGTTGTGCTGTTCCTCTGCCTTCTTCTATTGTAATTGTTGTGCAGGGATGTTTCAGTAATCTTCTTATGTTGAAGACACTCTCCATATGCCTTCAGCAGGGCTTGTATCGCATTGTCTTATTTTTCTTTTTCTTTTTGTTTGATTTGTTACTTCAGGCATCCCCTGTGTGTCCACAGCAGTGTACTTAATGCCTCTTTTCTATTTTTAGCGAAAGACCTATGTTAGGTCTTGTTCTGTTGTCTCTGCACTGTTCCTAATTGCAGCCCACTCTGTTATCCTTGTTTGAATTTAGGCACACTCTTTTTTCTCTTTTGGACAGCATGGGTCTAACTCCTGACAGCAGTCTAAATTTTAAATAGCCTTTAAATCATGCAGTTTTGAAACAGCTGGCTGCCTGCCCAGCTTTGTTCAGCACAAAATACTCACAGTTTGTGAAGAAAACTTTGTTCTCTTCTGTTTGCTTCATTTATACTCTTCCGATTTTTGTACTGTGGAAACTTCTGAGATCTGGAATGTTTTTGAATCTTGTCTGTTGTTTCCCCCCTTGGTCTTCCATCTGTATTGCTGCTTTTGCTGCTCGTTTTTTTTAAGAAGCAATTCCACTTCAGCCACCATGTGGTGATTTGTTGCGCTGTCTGTGCGTAGCACAAATGAGGCACATGAATTCTGTTTACTTGGAGACTACTGGTGGGATTTATTCACAACTTCACCAGTGCAGACAGTACCTTTTCCAGCTACAATGCAGAGTGACCATGGCCTTTAGTCATGTGGTGACATCTAGGTACTTGGCTGACTTGTTTATTGAGCTTCTTAAAGCAACATCACTATTAAGAGAGAAAAGCAAAGCGCCAACGAGCAATATTATTAATGCTGCTATCGTTACAAGTTTTGTTCCTGTGGTTTCACCAGTAATCTTATCTGTCCCTCCATCCATGAGCACATTTTACCCATGGAATCAGGGCCTATGAATTTTGCCACAGGACCACAGTGATCACATTAAGCTCACAGAGATCCAAACGTACTTCAATTGTAAAAGGTCTATTAATTTGTGGTTAGACATTGGTGAGAGTATTCAATTAATTGCTATACACCAGCTGTCCTTGCAGGCAGTCAGTGAAGCAAGTAGTATCAGGGGCAAAGGTTGGTTTCCACTCCCAGGAGTTGGGAGGGGTGGGGAGGTGGCAGGGTGGGGGTGGGGGTTGGGGGGTGGGGGGTGAAGTGGTTTCAAGCCCAAAGTTGCTGTTGAAAGAAACTCATATGCTGGATAATGTCACACTCTGGGAAAGATAAGAGTTCCTTGGTTTTAATGAGTTTTTTTGTCAGATAAAGCAATATACATCTAACTTGTGTCAGTCACTGTTGATTTTAGCTATTGAATTTAAGGTAATATTTCTGTGAAACCTTTAAACACTGAAGCTAAACTTCAAAAGAACAAATATAACTTGATGGTTTGGACTTAGACATCACGATGAGACTCTGTATTCCATATCTAACCATTGACATGGATAAGGTATGTTGGGGAGAATCTGCTATCGGGGTATCTACATTGGGGCTAGGGAGGGGAGCACCATTATTAAAGCAGACACTGTCAGATACCAGCTAAAACACAGCCATGTAAAGTAAACCCAGCCACTGCAGGACTGTCTGCCTGGGGCTACATTCCTGGGGGATTAGAACATGTCCGTCAGTTTCAGATCATCCTGTTACACTCTCATTGTTAATAAAGGAAACCGGTAACTATCGATAGTGTAAATCGCACCGATACTACACTTGATTGATAAAGTACTTGCTAATGCCTCCGCTGACGTCAAACTCATTCGGGTCCTATGTTAAATGATAATATCTGTATATTCAACTATGGAGAACTATTGTGAACGCCCAGACAGCCAGACGCATGGCAATGAGGAAACCCTTCCAAACAATAAACTTTTAATTTACAAGATCGGAAACTGCCGAACCCAGGATGTCTACCCATTGTTCTGCACAGCAGGAGTTGGACAGGTATCTCGGGGCAGCCAATAGAGACTCTAATCCATTCACAGACAGGTGAACCGACCAATGAAAGAGCCGAACAAGGGGAACCTGACCGGGAACTTGAGGAAGCGCGAAGTATCCGAAGGGAGAGTCAGAACGCCTTCTCCAATGAATTTGCATGCTTTTGAATTCGTTGTACAGTTTGCCAGTCTTGATTCTGTAATAAACGGTGTTTTTTGCTCCAAACTCTAGCCGGTCTGATCTCTCCTTCCAACGAACACGTGGAGACGGGACCATACGGTTTCCGTCTCAACAGGTACCATGTAAGCAAGAAACTTGTCACTGCAAAAATAGCAGCAACTTGTATTAGGTTGGTGACTTTTTTTGTTGAAGAAAATTCTAAGATGCTTCATCGAGGCATTACAAAGCAAAGTTGGACACCAAGGCATTTAAAGAGATATTAGGGCAGGTGACCAAATACTTGGCCAATGAGGTCACATACTGAGAAAGAGAAGTGGAGAAAGGAAGAGATGTCAGTGGGGGGTGGCAGGTGTAGCTCCAGAGCTTTGGACCCAGGGAACTGAAAGAGTGACCACCACCAGGGGATCAATTAAAGCTGGAGGCCAGAATTAGAGAGTATCAGAATCTCTGATGATTGTAGGATTTGAGACAATTATAGAAATAAGGAAGGTAAGATCACGGAAGGATTCGAAAAGAAGGATTTTGAACCATGATAACAAATCTGTTTCTTCTGATTATAGATTAGATCCTCTTATGCTCACGGTCCACAGAGTTCTTCTTCCCTTTGCTTTTATTCATTCACAGGATGTGGGCATTGCTGGCTAGATCAGCATTTATTGCCCATCCATAATTGCCTAGACTACAGTTAAGAATCAACCACATTGCCATGGGTCTGTAGTCATGTCTAGGCCATACCAGGTAAATACAACAGTTTTTCTCAGGTAAGTTCTCTCAAAAGTGTATGTGAGTAATGTTTGGAACAAAGGGTGCATAACCTTGACGGATAAAATTGTGGGTAAGAATTTAGTCGATGATTTTTCCCACTGCCTTGTTGTCCCAAAATCAGGGCATTAATCCAACATGTCTCTTGCTTTTTGACTCTCCCTCCCCTGCCTTTCTTTTCACTGTCTGTCAGTTACGTGGCCTTTCAAAAATACATAAAAAGAGCTTTTTAAATTAGAGAACTTACCTGAGAAAAACTGTTGTATTTACCTGGTCTGGCCTAGACATGACTACAGACCCATGGCAATGTGGTTGATTCTTAACTGTAGTCTAGGCAATTATGGATGGGCAATAAATGCTGATCTAGCTAGCGATGCCCACATCCTGTGAATGAATAAAAGCAAAGGGAAGAAGAACTCTGTGGACCGTGAGCATAAGAGGATCTAATCTATAATCAGAAGAAACAGATTTGTTATCATGGTTCAATTAGTTCAATCATCTTCTCTTAAGCTGTCATTCCTCATGTCTAGTTTCCTTTCAAATAGTTCTGCCTGAATTCCTTATTTATTCCTATTGTTTTCACTCTTAGACTTATCTTTATTGAAATTTGAACCTTTATGCTCTATTAAATAATGTGTTTCAGTAAAATCTGTTGATTCTATTCAAAATTTTAATTATTTAAGATGTAAAATAGGACATTCCCAAGTCTCCCATTTTCTCCCTAGGAATAAGAGGCACAATTGCTTAATTTTCCCAAGTTTACTGTGTTGGATAATGTTTAGTGCTAACCTGGAAAGAAGCATGGTTGCATTGTTACTGGACCAGTAATCCAGAGATCTGCACACATTTTTTTGGCCTGGGTAATTTAAATTCAATCATTTAATAATGGTGGAATAAATGCTAGTCTCAACAATGATCATGACGCTACCAGATTGTTATTAAGAAAAACAATCTGGTACATATTAGCACACAAAAAAAAACTGGCACATTAATCCTCTTGTGGGGAGGCAATCAGCTGTCCTTAACTGGTCTGGCCAACATGTGACTCCAGGGTCTCTGAAATGGCCTAATAAGTTATTCAGTTGTAGGTGGCTCAACATTATTTTCTCAAGGGCATTTTGTGACGGGGCAAGCATGCTGGACTTACTAGTAAAGTTAATCTCAAGACAGACAAAAATGGAGGAAAGAAACACAAACATCATAGATAAAAGTGGTGGTGACCTTTTCATTTCAAGTTTGCCAATCCCATTATGGGTTCTTTCATTTCACTTAGAACAGCAAAAGAACATTAATCCTTACAGGATAGCTCATCTCTCAGAGAAAGATGCACTTATCAATCACTGTTAATGGGGTCATAGAATCATACAGCATGGAAAGAGACCCTTTGGACTAACCAGTACAGGCCAAACATAATCCCAAACTGAACTAGTCTAACCTGCTTGCTCATGACCCATGTCCACCTTCCTTCCTACCCATCCGCTCCACCGTCCTCTCTGACCTATCACCATCAACCCCACTTCCGTCTACCTATCGCACTCCCCCCCCAGCCCCACGCCCCCCCACCACCACCACCACCACCATTTATCTCTCCACCCCCTCAGCTCACAAGCCTCATTGCCTGAAATGTCGATTCTCCTGCTCCTCGGATGCTGCCTGACCTGCTGTGCTTTTCCAGCACCCCACTCTTGACCCATACCCCTCCAGACCTTTCCTATTCATGTATTTATCCAAATGTCTTTTGAATATTGTAATTCTGCCCATATTCACCAATTCCTCAGGAAATCTGTTCCACTCATGATACACCATCTGTGTAAAAAAAATTGCCCCCATGCCTTTTGTAAATCTCTCTTCTCTCACCTTAAAACTGTGTTCCCTAGCCTTGGCGTTCCCCCATTCTAGGGAAAAGACAACTCCCATTCACCTTATCTATACGCGTCATGATTTTCTAAACTTCTATGAGGTTACCTCTCAACCTCCCACACTCTTGTGAAAAACACCCCAGCCTATGGAACAGACAAAGGACGTAGATGAGTTTATGAGTGCCTAGTAAATCAATTCACTCACACTGGGATAAATGCTACCAAGAGCCTCCACATTACTGTCTTCTGACTTATTCACTGCAACTCAATACATAACTCAAATGCCATTTTGTTTTCTATCAAAGTACACCCTTGCACACTTTCAGTGACAGAATCAGATATTGAGAACCATTATGCAAGGTAGCCAGTGGTATTCACCTCACTACTGCCTTTGCTGAAATTACTTAATTCAGCGAATTCACTGTGGACCAACAGTGAGGCATTCTTGATGTTTCTTGTTTCGGGACTTGCTCGATCACCCATCAGATGTATAACCATACAATGTCTAGCTTTAACCAGAAATCGTAAATACTTGGAACTGTACTATCTATGCAACACTCATCGACTGGATGAGTGAAAGGTATCCTAATCTCAAAGGGACAACAAAACCATCAAAACCCATCTGGCGCATTCATTCCAAGTAAATCAGAAACAAAACAAAAACTGTTCAGACTTTAGGCTGAATTTTACTTTATGGTGGGACCCCCCAACTGGGCTAATTTCTAGGTTCAGAACTCATACAGCATTAGGTATGATATGCACAGCATGATTTCTGAATGAAGTGCCAATTATAAGCCAGACGTCATGCATATTGTCCAATTAAGGATGGTGGATGGGCTCTTGAAACTGCAGGGCCAATAAGTCACACAAGGTGGAGGTAACTCCATAGCACATTTTAAAAACATCTAGAAACAAGATCATTATTATATGTTGCACCACCATGAGGAGAGGGAGACCCTCCATTGGGCAGCTGCAGCGACAGCTATTCTCATGTAGGTTTGGTGGCTGAAATGAAAACAGAAAGTGCTGGAGGAAGTCAGCAAGTCTGGCAGCATCTTCGGAGAGAGAAACAGAATTAACGTTTCGAGTCCATATTTAAGATTAAAAGAGGAGTCATGTTGGACTCTTCAAAAAGGCCAAGTTGATTTGAATTGAATTCAGCAAGTGATTTGTGAGGATATGCATGGTAGGAGACACTTTTCATCTAAAGCTTTTTGAGAAAGCCAGTTTACATCAGATTTCGTGAATGATGTTTGTCTTTTTGCGAACCCCAGGGAACTGCAGTAAATACATATATTCAAAACTCAATGTCATCACTTTCATTCCTGGAAGCCACATCATATTTAACTTTTCTCATGTAAAGCACTGTCTCACAGACGGGTTGTGCGTTTATTTATTGTTCATTCCCCAAGGAATTTCCTTCCCAGGACTCTGTGAGTTGGCAATTTGCCTCCAATTGCCTTGATTCCTTCCTCTTGGAGGGCAGGACTGTCTTCCCATGGATTCTCCCGGGGTAGGCTTGGTTTAGGTCAGGAGCTTTTGTGGAGAATCATGCAGTTAAATCCAGGTCCTTGCAGTCATTTTTCCTTGAATGTAATGACACTGCAAGTTGTACAAAGTGTTGAGGCACAAATATGACTGCGGACAAAACTCAGTTCTGGACTCTCGTCTAATTCTGCAGGACAGTGCTGTACTGAAGCCAGAGAGTTCCTTCAATTACAGTGACAATAAAAAGTGATGTTTATGTCCAGTTGATTGTGTGGCACTGCACCGCCTTTCCTCCTCAGCTGATGTATGATCTATGGACACTGCCTGGACACTGGTGAGGCTGTGGGTGCGCAAAGTCAACCATTTAGCTGTGCATTATTGTGTTGTACATTCAAAATCAAAAAGCAGTCAGATAAATATCAGATAATCATTTGACTTAAATCCTTTACCATCAATAATAAATGTCACTAATTCAATATTTATGCTTTCTATGGAAATAACTGTAAACAAATACACTGGGTAATATGATATTCCAATTGAATGGGAGACACTTGTACAACATTTCTTTTGCATTTCGATGTCTTTGTACAGACAGACCAAGACTTTTCACCTCAATTTTCCTGACTCAAGCAACAAGTCAATAGTAACACGTACTGTATTATGTTTTGGAACAGGTTGGGGTGCAGAGGCCTCGTCTTTGTGTAAAATATGTTGATCTTAGCTTGGTGCCTCTTGCCTCTGAGTCAGAAGATCACTGCAGTACTGAGGGATGCTGCATTGTCAGAAGTGCCTCAGTGGAGAGCAGTGGGAAAGAAAGAGACTAGCAGTGGGGATACAAGTGACCCAGAGGCAGTGGAAGCACAGCGGTAAAGCACCAGGAAAGGGCAAGACCAGCAGTAAGAAGGGATTATGGAGCATTCTTCTCCCCTCCAATTATCACTATCAGCCCCCCATCTGCATCTACCTATCACCTTCCCAGCTATCTTCCCTCCAGTCCCACCCTTCTATTTATCTCTCAGCCTCCTTCAACATTCCCCCCACCCCCATTGCTGATGAAGGGTTTATGCCCGAAGCATCAATTCTCCTGCTCCTTGGATGCTTCTTGACTGGTTGTGTTTTTCCAGCGCCGCATGACTCTGATCTCCAGCATCTGCAGTCCTCACTTTCTCCTATCTGTAGCTGAGCTTTAAATATGGTGGCAGCAGCACAAATCGCGGAATGTTCCAGCAATGACGGGCAAGTCTACGTTTCTGATCACATGATTCCCCATAAGCCTGGTTACATAATAAATAAGGTGAAGAGCAGAAGGTTGTTTGAGGAAAGTCACTCTGAGCTATGACAGACCAGGCATCAGGAATCTCACTTGGCAAAACTCTTCAACTGAAAATTCCACATATAACAGTTTCACAGATGGGTATTAAACAAAAATATATTCAAAAAGAGCAAGCAAGATCTCCCATCTTGGCCCATGTTTCTCTAATAATCAACGACACTGAAAGCGATTCACCATACTGATTCTATTGTTGAATGTCATGTATTGTGCCATTGCCCTCTCCCAGATGCTTCTGCAGTGAATTTGCTGGAAATTCATTCAGGCATTCCATAATGTGCAAGGAGGTAATTGATAAACTCTGTGCTAATCAAGATGAGAATTGCAAATTTTGAGGCAATTTGTATTAACATACCAACATGTAGGATACCTGGGTCAGAAAAAAACACAGATCAAATTAAGGAAAGCTCCCTCTGTGCCACCCTCACCAACCTTCCTATATCCATGATGGCAATCATTTATCTGGTGTGAGATTTTGAATTTTTTAATAGTCTGGGAGTGCGTGAGTTACAGATAGAGAAACCCTTACCATCCAATACCCCTTCCCCCCCCCCACCACCAATTGCCAGGCTGAGTTGGACAGATGAAATGCCCTTTGAGTAAATTCAGTAATCCTCAGGTCCCAATGTGGAGCTGTATCTTTAATGAAGTTGGAGATTCTACATTATTACATTGTAGTCTTTTAGGGAACAGCTCCTTGTTAGGAGCACAGGAATACCAAATATACTGCATTCTTTTTATTTACCCATTGGATGCGAGATTAACCAGCAAGCCCAACATTGATTGCTCATCTCAAATTGCCATTGAGAAGACAATGGTGAGCTGTTACATGGCTTGCTTCAACTATTTTACAGGATAGCTCTGAGTGAACCACATTGCTGTGGTTCTTGAGTCACATATACATCTGACCTGCCAATGATGCAGATTTCCTTTCTTGAAGGACATTAGTGACCTCAATGAGCCTTTACAGCAACCCAATTGCTCCATCGCAACCATTATCCTAGTTTCCCAATTTATTTAACCAACTGAATTCAATACAAAACTGTCATGGTGAAATTTGAACTGATAGCTCCAGATTCCTAGTCCGGTCCCCTAGGCTTCTAATCCAGTAATATATTCCACCCTGCTTTGGTACCAGTAATTAGGCAGAATAAAACTGAAAACTTGTGTTTAACAGTGAAAACAGAAAGTGTGCAAATTCAAAGCATGAAAAGGCAGCAGGATTTTGGCCATGTGGACACAGAGGTGACACATTAACCTTCTGAAATAGCAAGTTTAGTCCATAACTGCACAGGCTTTGAATGTGCTCCTTCTGACTGTGAGCTCGGGTTTCTTTTTAGTTTATATCTGCAAATGTTACCACACACAATAAAATGGCTTTATTCTGACCACCAAATTACTCATGGTATTTTTCATCTATTATTCATGGCCACTTAAATCACCCACATTTCTGATTAGTCAAATTACCCACAATCCCCAGCAGACCATCAAAGGCAAGGGAGAGCTAGGGAGAGAGGGATGGGGCTAAGTCAAAATGAAATTGGGAGTGGATGAATATAAGCCCAACCGCACATCATTTCACATTGGAATCAGTCTGTCACTCTTTAGGTATAGAATTATAGTCAGAAAAAAATGTAACTAAGGCAGGCACTAACACCAATTTATGCATTATGATTTGCAAGTGTTCACAGCTGGAGTTAGGTCTTCATTTCATAATTGGAGAATTTTCAACACTTTCCTTGAGTCAAATTATTAATATTTTCAACATGACTATCAATAATGATCTACTTAAACAATGGTGCTCAAGTAGTATTCACAAAATGGCTGGTATTAAAACAATAGCTGTAGTACTGTAAACAGTTCCAGCTTCCAGACCATAAATACAACAGAGAAGCACTGGAGTAGGTCCAAGAACAATTTACTAGAATGAGAGCAGAACTGAGAGATTATATTCATCATGAAAGATCGGACAGACTGAGGCCCTTTTCTCTAGAAATGAGAATGTTGAGGAGTAACCTGATGGAGGTCTTTAAGTTGAAAGCATTTGAAAGATTAGACAAAGCGGGAACACAACTAGGAGGCCACAAATGTAAGACAATATGTTATAAGTTCATTACGAAACTCTGCACAAACTTCTTTGCCCAGATTGTTAAATAAAACTCACTATCACAAGGTATCATTGAGGACAGTGGCAAAGATAGATTTAAGCAGAAGGTAGGTAAGGAATGGGAGGATATGTTGATGAAATGAGATGAGAAAGGGTGAGGGAAGGCTCATATGGAGCACAAACAATAACATGCACCAATGAGGGCAAAAGGCATGTTTGTGAGCAACAAATACTTTATAGTTTGTTTGAGACACTTGCACCAAAGCTATCCTTATTGTTGCAAGCTCTATTTTTAGCAGCATTTTCCATCTTGTTTTCCTGAAGTGGTGGCATTTTCTATTACGATCTGGTTATATATTGTAGGAGGAATCATTCTCTGTACATGAGCCAGAATACATAAAGTGGGTTATTCAAGTATGACATTAATATAACTGGGCTCAGTTCTGTTCTGATCCAATCCAACATTCACCCATTAAAAACATCTACTTGATATTTCTTCAATAGCAATTAGTTCTGAGAAATTGGCTGAATTTTCTTTTCTCCCATTGTACCTGAGGACCTTCATCTTACTGTGTGTTTAGAGTACTAGATATTCCAAGTCATCCACCACCAACCTTGGAAATTCTGACTCATAATTTGCTTAAGAAACAATTGCAAGTTATTTGAAACTTTGGCAACACCATTATGAATCATATTTACTGGCATAATAAGGCCACATTATACCAAGAATGAGGTTTCCATTAAAAGTCATTAAATCTTTCTTCAGACATTTGACAGCTCCTGTCACATTTGTTTCAGTACAATTAGTATTTGCACAGTAACATTAAAAATATTGTTTTTAGTTACTCCTTTTGAACATTGTATCAGTAGTTAGTTAATATTCTAATGGGTAACTTATTTGAGATCCATTGGTTGCCATTGAGACATTCAGATGTGAAACAAGACAACAGTGGCAGTGTAGCTGAACAGTTGAATTCTGGTCTGATTTCTGTGAACACTGGAGGCAAACATGTTGCTGTTGTTCTGATTCCACTTGGCTATTACACTGAATCAATTTATGACTCCAACCTGCAAACACAACCCTTTCAAAGTGACCAGCTGTCCCAGTGGATCTCCGCTGATTTTTTTTTATTTGTATAGGTTCTTCTAAATGCTATGGAAAACATGTGATGAAGTTGCTCCTTTAACAAGGTTATGCTGTCCTTGCTTTTTTTTTCAGAGAGGTTGTAAACGACACAGACTCTAAAGAATTCTAGGGTTTGAAGGGTTTTAGAGCCAATTTGATATTAGCTAACAGATACTGCCTTAGTCAGAGGCCTTCACATTTTAAAAAAGTATACTTGTGCCATGTAAGGGGTGTGGCCAGTTCTCCCAGTTCAGTTTTTCCCTGGTTTGGGTTTTCTTTAGCAGTAGTGTTAGAAAGGGTTTCTGGACCCAAAGAAGGAGGTCCAGGTTGGTGCTCTCTCTCTCTAGCTTCTCTCCAGTAAGAACTTGTCTTTGATTTTACCTTTTGTGCCAAGGGGTGTTTATGGGGATTGTTGCAAATATTTGGAACAGCATCACTAAGTTGGGAAGATCTGTTGGGTTTTCGGAGAGGTTAAGTTATTCGGTATTCTGTTTTCTGTTGTTTGAGTTTCATTCAGGAATCTTGCAAATAAATTCTGATTTGTTTAAAACTAAGTGGTTTGACCAAGTGATTCTCTCCTGAAATATCCACACTACACCTACTTAAAACAACTAACAAAGTTAGGGTCTGGACTGCCGTCTTGAAATGTTTTGAGGGGTCTGGCCATAACAAACATGACTTGCTCTCTAGTAGGACTGAAGTTTCTTGTTGCTGAGTGAGTTTAAAGTGAACCAGTGAAAAATAATTCTGAGATACACACCAAGACAAACATCGTCTGTGCCTGGAGGACCCACAACTATCAGAAACCGTTGGTCTTCCAAAACAAGGAGTTGACCTTGACCGAGTGTTACAGACTGGCACATTCCAAGATCCAGGACTATGTGCTGAGAAATGCACTAAATGCACTTGGGGCATGATGCACAGTGGAGAAAGACCACCATCTAAGGTCTTTTGGCCAAGGTACAATGGGGGTCCATTTAGTTGTCGGACCCTCTCCATGCCACAAATATATGTAAATACAGTCTTATATAAGTAAGAAATGCCTTCGGTTTGTCTGTTCTCCATATATGAAGACTCGACAGAATCAAACTGCTCTTACGACTATGTAAAGATATTTTTTTTATGAATTAAATATATTTTTGAAATTAAAGAAAACCTCTTCCCACCAGAAGTTCATAGCAGGGTAGGTCATGTGGGGGAGGTGGTCATTCAATTGCTTGACTTCTCTGTCTGTCGCACCAAACGCATGGACTTCAGGTTACAGCAAATGGAGGTGACTGCAGTCCCTAGAGAAGTCTGTACAGGTCTGTTTTATTCGAGGGATGGCTCAGTATTTAGCAGCATTCCTTTTCCTGAGACACCTACTGATTTTAGAACTGGTCCAAGGATCAGAAAAATTCAATGTTCTGATTTTCAGCACTCTCTGTCTTGCTTATGCTGCCTCTTCCTCTTCTCATGGTCCTGAGGTCACTCTGAAAGACCATTATTCATCCAATGTACCAATTGACACCCTCTCCTGCGTTGAAAAGTGTGGTGCTGGAAAAGCACAGCAGGTCAGGCAGCATCCGAGGAGCAGGAGAGTCAACATTTCGGGTATCAGCTCTTCAGCATTCTTGAAGGGCTTATGTCCAAAACGTCGACTCTCCTGCTCCTCGGCTGCTGCCTGACTTGCTGTGCTTTTCCAGTGCCACACCTTTTGACTCTGACCTCCAGCATCCACAGTCCTCACTTTCTCCTTTCCTGCCTCAGGAACAAACCACAGCTCAGGCAGAGGCCTAATTGCTCGTTGGGATTGGAATAATGGATGGAAGTCCCATTTCCAATCTGTTCTGACAGGAGAAGGGAGAATCCAACCTAAAATATCAAATATTGTACCAGATGTCTATGGTGAAAGACTTCACTTGGACGTTTTAGGAGGTGTGTCTGTAATGATTCAGGTTGGTTTACAAAAGCATTGCTCTTTGTTTCATTTCCTGAGCTGACCACTGAAGCCAGGAACATGTTAGCAGAGCAGAAAATGCAGTCAGATAGGAGTGCCCTGGTTATGCCCAGGGCTGAATGTTTGACAATCTGACCTGCAGATGCCAGCAACTTATTCCTGACTTTTAGTTCCTACACTCTGGTCTATCCTGCTTTGTAATAAACTGGCAAAGGGTATGAAAAGGGATGATATTTACCATTAACTCTTTAATCTTACCAACAAATGTTCTTTGTTCAGATCAACAGCTACAGCTACATAATAGGAACATTTAACATTTTCTGTCCTTTACTCTACCTTGGTGGCAGAGAATGACAGAAACAAAGTGATTCTGGAGTAGGGAGTGTCTGTGACATTGCCATTTGAACTTGCAGCAAGGTGAAGAAGCCCATGAGGAAGGTATTGAAGAAATGACAGGGGCTTTGAATGGTCTGTGTTTGTATATGGAAAACTTAAAGAATTGAAACAAGATCCTGCTTCACTGAGTGATGAAAATGCAGGAAAATCCTGACCTGAACATACTTCCCTGATTATCCTGCTGTGCTTCAAGTATATTTTGTTTTAGAAAGCTCATCTGATTGACTGAAACCAGAAAGGGATTTTCTTTTTCATTGATTGATGCCCAGACTGGAGCAAAGTGAAACTGTTATGGAAATGAAAAAGGCCGCAATTTTCATGGACTGGCATTTTCAGTCCAGATGCAGAATGAGTTGCACGCAATTTAGAACTCTGCCTGAATTACCTTGGCAAAATGCCCAAAGACAGCTGCAAAAGGAGGGCCTCTGTTACGACAGTGAGAAACTTCCATTTCCCATGTTGTCTGTCCTTATGGTATCTTAGTGTGATTGTTGAATCAATGCCAATGGTGCCAAAGTTTAAGGGGAATTTTGCACTGTAGCCTCAACTCCACTGAGAACAGGACTGTGTCTGTTTGATTTAATTTCACGTATAGGCTTCAGGGGAGAGACAGACTTTTTTTATTTAAATTTGAGCCAATTCATAACAAACAAAGTGCTCTGCCAAGTTCACAACCATGTTAATGTGTTATTGTGCAGCAATCCAGCTGTAATGATTCACTTGGGCAATACATTGCTTCTCTCACGTCAGAGGAACAGTTTACCTTGACACGAGATTATAATGAATTCTGTCATCTTTCTTTACAACATTCCACCAAAACTTGTGAAAATGACATTTTCATCATTACAGATCACAAAATATAATAGGCACAATTCGAAGTTGGATCTGAAATGTTCCTTGAATTTTTGGCACATTATAAATGAACCTCTTTCTCTCCTTTTGGCTATAGTTCACTATTTTGGCTTCACTTACTGAATGGAATGATAAGCCTCTCTGGTTCTGAACTGGTTCATGTTTAAGATTGGGTGCTGGCAAACTCTATCGATCCTGAGGCATTGCTTTTCTTCAAACACTTGACAAAGGATGACAGATGCATCACGAGGGAGGGGAGTTGAAAGTTTTTCCCAAGAGCTCAACACCATATTTTCCGGGTGGATTGTGCCGTGAGCAAAGCTTTCAGCATCATCAAGTGTGTCACCTCGGTGAATCGGAAAGAGATTGTGACATGACAATAGTCAGGTGATGTTAATTTGTAGCAGCCTTGATGAGGAAATAATATTTCCTTAAAACATTTTTTCCGGAAACAATCTCATTAACCTTTGCTGTGTTATATGTCCTCACTGGACTAGTGTGCATGTAATATGGTTGAAATTGATTTTTCTTTTCAAACCAGATATCCAACTAGTCCACAACTCTGACAGAAGTCATATTTTAGGGAAGATTACAAGTGCACTCTAAATATTCTCAGTCTTGTGACGAGCCCATTTATGTGTCATTTTTGGGATTGTCACATCAAGTCTGCATTCTGTAATGGAATCCATCATCTAACTTGCCTGATATTCTTTTTCAGGTAATAATGTGATCCTATGGGTAACTGTAGCCCTATGGCTAATACAATCGAAGCCTAACGTGCATGATGGGAAATTATGTTAAGTTTACATAAACACCAGATCAGTTTTTGAAAGGGAGAAGTAAAACCAGACTGCCGATGAGGCAACTGGCTGATGCTAAAGATAATCCGATATCTGCGGTTACAAAAAGGATAAAATAAATCTGATAAGAGGAACCTTGGACGCAATGTCTCCTGCTTACATGACTCTTGGACAAATGAGCTCAGAATTATGAAGGCCTTGTGCAACTGGGCATGACATTGAGCAGTCTCGAAGATTGGGAAAAATACATCAAAAAAAGCACATCAAAGCCATTGGCAGCAACAACTCGAGCGACAACTTGAGACCAACTATCACGAAGAGGAGACACTGAATTTGGAACTCAGAGAAGACTACAAATCATCAGAGTGATCCTGGCCAGTTCATCATGCAAGGGCTGCATCTAGATTCTAGTCAAACAGTTAGATTACATGTTGATTGTGTTCTTACAAAGAACTAAAGAGTCAATAATAAAGATGAATTTCTAATTTAGCGGTCTGTCCTTTATCTGTAATGAGATTCAAAACCCTAGTGGAAAAAAGATCACCAAAATTATGGGTTTACCCAGAACAAGAATGTCTTCAATGCTGTGTTGACAACATTCCAACTCATCTTTCCTTCACAATTGGCCTTGGATGGAGTATAACCTTAATTTACAAGAATGATATCTGAACACCAATACTATGAGAAGAGATTACAGAAACAAATGCCTTTTTCCCCTTGAATTTTAAAGATTAAAGTCTGATCTGATTTAATTTTCAAGGTATTAAAAAGGGACAGATAGAGCAGATCCAGGGAAACTGCCTCTGCTGGGTGAGGAGTCCAGGATGAGAGGAGATAGTCTAAATATAAGACCCAGATCTTTCCGGAACAAAATTAGGAAACATTTCTACAAACTAAGAATTTAGAATTTTTGTCCACCAATGGTAATTGATGCTGGATCAATTATTATTTTAAACCTATGATTGATAGATCTTTGTTAACTTGGGCATTAAGGGATATTGGGCAAATACAGGAGTATGGAGTTAGATTGCAGATCCCATGGCCCCATTGAAAGGTGGAAAAGGCTTCAGTTTGAAATGGGTTCTGCTTGTTCCTTAGATCCTATGTAATGCCTTGTAAACGGATCATAACCCTATAGACATGTAGAACTTTTACCATGTGCTTCTTTTAAAAAAAGAGGGCAGATAGCCAAAGAAATGACTGAGAATGTAAATTCTGAACAATTGCCTCCAGTTTCAAAGGAGATCATGGACTGTCACATCTGACAGATGTCAAGGAAACTTCACAGAGCAGGGCTTCAAAGGGGGAAATGCACTGCAAACTGAACTATAATCTCCTGTGAATAATCTCAAAGTCTGGACATAATGGGAGCAAAGAGAGCAGTCTACCTGAAAGATATGTTTGTGTTTCAAAACTACAAAAGAACAGGGTTTAAAGCCTGTTTCAACTCCTGTCTCTGTGTGGTAGTAGTGAAGGATATAGCTCAGATTCCCCACTCTCCACATCCCCTCCCAATCCCAGTTATCCCTGTGCTGCAGGTAACAAGAAAGGAACTCTCTCTCTCTCTTTCTCTCTCTCTTTTCTGGAAGCCAGTAAAACAAGCAAAACCACAGTTGAAATTAAACAGGACAGAGGCAAACCTGCAAAGCCAAGCGTCTCAAAATCTAGTGCTGACCAGCCAAAGTCAATGCTAGCAGTATAATAACAGCCATTATCAATCCATTATCTACTCATCACAAAACTTGCAGACTAATCCAAATATCTTTCTTTAACTTATCTTTTCTGAACTGACCTCACATTTTTAATTTGTGTTTATGTGAGTTAAATTGGCTCCATTTAAAAAATAATTTCATTAAGGTATCCACTGGGAAAGGGACAGAAAACAGAAATTGCTGGAAAAACTCAGCAGGTCTGGCAGCATCAGTGGAGAGAAATCAGAGTTAATATCTTGGATCCATTGACCCTCCTTCAGAAGTGATGTTAGCTTGGAAAAGGTTGTTCTTTTTGCAGAAGATAGGGTGGAACGGGTGGTGAGTAAACAAAAGGTGGAGGTAGAGCCCAAAGAGAGAGAAAAACAGTTGGACAGACAAAGGAATGGTTCATGGTTAGCCTAGGGAAGGGATGCTATGTAAACTAACACTGTTGCAACCAACTAAGAGTGTGGGTGAATAAAGAAAGGGACCCAATTCATCCCCTCTCATTCGAGAGCATGACAATTTGAGGCATCTGTCTGGAAATAATGTTCACGTGTTAATTTACAATGTCATTACACATGGTGACAGAATCCTTCTCTATTCCCTCAAAGCCTACCCAAGGATAACAATACCATCAGGTGGCACAGCTGCTCAGTAGTTAGCATTACTGCCTCACAGTCACAGGTATCTGGGTTTGATCCCATCCTCGAGCGACTGTCTATGTGGAGTTTGCACATTCTTCCCATATCTGTGTGGGGTTTCCTCCCACAGTCCAAACATATGCAGGTTAGGTGGATTGGCCATGTTTTAAATTGCCCCTAGTGTCCAGGGATGTATAGGCTAGGTGGGTCATCCATGGGAGATGCCGGGTTTCAAGGATAGGGTATGGGCTTGGGTCTGGGTCGGATAGTCTTTGGAGGGTTGCTGTGGAATAAATGTGCTAAATGGTCTGTTTTCACACTGTAGGGATTCTATGATAACACTGAAATCTCGATGTAGGAAGTGGACCAGATGACTGGCCTCATGCATCAGGTACTAAAGGAAGGCAGTAAGGGTCAGATCCATCAGGTAAGTGTTGTTACACTAGTGTTTGTGGAGCAGAAGGAGCGGAGCTGTCACCCTTCTAACCCCAGTGGTTTAAATTCCACTTCCACATTTGCTGAAATCAGATCCCTGTCTGTAGCCTGTGCCCACAGGCATTCACATCATAGACACACAGTCAACTTCCAATCTGCTTGGCTACAGTTAGGAAGAATTTTTTTTTACTGAATTGAGTGACACTATTAAATGTAGCAGAACTCTGGGAAAACATTGTACTAATGAGGATACCATGCTGTTAAACCTCCAAACCAATCTGCCACTGCATGTACCCACCACATACTCTTTCTGTCTACCTGTCATTATCAGAGGAGGGGACATATGGCAGTGGTCACTCTGAAAGTGGCTCAGGATCATGCTCAGGCATTTTGTCCAAGATTTCCATTCTAAGCCCTGATCAGTTTCAGGATGAAATTTGCCACTATATCAAATTTTAAAATGGACTTATTGTCCATTATCCTATGTACTGGAGGAGATCAGTATTATTGTTGAAAGTGTTGGACAATAAAAGGCATGTTTATTTTCATGAATATTAGAAATGAGGACAGAATAAGCTGTTGCTGTTCTCATTGGAAAAAAGGAAGCTTATCTGTATACTTCCTTTAAAAATATTATATCAAGCTGTTCAAGCACACCCCTAGAACAGGATAGGAATTGAATCTATGATGCCCTCGCTCAGAGGAAGGGACCCTACCAGTGCACCACAAGATCTCTGATGCTTAGCCTTTACTGACTTGACAATTAAGATCAATTGACTTGCGAATTAAGGCTTGATGTGGCAGATTGGTTAAGAAGCCAAGCGGCTCTCAGGGCTCTGGGGTAGAGGGTGCTGCACGCAGCGGTCCCCTGCAACCGCAGATTGCGGTGGTTCACGGACTCCCAGCCCAACTGCTTGTTCTGTGGTGCTGTGGAGTCTGTGGACCTCGTGTATATTGGGTGTGGGCATTTTCACTCCCTTTTTGATTTCCTCAGAAACCTCCTCCTCTGCTTTTGGTTGCACTTCAGTCCCACGCTCCTGATCTTCGGGCACCCGGTACGGAGGAGGCAGGGCAGGTCTGAAGACCTCCTTGTGGGTCTGCTCCTGGGCCTGGGCAAACTGGTCATAAACATGTCCGGCAGCAGGTCGTGGAGGGGGTCGTTAGGGCCGACTGCGTGCCCCTCTTCCGTGGTTACATTAGAGCCCGAGTGTCTCCGGAGAAGGAGCACGCAGTATCCACCGACACCCTGGAGTTTTCAGGGAGAGGTGGGCGCCACAGGGAGTGGAGTGCATTATTTCCCCCTGCAACTCTATTTTGATTTAATCCCTGCCCTCCCCTTCACTGTTTGATCACACAGCATTGCCCTTCGATGTGAAGGGCACTTCTTGTCTCTGGCCACTCGGGTGTTTCCTTTCTTCCTGGTAGTGGAAACTGAATAAAGATTCATGCACCTTGTGTCTTTCACTGTGTCTCACACTTGCACACTAAAATAAAGAAGCCAAGAGGCACTGGGGTCCAGAGCAAGTTGTAGTGCTGGGGCAGTGGCTGTACCTCAGGGCCAGGAGGCCTGGATTCAAGTCCCATCTGCTCCATTAGTGTATATCAACGTGCCGGAACCTTTAGTCCTGACTGCAGTTAATGGTAGTTGTCTTTCTCCTCGGGTGGAGGATTTCCAAGACTAGGGGGCATATTTTTCAGGTGAAAGGAGGAAGATTTTAAAAAGACACGAGGGACAGTTTTTGTTTGTAGAGAGTGTGGTTTGCCTGCGGAATGAACTTTCTGAGGAAGTGGTGAATGTGGACACAGTTACAACATTAAAAAACATTTAAATAAGTACATGAACAGGAAAGGTTTGGAGGGATATGGGCCAGAAACAGGAAGGTGGGACTAGTTTGGTTTGGGATTATGTTCAGCATGGACTGAACGGTTGGACTGAAGGGTCTGTTTCCATACTATATGACTCTATGGCTCTGTAAAACAGAAAGCATGTATAGTCTGGGCCCAGAGTTAGCCTAGACCTCTGCCAACAGGAGGAAAGCTACTCGAAGGTGTTACTTTCTTCCCAATAGTATCAGACTGTATTTATGTTGTAATTTTGTGAGAGTTATGTTGTAAGAGTCCAGGAGAAAATCCTCAGAAAATATCCCCGGTCATAGGGAATGGGAATAAAAACAAAAAATGCTCAAGAAACTCAGCAGGTCTGACACTCAGCAGGTGTGAAGAGAGAGAAATGGAATTTAACATGTCAGCTTCAATTTGACTTCTTCAGAATTTCTTCAATTCAGTTTCTTCAAATTTTAAGTAGTGGATGAAATAATATACAATGTTACAAAACCTCCTGCAATTAATTATATACTTGGCAATTCTATTTGGGTAATCTGGAGATTGTTCAAATGCCAGAATTCTGAATAATTTTGATAACGTATTACTTGTAAATTCAAGAAATGTCTACGCTTCAATAGCCCACTTAGAAAGCTGGAACAACAATTAGTTTGTGAAATAAAGATATTCTAGATTGGTGATTCTCTAACAGTTTTATAGTGCTAGTTCCTTCTCTAAACAATATTGTAATTCCCTTTCTTGTTAAAAAAAATGCTTACATCTATTTAATGTTTTTCATGTCCACAGGACAATACATTTGAAGTCAATGAAACTTATTTAAAATGTAGTCAGTGTTTATTTTTAGATGCACACAACAACTGATTTGGGCCTCACAAACTGCCACAAGCAAATTAATGACAAACAATCATTTCAACTGCAAAATAAAACAAAGAATTGCAGATGCCGGATATCTGAAACAAAAATGGAAAGTCTCGGAGAAACTCAGCCAGTCTGGCAGCATTGTTTCCAGTCCAGTGACCATTCCACTGTGAAACCTGCAGGTAAGACTATTTGTCTCCATGCGGACACTTGGCCAGACTCCAATTGTCGTCTGCCTGAATTGACTCCAACCAAACTGCCCCTTGCTCCAGCCAGTGGCTGTGCTACATATCAGAGTAGGTGGAGCAACCACTTAATCAGATAAACCCTTTCATATTCATTGCTATATTCACATAAACCCTGTCATATCCATTATACAAGAGTGTTTACCAAATATGCTTTCTGCAGGAAATTATTTAATTATAAATGTGTGTAGTTAGCCATTTTAGCTAGTATAAAATTGATATCCTCTGTGATATTTTTATTAATTCTATTAACCACTCAGGCAATTAGTTCAAACTGTTCACAACCTTGGTGCCATATTTAACACATAATAATCCCATTTTTCTGTGCTGTCACTGGGTTTGGCTATTTCATGTTTCACTCCATTTCAACTCATCTGCCACTGAAATCCTCATCCATGTCTTTGTTCACTCTTGACTTGACTATTCCAATGCCCTCCTGACTGGCCTTTCACCTTTTACCTTCCGTAACTTCTGCTACCAACGTCCAAATTGGCACCGAGTCACATTTGCCCATCGTTTATTGTTCTTGCTGACTTGCACTAACTTCATGCTTAAGCAATGCCTCAACTTTAAAATTCTCATGTCTCCATTTGTTTCCAAATGTCTCCATACCTCTGCAATCTCCTCTAATTCTAAAACCTTCTGAGATTTCAGTGCGCCTCCAATTCTGCCTGATTAAGATTCCCCAATTTATTTACTTTGCCAGTGGTGGCTGTGTCTTCAGTTGCCTACGGTCTAAGTTCTTCACTTTCCTACCTTGTGTTCCTCCTTTAAGATTATCTCTTAAATGTATCTCTGTCTTTTTTTTTGTTATTTGTCCTGATATCTCCTTGTGTGATTTAGTAACAAATTTAGTTTAATAATGCTCCTTTGACATCCATTAAGATGCTTCAATATGTTAATGCAAGTAGTGTTTAGTATTGTTTTGAACAATTACTGAGAATACAAATTCCACTAGCTAATAAACCTCACTCAGACAGGCCTCATCTATGTTACTTCTGGGGAAAGCTGAAAGTGAAAGGTGCAACTGTCAAGCCATCAAAGAACCACTTCACTTCCAGGCATCAGTCATTAAGCCAATGAACAAAAGAATCTTCCTCAACTACAATGGTGTTTTAATAACAAAACCTGAACAAAGCATATATAAATGAATATATATTTGTTGGTCATTTAATAGGAAACAGTTTTGGAGGTAAAATCCTTGCGCAAAGGCAAAATCCTGCACCAAACTAGAATGTTGTCATCTTCCTCAAAAACCCTATTGGAAAATGTTTGTTTTTGGAAATCTGTCTTTTTTGGGACTATTTTACTGAGTGTGAGGACGTCGTCACAACATTAAAGGAAGCTTTAGTCCAATATGCCTGTGTAGCTGTTCAGCTAGTCCCACTCCTCCTTTTCTCTGCATCCATGACTTTTTTTTCTTCAGACCAGTAGCCAATTTTCTTTGGAAAGCCTCCACCACACTACCAGGCAGTAAATTCTAAACATTTGCTTCATTTACCTGTCAACCTAAAATTGGTGTCCTCTGGTTCTGGATTCTTCCAACAAATGGAGCAGGGTTTTTTTCCCCATATCCTTGACCCCTTATGATTTTGAACTCATATTGAGGCATATGTCTCAAAATGTCATCTTTCAATTTGATATCACACCAGTGCACTGTATTTCACCACTAGTGTTCATAATGCTTCAAATTACACCAGATAATGTTATGCCCATTCAAAACTGGGAGCAATAGCCTGCAAAGATGCTGATGGAACTAGATATTGCAAAGTGAGTTTGTTTTGCAAAATCAGCATTTATTGGCAATCCCTAATTACCATTGAACTGAATAGGTTGCTCTGACATTTCAGAGTAATTTATATTGCTATAGGTCTGGAGTCACATATAGATCCAAACAAGTAAGGACCACAAATTCTGAGGTTAGAAACCTACAACATTCTAACAAGAATAGATAGATTAGATGGAGGAAGGATGTTTCCAATGGAGGGAGGGTCCAGAACCAGGGATTATAGTTTAAGGATAAGGGATAAACCTTACTGGTCTGAGATGAAGAGAAATGTTTTTCACACAGAGAGTGGTAAGCCTGTGGAATTCATTGCCACTGGAAGTGCTTGAGGCCAAAACATTACGAATCTTTGGTAAAGAGGTAGATATAGCTCTTGTAGCTCTCAGGATCAAGAAATATGGAGAAATGGGAGGGCCAGATTAGTTGAGCTTGATGATCAACCAGGATCATGTTAAATGGCAGAGCAGGCTCAAAGGGCCGAATGGCCCACTGCTGCGCCTATCTTTTATTCCCTGCGCTGAAGGACAGCAATGAACCAAATGGGATTTTACAATGATCTGGTGGTTTCAATGTTATTAATTAGACTTTTTTAACTTCAAATATATTAATCAATTTTATTTATTTTCTCTCAGTTGCCTTAGTGGCATTTCTCCTATAACATAACCATGATGCAACTCTATTAATGGGTTTCCTTGTTTAAATTCTCACAAAAGAAAGAACACTTTTGAACTCATAGAAAAATAGCAGAATGAATTATTTGTTAGTAGTTTCACATGTAAAACTTTCTGTTTTGGGAGATGGGATAAGTGGCGAAGGAAAAACTCGGGCTGAATTTTATGGCATTCAGTTTAGATAGTGCTATTGAGTCAAACGCTGTCACTGATCTACCCTCACTACTAACTTTTTTCCAAAGCTCAATTAATACTGGCATTGTTTCCATTCAAATGTATATTCATATCCTATTTAAATACACATTAATAATAAGTCCGCTATCTTAAATGTAACTTGCTTTCATTCGGCCATTGCAACAAAAGTCAAGTAAAACACTTGAAGTGCAAAAGGGAATTTGGGTCTCAGAAAGAATGTTCCTCATTATCAGATGGTGGAACGAAGAAAAAACCAATATTTAAAGAGCATCTTTCATGCTGTCATCTTTCAGTATTGCATGCTGTCCCAAAGTAGCATTAAATAGTTCCAAAGTGTGGTCACTTTTGAAATATAAGGAGCCATGGCAGCCAATTTGTGCACAGAAGATCCCACAAGCAACAAAGAGGTTAACCAGTGTTTGTTACTGATCAAATTATTTGGGACATGAGCATAGGTCAGAACATAGAGAGAACTTCCCTGATTTATGTTGAACAGTGCCACTACATCTTTTGTTTGATCTAAGATGCTGAACAGGGTCTCGTTTTAATGCTACATTTGAAAGGCAACACCTTTGACTGTGGAGTACTCTCAACAGCACTGAAGAGTCAGTCCTAATTATCCGCTTATGTCTGGAATAAGCCCAAAACACTGATCGTTCTAGCCTCACTGCAATAAAAGATGAATAACAAATACTCAAAGTGATCCCAAACCACTCCTTGGTCTCTTCTTTGAGGAAGTGGAAGAAGACATTGGGCGTGTGACGTACTTAAATTGGATCCCAGCCATCATGAACAAAGGAGATGATACATCACTAACACAAAGCTTGCCTGCAAACTGAGAGAGGATCAAACATAAGGAAACTATAGGAGTATTTGGTATTTTTAAATTCTAAGTTGTCAAAGCAGATTTCTTCTCCTGAGGTTTTCTGCAACTCACACTGCAGACCACAATGCTGTAATCTTAACTGTTATTCTGGACCAGAATATTTGATTACCTTTGTCTTTTTTCTCAATTGCAGCTGCCAAACATATACATCTTCTGTGTTTGATAAGATGGAAAAGAGATTGAGACTCAATCAAGATCTACTTCACCATTCAATTTGTGTCAGTTAGATCAAGTATTAACCATTAACATTTTGTGCTTTCTATACAGCAGGTTATATGGATCACTCACTCCTGTGACTGAGCCTCGTGTTAACTAACATAAAATTATTTATTTTAACGTTTAGAACTATAAAACGGAGAGTAGAATAAGTTCTGGGGATAGGTCCTAGTTCAAACCATGAAATGTCCTGCAAAATGACTGCTGTCTCTTTTTCCAAGTGGTCATTAAGTTAACCATGACCTTCTACCTACTGTTAATCTGTGCAATGTTATTAAGCAGAAGCATTGCAATTTGATTCATTTTGTGATGGTAATCAAACATTGATGTGGTTTGATAATATAGGAAGCCTGTCTTTTCTTGATTTTTTTTTAAAGGCAATTGAATAGTTTGATAGCCACCGTTCTTGAACTAAAACAAAGCATACCATAGCTTTGTTCAGCAGAAGGAACTGGTTGCTGAGTAACTGGTAAGCTATTTGACTTTCAATAAATAATCTGTAAATTTAAATTATGGCAGGGCAGCTCAAAAATGTGGAATGTATAGCCTGTGATATGTGGGAAGTTATGGATGCACCATATGCCCCACACAAACACATCTGCAGGAAGTCCCCCCATCTGCACAAACTCAAGTTCTGGGTTTCAGAATTCAGATTGCAGCTGGGGTCACTATGTTGCATCTGTGGGCAGAGAACTACATAGTTAACCTGTTTAGGAAGGTGGTCACACTTCAAGTAAGGAGTATGCAAACAAATAGGGAACAGGTGTCCACCCAGCAGTCAAAGAAAACAAGCAGGCACAACAGGAGTCCACTGAAACAATTGCACTTGCTAATCAGTTTTCTGTTTTGGATACTGGTGATGGTGATGGAGGAATTCAGTCAGAGTCATGTCAGTGGTACCACAATAGCTACAGGATAGGAGGGAAGAGAGGAAAAGATCAGTAGAGGGTGGGTACTTTATTGAGATTAGATTCAGGAGCACATTTTGCTGCAAATATCACTGACATGTCTCCACAAATGGCCAAGGAAGTAATGCCCCAGGTCACTCAGAGGATTGCAGGAGCTTGGGCACTTGCCCAGCCATGGGTAGAGATGATCCTTTCATGTTGGTCATTATTAACTTGTAAAAATGCAGAGAACTGGAAGCAGCTGGAAGGTTAGTTGGAGGCAATAGTCAAATTAAATCATAGGTTGAAGGAGTCCACAAATGTTATCCATACTGTGCTGGCTGGCTCAGCATACATGAATGTGGCTGTATCCATGAACAGGTCAGTGGCTGCCCCCATGGAAAATCACATCCAGCAGGACCATCAGTAACTGCTGGAATTGTACACAGACCTTCAGCTAATTGCTTTGGTCATTAGCTCTCAGCATCAATGGTAAGGCAACAGGGCAATGAGGGACCAGCTCTAGTTGAGAGTTGAGAGGAGAAAGTGAGGACTGCAGATGCTGGAGTTCAGAGTTGAAAGGTGTGGTGCTGGAAAAGCACAGCAGGTCAGGCAGCATCCGAGGAGCAGAACAATCGATGTTTCATAAGCCCTTCATCAGGAATGTGGGCTCACATTGTTAATGAAGAGCTTATGCCCGAAACATCGATTTTCCTGCACCTCAGATGCTGCCTGACCTGCTGTGCTTTTCCAACACCACACTGTTCGACTCTTCCTCTCAAGGTGATGGAGTGATGCCAACAGACATTCATTCAGATAAGGAGCCACATACAGCCCCTCAAGATGTGCCCTTTTGGGACACTCCAGATATGCCTGTCCACCCACCTCCATCCTACCTGTGATCCCCAAACCTGTGAATTTGGAATAAAGAGGTCAAGGCTGTAGCTGGGTGGGACACTCAGTATGTGTGGGTTCTCTAACCAAATATGGTCCTTTGATCTGCACATGCCTTCAACAGCCTCCACTATAAGGAAGGCTCTCTCCACCTCAATCTAAATATAGTAGAATAACAAGGTGTATTGTTTGGCTGAAAGTGCCTAACAGCTTCTTTAAGGTCTGATCAAAATGAATTCGACAAGACTTGTCTGCTTTGATACAAAATCAAATTTATTAACCTAATCTAATTTAGTGAGTGAATGTATTGGCATTAACTACTTTAGACATATTCAACAAGCGAGTCTCACTGCCTTCTGTCCATCTGGGACTCCTGGCTGTTGGCTGGCATCTGGAGCCCTATCTCAGTTTCCATGGCACTGGTCCATGAACACCAATCTGGTGGTGAAAGTCTTCAGCTCTGGTCTCATGAACCACAGTCCAATGGCACTTATGCTGAATTCTGCGTTTCATGAATTGGTTTCTTCTGCCATCAGCAAGCAAGCATCTATCCAAATGGAATTGTTGCTTGTCTATCAACCAATATAGATGGAAGGATACTACTGATGACTGCTGGGAGGTTCGTTTATCGATGAATTAATTGTTCAATTGCTTCATATATGTAATTTCTGTTTCATAGAAACCAATTCATTTTCATTATAATGATCCGTCCTCAATAATTGGGAAAGATTTCTTCACTGAATTTTCTTCAGTAGGTTCAATGAAACAGATTTTGATTAAGAATCTTCATGAAAGTTTAGGTTGGGGTAGGCTGCATTACACATATTTGTCATACCAATGTACCTATTCTGTTATCCTGCTTTTCAATGTTAATGTGGATCTGCCCTGAATGTGCCCCAAAGTTATTGCATCCCAAATCTTCTGATCTCAAAGGTAAGCAGAATCGAAACTTTCTGCAAGTGTGCCAAGGATACTCAATAATGGCAATAACTTTCAATATCTAATGGGAAAATGGACTTTGTGTCTGTAAGATTTCGGTAATGCCAACATACTAAGCAGTCAACGTTGTTCTATATTATTAATGTTGGAATTATTATCAACAATCTATTGGATTCTATGGTTACTTTCTCAGTGATAGATTATGGGGCAATTGTATGGGGATTCAGGACATTGCGCAATTGCATTCTGTGTTTGCTGAGTGCTTGATGCAAATCTGAATGAAAAAAGCAGGAATATTCTAGACTTCAGGGTCTCACAAGATGTACAGGTTGTGCAGGTAGAGGTCCCTGCATCCTCAGAGAACCACAATGCTCCAATTAGGAATATTCTTCCACAGCAACCATCCTTGTAGAATGATTTGGAGATGCTGGTGTTGGACAGGGCTATACAAAGTTAAAAATCACACACCAGGTTATAGTCCAACAGGTTTAATTAATTGGAAGCACTGGCTTTCGGAGCACTGCTCCTTCATCCGCCTAATGAAGGAGGCGCTCCGAAAGCTAGTGCTTCCAATTAATTAAACCTGTTGGACTCTAACCTGGTGTGTTTTTTATCCTTGTAGAATGTTCCAATTTGTGCTAAAGAAGGAGTAGCGTTCAGATAGGTTAGGCTCAATATTCAGCAACCTTTCTCTGTTCCCTCTCAAAACACTGTATTAAACAAACTACTAAAATCAAGCCCGAGTCTATGTGGACGCTGAGTGGCTCGTATTTCAGTGAAACTGTGCGTGTGCTTTTGTGGGCATGTGTAAAACCTACACTCGGTTATGTTGCGAGCAGATTTATGGAGAGCACTGGCGAGCGATTGGGCGCAAGCTAGTCGATTTTTTTTTGTTTTAAAGAGCCGATTCAAGAGTGTCTTTCCACCTTTATAAAGTTCGACATTGGCTGATCAGCGAGCCAGTTCCGAATTCTTCCAGACAATGGGAGCGGCCAACCGAGAGGACAGCGCATGGTGCTGAAACCCAGTGCCGGTTTCATGAGCAATTAGAGCTTCATGGTTCGATTTCCTGACTTCAATGTCAGGTGCCTCCGAGCTCTTCAATAACTGGATGGTTTGACCCTAAAAAAACGGGCGTTAATAGATTCACAATGTCAATAAGCAAACATAGAAATCGCTTTATGGATCAGACCAGATCCCCTCAAAATATTTCAATAAGGTAGCTTAGATCCTAAATTATCTTATTTTTGCAGGGGAATGTGAAAATCCAACGCGACTAGTCAAACTACTTCATGTTAAGCATACCACAATTCACTGAAACATTGTAGTTAAAATACAACCAAAAAAAGAGGAAATTGGAATAACAACTCTAGTGGAAAACTTAACAGAATTATTTTTTTTGTAATGGGCCGAATGCAGAGAAATGGGTTGAGCGTTGATGGACATTGTGGTCAGCATGGACAGGTTCGGGCCAAAGGGCCTGTCTCTGTGCTGTAGGACTCTATGACTGTAACGGAAAGAACTGTGGATGCTGTAAATCAGAGTTCTTAACAGAATAAGAGATACAGCAACTACTATTAATTAACTATCCCAATATAGTAATATCCCATTACATACCCCTTGGCAAAGTGGAAAATTCAGACACAGATTCTCAAACGCAATTCTTCAATCCAGGAGGAAAAAAAACTTCCAGAACATTCAGAGAGAGTAGCTGCCAAGAGACATTCACTGAAGCTTCCAAATCTATTGAGACCCCAACAGCTTCTGATGTTACTGAAAAATCAAACCCCCTGAAACCCTGATCTGTGAGAACTGGCCACACGCATTCAAGCTGTTAAACATCACCCAAGGCCTCACAAGCTGTCTACTCCAGTGGTTTGGTGGACTGCTTGGTGTCTCTGCCTCATAATCTCTTCAAAACAAAAGTACGAAATAACTTCTTAAATTCACAGCGTCGTCACAATAGTTGTAGAGAAACGGGAAATGGGAGTTGAGGGGTACTGGGACCGGGTGGTAGTGGCCTCCGCGGAAGTATTGATGCAGTTTCATGCATTAGACTAGCACTCCAAAAATTCAGCCTCATAAACTGGCAGCTGCAGGCATTTTCATTCAAGAAATACATTGAGAATGAAAAATTAGCCTCAGAGGTAGAGAGCGGAATACCATTTGTGGTTTATTGTAAAACCCCATATGGTTCATTAACACCCTTTAGGGAAGGAAATCTGCCCTTTTTACCCGGTCTGGTTTATATGTGACTCCAAACCCACCCCAAATTGACTGCCATTAAAAATGACATAGCCAGCCACTCAATTCAAGGGGCAGTTAGAGATGGACAGGAAATGAATTTGTCCAGCAGCTTGTCCACAGAGTTTTAATTCTGTTAAACTTCTCTCGAGTTCCACTTTTGGCGTTTTTGACCATGTGTTTGCCTCCCTGTTTTGTAGTTTATCATTTATATTGGGGTTTGTTTTCGCCATCTTTATTCCACGACTCCTTCAGTCGCAACTTATATGTGACCATTAGTACAAAATACATACAGCTCCCTTTGATTCCCCCTTCCAAACACGCACACCCCTATATAATGCAGTTATCAGGACAGAAACATAATTAACTCTTCATTAGCTATTCATTATGTAACATTGTATATAAAGGCCAGTTCAATCGTCGGCTCTCTTGTGAACTTGAGGATACATATAGGGTTAATGGTCAATGATTGTTGGTAAAATTGCATGATAATTTGAATGTTCGATTTTCATATTTTTAATTCTCTTCTGATCCACATATTCACGGTATATTTTGCGCAGAGGTGTCACGTTTTCCCGTATTGACCTAAATCGAAGATTTTTAAAAAAGAAACAAGCCTGGAACCTTCCAGAAAGTTTCTCCATCCGGGCTATCAATGACACTTCAGTGGTCCAGGACATTCAACCCCGGACCTTCGGGTGACCAACCTCCAAGGTGGACTTCGGGACAGGCAGCAGCGAAAAGTGGCCGAGCAGAGGCTGATAGCTAAGTTTCGTACCCGTAGGGAGGGCCTCAACCGGGACTTTGGGTTCATGTCACATTACAGATGACCACCATTGCACTACACACACACACACACACACACAGGCACTCCTATACACATACACACGGACACACAGACACCCACACACACCCTTACAGACACACACACTCCCACACTCACACATGCACTCCCTCACAGACTTAAGGCACTCTGCACTCACTACACACACACGCTTTCTCACACTCACAACCCCCAACCCAGACAGACACACACAGACAGACAAAGACCCACGTGTACACATATATTTTGTGGGTGAAATTGTACTTGCAGGGTTAAGTTGTACTTTGCTCAAAAACTGCATGAATTTGTGTAAAACTCTGTTATCTCGCTTTTTAGATTAGAATCAATCTAAACATCATGGCATAGACAGAGACCACGGGGGCTAACACCTTCAACATATTGCCTAGCTATCACCATTGTTAACAGCTAACCCGAGAATGTAACGAAAAAAACATTTTATGATTTACACATGAAAGAAGTGAAATTATCACGGTATTCTAACAGACAATCAATTTTTCGATGTATAATTTCAGTTACATCACACTGTAAATGTTTGCTATAAATTCTGTGTGTTAGGATTGAGCCCTCCACTACCACCTGATGAAGGAGCAGCGCTCCGAAAGCTAGTGCTTCCAATTAAACCTGTTGGACTATAACCTGGTGTTGTGTGATTTTTAACTTTGTACACCCCAGTCCAACACCGGCATCTCCAAATCTTAAATAGATTAAACAGCTTCTGGTGGGACACTGTAACTTAGCAACATTTATTAAATAGATTGTGATAATATAAACTGTCGGCGTTACGATATACAGGCAAAAGTGAGGACTGCAAATGCTGGAGATTAGAGTCGAGAGTGTGGTGCTGGAAAAGCACAGCAAGTCAGTCAGCATCCAAGGAACAAAAGGGCTTTTGATGAAGGGTTTTTGCCCGAAACGTCAACTCTCCTGCTCCTCGGACGCTGCCTGACCTGTTATGGTATACATGTGACGTCTCCAACCTAAAGACACTAAATTGTGAATTACAATTATTGGTTTTGTTGTCATCAACTTGTTTTGGATGAGTATTGGCACGCGTTTTGTTACATCTCTGAGCCCAGCACATTCTGAGGTGGGACTTGGGCCCACACCCTTTGGCTTAGAAGTAGGAAAGTTATCACTGGGTGACAACGTGGGAGGGGTAGGGGGGCGGTGAGGAGGAGTCTATCACTGAACCACAGGATGAGTGTGGTGGGGGGAACATCAACATGATACCCCAAGGTGTGTGGGGGAGCACTATTACTGCAACACCAGGTGCTGTGGGGGGAACACTATCACTGAGAAGAGGGTATTGGGCGGACACCAACACTGTACCACAAGATGTGGTGGGTGGAACACTATCACTACAACACTACAATGTGAGGGGTGGTCAACAACATCATTCAAGGTGCAGGGTGGACACTATTACTGCAACCACAAGCCCCTCTCATTGCTTTAAATGTTTTAAAATATTTTTAAAGCATACATAAATTATTTACCAATTGAGGCCCAATTTATCGAGCATTAGAAAATCTTTTAGTTGGGGGGGCGCGCTGCAGGATTTCATGATGACCCCTCTCTGAATGCCCAATGTTCTGTAGTTCAGGGCAGAGCTGGAGTGGAGCTGACGGTGAGCGGGCAGAGATCTCAGCACTGTCAGAACCAGGACACTTGTTGAATTACTAATCACGTTTTTTAAAGCAGCGTTGCTTGTTTCCCTCGCAGTTTTCCTTTATTTCTGCTTCCTGGGCTTCCTGCAATGTGAGATCACAAATGATTTACCATCGAGTGGAAATGTATTACGTGGTTAGTTACCTTACATACAATAGTTACATTACATTGGCGTTAGCCGGTGCCTTCACTGACACCGGAAAGGCGAAAGAGACTGAAAATGCGAACTGCCATATCCGGATGGCTATTTCGAGTGAGTTTGTTGAATGGTATTAGCAAAACCTTAAAACATGGTTATTGCTGGAGTCCCTCGTGAAAATGGCAATGCCAGAATTCAGGCAAAAGGTTAATTCGGACATTCAAAATACAGGCCTGCATCGTTTCAGGTTCATCTTTTAATAATTTCTCGGACACCAACTAGTTGAGTTTTGTTCCTGTTAGAAACAGATCTCTTTTACAACACAGACGGAGGGCCGGTCTATCCGTGCCAGCTCTTCACAACTCCAGCCAGCCCCAGCCAGCAAATTATCGGTGCTCTGTTAGGTGTGTTCACCAATTTGATTTAGTGAGATAAGATTCCGAATAATGTTTTTTTTAACTTATATGGTTGACGTACCGCAATAAGTTAGTGAAACTGGGCGGACGGTGGAAGTCTCTTGTTCCACGACCTATTCCATCTTATAGTGTTGTGATTGCATAATTCTTGCTGTATTTACCAAAGATGATGCGATCAGTTTTCTACCAAGTTGTGCGAGGTTTGTTCAGACACCTGCACAGGGCTCGAATGGGTTTTAAAAACAGAAATGCTGAAGAAGGGTCCCTCCTCGCCAGAGATGCTGCCAGACCTGTTGAGAATTACCAGCAATTTCTGATTTCCAGTATCCGCAGTTCTTTTGAGTTTTGCTTTGTTCGGATGGGTTACAGTCCAGTCTCTCGCTGGCTTGACTGCATTTTCCCGTCTTCTGTTGCTAATTGCCTATTAACTCTGGCTAGGACAGTGTAGGTAGAAGGCAACTCAAGTATCCCCTCTCTCCCCCACCTCCCTTCCTCTCCACCGCCTCATTATTCTTCATCATCATGTGTTTCTGACAGTCGACGTTACAAACTAATTGAAGTCGGCAATATGTCTGTTATAAGTCTCGCTGCTGAAATAGTCAATTGTCACCGAAACAAGGCTGAAAAGATAAACACTTTATGCCATCTGTAAGCATCAGGGTCTGTGTGGGAGGCGAGTCAAGGGGCTGGGTGTGCGTGACCTGCCACAGGAGAATGGGCCACTGCATTGTTCCTGGAGTTACCCCATCTACCCGAGATGTTGGCGGGCAATGGGAGAGCGCCCATGAGCACCTCCTCATCAGCTCCTTCTCTGAGATGGGCAGAACAAGGAGGAAGGTGTCCCCGCGGCGCGGCAAGCAGCTATTTAACATGGGCGCTTGGTGATGCAGCCCGCACTGTCCGTGTGCATCCTCCCCGGGTTCAGTTCGCCAGGCAGCTCGGGCCATGGACGATTGCCTGCTGGACTTCGACCAGGATGCGGCCGGGGAGCTGGCTTTCTGGGGTCAGTTGGACTCACACGCTCAGCAATGGGACGGCCTGAGTTTGGAATGTCCTCCGGTCAGTGACCAGCTCTCTCCGTGGTCGCCCTACCCCTGCCAGCCCGCCTTCCCCGAGGCGCAATTCGCCTTGCTGGACCTGGACCTGCAGTCTTTGCAAATCGAGGGCGGTGCCGGCGAGGACAGCTCCTGCTCGGAGGAGCCGCACTCCCGGAAACGCCGCCAGTGCCGGCACCTCCCTGCCCACCCCTACAAGGCGCAGAGGTACGCGGCCAATATTCGGGAGAGGAAACGGATGCTGAGCATCAACTCCGCCTTCGAGCAGCTCCGGTGTCACGTCCCGACCTTCCCGTACGAGAAGCGCTTGTCCAAGATCGACACTCTGCGGCTGGCGATTGCCTACATCGCCCTGCTCCGAGAAATCCTGGTGTCCGGCTGTGAGCCCAAGGCTTACCTGGAGCAGTGCCTGCAGAGAGGCGATCACAGCAAGCAGGATGCAGTCTGGAACACCAGCGGTGAGTTCAATGGGCTGGAAAGGCTCTTGGAGTAAAGTCTGTGGAGGGAGAAGCAGAGTTCATCAGGGTCGCTGGCCGGGTAGAGGTTAACCGAACTGAATGTTTCAAGACGGCCCCTAACAGCGGCCTCCCTGAGGATGGAACCCAACCTCTCCTGCAATCCCACAGCATGGCTTTCTAGTGTGGAGTGTGCACTCTACCTGCAACCCCCAAGCAACCCAAATTTCTTGCAGGTGCACGACTCTTAGTGCAAGATGTCAGTGAGCAAATTTGGGTGGGTGGGGGGGGGGGGGGGAGAGGGGGAGGGATGCTGGGGGCACATTGTGTCTCAGCAAACAAGTCAGCTCGGCCAGAAGCTGGTCATCTCTCCTCCCGGCCGCGCTGCTGAGTGTGAACCACCACACAACGGTGGAAGTCAGTGGCGTTAAATCCCGAGGGCCAGCCTTCCGGCCATCTCGAGTTCAGCGTAAAACTGTACCACACTGTGCTAGACCGCCCTCAATACTGGGAGATAAATTGTGTTAGACCAGACTTGCGTGGGTGAAGCCCCTTCCACTCATTAGAATGCTCTAACCCGTTTTTTTTTGTTTTATCAGCAATTAAGTCATTTTGGAAGTGCCATCACTCTTATGACGGAGGGATTCCAATTTGCACACAGCCAGCTCCCACAAACAGCGATGTGATTAAGACCACGTCATTTGTTTTAGTTGGGGCTTGGGGAGATATTGGCCAGGGAACTGGGGACAAATTGAGCTGAAAATGTGTTGCTGGAAAAGCGCAGCAGGTCAGGCAGCATCAAAGGAGCAGGAGAATCGACGTTTCAGGCATGAGCCCTTCTTCAGAAGAAGGGCTTATGCCCGAAACGTCGATTCTCCTGCTCCTTGGATGCTGCCTGATCCGCTGCGCTTTTCCAGCAACATATCATCAGCTCTGATCTCCAGGATCTGCAGTCCTCACTTTCAACTGGGGAGATCTCCCCTGCTCTTCTTCAAACTAATAGCGCAGTGGGACCGTTAATATCCACCTCAAAGAAAAGGCACGGCATCCGTCAATGACTCAACTAACGTACAACACCGCAAAGGTTTATAGAGTGCACTTTGAACCCACTACTTTCCGACTCAGTGAGATTCCATTTGAGCTGAACGAGAACAGTATCTTTAACACGGGCAGAAAAAAACACATCCAATTTTGCCTCAAATTAATGCAATCAGGGAAATTCGAAGAAGGTTATATTACTTGAGGTGATTAACAACGAAGTAAAATGCAGGTTTTAAGAAAGGGCTTGAAAGAATCCAGGTCTGTGACAAGTTTAGCAGTGGAGTGTCAGTCTGGTCTTAGAGTACCAGCACCAGGGTCCCAGGTTCGATTCCAGCCTCCGGCGACTGTCTGTGTGGGGTTTACACATTCTCCCCGTGTTTCCTCCCACAGTCACAAAGATGTGCAGGTCAGGTGAATTGGCCGTGCTAAATTGCCCATAGTGTTAGGTGCATTAGTCAGAGGGAAATGGGTCTGGGTGGGTTGCTTTTCGGAGGGTCGGTGTGGACTGGTTGGGCCGAAGGGCCTGTTTCCACACTGTAGGGAATCTAATGTAATGTAAACAAGGCCATCGGTGATTGGACAAAGGCAAATGTGGTTGCACAAGTGGACAGGGTTGAAAATGTTAAGGTCCGCAAATGGCAGTGAGATTTGGAGACGTCGTTACAAAAATGAAAGAGCTGAGAACACTAAGGAGTTACAACACAAAGTTGAATTTTAAATTTGAGGATTTTAAAGAGCTAATCGGAGCAGCAAGGTCATAGAGTTATCGAGCTGTACAGCGCCGACATGACTCTTCGGTCAAACTCGTCCAAGCTGACCAGATATCCGAAATTAGTCTAGTTCTGTTTGCCAGCATTTGGCCCATATCCCTTTTAAACCCATCCTATTCATGCAACCATCCAGATGTCTTTTAAATGTACCAACCTCTACCACTTTCTCTGACAGTTCTTTCCATGTACGCACTACCCTCTGTATGAAAAAGTTGCCCTTTGAGTCTCTTTTAAATCTTTTCCCTCTCACTTTAAACCTATGCCGTCTAGTTTTTGACTCCCCTACTCTGGAGAAAAGACCTAGGCTATTCACTTTATCCACGATTTTATAAAATAAGGTGACTTCAGCCTCCGATGCTCCAGGGAAAACAGCCCCAGCCTAGTCTGCTTCTCCACATAGCTCAAACCCTCCAACCCTCGCAATATTCTTGTAAATCTTTTCTGAACTCTTTCAAATTTAACAACACCTTTCCAATAGCAGCAAGATCGGAATTAAACACAGTCTTCTAAAAGTGGCCTGAACAATGTCCTGTAACCCGCAACGTGACATTCCAACTCTTACACTCAATGCACTCAATAAAGGCAAGTACACCAAATGCTTTCTTCTCTATCCTGTCAGTTTGTGACTCCATGAAGTATGAACCTTCACTCTAAGGTTTATTTGTTAAGCAGCATTCCCCAGGTTCCTGCAATTAACTGTGTAAACCCTGCTCTGATTTTCATTACAAAATATTTATCTAAATTAATCTCCATTTGCCACTCCTCGGCCCATTGGCCCATCTGATCAAGGCCCCATTGTACTCCGAGATAGTCTCATTCGCTGTCCACTACACCACCAATCTTGGTGGCATCAAAGCATTCCCATCCAAATCATTTGGACCCAGCACTGACCCTTGCGGCACACTGTTGGTCACAGGCAACCAGCCCCCAAAAATCAATCCTCCACCACCACCCCCTCTAACTTCTACCTTCGAGCCAATTTTGCACCCAGGTGGCTAGACCATCTAGAAACATTTTGAGACTTGAGTTTAGAATTCAGTGTTAGTATTGAGGCAGAAGTCAAGTTGATCTTTGCAGGCATTATATTCTAAGTTACCCTTGGCCACTGTTGTGGAGGGCTTTAGCACATGCATTTAGAGCTCTGTTTTACTTAGTTGAGGGGTAAATGGAACCAGCAATGTGCATTCTGCTGTCTCTCACTGTTCAAAGCATATATTCTTAGAAGCATAAAACACTTCGGGGGCATTTAGTCCACTGTGTCCACAGCCTTTGAAAGGGCTGTTCAAATAATCCCATTCCCACGGCTTTTCCACACAATCCCGTTTTGAATTTCCATTTTGAAAATGTAACCAATTTTCTTTTGAAATTTACCAATGTTTCAGCTTCCAGAATCATTTCAAACATATATTCTAAATTACAATTCTTTAATTGACCAAAAATACTCGTCATCTTCCCTTCTGGTTTTATTGCCTGTTAAGTATATGATTTCTGGTTACCTTCCTACCAGTGGGAGTAGTTTCCCCTTGTTTATAAACACTATCAAGTTGTCTTTGTTGTAGTTTCTTGGGCACCTTTCTTGTAGCCCAGCTGCCTAAACCATGCAGCGATGAAGGCTGCAAATGGGAAGCTTCGCTTTTAGCAATTATCCGCTGGGCTGCAGTTAACCAATTTGATTCTGCAACTCTGGGCGAATTAAACCAATGAAGTTGTTCTTTTCAAATGAGGGATTAATTACTTTGGCTTGTAAAAGAAATACTCATTGAAACGTATTTAAAGCCATCTACTTTGTCTTTCGTGCCTTTTTGTTCCTTTGCAGATCTGACAGCCCGTCTTTCTTGGATAAAGTGGGATTAGTGGTGTTTGGAACTTCCCCAGCATCGTGCGGTGACGTCACTCCCGGGTACCAGCTGCTGCTTCCCAGCGCCCTGGGCGTCACTGCGCCTGCGCGGCCTAACTCCATTGAAGATAGTGCAAAACTCCAGAACCTCTCACAATTGACCCCAAAGGTCCCAAGCTATCTAAACTCACTGTCTTTCTCTTGCTCTGTCTCTCTCTCTCTCTGTCGCTCTCTCTCGCTCATTGTCGCTCTGTCCAGGCTGTGGTTAATATTATGATCTATTTAGTTTCAAGTACACTTTAATTTGCTTTGGCAACGTTGACAGCTAAATAATACTTGAACCGAACGGTTTGACTTTGCAATGTAATATTTAAGGTCCAGTCGTAGCAATCTCTTCACTAAAGGATACCCAAACCCCACCACACAAATTGCTTATTTGCAGAGAGGTGCGGTTGGGACTGCGAGGGAAAAGATGCCGAATGGAAGACAGCCGCATTTTTCCACAACCTTTCACTTAATTTTTTCTCTCTCACTGGGCTGGATATTTGCCTGCACATCAAGAAAACGTACTTTATAAATATTCCAGATTTCACTTCGCCTGTAAAACAAAATTGGGTCGAGGCTTTGAAGTCGTTTGTCATTTACTGTTCGGCCCACCGTTGAGTCGAATGCTAAATTGTTTTTGTTTCCTCTCTCACGTATACCCTGTTTCTGCACTGTATCGAAGGTTCTATTGATTTTGTACGTACTTTTTTTTGTTCTGTATTTCACCGACTGCGCCACAGTCAGATTTAAAAGAACGTTAAAAGAACGGTTTTTAACCAGGAGAGCCGGGTCATTGTTAGGAAAACAGCCTTCACAGGATCGTCAGCTCCTGGAAATAAGTTATGGAGAAACCCTGGTGTAACTCCGGCTCTGGGGGGGAACGAACACAGTCTGTGTTATGTCACGTATTTAATAATCGTTTCAAATAAAGTCGCATTATTAAAAACGTTTTGACAAATTCCGTAAAACAAATCGACTAAATGAGACCAAAGAAAATCAAAGTGTTTTTTTCCCAAACCAAAAACAGAAATTGCTGGAAAAGCGCAGCAGGTCTGGCAGCATCTTTGCAAAGAAATCAGAGTTAACACTTCGGACGGAGTAAGCTTTCCTCAGAACTGGAGGAATTCTGTGAAAGAGAATTCTGTCCTTCCTCAAAGCGTTGGAACGACGAATTGCAATGGCCCGAACATCTGTATTGAGTAAAGTTGTGGGGAGAATAAATTGTCCTTTTCAAAAATGATTTATCCGTACTGCTGTCCGGTTTTCATATTCCGGTATGTCCGGGATTTTAAGTTCACACACCGGAGGATTTGTTCAGCCTGTTAGCAGTGCCTGATGAACACTGGCTGTTTGATTCAGACCAGAGACATTTGTTGGAGTCCTCCTTTCTGGATGCTGGCTGTCCTGCTGAACATTGCCAGCACCACCTCTCACAATCTTCACGCAAGAGGCTGTGGGCGGCGCCGTGCGTGGGAACGAGCTGATGGAAAAGTCGGTCGTTACGAGAGAAAAGTCTAAATTGTTCCCGTCAAACAGGTTTAACTTAAATTGAGATCCCGCAGGCCTTTGCAGGAAAACATAAGCTCGTGAAAAAATAAGCCATCAAGCCGGAGAAAGGGTGGGGGTCGCGCATTCCGCTAGCGGGTTTTAAACTGTAGTTACATTCCTTTTAGGAGGATCCTGGAAGATGAAGGAGCGTCGCTCCGAAAGCTAGTGTGCTTCCAATTAAACCTGTTGGACTATAACCTGGTGTTGTGTGATTTTTAACTTTTATGAGGACATTGCATAAGCTTGGGGAGGGGGCTACAGGGAGTTTTCGTGTCACCGCAGCTACAGCATGCAAAGTAACAGGAACGGTAGCGTGAACATGAGATGGACTCTTATACGCAGATGGCTAGGGTCTGTTGTGAACTGTCTGACTGCCCAGGTCTCTGAGAAAGGCTTTTATGATCTGTCAGGTAACTCTGAAGACAAAGGGACATAGCCTCTCACTTTGCTGCTGCTCTGAGTTTCACTTGCAATCTGCTTCTGATTGAAACGAAAAGTTGAATCATTTGGTCCATAAATTATTATAAAGTCAACAAAGTGATAAAAAGAAACGAATTAATCCCTGTTCTCGATGCGGCGTTACACCACAGGTCAAACAAAAATGAAATATTGCCAAGGGGAAAAATACTAGTTAATGCGGTCGAAACATGTGGAATTCGCATGTGCAAGAGAACACAGCGACAGGGTAACAACTGAGCACAGGGTCGAAATCAATTAATTTAGTTGCATAGACTTATTTTTGTCACAATCCCTCGAGAGGCTGACTGCGTGTGTGTGTTTGCGGGGAAGGTGGCTGCCTGACTGCATGTGGGTGTGACTGCTTATGGACGTGAGTGACAGCGTATGGATGTGTGTTCGATATCGTGGGGGGCGGAGGGAGGGCGTGGGTGTGAGTGCGTATGGGGAACTGTCTGACAGCGTGTGGGTGTGGCGGCGGGGCATAGGTGTTCTGTCTGCTTTGCATGTGCGTGTCTGTATGTCCGACGTAGTGTCACAATGAATTAGGCATCTGAGTCTGCATATCTATTATACGTCTGATTATCTATGTCTGGGTCTGCATGTTTAATTATGCTGCTGTGCATCTTTGTAATTGTGTGCTTCAGTAAATCTCGGAGGTGTGTGTTAATTGGATATGTCTGCATGTTTAGCCAGTGAATATGTCTTTGACTCTATCTGTGCAGGAGCAGATTCATAAATCTAAAAGCATTTGTACATATATGCATGCACCTTGTGTATATCTTTGAATGTAAAAAGCTTGGGTAACTGCTTTCTGCACCTACCTTTGAATGGACTGGAACCTGAACAAGTCACTCGATATTTGAGCGTGTCTATGGGGTTCTGACTCACTGTATTTGTAATGGCATGTGGCTCCCGCATTGACAATTTAATTCACTGCACATTGAGTATCGAACGCTTTAATAGCGTGCAGATGGAACAGAGCAATTCCCCACGCTATATTGTTCGATATTTCAATTGTGTTAACTGCAGAATCTCGGAATTAATCTGCTCCCTTCGATTCCTATGACATATTGAGGCTGTAAGAGACTGACGGGCAACCTGTCTGACAGGACAGATTTCGGTCAAAGTTTCAAATACTTGAGTTGGGATTTACATACAATCCACTTAGAAATCAGATAGGAAAAGAAACGGTCTGTAATTAACCTGACTCTTCAGCTAAAAAAAATCCCCAGAGTATATTTAACCAATGTGGGTTTTACTTTCCAGATTCCAATATCTTTTGTTGAACTGCTTATATCAACGTTTCAAAAATGCGCATACATACTTATGCGCCTATCTATGATTCCACTGTCCAGTTTACCACCCGCCGTTTGAAGATCTGTGTCGCAACTCTATTGGTACATGGCTCTGACATTGGAAGAAGCGAACGACGTTTAGTCCTGACCCCTGGGGTTTAATTGATTTGGGGATGACTGGAGGGCTCCTTTATCAGTCGCGATAGTGAGCTGTCTGTTTTCCTTTAAAATTAACTGATTTTTAGGATAACGGTGTGCGTGGAAAGGGGGTGGGGTGAGGTGACCAGTCAATTTGTTCATTATGCCCGCCCGGCCTCTGGTTCAACCTGAGAACCCAGTCCAAACCCAGAAGAAAATACGGGGAACAGGAAGGACAATCGGATAATAGGATTTTACAATTCGAGTCTGTGATTCAATTTATAATTCAATTTACGCATTCAGGAATGGTTAGCAGTGGACACCTAAGCTGACTGCACCAAGACCGATGGATTCTTACACATCACACTGACATCTCACTGAGAAACTCGACGGGGTGGTTCGCACAATGACAACGACCAAGGCATCAGCTTCAGTTATCAGTCGCTCGGTCTTGAGTGTCTCACTCTGGTTCCCCTGAAGAATTTCCAAGTCACCTAAGGCCGGCAGCTGAGATTCTTGCGCGATTTGGGTGACCGGGGTTCCAACAACCCGAAAGTATCTCATCAGCGTCCATGCCAAAACAAGTTGATCACTTAGCCAACCAGCTTTCACCACCATCATGGTAGCATCAGTGTGTACCATCTACCACCTGCAACTGCTCAAGTCTTCCCCCAACATCACCCTCCACACACCCGCGTGCAGAAAGTCAAGGCAGCAGAGGTCTGGGGACCATCTCCTCTCCAAGTCAAGCACCCTTCCCGCCTAATCATCAACGTGGGAGCACCTCCTGGAGCCAAGTCCACTCTCAGCGTCTCAAGTACAACAGAGGGATTGGTAATAAACGCCCGCCCAGATTTCACGCCCGTATCCAAATAATGCAGTCAAAAAAAGACATTTTGCCAGTCTCGCCCCTGTATCTGAACAACTGGTACTAAACCCTGTGATTAGAAAGTCGGCCTCCTACTCTACTGTTCTGCTATTGTAGTCTCCAAATCAAAGGACTATGGCCAAAAGCCAGGCCCAGTATAGCTGGCCGTGCTGATCCCAACAAGCAGTTGCACAGCATGGTGTACAGTACTGGGGTCAGTGTACCCCAGGGAAGTGTCTAGTCCTCCTCAGAGGGAAATGTGCTTCTGAAACGCCTACAGGCACGTGACAAGGGGTTAGCTCCCAGCAACTGTTCTTGCTCCTGAACCAACCCTTCCGCTGCCAGACATAAAACACCACCAAGTGATCCGACAAAAGTCGGGAGTGAAGGCAGTGTCCTGATTGGTGCTCCCGCAGTGTCGAAAATGCAGCAAGTGTCCGGATCGAAATGACCCACTGCTGTCTAAAACTCGAGGGCTACCAACATCTGATACATGTGAAGTTTCAAACAACTTAAACATTTCACTTTTTTTATATAGGTAAAGGAGATCAACTTTTTTTCAATACATTCTAATTGTTAATATATTGAAATGTTCATAGCCGTGCAGTCTTTTTGATGATCGTTTTATAGACTATTATTGCCGTTTGCATTGCACGGTATTATCACAATGAATCACCCGGCGATGTGAAGCTTGACCTATCTCACCGGTGTGAAGCGTTTTTGCTGAGTGAAGGCCATGATCAACACGGATTGAAAAATTCATGCAGCAATCAATATGATTATCCCTTAATACTACATCCCAAAACCCAAAGCACCAACCTATTCAGTTGTTAATACCGAACCAATGTTCTGGCGATGTACCTGTCCGGATGTCAATTTTAGTTGGCCTTTCCCTTTGCGGTCCAGCTCTGTCATGGTGCTGTGACAGGAATGTGCATTATTAAAGCACATCTTCAAACTGAAAATTCGCAATAATATTTAGAAAGTGTCCTCCGATCTGTTCTAATCGACGTTGTGTCTGGAAAAAAAGGTTGTGAATCAATCAAATTCGTCCAACTGGTACTCATTTTATGCGCATGTGTATATTTTCAGAGTAAAACGTGCACTGGCACAAAAGATGCCAGATGGAAAATATTAAAATTACGAAATGTAGAATAACCAAGATTAAGACGGCGTCCACTCCGTAATCGTCTGAAATTCCACCTGTGACTGAATGATTGTGATCGGACCCAGAAGGTTCAAATGCACTTGCGCTGGATGCAGTGATGCAGTTTAAAGCGGTAACTGTAATCGTGCTTTCCCAATCTGTATTCTTGATCTCTCAAGCGCAACGTTGAAGTGGGCTTTGACTTGTGAGACCGCCACATTCCTGCGACAAATGTTTAAACGGGCACCACTTCGGCTTCCCCTGCACTAATGGAAAGTTGTCAAAAAGAGAAGAGATGACCAGGTATTGCAATCGGCAGCGAATCACAACAAGGGACATTGAAATAAGGCACGTTTTAAGAAGAAGTTATGACCGTTTCACTTAGCCTCTACTGCGGTCAAATGCAGATTAATTTGCTTAGAATTTCAGCACGAGTGGCTTTTGAGGTCGGAGTTATTGGTAAGTGATCCACTAGGCCAGCGCTGCATCTGTGGACGATTCTCCCCTTAAATTCTGACGAAGGATCACTGAAATGGAACTGTTGACTGTTCTTATCTCCACAGATGCTGCCAGACCGGTTGAGTTTCTCCAGCAATTTCTGCAGGGTTTTTTTTGTTGCTTCTGATTTTCGATATCCGCATTTCTTTCTCTTAATTCTTTGTTAATTATGACCGTTTTGAGACTTGTTGAGAAGTTAACCCAGAAAAACAAAAGATAGATCGTGCCAAGATTGGGATGTACCTTAGCCATTTTGTTGTTGGTGTTTTCTATAAATCCATCACATCGTAACACTGAGTGAATATGTCACGGCACCAAGCCCTGTGGAGATAGTGAAATATATTGCTAAATGTCAATTCGTAATCTTGTCCATGAAGGTGTCCAAATGAATGAGGGGGGAACCTGAAACGTCGCGTTCGATTATATTCTCATTCACCAATAATTGAAAGGCATTGCTTACAGTCTGATTGTTTGAGATTCTCATTTTCAGTTACAACAAATACGGGGGCAACCTCAGCGTCACGTCGGCTCAGAGAAATGGCAGGTAAACACCAAGTGGTCTTGCTCAACCTGCTGGGGAGTCAGTTCGTGATGCCCCGAAATCTGCAAGCATTGCACCCCTCCCTCCAAAACCAACCCCACTCCCCAATCACCCTTCCCCATTTAATGGCCTGGACGGGGGTGGGGGTCAAGTCCGCTGAATGAAAACTGAAGAGTTTCCATACTGATAAAATGGATTAAACAGGCAGCGCTGTTCGGTTTGTTTTGTAACACGTAAAATTTTAAATGTGTTATTTTTTGGTTTTTTTTTACTGTTATCGAGATATTGAAACTAAGTTTCCCTCAGACAGATGTGTGATTTGGGGTAACTTCTTTGGATGGTCAAAGTGAGGAAATTAAATCCGCCATTGAGGTGAATAGATTCCCACATCTACACACTGTCCATCAGCCGCTTCCAATAAACCCAGTGGTTGACATCACTAAATAATTGATTTTAATAAATGTTTGACAGTCTTTCAAACCCCAGAAAGTGCGCTAAAATGATTCCATGATAACACTCACTGTGCTAATATGGTTCCTATTAGCGCTGGAATTTTCACACAACTGTTTCACATTATCCAATCTTTGAACCTTAATTAATATGGTATCCCGAATTCGTCTGAGTTATTTACTATTAATTGTAGAATTCCCCTATTTATTGGTTTTCCTGCACGTTTGCTCCAGTCGCTGATAGTGTCCAGTTTATTTTCTCGGTGATTTTTTTTGAGCCATCATGCGGAAACTGTTTTCTTTTTAATTATTTGAGGTTTGAAGTGCACCGATACAGATTAAAGGCCTGAAGTCACATTGTTATTTTTGAGTTTAGGATAAAGTCGCCTCTGATCCTCGACGCCCGCTTGAAACTGGCGTCCTCTAGTGGTAATGTTGGGGAATGAGGCTTAAAAACATCACTTCCCGTCAACAAGGAATTACATTTCTATACTGTCTTTCAGGACATTCTACATCATTCCCGTAGCGGTGCTTCTGAAGTGTAATTGCTAGGAAATCTGGCATCAATTTGTAGACAGCAAGCTCCAACAAACAGCCATGTGAATAATAACCACTTGTTTAATGATGATAATTGAGAGATAAATATTGGCCAGGACGCCGCAGGAGGGCTGCCCCTTCGAAGTAATGCTGCGGGATGTGTTACGTCCACATGAGAGCACAAACATTACTTTTGATTTGGTGCCCCGAACCGAAAGATGGCACCTTCACCAGTGCGGCATTCCCTCAGTGCTGCAGCGGTGTGTCCGGCTAGATTGTGGAGTGCTGTATTTGAACCCAATGCCTACCTAAAGGCGACAGCGTGCGATCAACTAAACCCAAGTTGATCCTGAAAAGCCGCACATCAGTCAGATGTACAACCACCGCGCTCTGCCAACCCTCCGCCGCGGAGGGGGCAACTTCACACACTTCTGAGAATAAAGGGAAATCTGAAGGGACATGTTGAAATGGACATGCCCATAAAGCGAATGAATATTACAGCATAAAACGGAACACCCGCCGTCCAGGCAAAGGATAAATCGGCGTGTTTATATAACATCAAAAAAAAACCCAGCAAGATTTACAAGTTAAATGTCAGCTTTTACAAATGTTGGCTGTATGGTCCACAACTTTAATTTTCTTTGCTAACTAGAATCACAATCTAGGTCAATAATCGACAGCAAGCAGGTTGGAGATGTCAAAATAAATCCTAAACATTCGTTAGCGTATCTGGCGCAAATTATTCGTAGAGTTCCGCCTATTTCAAGTCAAACTTGCAGGTGGCAGTGGGGAAGCCGAATGTAAATCCCTCCAACTCTCTCTCCCTCCCGAAACAATTATACGAATGATTTTGACTCAATTTTTACATGAACAGCTGAACACATTTTGCCAAGTGATTTACGAAGCTCGTTTGAAGTCGGGCTTTTGTTAGTGGTCATGTCCCTACCCCGAGACCGAGAGTCCCGGGTTCAAATCCCACCTGTTCCAGAGGTGAGCAATGCACAGGTTGATTAGAAAAAAAAATATAGGTTCAGTGGAAGGTCCGTTTGAAAACGCTTGATTTCCGGACCCGCTGCGGGGAATTCAGGAACAGGACCTGAGTACAGTACATGTTAGCAAAGTGCATGCGATTTTAATGTGTACGTTCACCGCTCGCTTTACCACCGCTGTAACCCGGCGCAGCCACAACAATTGCCATCAATGTTGAAGGATCTCGTTTGTGACTACCCACCAGTTAAGTACAGGTACCGCCCTCACAGTGTTTTGAATCCAATAACTTCATTTTACCAGACAACAAAATCTGATTTTCAGAATCACCCTGTGGATGGTTAGAAGGCTCTGGGCAAGTTGAGGAGAAATAATATTGGAGAGTTCTCGGTACAGGCTCAGACTCGCCGGTAACATCGGGCTTCCAAATCCAAATAGCTACCGCGTTCAAGTCCCACCTCTGCGAGTGGGCCCAGAGATCTCGGCTGCCACTCCAGGGCAGCATCGGTATGAAGGAGCTCTGGAGACAGTGAGGTCTGCTGATGCTGCAGGTCAGAGTTGAGAGCGTGTTGCTGGAAAATCACAGCAGGTCAGGCAGATTTCCCTGCTCCTCGGATGCTGCCTGACCTGCTGTGCTTTTCCAGCAACACACTCTCAACTATGAGGGAGCTCTGCCCAGTCCCAGCTTCCAACGAGAACCCGCTTAGATACATGTAAAAGATCCCATAGTGAAGAAGATCAGGCGAGTTATCCCTGGCCAATACTTAGCTCTATATTAGCATCACCAGAACCGGTTCTCCGTCACGTTGTGTGTGGGAGTTTGGAGTATGCCAATTGATATTGCGTCACACTTATTAAAGTGCTTCACTGGCTGTGGAGAGATTTGATGGCGGTGGTAGTGGGAGATGCCATATAAATGCGCCTCTTTATTTGCATATGAATTATTTCCAGTGCCTTGCTGGCTCGCTGGGGGTTGCTAATGCGGCTGTAATGAACCGGCCGGGCCATCCTTTGTCACCCGGGGATGGCCTATTTCAGCTGCCCTTGGCCAGGACAGCCTGGTCAAAGGATGCAAAACCCAAAGGCGGTGTATGAAGGTGCAGAGGGGCGGTGTTTGCATTTCAAATACAGATGTAAGAAAGAGAGTTGAAGGCAGATTTATAGCTTACGGTTTTTTTTTAAATCTAACGTGGCCGCAATCATTATTTTGAACAGTACTTTGTCAGTAATGGTTTATTCTGCAAATCCATTAGATGCTTGCAATGAAATTATACCGCTCTCTACGTGTTACAACATATAAAAATGAAGACACTCGTACGTTTAATAGCGCAGGAAACTCGACGGTGAGACAAGACTGAGGAGCAGGGTGAATAAGGCAGTAAGATTTTCTGTGCTATAGAACACACCGGTTAAACCTGACATTGGGTCTTGCTCTGGTTTACCGGGGGGGCTGTGAATTTCACCCCCATACAATGTATTGCCTTCTCTCCCTCTCGCTAGTTCGTTGCAAAACGGTACTCATCCACTCACCTCTGTAGCGTGCTCCCTTTCGCTTTGACGGGACGGGTCTCTTACACTGCCAGGCAATACGTTAATCTTCGTTTCTTTTTGTAACTACCTCCCACCCATCCCAACACACACACACACTAAGGTGGAAATAGGATGATCTTTAATTCAAAGCTATAATGGGGTGGAAACCTGCTGAGGGGTGAGGTGCTGAGAGGCAGCCAGGCGGTCTGAACGCCAGTACCCCGCTTTACACATTTATGCAAACCCAGCGACAAAATAACCCATAAAAGGTGGGTCCTTTGCAAAATCCTCCGGCACTCGCCGATTGGATTTCTCTTCGTAACCCAGGAAGTATTTGCAAACTTCCCAGAACTGTGGAGGGAGCAGCACTGATGTTTGAGCAAAGGTGCTGGGTGCGGTGTTTGACTGGTGACTCCATCTAAATGTTCAAGGTTTGGCATGAAATGCAGTAAAAAGGCCGCGACAAGTGTAACGGATATTATTTAGCCGCTTGCAAACAGTCATTTTTAGGGGCGAAAATGCAGGTTGTCATAGGAACATCACGCCCGGGTTGTAGAACTTTGCACTAACATTGGAAACTGAACGGTCAGACGGGCGCAAATAGCTAGAAACAACAAAAAAAAGGTTGAAAAGACGTGAATGAATCGCTGCGGTGTGAACTCAAGCAATGTCTGTCCACACACACACACACACACACACAACAGTGGCAAGAGACAGCGGTGACTGACAAAATTTCACAGCCATTCGGTATTTTAACAGTTTACCGTGAGTTTAGGGGCTCCGCTGCCCCCCCCACACACACGCAATCAGAAAAACCAACAATGTTTGACAAGATAAGGATCACCTTCTCTCGCGTGTTGACCCGAATTATTGTCCCCGAGGATCCCAGTTGGCGTCCCGAATCTAACAATTCAACCGAAAACAATTCTGTGTGAGAATGGTGTTTTTGAATTTGAGTTCAAACCGTGTTCTGTTCGAACTGTAGGAATTAAAACGGAGAAGTGGACGGCCCATTAACGGCTGAGAGGCTGGGCTGCTAGTTTATCAATGTCAACTCACTGATTTGGAAGAAAATAGCAACAATCCCCATCCCTGACCAATACAAAAAGTTGAAGACATTTTCATTTTGGCCCTTTGTCATGTTCTACCCTGAGGCTGTGTATAAGAGGGAGGGGAAAGCTCCACCTTATCTCTCAACTTGTCTGGTCTGCTTTTTAATCAACTCTACTCGCGTGTTTAGAGAAAAAAAATGTTTTTTTAAAATTTGTTTGCAGACAGTGCATATGAAACAAATAAAATAGTTGCACTCAAGAGTTATCTTGCTTGCAGAGTACGTTAAGGGTAGCCACGGATCATTTGATACTGTCATCTGCGTTAGTCCCTTCGGTTTTCCCAGTTACTTGAACCTTGCTAACGCGGACCCATCACACGGAAGACTCTGGGAATAGTTCGACATAAAGACCACCTACAAATCTGATTCTATCGTTCATGTTTCTAAGCTGATGGATACTAATGGGATTGATTCGTCATCATGGGGAGGACTGGGAAAACTTGGCATTGGTGTAAAATCTGCAAGGTGTCAAAAGGGAGTGCACATAGAGAAATTACGCCCGGCAACCCGTGAGCTTCACGGTTGTGTCCCGCCCTTCACAGCCCACCCGCTGGCCCAGGAATTTTCATCTTCTGCCAATCTATATTACACACAGCCCCCGGGCTGTTGTTATTGGCGGTGACCAATAGTCCTGTTGGTCCATGTGGGATTGTTGAGGCGGACTCAAGTAGAATCCTTACAGTGTGGATGCAGGCCATTCAGCCCAGTCAGTCCACACTGGCCCGCTGAAGGACATCCCACCCGGACCCCACGCCATTATTCCATCCCTGTAACCCTGCGTTTCACTTAACCTGGACACTATAGGCAATTTACCATGGCCAATCCACATAGCTTTGGATTGTGGGAGCACCCGGAGAAATCCCACGTAGACAATGTGCAAACTCCACACAAACAAGCCCCAGGTTGGAGTCGAACCTCTAACCGCCAGTGCGGCAGCAATGCTAACCACCCAACTACCGAGCCGCCTAGCGGATACAGAACTGAGAAAAGGGAATGGGGGCTAGGGGGAGAACAGCCCCTCACTCCCGGCATCTGAAGAAAATTGCACAAAATGTACAGAGCTTAACGGCGACCAATTTCGTGTTACTTCATCCCAGAATGAAATGGAATGACAAAAAAGAGCTCCAAGAGGAAGGAGACTGGACTAAATTGAGCCCGAAAATGCCACGAATACGCTCAAAATATGCACCCAGATTTAATAAATAAACGAGCAATAGGTGTTTTGTGTGTGATCGGCAGATGTGAGGAGATCGCTCAAGAATTAATTCAATGCGGTCCTTTCAAAACTGAGATTGCAGCTCTCCTCTTGTTAAAAGCCAGATTGTCTCCTGTGTTTCAGTGTGTATGCTTGTGTGTTTTGTTGAATGCGTATATGTATGACTATACCTGTATTTCAGTCTGTGTGGATTTGAGTGCGTTTGAATGTGTGTGTATTTATGATTGTGTGCTTGTGTGTGTTTGAGCGCGTAGGTATTTGCGTGTGTAGGTATTTGCGAGTGTAGGTATTTGCGAGTGTAGGTATTTATGTTTGTGGGTTTGATCGTGCGTGTTCAAATTTGTGTGTTTCAGTGCGTCTTTGTGTTTGTGTTTGAGTGTGATTGTGCGTTTGAATGGGTATGTTTTTGAGTGTGTGTGCTTTTGTATGTGTTGGAATTTATGTATGTGTCTGTGTGTTTGAGTGCATGTGCATGTTTGAATTTACATGTTTTTGTATGTTTGAGTGTATGTGTGTTTGAGTGTGTGTATGCATGTGTTTGGGTGTGTGTTCATTTCGGAGTATGGGGAGTGTACATGAGTGTTTCTGCTTGAGTCTGTGTTTGTATGTGTGAGTATGTGGTTTCGGGTTGATGTCTGTGTGTATATTTGAATGTGTATATTTGAATGTGTGTATTTGAGCGCGTTTGAATGTTTATGAGCGAGTGCTTGTGAGTGTTCGAGTTTATGCATGCTTAGATATGTGTGTTTGAGTGAGTATATGGTGTATAGGAGTTTGTGTGTATTTTTCTTTGTATGTTTGAGTGTTTGCGTGTGTTCGAGTGAGTGCATGTTTAAATGTATGTGTCTGGATATCTGTGTGTTTTAGTGTGTGCGTTGGGGAGGGTGGAGGTGATGAATTCCTCGTTCCACCGTTGATACTAATCTAAGTGGGTGCACTCCCCTCTCACCACTTGGTAAAACCTGACGGTGTTTCATGTCCCGGGTGAAAGTTGCTTGTGACACCGGCCGAAATCTGGGAAGCAGAGAGGCTTCTCGCGGCTGGGAATGTGAGTGTTTTCCGGAGAGGCTGCTTTCAGGAATGTTCTTCTCGGTTCCAATCTTGCTTGGAGACAGTGAGCACACCCACCTCCACCACCACCACCCCCCCCCCACTCCCCACCCTCCCTTCTTCACCTCCCCCCAACCCCGGGGCTCCTCCTACTCCCCCCTTTCTCAGCCAATCAGGAGCCTCTGCCACCTCCGCATTCGTAACAACTTTCCAGCCACTCTTAGCCCCAGAGAGAAAAAAAGACCGACCAGTCAAAAAAAAAGTCGGGAAAATTTCGGTGAAGTTCCCGACTCGGCCAAACTCAGTCTCCATTTTCGGCGATCAAGAGGGGGGTTTCAAATCCTGAACTGGCGACCAACTCTGTCTTTGGAAAACGGGGATCAAGGAAACAGATTTGGAGCGGGTGAAGTGGTCACCTCTGTTTATTTTGTTTCTTGTCTTCTTAACCCCTCTCCCTTCCCCCCTTCCTCCCTCCCTCCCCATTCCGACACCCCCCACCCCCATCAGTTGCCCACCCCACCCCCACCTCCTCCCAACTCCCCCTCCCCTTTCCCCGGGTCTGTGTGACATGCCTTTAGACATCATGCAAGCGAGCCCGCGCAGTCTGCCTGTCTCTCCCGCAGGCAGCCTGGCCAGCAGCGAGGAGGAGGCGGACAGGCAGCAGAAGCGGTACGATAGCAAGAGGAGGTACTGCAAGAAGGGCAGCGAGGACGGCAGCCCCAACCCCGGCAAGAGGAATAAAAAATCGAGCCCGAGCTCGCAGTCTTACGAAGAACTGCAGAGCCAGAGGATTCTGGCGAACGTGAGGGAGCGCCAGAGAACGCAGTCGCTCAACGAGGCGTTTTCCTCCTTGAGGAAAATCATCCCCACCCTCCCCTCGGATAAACTCAGCAAGATCCAGACCCTCAAACTGGCCGCCAGGTACATCGACTTCCTCTATCAGGTCCTGCAGAGCGACGAGATGGACCAGAAAATGACGAGCTGCAGCTATGTGGCCCACGAGAGACTGAGCTACGCTTTCTCCGTGTGGAGAATGGAGGGCGCCTGGTCCATGTCGGCTACCCATTAGCGTCCAAAACGGTATGTGCTTCACTCTGCAGCCCGATCGCCAGTCTGCCCTGGGAACTGTCAAACTAGGACTGTGTGTGTGTCCGTCTGTCTCTTTGTGTGTGTGTCTGTCTCCCTGTGTGTCTGTGTCTGTGTGTACATCTGTGTATGTCTGTGTCTGTATCTATGTCTTCCTGTCTGTATGTGTTTCTAAGAGTGGGAAAGCGGGCTCCTGGAACCTAGTCCCTGGCCTGTTTGTGAAACCGGCCTACACCCCAATCACTGAACGAGTTTAATCCTTGCATTGACTCCGCCAACATTTCCTGTTGTTTTTTTTCTCTGTTTTTAAACTGGGAACATCGAACAGCAAAGGCCCTCGCAAATGACACATTCAAATATTATTTCCGACTGTAGTGTCTGTCTTGGGCAGGAAGTTGGGATTACTCCTGTTCACAATGTTTATAAGGCTGGGGTTTAAAGACTTATGAGGCTATTAAGACCGAGGCAAATGGTCTTTCGGCCGAGGGGACGTGGGAGTTTTGTGAAGGTTAGAATTCGCTCTGATTTTGCTGAGAATAATACAGTTCAGCGCTGGTCTAAACACAAGCAATCTTGCAGCTGCTTTCTGAGTTAGGATATTTCTAATAATGAGTTGGAGGAGAAGTGAAGGTGAATTCTATTTGTACCCATCAGGACGATAACAGAAAAACGAGAGCAACATTAGTTACTAACGATCATACTTCTTCAAGTAGCTAGTGTAACGGGTTATAAGCTACTTTAATAAGCAACTATTTTTTAAAAACGTGTTTTTCTTCATAATGTAACTTGAATAAATATCCTGGATGAAATTGGAATAATCGGACATTTCTACCATCCTGACAATTGCAAGCAGCATGTTCCTTTGCGCGTGTTACTTTGTAAACCTACCTGTCGAGGGAGTTGAGTTAAAGCAGTTCACTGGAGTGAATCGGGAGTGAAAGACGTGCTATCTGCTACCATACTCCCAGGATCATTTCCTAGTCAGACCCCCTCACTCGGATTGCAGTGGGGTGTTGAGATATTGGTGAGCGTTTTTGTATTTTTTGTTTCACTTTGTTGAAGGGTGGGGATCAGTGGTTAAAGTAACCTTTTCTCTTCCGTGTGTTTACAGGCGTTTAAAGTCGTTAGAGCCCTCGATGGGGCTGGAGTTCAGTGAGAATCCTTCCCTTCCCTTCCTACAGACGGCCAGGAAGAAATCTCATCCACATCTCAACCGATACTCCCTGTGAACTCTCAGAAAGAGTCCTCCTAGACTGCACAGTAACTTGAAAGGTTCCAACAATAACAAGCAAGAAGTGTTGCTTTTTCTACACGCAGAAAACAAAACAACAGACGTGAAACATCGGCCGGCAGCGCGGGATAAGTGTGCGGTCAATCTCACGGTAGTGACAATGTCTGCACTCAGGACGGTCGCTCGGAATGGACGTGCTGGGATCTTTCCACACTTTTATGCTTTAGAATTTCTAAAAAAAAATAGTCGTTTTCTGAGGTTAATCGTCGAGACAATTTGGACCAAGACAGATCGAGAAAAGCAAAAATACGAGAGAGAGAGAGATTAAAATATCGGCACTTCTGGTCACTGCATGCTCGCCCTCAGTAACCCTGGAATATGCAAAGCTTCATTCACACTGTTAGCCTTTCTCTATCGCGTGTAAATCTTGCTAGTTTATTTATTAAAGTTTTGCCACCGAATGAGTGTGCGGGGTAATTGTATGTTACTTCCTCCAAGAGTTCTGACGAGTCAGAACTGGCCCTATGTAATCATCAGGGAGAGAGAGAGAGAGGTGACGGTGGTGGTGGAATAGGGTTTGCATGATTTTCAACAAAGTAAGTTACTCTCTCGGTTAACGAATCATGACGATTCACCCCGTCATATGTTTATATAGAAATATATAACCGTTTCGTCTTCCTGATTAAATATAAGCGAATTCTGACAAACAACCCTTCAAACTGATAAACGGAATATGATTTGAATTGACTTAGAAAGATCAGGCACTGTGTATTTCTGAATTTCTTTTGTATTCACAGACCAGGGATCGTCAGATTGCCATCATATGCCTGTCCCTATGTGTGTGTTGAGGACATGTGTAGCACAATCAACAAACCATCCCGGACCCCGGGTGGGGGAGGGGGAAATCAGGGACGGTTAATGAGGAAAATAGAACGCGGGCAACAGGCTAACCAGTGGGAGAGACACCTTGTCTTATCCCCAAGTGTCAGCCTTCAGTGCCGGATAATTAGTTCTCTGCATCCGGGACATCGATCTATCAAGTAGATCACCGTTTAAGAATCAGCTGGTTAAACAGTAATGAGATGGGAGAACACAGCTTTGCTCAGGTTAATTTATTGTAACATTTAACGAGAGGGCTGGGAGCTCAGAACCGACTCCAATCATGTAACTCGAACTGTGTACTCAATCTCAACGACACAGAGAACATTGAGCTACATCTCCGAAAATTGACCGGCCAGTATCTCGCCGGCTACTTTCTTTTTAAAGCCCGGAAGTTTAAAACTGGGATGTGAACGCGCCTTGGAGTGGGACATGTAGATTTCGCTGAGAATGTGTGTGTGTGTGTGTGTGAGAGAGAGAGAGAGAGAGACTGAGTAAACGTGCATTCGCTCTAGGGAACTTACATTATTTTAAACTTGTGCAATAAAATGTCATGATAACGAGACGTATATCCGCAATAAAACAAAAATGGTCATGTAGGCGCCTTGTGAAACAAAGTGGCCTTTAAGGTCATTAGTGAATCTGGGCTGGAACAGATTGGCAGCAAAGTTGCTCCATTCGACATAACACTGCGGATGTCGACAGGGGAACTGGCCAAAGGTGAACTTTCATATCTATAAGAGTCCAATGAGTGTGCCAGGGTTTGTCTGAGACTTACTCCAGGTAGACCCAAGTTAACCATTTAATGACAACTCGGATGACAGTTGTTTCTGTGTGAGGGAGTGAAATACAGGCGGGACTATTCCGGATGGTTAAGAGTTCTGATCTCTGCACCTCCCCACACGCTGTTCAACATCCCATTAACACCGCCTTGACTTGGGAGCCTTTAAGCGTCGTCGGTTACAATCTCATAGCCCACATTTCATGTCGTTTTTGTAGCGAGCTTTGTAACTGAATCCTGTTATTCTCCACTTCCCGCTGTTGCCTGGTTTGCCAGCTAGTCCCCTTTGCCTTCATTAGCACACTGGGGAGGCGGCTGGACACTGTTCCAGGGTCAGGATGGTGACCGGATCTCACATGGGGGAAAGTCTGCCCTTCATTCTTTCAACCGCCTGCGTTACTACCCATTCAGTGTTTTATTCTCCCATCCCAAAGCCTGACTCGCGGGCTGAATGCGAGCGGGATCGCCTAGCCTAGCCCCTTTTGCTGTTCTATCCCATGAAAAATCGAGTGACATGCCGCCAGCATTTTATAACTAACAGCAGAATCCAAACAAAACCTCCTTGTTGAATTCAATGGCCAAGACCTCTCCCCTCCTACCCCCCTGCCACCTTCCTGTTTCCTGACTGAGAAGCAGAGGACTATCCTGGGGAAGGATTTGGGGATGGAGTGGAGTGGAGGGGGTAGACAGAGTCGGACTGAGGGAGGGGGGTGGAGATGACTCTGTCCATCAGGTGCAATGGTGGAAGTCAAAATGGAAGCCTCGGGGGCTTCGGGGTTTGACCAATCAAACCGCGTGAAATGTGACGCATCTGTTCCTTTGCCCGTTTCAGCTCCGGGATATTTTCCTTCCGTCTCGAGTCTTCGGCGACCAGTGAGTTTCCTGAAGGCTTCCCGATCTAGACCCTGTCCCAAATAAAAACCGTGCATTTTGACAATTCAGACTCATTCCCGCACCCCCTTACTGCGTGTGATGAAACATTTCCACCGGTAATGGGTTAGAATACTTTGATGTGGCGTTGGGTTGGTTCACATCGAGTTCCAGTTGAATGTACGGCTGAGTTAGGATAGCACCGCTGTCTCCAGTGTCTTCCAGCGGTGACAGTCAACATCTGGCTTTTCTGTCACCCCCCAGCCGCAATGGTTTATTTTCCCAGCCTAGGGTAAGATACCTGTATTTCCAACTGGGCTAGCTCAGACTTCCTAAGCTAGGGATACCGTCCATATTATTATAAACAGTAAATATGAATATTCCCGTCTTGTCCCTGATGACAGGGGATAAGTTCCATTGCCTCCTGGCCCGTCCTGCAAAGTGGTCACTGAGTCCCCGACTTATCTCATTTGATATTCCTTCACCTTCAGCAAGTAAAAGTGGGATTGTCTGGGGTCCGGGACACCTCGGATTCTGCCCTACAGTTTGAACGACTACACCCCCCACCCACCCTCCCCCACTCCCCGCGGAAAGCTACCTGAATGGAGCAATGTCTCTGGAGTGATTTAACGCTACTGTCAATTTCAGGTCAATCGCCTCAGTTCAAGTTCTAGCCGTGACTTTGCATTAAATTAAGCAGCAAAATGAGCAAAGGCTGGGTCGAAATAAATCACATGTAAAAGAAAATGTATGTTTCCAAATTATGAAGACTTAAATCAAGTGGCGATTCTCTTCCAATTCGAGGTCGTGTTGCTGAGAGGTCCTTCCTATAAAAGGTGAAAAAAAAACATTTGCTGCAATTTCTGCCCCCGTCGATCCCCATCACCAACGCAACCACATAGATACCGGGGAGGTTTCTGTTCAGCGCTGAACCCACCCAAACTTCTGCCATTTACCTTCTTTCGCCACCAAGTTAGCTATGGAGAGAGTGGGCCCAGCACCAGTCGTCAAGTTTTCCACACTGAGCCCCGAATGTACATCGCCAGCCGAATGACAAATTAACTCCCTGGAAAGCAACGAAAAAAAAATGGTCTGTTCACAGTGTGCAACTGAATAGGATCTGCCAACCAGACCTAAACAAATCCCGGGTCTGAACACTTCTTCACCAACCCTGACCCTTACAGCAAAGGGATCAAATCCGGGGGGGTCTCAGACTGCAAAAGTGCAACGCGAGGTGTTTGGCTTCGGTAAGGGAGCGGTTTCACTCAAGTGTGAGGGAAGTTTCAACCCGGTGAGAATGGACTTGGCGAACTCGATCCCAATGTGTTCATGACGTCGAGACATTATTAGTTTTTGTGTTCATGATAACCCTCGGGCCGTCTAATACTGACTAGCCCCTTATCTTCCCGTCGTACGAAACCACTCCACAACTCTCCTCCACATCAAAGTACACACATCTGCTCCCATTGTAGTTACCCGCTTGGTCAGGAATGACAGATCCCAATGGCTACTCCGCCAGATGAACAATATAGCACGGTACCCATACCGTCACCTCGAGTTTCGCTCTCACCAAAACTACACCCATTGTGAGAATAAATACACTGGAATAAATACTCAGTGGGCATTAATGGCAACTGAATCCTTCCGAAGGCAGTTGTAATACGTGTTCCACATTGTGACCTTTCCACAATTATTTAAGCTGAAAACATGATCGACAACAGAGCGAGAGACAGTGCTACCAGCACAACGAAATGACAGTGGCCGAGTTTGCAAAAACCTGACAGCCTAGTACAAAAAAATGCCTTTGAACATCACTTCGGTTCCTCGCGTGTCAAGGACACGTCCATTCGTTGCTGCTTTGACCCCAGACTGTCCCCCTGGAACACGGGTCCCCCTCAGAAGTAATGATTCCAGGCTGTCATTGTGACCCCCAAATTCCAAACTGAAACCGTGGACCATGCCGTCAGTCTGCAAGCGGGGTAATTTCACCGCTCCACGTCTGTCTGTTCAGGGATTCAGTGTGAACGCGGGGAGGTTTTCTTTCGTCTGAATAACGATGCAGATCTCGCTGACAATTAATGCACCTGAGTGCTTTTAAGTCGTCCCTTTTATTTCTGACTGTGAAAACAATAGCTTCCAAGCGCCGTGTTAACATTTAGGTGGAACGCTGTTCAATGCGGCCGCGCTGCCTATTCAGGTACGCGCTGCCATGTCGCGGATCTACGCTTTAAGATTTATTTTGTCCCCATAGCAGCTCTCAGTTCGAGCGAGCATCGACTGATAATTCGTGTGACAGTATTGGACAGTTTTGATTGACCTGTTTCATACAGCTGAAGGGAATGCTACAAGTTAAATCAACTTCGTTCTGCTGAAACGTGATAAAATAATGCTGTTCCCATTCTCACACAGTGGTTATTTCAAATGTGATTGTTAATCCCCCCCTGCCACCGATACTTTACACATGATAACCGAGGTGACCTTAAAACCGGGTTCCCGAGAAACGCGTGTAAACGGGGAGTGATTGAGTTCAGGTCGACACGCCGCCCGTGTAGCTCGGGAAGTCAATGACCTCTCGGTCACCAGCCGAGAGGGGAATGTATGTATACAGTACACAGAGACCCTGGGGCCGTACACCGGGGTATAACATGCTGCTCTGGGTCCCGAAGAGGGCGAAGTGCGACCAGTTTAAAAACGGCACACGTTGGGAGCAGTTGTCTGAAAGTTTTAACTTTAGATCATGGAAATCAGTCAGGCGTGAAGAGAATTTCGATGCAATTAGACTGTATTACTTTTCTGAAGATAAATTAATTATTACAGTCCGTTATTGTAAGCACATACCCACGCCAGGAATTTAGATTTTGCTCCCCCCCCCCACACCACCAAAATGATAAAAAAAATTTATTCCATATCCAGGGAAGGATAGACAGACAAAATGTTATCCTGATGGTGCTCGTTGGTTCAGGTCCTGTGTCCTTCTGCGGTTCTGCAGTTTAAACTCTGTGCCCCGGGTAAAAGAGCGAGCAAGGGCAGCTGGAGTTGGGGTGGAGGGGGTGCAGGCGTGTTCTGGTCGGCCCAGCCTCACGGTAAAGTGGGAGGGAGGGAGTTGGATTGTCGAGCGGCCGCTCACAGCTGCAGAGAGCTCCGCTCCGCGCCGGCATTTCCCATTTCACACGCACTTCTCTGCTTCCAGTCCAGCTGCGTTCCCCTGTGATGTCGGTCAGAAAGCAGATTGATGGCTCTGCAATATTCCCCACTCCCCCGCACTCATTTCCAGGGAAATCAGCTCCAAAGCCAAGGCTCAGTTGTCCGTTTAGGGTTAAATTCTATTTTGGACGAGGATCCCAAAACTGTAATCGGCCCCGATGGAGAGAGAGAAACATTTTATCATCCGCTTTCCTGCCATAAACTTAGACATTCCATTGCCTCCAGTGCACTGGCACAGTTACATTTGTAAATTACAAGTGGCTGATGCCTTTAGTCACATATATTTGGCGGTACGTATGAAATATAATTATTTCCAATGGTTTCATAAAGCGATTGAGAGTATAATTGGAACAAAAATGATCAACACGTTATATATCTATATGTCTGTTAGAAATGCTGCCCCAGTCAGCAGCGAGGGAGAGAGAGAAACGGACTGTTTCAGGTGAGTGAGCTGTTTTTCTCTCTCTGCGAGTGTTTCAGCAGTTTGTGTTTTTGTTTCGGTTATTCAGGGTTTAGTTTGTTTAAATGTCCCTTTGTACATCCTGCCCAGTAACTGCATGTCACAGTGCCAAAGAGAGAACTCGGCTGGAACTTCAGTCAGACTTCACCAGAGTCAGCTTGCTCACGGCAGGTGGCTCCGGCCACAACGAATGGCGACCGGGAACTTTTCAATTCCTTTTTAAGTGGCCAGTATTGGATGCTAACTGTCACCGGAAACGCTTTTTGCATCCCCATTAAATTTTCACTTCGTTACAAACTGGTGGGAGGGAGGTACAAGCCGCGGCCACTCATTCTCACTCCCTCGATTGTCCACAACTAGGATTTTAAATGTATTTTTTTTTATCCTTGCAGTCACCAGATTTCAATTAAAATTTAGTTCCCCGGGTTCAGAGTCAAAGAGCAATGTAAAAGGTATCCTTGAGTGAAAGAATGGGGAATTTTAACCGCTAAAGATAAATCATAAAACATAACATTAAACGCCCTCACAAACACAAGGATAAAGTTTAAAAAGGACAGAGTGTCTGGCACAAAATGAAGATCAAGACTATGCAGTTTTAAAAGTCCTTCGAGCATTTGGGGTGTTCAGTTAAACCTGGTGAAGGAGCAGCGCTCCGAAAGCTAGTGCTTCCAATTAAACCTGTTGGACTGTAACCTGGTGTTGTGTGATTTTTAACTTCGCACACCCAGTTCAACACCGGCATCTCCAAATCATGTTAAACCTGATAATTTAAAATAAAATTGAGACTCGTATCTTCAACAGTAACAAAATTCATACAATTCTTTTGAGTTCTTGGTGAATGGACGTTTATCCATTTTGTTCTATCTCTGGGTACAAGGTTTGTGCGAAGATTTGTGGCTCGGGTGCTCGTTGTTGTGGTTCTGTTCCCCGAGCTGGAAGTTTTTGTTGCAAACGTTTCGTCCCCTGGCTAGGACGAAACAAAATTTGCAACAAAAACTTCCAGCTCGGCGAACAGAACCACAACATCTCTGGGTAGTTTTGTTCTGAGAGGCTGGGATAAGGATGGCGAGTGACAGAGTGAGGCTTTCAATACTTCAGTTCCAAATTCATAACACTTCTCTCTGTGTCTGTCTGCCCAAAGCCTGTTGTCTGAAAGAGAGTTCAGTTTTGTATTACTGTCTGAAAAACCATGTCTGTGTCTGTACTATAATCCTTTACATTACTTTTTTGTTTCAAGATGAATAATCTTCAATATTCAATCTAATGTATGAAACTTCTACAAGGGGTGTGAATCAAGCAACGGACACAGATCTGGTTTTAGGAATTTTCATGATATGTTAATTTCAGTTCAGGCTGAGTTTTGTGTCTTGTTGGTGTCATTAATAGACAATAGTGCGGGAGTAGGCCATTCTGCCCTTCGAGCCTGCACCACCATTCATTATGATTATGGCTGATCATCCTCAGTTAACTGACTCAACAGTGGCCAGGTGATCAGTGTGGGCTTAAGGTCATGTTTTGCTTTCTTTAATTGACAAAAAAGCCCCAGATATTAAAGTCAGATGAGGGAAGTTGAAAATTAATAATCAAGTTTTACCATTCTTGCAGCAACTTTCATTTCAGCCGAGCACAGATCTTTCAAAATTAAACATGCACTATGTTGTACTGATTAATCCTAAATGTAATCTTCCTTATTGGGCAAGCAATTTTCTGATTCCCAGGCAGTTTTTTTTTGGAAGTGTGCACTTGGGTTGGTTGTCAATAATGGACTTTCTTCCAATTACATGTGGAGCCAGTGTATCTGCAAGGAAAACAAAATTTCACTGTTAGTAAGACAAGAAAAACTACTTTGGAAGGCACTGGAGTACCTGAATCTGTACTAATTGCCACCTTCCTCACTCCAAACCACTGCCAATCTTGTCGCAAGATTCACCATTTAACATTTGAATCCTTGCCAAGATATATTTTTTTTAAAAACTCATTTACTTCTCTGGGACAAATTGATTTCACAATCACCTTCTGCAAATCACCAAATCACTTCATTTTAGGGAGATTTGTTACAACACTTTCTAGTAATGCAACATATTGTTGTTGCCAATTTAGAAATGGTAAATCAAACAGAGTTAAAGATTTGTTCACAGCAAACCCCATACACTTAAAGGATAACTATCCAATTTATATGTTTAATCTGCCTTTAATATTCAGTTTCATTACTTCATAATACAATAAATTACAGGGTTACATTACAGGATTAGATTATATATCTGGAGTGCTATGTTTTCACTGTTTAAGCTTAGCCTGGGACTTTTAGTGTGAATCATCTGTGTACAGCCCTCTCTGATTTTCATTCCACCAGTTGCAACTAATATGTGTCTGCTCCATCAGCATGCAAACCAGACATTGACAGTTAATATTACCCATAACCCCGCATACTGTTTGATCTAAAAATATGCATTCTACACCTTATCAAAAACCATGCCCGTGCGTAAATTTACTGGCCACAGACATCCATTGCCATTGTTATTATTTCGTCATACTTTCATGTCAACATTTAGCATTGAAATTCCTTTAGGATCATTTTCGATCTCTGCTGTTCAAAATGTTAATACTTTAAGTTAATAAGCTAACCCATCTACAATATAGAATCATAGAATCTTACAAGGGCATGGATAGGATAAATAGACAAAGCCTTTTCCCTGGGGTTGGGGAGTCCAGAACTAGAGTGCATAAGTTTAGGGTAAGAAGGGAAAGATATAAAGGAGACCTAAGGGGCAACTTTTTCACACAGAGGGTGGTACGCGTATGGAATGAGCTGCCAGAGGAAGTGGTGGAGGCTGGTACATTTGCAAAATGTAAAAGGCATTTGGATGGGTATATGAATAGGAGGGGTTTGGAGGGATATGGGCCGGGTGCTGGCAGGTGGGACTAGATTGGGTTGGGATATCTGGTCAGCATGGACAGGTTGGACCGAAGGGTCTGTTTCTGTGCTGTACATCTCTATGACTCTAAGACAGAAGGAAGGCATTTGTCCATCTTGTCTCCGTGGTTCTTTTAAAAAGGTATCCAATCAGTTCCACTACTCTGCTTGTGTCTCACAGCCCTGAAAAATATTTCCATTCAATGTCCAAATTCCATTTGGAATTTGCTACTGAATCTGCTTTGACCTTATTTTCAGGTAGATTGTTCCATGTCATAACAAAAAAATTACATTAAACAGTAACTCCATATTTTACTCTTGGCAATTACCACAATGTGTCCTGTGGTTAATTATCCTCCAGTCAGTGGAAACATTTCTCCCAGATATATTATCAACTGCTTAAATTCTATTTATCAAAATTTTCTTAACTTTCTCTCCTTGAAGACAACCATCTCAGCTTCTCTACTCTGTGCACATATCTGATGTACCTTATGAATGAATTCTGGGACTTTTCTAAAAGAACTCTTCTGCATCTGCTCCTTCAAGGTTTTGACATAATAGTTAAAGTGTGGTTTGTGGAATTTGCAACAGTACTCTGGTTGAGAGCTCATAGTGACCTGTAAATGTTTAAAATAGCTCCCCTGCTTTTATAACCTGTGCCCTTATTTGTAAAGCCAATGATTTTTGGATGTATGTTTAACAGCCTAACTAAACTCTCATCATCTTCAAATATTAGTAGATGTGAATTTACATGCCTCTTAGTTCCTGTGTAATTTTAATATCAAATAAATCTGTGCTGTAAAAATCTAGTGACTCTATGACTAACTTAATTTACATTGTCTCTCTTCATTTTCTTTCAAAAATGCCTCACTTCACACATTGCTGCATTCAATTACATTTTGTCATTTCACTAATTTATGTCAGTTATTATCATTCTTTTTGTTCACAGGTTTTGTGTCACCCATAAATTATGGAATGATGCCCCCTCCACCCACGTATGTCAAGAAGAGCAGTGTTGTTTGATTGCACTCTTGTATGGATTCATAATATCTTGATATAAGCTCATGTCAGACATTTACTGGTATTTGTCCTCTGTGATGAGGGTATGGAGTGGGAGCAGGGTTCAATGTCTTACTGGAACACATCTGATTTGATTTATTACTGTCACATGTACCTAGGTACAGTGAAAAGTTTTGTTTTGTAGGCAGTATAGGTAGATCATACCATACAAAGTGCAGGGTCACATAACAGAGCTAAGAATACAATGTTACAGCTGCAGACAAGGTGCACAAAGACCAAGATCACAATTGCTCCGTTTAGATTTCCTACATTAGGGAAACAGGCCCTTCGGACCAACAAGTCCATACCGACCGTCCGAAGAGTAGCCCACCCAGACTCATTCCCCTACCCTACATTTACCCCTGACTAATGCAACTAGCACTTTGGGCAATTTAGCATGGCCAATTCACCTGACCTGCACGTCTTTGGATTTGAACATTAATGGAAAATTTGAGAGCTCTGTTCAGAAATCTAATAACAGCAGGGAAGCAGCTGTTTTTGACCACTGAGGTCACAGGGACACCACAGTTTACGTCAGATTAATCTATATATTCATCAAACCCCATCACTACAGTCATTGCAACACTGACCCCTTGGGGACACTACTCTTCAGTATGAAAACAATTGCTCACCACTAGACTCTACTTTTTGTCTCTTTGCCAATTTTGTATCTACACAACCGCTCCTCCTGTAATCTCATGGGTTTTAATCTCCCTAACCAATTTATGATGTGGCATTTTGTAAATTTTAAACAGTCCAGATGCACATCAACTGCAGTAGCGTCATTTTGTTTTCTCCTGTTGCATCTAGCAAAGATCAAAACGTCTTTTTAAAAAATACCTCCCAAGCAAACAAAAATGTGTTGGGTTTGACACAGGATTTAATGATTTTTTTTACTGCAAGTTGGTTATGTTTTATATGTTAAATTGTTAGTTAATGTCTTCACTAAAGTCTTCACATCAAGGTACAAGTTTCTCTCAAAAGCCTGACACTTTGTTAGATACATGTCCTCAATAGTTGAGAAAGTTTTGCATTCTGAGCATCCAACTTGAAGAATTTTTATACAATGCAAATTTACCATGAACAAAAATTGAAACATGGTTTCATTATGTTTTTATGTGATTTCAGCTCAGTGTGGCTCTGTTGGTAACACTCTTGTCTCTAAATTAGTAGGCTGTAAATTCAATCCTATTCCAGGACTTTTGCATAAAACAAAACTGTATACTGCATTACCTTCAAAATCCAATACATCCTCCCTAAGGTGTGATGCCCAGACCTGAACACTGTCTCCAGGTGAGGTCTAACCAGGGTTTTGCACAGCTAAAGCATAACCTCTACCCTTTTAGAGAGTCATAAAAATGTACAGCATGGAAACAGACCCTTCGGTCCAACTCATCCATGTCGACCAGATATCCAAATCTCATCTAGTTCCATTTGCCAGCACTTGGCCCATATCCCTCTAAACCTTTCCTATTCAAAAAACCATCCAGATGCCTTTTAAATACTGCAATTATAATAGCCTCCAGCACTTCCTCTGGCAACTTATTCCATACACGCATACCCTCTGTGTGAAAAAGTTGTCCCTTAGGTCCCTTTTATATCTTTCCTCTCTCACCCCACAACTATGCCCTCACCCGCCCCAGGGAAAAAGACTTTGTCTATTTATCCAATCCATGCCCCTCATAATTTTGTAAACCTCTATAAGGTCACACTTCAGCCTCCGATGCTCCAGGGACACAGCCCCAGCCTATTCAGCCTCTCCCTATAGTTCACATCTTCCAACCCTGGCAACATCCTTGTAAATCTTTTCTGAACCCTTTAAAGTTTCACAACATCTTTCTGATAGAAAGGAGAACAGAATTGCATGCAGTATTCCAAAAGTGGCCTAACCAATGTTCTGTACAGCCGCAACATGATCTCCCAACTCCTATACTCAATGCTCTGACCAGTAAAGGAAAGCATACCAAACACCTTCTTCACTATCAAATCTACCTGTGACTCTACTTTCAAGGAACTATGAACCTGCATTTCAAGGTCACTTTGTTCAGCAACACTCCCAGGACCTTACCATTAAGTGTATAAATCCTGCTCTGATTTACTTTTCAAAATGCAGCACCTCTCTTTTATCTAAATTAAACTCCATCTGCCACTCCTCAGCTCATTGGCCCAAATGATCAAGATTCCATTGTACTCTAAGGTAATCTTCTTCGCTGTCCACTACACCTCCAATTTTGGTGTATCTGCACACTTACTAACCATACCTCCAATGTTCACATCCAAATCATTTATGTATATGAAGAAAAGTAGTGGACTCAGCACTGATTGTTGTGGCACACCACTGGTCACAGGCCTCCAGTCTGAAAAGCAACCCTCCACCACGACTCTCTGTCTTCGACCTTTAAGCCAGTTCTGTATCCACCTGGCTAGTTTTCCTTGTATTGCATGAGATCAAATCTTGCTAACCAGTCTCCCATGGGGAACCTTGTTGAACGCCTTACTGAAGTCCATGTAGATCATGTCCACCGCTCTGCCCTAATCAATCCTCTGTTACTCCTTCAAAAAAATTCAATCAAGTTCATGAGACATGATTTCCCATGCACAAAGCCATGCTGACTATCCCTAATCAGTCCTTGCCTTACCTAGTACATGTAACTCCTGTCCCTCAGGATTCCTAAGCTTCTAGTCCTTTAGGTATAAAAGCTTCTTTTCCATTAACCTTTTTGTTTATGTTCTGTACTTGTTAAGGACATTTTACTGATAAGTGTATCTGCATCCCAGTTTCTTTTGGACTTTTACTGTTGTAGCTTTTTGCCATAAAGAAAATCCCTGATCTACCCTTTATATGTGCAAATGTAAAACCTCAAATTTGCCTAGACTGAAATATGTTTGTCACAGTTTCCCCCTTTCATTTAATCTGTTAATATCTTTGTAGCAACATTGCTTAGAAAACTGCTTTATTTGCTTCATCTGCAAAAGTGAATATAGAAATTTTAATTGCATCATTTAAGGCATTTATATCTACGGTGAATGGTTAAGGACTCAACACAGATCATTGCTGGACACCACTTGTAACACCCTGGGAATTAGAGTGCCTACTCATTAGCCCCATCTCTGTATCATTCTATTGTGCCAATTTCCTAACAAGGTCAATATTTTGCTTCAATTGCATGGTCTTCAACTTTAGCTAAGAATATCTTATGATTGACTTTATCAAATGCATCCTGGACATCCATATGAATAACACCCATAGACATTCCTCTGCTCATTGCTTCAGCCATATCTTCAAAAAAACTTCTATTAAATTCTCTAGCATTAAAGGTTGTATAAGCCAGCAAACTCACTAACAGTATATCAAACGTTCTGCCTCTATGTTTCTGGGATACTTCAGGAGTGCATGTGAAGAAGTATTTGGCCCAAGTTCCTGATTTTCCACTGATTACTTTTAAACAGCATGAGAATGACGGCAGGAACAGAGAGACAGGAACTGACTGACAATAGAGGAATGTGATGTTGAAAGAAGTGAAAATAGTGGAAAGTGCAAAAGGAGATGTGAACTGTACTGAAAAGTAGGCTGATGGGCAAATTAAAATGTAATTAGTTTTCACTGCAGCAACTGGGAGGAAATCACTGCAAAATGCAGTTAGTGGTCTTACTGTCCATTAACAGTAGCAATGTGGCTGGCTCCAGTTTAAAAGGGGCCTCATAGCAGGTGTCCAAAGCATCCATATGTTTCAGGCAATAGAACACTATTCATATGATACTATTATGAGGTAACTGGTCTCCCAATTACAAGTTTAAGGGTCAGAGCTGGAATTTGTAAATTATTCCAGCATTGATAATTTAGTTTGTCTACTAAATAAAGATAAGGCTATAAAACATCCAATTTACTGGAAACTATGCCATAGGAGGCCTGTTTGTGTTTGTTCAGTTTTTACAAGTTATTAAGATGCACTTTCTAATGCAAATACAAAATCACAAACAAAACTCAACAGGTCTTGCAGTATCTGTGGGAAAAAACACAGTTAATATTTCAAGTCTGGTGACTCTTCATTAAGAGCAATTCAGCCCTGTGGCATGCAATGTATATATTTAAATGCACAAACATTTTCAAATCCCTGCTTCAATGCACACTAAATACTCAATACTCTAAAAGCATTACTTCATTAGCTGTTACTCGAAGCCCAAAACTAGACACTGGACTGGCAAGGGCTGGGAAGCAGGAGTGATCTCAAGACATATTTTGTGCTCTTCTCTTGTCTGCTGCTTAAAAATTCATTAAAAACCTTCATAATAAGCACCTCCATTTGAAGAACTATAAAAATGGGGAACGATCATTCATTTTAAAATGCACACTTGTATGAGGAATTTTAGCTCCCAAATATGTATAGCTTAGTGCCAAGAGAAATAAAGTTTAATGAAATCTCAAATGAGAATGAACCTGCTTCAAATCCATAGATTCTAGTTCTATCAAAGGTAGTGCTAAAAGCATTCAGCCAATCTGCTCTCAGAAGGCTGGTATATCATTTATGTGCTGTAATGTGGTTGAACACCTTCATTTCAACAGTTGTTCTTATTTGTAACTCATGGCAGTAGAATTTTCCAGGCCTCAGGAAACGTGACAGATGAAAGGAGGTGAGAACAGTTGAAATTAAGAAGCACTTTAAAGCATTCTTGAGAGCCAAGAGAAATAGCTGTGCTTTCCCCTCGTCCAACAAACCACCCAATAAATTTTCCTATTTACCCATGATCTGCATGTTCTTCTCCCACTGTTGACTCCACACCCCTTCTCTTATAGCTCCTCATCTTTCTTCCCAGCCTCACATTAGATCTACCTGTCCTATGTTCAGCTTTGCTCCAGCCTTATACTGGAGGAGTCCCACCTGACAGACCTCCAACCTGTCAGTGAAGCTGCCAGTGGTCAGGAAAGCGATGGAATATGATTTACTGATTTCCTGCAGTTAGAAACATTCTTTAGGATTTTCCAACCTCACAATAGATCCTATTCAAATCTTATATTGAATGGGAATTTATCCTTCTGCCATACAGCTAGACATCAAACCAACTATGTCTCATTATATTGTATCATTGGGCTAATGATATTTTGTAATTTCACAAACATGGCACAATAACATCAGTGACAAGCCAATGATAACTCAACAAATTCAGTGAAATGAAGAATTTGCTTTTTGCCTTTTGTTGTTTTTTTAAAAAACTTCACTGCCTTCCTGCCCCAACAGCTTGCTTCTTAAAAACAACAGAATGTGCAGCATGTATGTGACTCTCACTTTGTATTGACATTCTCGATCCCAGATAGTGGGCTCATCGTCAACTGGTGAACTTGTAATCATAAATGACAATAGAGTAGACACTTTGTAAAGTGAGAAAGAGGAAGATTGTGCAAAAATGGAAAGGTACAGAGAGAGATCAGTTGGCATAGGGAGATACAAACACATTTCTCCTGCTCATCCATGGTTTAATTCCTAAAGAGATGCTGGAGAAATTTTAAATCAAAGGACACCATTAAATGAATAAATTGCTCTTTTTAATGTGTAGTAATGTTATTCAGCTCCCTTTTGCACTTTCTCAACACATGGTTCCATTTTATAACAATTGCAAACTTCCACATGAAGATAAATGCAAATTTATTCACTGCACAAATGTTCAGTTTCTAAAAGTAACAAATAAGCAGTAATAGGAGCACACTTTGGACAGACTATTATTAACCTTCAAACCTTGTCTCCAGTATGTATTTCTGCACAGATCAAACCATTATCTTCATACTAACATATACGCACCCAGAAAGACTAACACAAGCAGTGCTACAAGAACTAGTTATACACAGGCACACATAGAGGATTACTTGGAATGATACATAGTCAGAGTCAGATAAACTGACTGGATAAATAGATACATGTATACAGTAACAGAGACATACTCTCAAAGATTCAGACACATGATTAGAGACAGACAGTAAAATAGACACATGTTTTAAAAGCAAAAGTCAGACACAAGCTTACTATTAATTTGCAGCTTGCCTCTTTTAATTCAGAATCCTTTCATTGTTAAATGCTTTCAAACATCCAAAGATTTGATTTAAAAATAAATTCCTTGAGAAGGATTTGTTTAGTCACTCTTCACTGTCCTATTGTTACTCCTCTTCAAAAGTCAGTGATGATATTGCGCAGATAATTTCTTAGATTATTTTGACTTTATGGCCACAGTTCCAGCGGTATGGAGTGTAAATATATTAATGAGGAACTCATAAAATTGATTAGAAACTTACAGTTGATACTTGAAAGAAAGAGGCTTCAAGGTATGCAAAATATTAACAATAGTTCAAGGGTTAAAATCGCTCACATTATCGGCAATTTGGATTTTAGTTTGTGTTTAATGAACCACATGCCTGTCATAAATGTATATGTCCAATTGCTGTCCTTTCATAGATTATTAGTTAACTCCACCGTGGCATTGCTCATAATTGATCTTCTGTCAGAAGCAAGGTGGTTATATGGCTGTTAATCTGACCTTTACCTTTCAGGTCATTGCCATAAATGATGAAGTTCAGGCCATTCTAGTTGATTAGAAACTGCTGATATGCGTCAGTAGTTGTTTCTACTTTTAAATGTCAGGTGGCAAGTCCAATTGTATTTGTAACTAATATGATATTTGGTAAATCAAAGCTATACATCAGATCTACTGTATAATGTGTCATTGAGGAGTGGACTAGGGAAAATGCTGTGTACATGGTCTGTAAGGAGTGGACCAAGCAGGGAAACTTTGGATCAGAATTTGGGAGTACGAGAGGGGAATATAATTCCTGAGATTGCAGAGGATCGATGTCAGCATAAATACAATGATCAATACTGGTTAGAATAGGTTATTAATAGTGCAGGACAGTTACAAAGAAAGATATTAAATGATAACATGCAACCAACATAGAGAAGCAATCAATGGAGTAAATCAAATGTTAAACTGTGTAACTAAAGCAACAGTGTTGATCAGAGGATCATCTTAACTTGCAATAATTTGATTTGAGTGAGCCCAAGTATTGGGCCTGACTTGGTCATCACCTCATTAGAAAGAAATACCAGCAATTATCAATTTCTCAAAGAAGTGACTGAAGTTTGAACATGATGGAGATATAAAAGACAGCAAAACAGCCGACCACACACTAAATTCTTAAAATTTGGAAAAGTGCATTATATAACATTAAAATTTGACATTACATAAAGTGCAATACAGTTCAGTTTCTTTCAATACAGAAGGTACTTGAAGACGACTCACTACCTTTACAGTTATGTGTAATGAAACACTCAACTATTTAATCACTGTTTTTAGCACAAGGATATAGTGGGAAATTCCACTTTATTTTGAGTGAGTTGCTGCTCATTTGACTAGAATTGACTTACTACATTAATCTCTCATTTCCCTTCGCAATTTTAAAGGTGAAGGATTTGTAAATGTTTTGAACATGCATGACACAGCTGTCAAGAATTATTGAAATATTTATGGCAAAGATGGATTAGAAAGAACAACAACTGAGGAGTCAGTGAGAATTTCAATAACATGTTGTCAGCAGGTTAAAGAGTAACTGAGCAAACTGAAATATTCAGAGAGACATTGTCTAACCTCGCATGCAAAATCACATACCCATTACAGAATATGTTTTAATATTGCTGTATTCTGACAGTTTACTATAAATGGAATATGTATAGTAATATTAGAACACTTTGTAAGAATATTATAAATTTACTTGTGGGTGAAGTATTAAGATTTGAAAAATCTCCTACACAGGCAAAAGGATTACAATGCACAATTAGCCCACACCTTTTCTTTGCAATGCAGGCAGGACATTGTCCCCAGGGAGCCTCCATGTTTTCTGCTTGTAACCAACCTTCCCTGTACTGGTCATTGTCTCTATCTTGTAGTCATTGTAAAGAGCTAAAAATGTGTTGCTGGTTAAAGCACAGCAGGTCAGGCAGCATCCAAGGAACAGGAAATTCGACGTTTCGGGCCAGAGCCCTTCATCAGAATGAGGAGAGTGTGCCAGGCAGGCTAAGATAAAAGGTAGGGAGGAGGGACTTGGGGGAGGGGCGATGGAGATGTGATAGGTGGAAGGAGGTCAAGGTGAGGGTGATAGGCCGGAGTGGGGTGGGGGCGGAGAGGTCAGGAAGAAGATTGCAGGTTAGGAGGGTGGTGCTGAGTTCGAGGGAACCGACTGAGACAAGGTGGGGGGAGGGGAAATGAGGAAACTGGAGAAATCTGAGTGCATCCCTTGTGGTTGGAGGGTTCCCAGGCGGAAGATGAGGCGCTCTTCCTCCAACCGTCATGTTGTTATGTTCTGCCGATGGAGGAGTCCAAGGACCTGCATGTCCTCGGTGGAGTGGGAGGGAGAGTTAAAGTGTTGAGCCACGGGGTGGTTGGGTTGGTTGGTCCGGGCGTCCCAGAGGTGTTCCCTGACGGGTTCCGCAAGTAGGCGGCCCGTCTCCCCAGTATAGAAGAGTGTAAAGAGGTCAACTAGATGGACCGCATAGAATATGAGTTTCCTGACTGGTGCTGTTAATGTCATCTAATCAGGGAGCCCTGGCTGTCAGATTTAAACAGGAGTGTCAGCCATTCTGTTCACTTTGAGAACTGGCTCTAAGGGAGCTGGATTAGTGTCAAGGACTTTCTATGTGTAAATAAATTGTGACTTGGTGATAGTATATCAGCCTCTGTAGAGTTATTTTATACTTGTCACCAGGAGCCCAGTATAATGATTACAAAGCATTATAAAAGCTATGCCAAATCTTTTAAAAGGGATTATGCATTGTGGTTGTTGGAAATGCTGAGATCATTTTGAATATTGCACCATAGAAGGATCAAGAGAATGGGAGAGAATTAGCACCAAGCTTTGGATGTTACACTGTAGGCTGAAGTGGAAGGTGTAGAAAGAAGAAGCACTGTCCTTTATTCTTGAGTGACAAGATGGTGTGATGATTCTTCAGGTATGTACTCAGAAGGCAGTTTCAAATGATAAACCTGGAAATCAATGACAGAAGGTTAATCCCAGGATGCAGTACAGAAACATGTTTAATGATCTCACATGAGGTGTCAAGGTGAGGACATCTTTAACCATGTTATCATACCAACTGGACCACCAGTCTCAATCACCATTGATTTCACTACAACTTCATCACCCATCACTTCAACAATTCTTAGCAATCAGGATTCATACCTAATATTTATCTGCTTTATCTCACCCGCGCACACTCACTTCGCGCCATTGCAAGCCTCAGAACTTGGAGACACTGGCAGCAATTCAACCATAATAGCCACATCAGCCAATAGTATTGCAGGACATCATAGACACTTGCCTGTCTTGCTAGACAAGGTGGCACATAACAGGAGGCAGTCAGAGTTAACAGCAGGGGAACAGGAACATGTGTATGTTTTAATTTCTATCAAGGAAGCAGTGTTGGCTATTATGGGAGGGGCCACTGACAACAGCCAGAAGGCATACATATTACAGCAATTAACTAGTAACTATTTAGGTGGGGAGAGGTGTCTTCCTGCTATTTAACAGCTATGCGAACTAGAAACTAGAAATGTAGGATAAGGAATAGGACATTCAGCCCATCTAGCTTACTCCAGCTCTCAAACAAGATCATAGTTGATCACCTGCCTCGACTCCACTTTCCCCCACGACTTCCATATCCCTTGCTGTCTTTGGGGGGAGGGAGGGGGTGGTGCTGGATAAATCCCACAGTACAGAGTGGCGTTGCAGTCTACAGCAGGGCTAGTGAAATGAGCCGGCATCATGTAGTGTTTTCCCTGAATGCTGCCAGCAGACAGTCTCTCTGTTCCTGCTGCGTGGCCATCTTTACACCCAGGAAGTGTGCTTGGAGAGCAAATGCAATTTTGGACATGCAGGAGGCTACAGCAGCATTCGGAAAGCAAGCACTCCTAAATCCAATTTCACACTCCTGCACCCTCTTCTCAATTACAGAGATGCACAGTAACTACATAATCTCAGCTTTCTCCTCTGCTGGAAGAGTTCACCTATGTTGGAATATCTTGGGGGCATCTATACTTTCTTTCTCTTTAAACTCAAACTTGGGTCATGCTGGGTTTTATAACAAATCATTGACCTGAGGTTTCTACACAATATTAATACATTTTTCACACTGATTCGCTGGGTGCGAGTGAGGAACAAGAACACTGACTGAGTGTTTTGCTGCTGGTCAGTCCAGATGACTAATTGTGGGGATTGAACCCCATTCCTTCCGGTTCGGCATGACTTAATGTGGTAATGAAAGTGACTCGCTCATTCTCACGCAATTCTTTGCAGGCGATTCTGAAATCCTCACCGACTTGCAGGAACCAATCTACCTCCGAAATAAATACTGGAATAATTGCTAGTTGTTGAACAGTAACACTTCCATTTTCAAATCCATTCGGCTCAAGTCCAAGAGAGAAATAAAGTTTGATTTATGGAACCGGTCAATTCTAAGAGTACTGCAGCTGTTTAAAGAATACAATTATTGAGGAGGCCTGTTCTCTTTGTAAGGTCTTTGCAAATATGTTTTGTTTGTAGGTGCAACAATGTAATAACAGGAACGCCAACAAAGTGTATCATTATTTAATCCTTGTACAACGTTAGATGTAATTCACAATTATTCTCTACCTTCAAATCGAATGCAATGAAAAAAGAGCTCAGTTTTGTCGTTCCTCTCTGCACCAGTGCTTAAATGTTCTTTTGCTCTGTTAGTCAGTGCAACTTTTGACCTGATTTGTTGTTGCTGCTGTTTTGAGACCAAATTGTATTCATACATTTCACTTCATTATGAGTTTACACTATTCTCCATGTCTACATGTTATAACATCCTGGTTTTCTCCCTTTGTGCAATACATATGGCACTCATCATACCAAATTTCATCCATCATTTCTGCTTCAATCTCTACCTGAACACTCAAGGGTAATGTCACTGATGTTGATGCTTGATTCGTAATCCATGTTTGAAGAAAGCAATAGCATTTCTCACCTACCTTTTTGGCAGCTGTGACACATTTAGTTGGGTCAAAGGATGTATGAGCATTCACTGTCAACAGTGAATTGTGTCAACAAATCCTGCTAGTTAACTGAAAAACTAACAAAGGCTTATCAGTGTTTCTGAAAAATATGTATTTTGTCAAAGCCTTTTTGCCTTGTATTCACCAGGACAGTTCACAATAATACCAATGTAAAGGGGAATATTATTTATTACTGCTTGAGAAGAGAGTGCTGATTGTTTCCTAGGAACATTGTCCTGTTAAATGCACCAGTTAGATGATGACTGGTAGATAATTGCCAAGCTTTGTTTAAATTAACACCAGTTGATTGATCAAGGCATTGAGCTAAGGAATGACCAGGGAATGACTGTCATCTATTTTGTTAAATTGAAACCAGCACAATTTGTGTCCACATTCTTTCTGTGCACAAAGACGAAGACGATGTGTATTCATATACACATGTGCAAGTGTGTAATACTGAAAGTCCAACTCACAATCTTAAATTAGTTGTCAGTGTAACTCTTCGCATATTTAGGATCATTTAGCAAATTCTAACCATTACAAAATCACATCTAACATTTGTGTTTTGAGTTTTACAAGCTGGGGTAATCAGGCACATTAGTACCTTTGTGACAAACAGCTGAAGAGACAGGCTGTTTGATATACTCTGCCAATCTTTGGAACATATGGCCTACTTACCTTGCATCACAGTAGCACTAACATTCAGATATTACTTTACTAATTTGTGTGATAGGTAGAATAATTTGGCTTGACAGCAGCATCCTGTTCCTGGTGACCACTGCTCATGTTGTTACTGCTTAGTAATTGTATGAAATGCAATTACTCTTTTGAAAAACTATAACTTTCCAGGATAACTTCAGGTGGATGGGCATCTTTCAGGACTGAAAACAGTGCTTGTAGTCCCACACATGTGTTTGAATAACATACAGTGAGAAACTGTCTGATCAAGGTTGCGATTATCCAGTAGGATGTTTTGGATGGGTCTTTTTTTAGCAGAAACTTGCATGGTGTGCAAATGGTTCAGGATCTATTTATGAGGCTGTCAATAATCCTATAATGTAGAACTTAGGGATCCCCATGTGTATAATGATCAGTGAAGCTAGGGTCTAGTAAGCAGTGGTAGAGAACACCTTGGTTGATTTCTTAACTAGCATGTCATGGAAGGATATCCAATTTGATTGCTCCATCTCAAAGGTGATTTGGAGTGCAGAATGGAACCATGTAATGGGGCCAAAATGAACTCATGTAAGCAAATTCTTACATGCAGCTACAAATTCTTTTTTAGCTGATGTATCAATTATATATTGGAAATATGCATGAAGTGGAAGATTAGCTGTCATTCTATCAATGACTTGACTTCCATGGAACCAACAAAGATATTTGCAAGAGCTGAGCTTAGGGGTGATCCCATGAAAACACCGTTTATTCGGGAATACATGGTATTATTAAAACTAACGAGTAAAAGGTGAGGTCTGCAGATGCTGGAGATCAGAGCTGAAAATGTGTTGCTGGTTAAAGCACAGCAAGTCAGGCAGCATCCCAGGAACAGGAAATTCGATGTTTCGGGCCAGAGCCCTTCATCAGGAATCCTAAATTAAAACTAAACTGAACTTAATGAGCAGCTGAGTTCATAAGTTTAACAATGGTAGTATGTCTAGATTGCCAAAACATAGTACTCAAGTGCAAATGTCTGTGGCTTATTTGAGTGGTATGTTCGAGACTAGGCTTACAATGTTAAATGAACACACGAACACTGTACTACAATCGATGTGCAACTTCAGTATGGTACTCACAAACGTGGAGTAATCCTGCACTGTCTTTGTGGAAAACATGCTCAAAACTGTTCTGTTTTAAATTCCCTCGTGCAACGTGGGCATCGTTTGCTGGCCAGAATTTAATGCCAATCCCTCGCTGACATTGAGAAGGTGGTGTGAGCTGCTTTTTCTGAACTGTTATAGTTCACGTGCTATAGGTAGACCCCCAATTTGTCCAGTAAGCTGGTCTGACTGTATATCATTCCAAGTTATCCTCTATATGTGCCTGCCTCTATCTACATCCTGTGGAACTGCTTGTGTTAGTCTTTCTGGCTGCATTTATGTCAGTATGAAGATAATGGTTTTATCTGTGCATAAATACAAGTTGGAGATGGGGTGGTAATTGGATGAGTTAGATTTGTGCTGCTTTTCCGCATATGTAGGCAGTTTTCTCCGTTGACTGTACTGGAAGAGCTTGGCTAGGGGAGCAGCAAGTTCTGGAGCACAAGTCTTCAGTATTACTGTTGGAGTGTACCTGGACTTTTGCACTCAAGTGCCTCCAACTGTTCCTTGTTATCATGTGGAGTGAATCGAATTGGCCGAAGACTGGCATCTGCAATGCTGGGGACCACTGGAGGAGGCTGAGATTGATTATCCACTCAGCAGTTCTGACTGAAGATTCCTGAAAATTCTTCAGCATTATCATTTGTACTGATGAGCTGGGCTCTTCCATGATTGAGGATGGAGACGTTTGTGGAGCCTTCTCCTCTCGTGAGTTGTTTCATTGTCCACTACCATTCATGATGGGATGTGGCAGAACTGCAGAGCTTAGATCTGATCCATTGGTGGTAGAATTGCTTAGCTCTGAATACACTTGCTACTTAAGCTGTTTTGCATGTAAATGGTTCTGTATGGTACTTTCATCAGATAGTTTTACCTTAGGTATGCCTGGTGCTGTTCCTAGTATGCCCTCCTGCACTCTCCATTGAACAAGGTTGACCCCCCCATCTTGATTGTAATGGCTGAGTGGGGGATATGCCAAGCCATGAGATTGCAGATTATGCAGGAGTACAATTCTGCTGCTGTTAATGGCCCACAGTGCCATATGGATGCCCAGTCTTAAGTTGGTTGAATGTTCGATGGCTGTCCCACAGTGATAGTGCCACATAACATGATGATGGGTATTCGTAGTGTAAAGGTGGGACTTTGTCTCCACAAGGACTGTGCAGTGGTCATCCTTATCAATGCTGTCATGGACAGATGCATCTACAGCCAATAGATTGGTAAGGATGAGGTCAAGTATGTTTTTTTTTCCTCTTGATGGTTCCCTCACCACCTACCACAGAATCAGTCTAGCAGCTAGGTCCTTTAAGACGCAATCAGCTCAATCAATAGTGCTGCAGCCCGAGACACTTTTGGTGGTGTGCATTGAAATCACCCACCCAGAGTTATATTTTGTGCTCGTGCCACCCTCATTGCTTCCTCCAAGTGTTGTTCAACATTCATCAGCTGAGAGAGGGCGGTATATGGTAGTGTGCAGGAGGTTTCTTTGCCTATGCTTAACCTGAAGCAATGAGACTTCAGGGGGTCGGTGTCAATATTGAAGACTCCCAGGGAAATTCCCTCCCAACTGCTGATGGTCAGGACATACCTCCAGACGGTGATGGTAGTGTCTGGGACATTGTAAGATATGATTTCATGTGAATGACTATGTCAGGCTGTTGCTTGACTAGTTTGTGAGACAGCTCTCCAATTTTGGCACTATCCCAAAATGTTGGTAAGGAGGACTTTGCAGGGTTGACACACCTGTGTCGGGCATTATCTTTTCCGGTGCCTAGGTCGATGCCAGGTGATGTGCCCAGCTTAATTTCTTTGTTGTGACTTCATAGAGATTGACACAACTGAGTGGCTTGCTCGGCCCTTTCAGAAGGCGATTGCTATGGGTCTGGAGTCATATGTAGGCCAGACCAGGTGAAGATGTCCAATTTTCTTCCCTGAAGGGCATTAGTGAACCAGATTTTTTTAAAAACAATTGACAATTATTTCATGGTCATCTGTAGATTCTCAATTCCAAATATTTTATGCCTTAGCAGGTTTTGAAACTAGGTCTCCAGAATGTTAGCTGAGTTTCTGGATTAAAAGTCCAGTGATAATATCATGAGGCCATCACCCAATTCTAAGAAATCATCCAACCATTTGGCTAATTCATGTTATGTAGAACCAGTTATAGATAGGTTGGGCTTTGAGGGACATCAGTTTTGTATGTCTTGGGCAGCTCATACATACATGGACACAGTAAGTCATGAGGACAAACTCTATGAAAGATCAGTTGGCAGCTCTTTGCTCTTACAAACATTCAACAATGCATTTTTATCTTGTTTTTGTGTAAGACAGTCTGTCAAGCTGAATGGGTTGTCTGACGGATGTGAATTTGAACCCATCGTTAAGAATAGTGTGCATTTTGATGATTTAGTTACGCTTGTTCTGGCTGATTATTTCCATTGCTCTGTTAGGTTTACAGATGTGCATGTTCAGGTTGGCCTTGTAAAACGCCACTCATATTGCATGTGAAAATTAGACAAGTCATTCAAAGTCCAGAAATAGGCATATGCTAGATCAGCTAGGCACATTTTCAAGGAATCAGCATTTTAACCTAATGCTGGTTTGTGGTGGGATTGCTGGGAGTAGAGGAGTTGAACTCAGCAAATACCTCTTACTATCTGATGTGGGAAGAGACACACCAAAATTGAAACCGTGCACAAAAATGAGAGTACATGTTCAGAAAGATTTGTTACATGGTTAGCAGTAGCATTCATCGTGTTACTTCCATTGAAGGTAATTGTGGTGCAGGTGCATTTCAAAAGGGTACGATTTAAAGTGTGATCACCTACTGAGGCAATACAGTAACATAAATGTACCAAATGGAAAAATGGAAGCAATGTACGTGTTAGACCAAACACAGTGTCAGGCACAATATAAATTATTAACCCTATCACTGCTAGAAAATTCAATGACAACCAATTTGATATCATCAGTCAAGGTCTTGCACATACTGGAAGCTGTATATATTAGTACACAGAACCCTGTTCTTTGCAAACAGAAAGAACACGCACACACATTGTGCCTATTTCAACTCACATCATGGGTGATAGCCATTCCTCACCACAATGCCTTGCTCAGTCGGACTCAGTCTGCTTGGTTTAAATTGGAACAAAGATTGGCAGTTAACTGTCAGATATCTTGATTGGTGTATTGTCCATGGCAACACCTCTACCAATCAGAGTTCACTTGTCAATCAATTAGAACTCTCTTCTCAAACAGGTTAAATGTTGCTTCCCTTTATACTGGTAATCTCGCATGCAGCCTGATGAGTGTAAGCTGACTATTTTCATCAAAGTGTATATTTTATTAGCAATACCCAAATTCTGTACTATGAAAAAATAATTGGTCAGTTTTAATAAAAAAAGTAAAACAACATGGTTTGTGGTAAAACATTGCAAGGATTATCCCAATAGAATTCACACCAGCAGCTAAATTAAATCAAAAAGTGTAGAGTGGAATTCACATTGCAATACACTTCATTTAACAGGAGCTTGAATCAATTTAAAAACACTTAAAGTTTCCTGTATTTGGCATTGCTGCTTTTTAAACAACTCTCAAGATGTAGTGTAGATTTTGCAGCAATATGAGTAATAATGTATCACACAAATTATCTGAATGTCCTGTTATAGTTTTTAGTAGCTGAACACCAAATGAAGTCAACTGATGCAAAGATGTAACTGTAGTCAAAGGGCAGCTAGGCACAATAACTGATGCACAAGGAGAGAACTGAGGGAATAGTGCACTGACCAGAATGAATACCTTCTCAGCGTCAATCTTGAAATGAGCCAAGAAATGAGAGTCACAATCATACCAAGCCTGGATTCCTTCTCACAAAGCAACAAGTTAGGACCATTAATTTGTTAAGGTTATGACAGGAACAACTCACTAATGCTTTAAGGCAGCCATCAGTGTTCACAGTAGTTATAACTTCATTTCAATATGTTGCATTGATCTGAAAAAAATAACTGTGGAACATTAATAATAATGCCTCATTCACTCCTGGCATGACTTGAGCTCCAAAGAAGCCACATGTGATTAACATTTCTGTTTTCATCTCGAGTATTATTCATTTCCAAATACAATTTTCTGGCCTGAGTTCACACTATCCGTATTCCTATGTGCAGAAATTCAAATACTGATGTTATCATCACTAACTGGATTCACATTTTTGGGGATGGGAGTGGTGGTGGGCTACAGGGCTATGGTCATTATGTTATCAGAAATATTGCCAGCAACAGTGGAAAATTTCTCCAAAAATGTCTTTTTCCCATGTACTTTCTGACATGTTGAACTTTGTTACAGTTACTGCTGGTTAAAGTTGCCACCAGTTGCCTCTTCCTAATGAGAGGCAGCCTATAGTCTTCTGGGACTATGGCAACTTTCATTTCACTCCAGTAACATCCATTGATTAAAGAATGGAAATAAGGTTAAGTTCTAGTCAACAGGTACAAGTTTACATGACACACCATCCTGGTGTCACAGAACCATGACTGCAATAAAGAGGGTTACTGACTGCACGTCAGGTCCTAGAGTAGGATTGCAACTCAGAATTCTCACTTCAATATCCTCACTAATTCCCAATGTCCTAAGCTGACAATATGGATAAATGTGAATGGATCTTTCAAACCCACAGACCTTCAACGTTCAACTTTATTAGCCCTAGAAATCTTGGATAACTTTCAGAAAGAACACTTGTTTGTTTTTTTCTCTTCCATAACCAAAGGGTTCCTGGGCTAAATGGATTAGCCTGGCTGAGTTCAACAAACTTACATCAAATATTTGACAAATTTACTGGCCCGTAACTTAACTGGATAGTGTGTTTACTCACTGTAGATGAAGGGAGAAACACATATGAACAACGGTTCAACACAGGCTGCTCTATCAAATCCCTCATATAGATGAAATAAAACATTTCAAAAGTCCTTCCCTACTTCTTGAATCTGGGACAACAAATAGTCCCCTCTTTCACTGCACACCTGATTTAAGTAAACATACCTTTCTATTTTGAAACAAAAAGTGCTGGAAATCACAACAGGAAACAGCAAGCTAACATTCCGAGTCTACGTGACTCTTCATCAGAGTTGAGTCATCTAGACTTGAAATGTTAGCTTGTACTCTCTCCACAGATGCTGCCCGACATGCTGCGATTTCCAGCATTTTATGTTTTTGATAGAGTTTCCAGCATCTGCAGTAATTTGCTCCTATCTTTCCTTATTCCCTCTTACTAGTATCAGTTTTAAAAAAGTAACCTACTTTTGAACAGGTTGAAATGAATGTGGGAAAGTGAAGAAATTCACTGAGCTTCCTCTAACTTAGAAGTTACGCAATAAGGGTAAATGTTTGTATGTGTTTATGGACACATGCAAAATATATATTGTTTCAGGCAGTGTTTCACTCGTGGATGAATCATCGAGCTGCATATGTAGTTTTAGGAACTGATATGCAGAGTAATGCTTTTTCCTCAATGTCAGTGCACAAGTGCCCTGACTGAGTTACTATTGAAACATTATCACTGGAATTAATGTGGTTAAAAATGCAGTTACATGCCATCAGTAAATGTTATGATAGTCTTGGCATTAAAACTCCAAGGCATCTCCCATCTCTTAGAGAACCACCAAGGATCATCGTGAACAAGAGAGAAAATACAATTATACTTACCCACATTTTCTGCCAAATAAAAGCATTTTTATTGAACTTTTTAAAAAAAAAGTCCAAGGTAAGGAAATCTGTGCTTAAATCAGTCATTTTACCCTTTCACAGAAAAAAGTCCTGCTTTTACATGGCACCTTTCATAATTTCAATACATCCCGAAACCCTGCAACCAATGAAACACTTTTTGAATTGGAATTGCTATTGTAATGTAAGAAACACAGCAACCAATTTGCATCTAAAATACAGCAATTGATAATGACGATAATCTATTTCTCATGATAATAGTTACAGGATAGCTATTTCCGAGGATACCGGGAGTAACTCCCCTGCATATCTACAAAATAGTTACTCGGGATATTTTATGCCCACCTGAAAGGATGTTCAAAGTCTTAGTTTTATGTCTTATCTGATCCATACTTAATATTTGGTTTACCACCACCACATATCCCACTTTTGCAATACTGACATTTGAAACAACATTCTACTCTTGCGGTTGTTTGTGAACTAGGGGTGTGCAGGGAACTTTCATGAACTAAGGGTGTGTCAGGGAACACCACCTCCACTGGCAGCTCAGTTAACCAGATGAGAGGAGGCTTATATGGAGAATGAACACCAGCAAGTGTTGACTCCTTGAGTTAAATGAACTATTTCTGTGCTATAAATTCTATATAACCTATGTCACAAGAGGTTCACATCCTCCTAGCATGAACACCCCCTGTTAAAGAACTTCACTGATTCAAGAAAATAGGAGGCAGATCCTTTCTCTCACAACATGTAGCTGTCAAAAGATTTAATGGAGACTGGGGAGAATGGGTTGCACGAACAAGCAAGGCTATGGGGCAGCATGGATGCAATATTGAATTTGGAACTCTGAAATAAAAAAAAATCAGGCACTAAGAACTAATTGTCCTTGCTTGAACTGGAGTGAAGGATCATAAATAGACTTTCCAAATGTTTGTTTACAAAAACTGTAATGCCTTATTGTGATTTAGAAATACAAGGAGTATCTGAGATCTATAACTATTTTGAATTTTAAAATTCTTTTAAATAGAACATCAAGTTCACGAAAGAGCATTTATATCTAAAGTATTAGCCCCCACTCCACCCCATTTGGAAAAGAATTGGAAAGACACAACAATTTGCCCTATTTTCAGATGTTTGAATTAGCCTTTGATTGGCAAGTGGACTGTCACTTTGGGCAGTGGGCTGCACGAGACACCATGATGAGATTTCAAGTTGCAGCAATTCTCTCATGCTGAAAAAATACTTACATTCAACAGAAATGTTTAGTCTGGCAGTGGTTCAGCAGAGCTGCGTAAACTTGGCGACTGACGGACAGCACTCCCCGGTTGTAAAAGAAATGGATTCTCCAGATATAATAAAAATTAGTAATATGTGTCATGTCCTGAGCCAGCATTGTGACTCAGTGTTTTGCACCAGCAGTGACACATGGAAGCTGGAACTCACTTCCCCCAAAAAGGCTGTCCAAGATGGGTAAACCGAACCTTTCAAGGCAGAGCTCTGTAGAGTTTTACTGGGTTATGATTTCAAGAAGTTGAATTCTATTCGGAATGGCCCTGTGTCACTGGATATGGGTCTTGCTAGTGCGATCAAAATGTGACTCATTTTCATGATCAAAAGCCGACTCATTTTCTGTTGATTCTTTCACCGGATGCGAGGAACATTGCTACCTGGATTAACAGTCATTGAAAAACCTTAATTGCCCCCCTCAAGAAGTTGCCTTCTTAAAAATAACCACAATCCTTGTGATGTAAGTATATCTTCAGTGCAGTTTGGAAGAGAATCCTAGGATTTTGATCCAGAAACCAACGTTCTCTCAAGTGTTTTCTTTCTGCCATGCAAATCTCTGGGATGTGTTGGCATGACAATTGGCATGCATGGAAGCTTAACAGCTGTTGCCAGCAATGGTGAAGAACCTATGATGATGAGGATGTTGACTGGCTTGAAGGGGAACTTGCAACTGGTGGTGTTCCCATGTATCTTTTAGGGAGTAAAGGTCATGCATTTAGATGGTATTTTCATACAACCATAAGATGTAAGAACACCATAGATTAGATTACTTACAGTGTGGAAACAGGCCCTTCGGCCCAACAAGTCCACACCGACCCGCCGAAGCGCAACCTACCCATACCCCTACATTTACCCCTTACCTAACACTACGGGCAATTTAGCATGGCCAATTCACCTGACCCGCACATCTTTGGACTGTGGGAGGAAACCGGAGCACCCGGAGGAAACCCACACAGACACGGGGAGAATGTGCAAACTCCACACAGTCAGTCGCCTGAGGCAGGAATTGAACCCAGGTCCCTGGCGCTGTGAGGCAGCAGTGCTAACCACTGTGCCACCGTGCTGCCGATGATTGAACCCACTAAATCAGACATTCAATGAACTCACTGCTGAGTTGATAATCCTCAACTCCACTTTCTTGCCTCATCCTCATAAATCTTGATCTCTATATTGACCCCAACCATGAATATATTTAATAGGCCAGGGTCTGAAGACAAACTTTTGCAGTAAAGAATTTCTCGGAATCACTACCCTCTGAAAGAAAGAATTCCTCCTCACCTCTGGCTCAAACAGGTGACCCCTTACTCTGAGATTATGGTCCTAGATTCATAATTTGCCAGACGATCATTCAGAATCCTTCTTTCTCAAAGCCTGAGACATTTCCAATCCCTCCACGACCTTTGACATTCCAACTAACAAATCATCAATCCCTTCCTCGGAGGTAACAAGGACGGTGGGATGATAGGGCAAATAGGGTTGATGGAGTTGACCCCAGATGAATATTAATTTGAGGGGCAATCAGAGGCACAAATGTAAGACAGGAATTGGACCATCCCAGAATCCCCTCCAGAAAGAACACTTACCATCTCACCAGTGCAGCTCTTCATGGCTGTGCAACTTGACCATTCATCGATGCTCTTTACCTCCCTGAGACGTTCGATGTTTGACTGATCAGCAACTTTACAACTGGAATATTGGTTTACTCTGTTGACCCAGTGGGAGGGTGTGAGTGGCAACAGCGCAGTTTTGTAGTTTCTACTTCCCCAGCCTGGGTGTGCTCGCTCTCCCAACCAGGGATGCTGACAAAGTTAAGAACTGCACTGAAGTTTAAGGTCAGGTGACTGAGGTGTCAGTGGGAGAGCACTTTGGTACCAGTGACCATAATCCCATTGCATTTAAAAATAGTGATGGGAAAGGATAGACCAGATCTAAGAGTTGAAGTTCGAAATTGGAGAAAAGACAATTTTGACAATACTAGGCAGGAACTCAAAAGCTGTTTGGGGGCAGATGTTCGCAGGCAAAGGGATGGCTGGAAAATGGGAAGCCTTCAGAAATGAGATAACGAGAATCCAGAGAAAGTATATTCCTGTTAGGGTGAAAGGGAAGGCTGGTAGGTATAGGGAATGCTGGATGACTAAAGAAATTGAGGGATTGGTTCAGAAAAAGAAGGAAGCATGTGTAGGGTATAGACAGGATAGATTGAGTAAAAGAAGTAGGAGTATACTTAAGAAGGCAATCAGGAGGGCAAAAAGGGGACATGAGATAGCTTTGGCAAATAGAATTAAGAAGAATCCAAAGAGTTTTTACAAATACATTAAGGACAAAAGGGTAACTAGGGAGAGAATAGGGCACCTGAAAGATCAGCAAGGTGGCCTTTTGTGAGGAGCTGCAGAAAATGGGGGAGATACTAAACAAGTATTTTGCATCAGTATTTACTGTGGAAAAGGACATGGAAGGTATAGAATGTAGGGAAATAGATGGTGACACCTTGCAAAATGTCCAGATTACAGAGGAGGAAGTGCCGGATGTCTTGAAATGTATAAAGGTGGATAAAGCCCCAGGACCTGATCAGGTGTACCCGAGAACTCTGTGGGAAACTAGAGAATTAGTTGCTGGGCCTCTTGCTAAGATATTTATATCATCAATAGTCACAGGTGAGGTGCCGGAAGACTGGAGGTTGGCAAAGGTTGTGCCACTGTTTAAGAAGGGTGATAAGGACTAGCCAGGGAATTATTGACAAGTGAGCCTGATGTCGGTAATGGGCAAGTTGTTGGAGGGAATCCTGAGGGACAGAATGTACATGTATTTGGAAAGGTGAGGACTGATTAGGGATAGTCAACATGGCTTTGTGTGTGGGAAATCATGTCTCACAAACCTGATTGAGTTTTTTGAAGAAGTAATGAAGAGGATTGATGAGGGCAGAGTGGTAAATGTGATCTATATGGACTTCCGTAAGGCAGTTGACAAGGTTCCCTATGGGAGATTGGTTAGCAAGGTTAGATCTCACTGAATATAGGGAGAACTAGCCATTTGGATACAGAACTGGCTCAAAGGTAGAAGACAGAGGGTGGTGGTGGAGGGTTGTTTTCACATTGGAGGCCTATGACCAGTGGAGTGCCACAAGGATCGGTGCTGGGTCCACTACTTTTTGTCATTTACATAAATGATTTGGATGTGAGCATAAGAGGTATAGTTAGTAAGTTTACAGATGACACCAAAATTGGAGGTGTAGTGGACAACGAAGAAGGTTACCTCAGATTACAACAGGAACTTGATCAGATGGGTCAATTGGCCAAGAAGTGGCAGATGGAGTTTAATTCAGTTAAATGCAAGGTGCTGCATTTTGAAAGCAAATCTTAGCAGGACGTATACACTTAATGGTAAGGTCCTAGGGAGTGTTGCTGAACAAAGAGACCTTGGAATACAGGTTCATAACTTCTTGAAAGTGGAGTCACAGGTAGATATGATAGTGAAGAAGGCGTTTGGTATGCTTTCTTTTATTGGTCAGAGTATTGAGTACAGGAGTTAGGAGGTCATGTTGCGGCTGTACAGGACATTGGTTAGGCCACTGTTGGAATATTATGTGCAATTTTGGTCTCCTTCCTATCAGAAAGATGTTGTGAAACCTGAAAGGGTTCAGGAAAGATTTACAAGAATGTTGCCAGGGTTGGAGGATTTGAGCTATAGGGAGAGGCTGAACAGGCTGGGGCTGTTTTCCCTGGAGCGTCGGAGGCTGAGGGGTGACCTTATAGAGGTTTACAAAATCTTGAGGTGCATGGATAGGGTAAATAGACAAAGTCTCTTCCCTGGGTCAGGGAGTCCAGAACTAGAGGGCATAGGGTTAGGGTGAAAAAAGAAACCTAAGGGGCAACTGTTTCACACAGAGGGTGATATGTGTATGGAATGAGCTGCCAGAGGAAGTGGTGGAAGCTGGTACAATTTAACATTTAAAAGGCATCTGATGGGTATATGAATAGGAAGAGTTTGGAAGGATAAGGGCCAGGCGCTGGAAGATGGGACTAGATTGGGTTGGGATATCTGGTCAACATGGATGGGTTGGACTGAAGGGTCTATTTCCATGCTCTACACCTCTATGACTCTATGACACCTATGGAATGTGGACAAGCAAACAGCATGTCATGAAGGTGACTGATCCTCCACTCTGCCTCCAGCTTCACTATTGGAGATAGAAGAGAACGGGAAAGAATGAGGCAACAGACTGTCAAATAGCAGTATTGCCTCCCTTGCCTCCTAATCCTCAATAAACTGAATCTAAGGGGAGGAAGCAACAGCAGAACAACTGGGTAGTGGCAACTGGTGAAGTGCAAGAGAGAGAGAGAGAGAGAGAGAGAAAACCTGCACAGTTACCGCCTTTGCTGTTTGAATTCCTGTATCATTGGGCATTGGGGTGCACCTGAGAAAATTAACAAACAGTGAAATTCACAACTAATCTTGGAGGAACTGTTGGGTGACGTTCACAGCACAGAATCAGATAAGTTAATTGTTGTTTTAAGTCTGACCATTAGAAAGGCTGCAGTAGTGAGTATAGTGGATTCTTTCTTGATTATACGATTTTGGAGATAAGCCTCTTGATTAAACTTAAAATATAAGCCATAGCTATTAATTTAACCTGGGGCAGTGTTTGTAGAGGAATAAGATGGTGTTATTTTCTGGGTCCGTAGATTGTGAAGGAGCAAAAATGGCCTTTGCAGTGATATGTACTTCTTGTCAGATGTGGGACTTTAAAGAGAGTTTAAGGGTTACTACGGATTATATCTGCCATAAATGCTATTGGATGCAAATCTTATCAGATCGAGTGGATCGGTTGGAGAGACAGATAGAAGCGATGAGGAATTTGCAACAGCAACAGTATGTGATGGATGGCAGTTATCGAAAGGGGGGTGGGGGGGAAGTCTCAGATACAGTCTCATTGATGGGTTAACTCCAGGAAGGGTAAGAGAGGTAGGCAGCTAGAGTAGGAGTCTTTTGTGGATATACCCAATTCAAACAAGTATGCTATTTTGGAAAATGTAGGGGGTGATGGATTCTCTGGGGAACATAGCACAAACAGCCACGTTTCTGGTATTGAGACTGGTCTAATGCAATGAGGGGTACGTTGGCTTCCAAGAGATCAATTGTGTTAGGGGATTCTGTAGTCCGAGGTACAGACAGATATTTCTGTGGCCAGCAGAAAAAAAGCAGAATGGTGTGTTGTTTCCCTGGTGCCAGGATCAAGGATGTCTCAGAGAGGATGCAGAATGTTCTCACGGGGGAGAGGGGCCAACAGGAGATCATTGTCCACATTGGAACCAACGACATTGGAAGGGAAAAGGTTGAGACTCTGAAGGGAGATTACAGAGAGTTAGGTAGAACTTTAAAAAGGAGGCCCTCAAGGGTAGTAATATCTGGATTACTCCCAGTGCTACGAGCTAGTGAGGGCAGGAATAAGAGGATAGAGCAGATGAATGCATGGCTGAGGAGCTGGTGTATGGGAGAAGGATTCACATTTTTGGATCATTGGAATCTCTTTTGGGGTAGAAGTGACCTGTACAAGAAGGACGGATAGCACCTAAATTGGAAGGGGACTAATATACTGGCAGGGACATTTGCAAGAATTGCTTGGGAGGATTTAAATTAGTAAGATAGGGCGGGGGTGGGTTGGGGGGTGGGGGGGAGGTGCGGTGTGACCCAGGGAAATAGTGAGGAAAGACATCGCTCTGAGACGGGTACAGCTGAGAACAGAAGTGAGTCAAACAGCCAGGGCAGGCAGGGACAAGGTAGGACTAATAAATTAAACTGCACTTATTTCAATGCAAGGGGCCTAACAGGGAAGGCAGGTGAACTCAGAACATGGTTAGGAACATGGACTGGGATATCATAGCAATTACGGAAACATGGCTCAGGGATGGGCAGGACTGGCAGCTGAATGTTCCAGGATACAAATGCTACAGGAAGGATAGAAAGGGAGGCAAAAGAGGAGGGGGAGTGGCATTTCTGATAAGGGATAGCATTACAGCTGTATTGAGGTAGGATATTCCTGGAAATACATCCAGGGAAGTTATTTGGGTGGAACTGAGAAATAAGAAAGGGATGATCACCTTATTGGGATTGTATTATAGACCCCCCAATAGTCAGAGGGAAATTGAGAAACAAATTTGTAAGGAGATCTCAGCTATCTGTAAGAATAATAGCATAGTTATGGTAGGGGATTTCAACTTTTCAAACATCGACTGGGACTGCCATAGTGTTAAAGGTTTAGGTGGAGAGGAATTTCTTAAGTGCGTACAAGACAATTTTCTGATTCAGTATGTGGATGTACCTACTAGAGAAGGTGCAAAACTTGACCTATTCTTGGGAAATAATGCAGGGCAGGTGAGTGAGGCATCATTGGGGGAGCACTTTGGGCCCAGTGACCATAATTCTATTTGTTTTAAAATAGTGATGGTAAAGGATAGACCAGATCTAAAAGTTGAAGTACTAAATTGGAGAAAGGCCAATTTTGACAGTATTAGGCAAGAACTTTCAAAAGCTGATTGGAGGCAGATGTTTGCAGGTAAAGGGACAGTTAGAAAATGGGAAGCCTTCAGAAATGAGACAACTAGACTCCAGAGAAAGTATATTCCTGTCAGGGTGAAAGGGAAGGCTGATAGGTATAGGGAATGCTGGATGACTAAAGAAATTGAGGGTTTGGTTAAGAAAAAGAAGGAAGCATATGTCAGGTACAGACAGGATAGAACGGGTGAATCCTTAGAAGAGTATAAAGAAAGTAGGAGTATATTTAAGAGGGAAATCAGGAGGGCAAAACGGGGACATGAGATAGCTTTAGCAAATAGAATTAAGGACAGTCCAAAGGGGTTTTACAAATATATAAAGGACAAAAGGGTATCTAGGGAGAGAATAGGGCCCCTCAAAGATCAGCAAGGTGGCCTTTGTGTGGAGCCACAGAAAATGGGGGAGATACTAAATGAATATTTTGCATCAGTATTTACTGTGGAAAAGGATATGGAAGATATAGGCTGTAGGGAAATAGATGATGACATCTTGCAAAATGTCCAGAGTACAGAGGAGGAAGTGTTGGATGTCTTGAAACGGTTAAAGGTGGATAAATCCCCAGGACCTGATCAGGTGTACCCGAGAACTCTGTGGGAAGCTAGAGAAGTGATTGCTGGGCCTCTTGCTGAGATAGTCACAGGTGAGGTGCTGGAAGACTGGAAGTTGGCAAACGTGCTGCCACTGTTTAAGAAGGGTGGGTATAATTGAGGACACTGTACAGAGGTCATCCCCAAGAAAAGAAAGCTTATCCGGGGCGGGATTAGACAGCCATGGCTGACAAAGGAAGTCAGGAAATGTATTAAAGAAAAAGAGAGATCCTATAAAGTGGCCAAGAGCAGTGGGAAATCAGAAGATTGGGAAGGCTACAAAAACAAACAGAGGATAACAAAGAGAGAAATAAGGAAGGAGAGGATCAAATATGAAGGTAGGATAGCCAGTAACATTAAAAATGATAGTAAAAGTTTCTTTCAATACATAAGAAACAAACGACAGGCAAAAGTAGACATTGGGCCACTTCAAACTGATGCTGGAAGCCTAGTGATGGGAGATAAGGAAATAGCAGGAGAACTTAACAAGTACTTTGCGTCAGTCTTCACAGTGGAAGACATGAGTAATATCTCAACAATTAAAGGGAGTCAGGGGGCTGAGTTGAGTAAGGTTGCCATTACAAAAGAGAAAGTGCTAGAAAAGTTAAAAGGTCTTATGATTGATAAATCTCCTGGCCCCGATGGGATACATCCTAGAGTTCTGAGAGAGGTGGCTGAGGAAATAGCGGAGGCATTGTTTAAGATCTTTCAAAAGTCACTGGATGATTGGAAAGTCAGGGAAAGTCCCGGATGATTCAAAGATCGCTGTTGTAACCCTCTTGTTCAAGAAAGGATGAAGACAAAAGATGGAAAATTATAGGCCAATTAGCCTAACCTCGGTTGTTGGTAAAATTCTAGAATCCATCATTAAGGATGAGGTTTCTAAATTCTTGGAAGGGCAGTGTCTGATTAGAACAAGTCAACATGGATTTAGTAAGGGGAGGTTGTGTCTGACAAATCTGTTGGAATTCTTTGAAGAGGTGACAAGTAGGTTAGACCAGGTAAACCCAGTGGATGTGGTCTATCTAGACTACCAAAAGGCCTTTGATAATGTGCCAAACAGGAGGCTGCTGAGCAAGGTGAGGGCCCATGGTGTTCGAAGTGAGCTACTGGTATGGATTGAGGATTGGCTGTCTGACAAGACAGAGAGTTGGGATAAAAGGTTCTTTTTCGGAATGGCAGCCGGTGACAAGCGGTGACCCACAGGGTTCAGTGTTGGGGCCACAGCTATTCACATTATATATTAATGATCTGGATGAAGGTACTGGGGGTATTCTAGTGAAGTTTGCTGATGATACGAAGTTAGGTGGACAGGCAGGTAGTACTGAGGACGTGGGGAGGCTGCAGAAGGATCTAGACAGTTTGGGAGAGTGGTCTAGGAAATGGCTGATGGAATTCAACGTGAGCAAATGTGAGGTCTTGAACTTTGGAAAAAAGAATAAAAGTGTAGACTACTTTCTAAACGGTGAGAAAATTCGTAAAGCCAAAGTACAAAGGGATCTGGGAGTGCTAGTCGAGGATTCTCTAAAGGTAAACATGCAGGTTGAGTCCGTGATGAAGAAAGCGAATGCAATGTTGTCATTTATCTCAAGAGGGTTGGAATATAAAAGCACTCTTGTGCTACTGAGACTTTATAAAACTCTGGTTAGGCCCCATTTGGAGTACTGTGTCCAGTTTTGGTCCCCACACCTCAAGAAGGACATACTGGCACTGGAGCGTGTCCAGCGGAGATTCACACTGATGATCCCTGGAATGGTAGGTCTAACATACGAGGAATGGCTGAGGATCCTGGGATTGTATTCATTGGAGTTTAGAAGATTAAGGGGAGATTTAATAGAAACTTACAAGATTATACATGGCTTGGAAAGGGTGGATGCTAGGAAATTGTTTCCGTTAGGCGAGGAGACTAGGACCTGTGGACACAGCCTTAGAATTAGAGGGGGTCAATTCAGAAAAGAAATGCGGAGATATTTCTTCAGCCAGAGAGTGGTGGGCCTGTGGAATTCATTGCCGCAGAGTGCAGTGGAGGCCGGGACGCTAAATGTCTTCAAGGCAGATATTGATAAATTCTTGATGTCACAAGGAATTAAGGGCTATGGGGAGAATGCTGGTAAGTGGAATTGAAATGTCCATCAGCCATGATTGAATGGTGGAGTGGACTCGATGGGCCGAATGGCCTTACTTCCACTCCTATGTCTTATGGTCTAAGGACAAGTCAGGGAACTATAGACCAGTGAGCCTGACCTCGGTGGTGGGCAAGTTGTTGGAGGGAATCCTGAGGGACAGGATGTACATGTGTTTGGAAAGGCAAGGACTGATTAGGGATAGTCAACATGGCGTTCTGTGTGGGAAATCATGTCTCTTAAACTTGATTGAGTTTTTTGATGAAGTAACAAAGAAGATTGATGAGGGCAGAGCAGTAGATGTGATCTATATGGACTACAGTAAGGCGTTTGACAAAGTTCTCCATGGGAGGCTGATTAGCAAGGTTAGATCTCATGGAATACAGGGTGAACTAGCCATTTGGATACAGAACTGGCTCAAAGGTAGAAGACAGAGGGTGTTGGCGGAGGGTTGTTTTTCAGACTGGAGGCCTATGACCAGTGGAGTGCTACAAGGACTGGTGCTGGGCTCTCTACTTTTTGTCATTTACATAAATGATTTTGATGCGAGCATAAGAGGTATAGTTCGTAAGTTTGCAGATGACACCAAAATTGGAGGTGTAGTGGACAGCGAAGAGGATTACCTCAGATTACAACAGGATCTGAACCAGATGGGCCAATGGGCTGAGAAGTGGCAGATGGAGTTTAATTCAGATAAATGCAAGGTGCTGCATTTTGGGAAAGGAAACCTTAGCAGGATGTATACACTTATTGGTAAGGTCGTAGGGAGTGTTGCTGAACAAAGAGACCTTGGAGTGCAGGCTCATAGCTCCTTGAAAGTGGAGTCGCAGGTAGATAGGATAGTGAAGAAGGCATTTGGTATGCTTTCTTTTATTGGTCAGAGTATTGAGTACAGGAGTTGGGAGGTCATGTTGTGGCTGTACAAGACATTGGTTAGGCCACTGTTGGAATATTGCATGCAATTCTGGCCTCCTTCCAATTGGAAAGATGTTGTGAAACTTGAAAGGGTTCGGAAAAGATTTACAAAGATGTTGCCAGGGTTGGAGGGTCTGAGCTACAGGGAGAGGCTGAACAGGCTGGGGCTGTTTTCCTTGGAGCGTCAGAGGCTGAGGGGTGACCTTATAGATGTTTACAAAATTATGAGGGGCATGGATAGGATAAATAGGCAAAGTCTTTTCCCTGGTATGGGGAGTCCTGAACCAGAGGGCATAGGTTTAGGGTGAGAGGGGAAAGATATAAAAGAGACCTAAGGGGCAACTTTGTCATGCAGAAGGTGGTACGTGTATGGAATGAGCTGCCAGAGAATGTAGTGGAGGCTGGTACAAATTGCAACATTTAAGAGGCATTTGGATGGGTATATGAATAGGAAGGGTTTGGAGGGATATGGGCCAGGTGCTGGCAGGTGGGACTAGATTGGGTTGGAATACCCAATAGGGAATAGGGATAACCCCGGGAATTATAGGCCAGTTAGTCTTACTTCTGTGGTAGGCAAAGTAATGAAAAGGGTACTGAGGGATAGGATTTATGAGTATCTGGAAAGACACTGCTTGATTAGGGACAGCCAGCACGGATTTGTGAAGGGTAGGTCTTGCCTTACAAGTCTTATTGAATTCTTTGAGGAGGTGACCAAGCATGTGGATGAGGGTAGAGCAGTGGATGTAGTGTACATGGATTTTAGTAAGACATTTGATAAGGTTCCCCATGGTAGGCTTATGTGGAAAGTCAGGAGGCATGGGATAGAGGGAAATTTGGTCAATTGGATAGAAAACTGGCTAACCGGTCGAAGTCAGAGAGTGGTGGTAGATGGTAAATATTCATCCTGGAGCCCAGTTACAAGTGGAGTTCCGCAGGGATCAGTTCTGGGTCCTCTGCTGTTTGTAATTTCTATTAATGACTTGGATGAGGGATTCGAAGGGTGGGTCAGTAAATTTGCAGATGATACGAAGATTGGTGGAGTTGTGGACAGTGAGGAGGGCTGTTGTCGGCTGCAAAGGGACTTAGATATGATGCAGAGTTGGGCTGAGGAGTGGCAGATAGAGTTCAACCCTGCCAAGTGTGAGGTTGTCCATTTTGGAAGAACAAATAAGAATGCGGAATACAGGGTTAACGGTAGGGTTCTTAGTCAGGTGGAGGAACAGAGGGATCTTGAGGTCTATGTACATAGATCTTTGAAAGTTGCCACTCAGGTGGATAGAGCTTGTAAGAAGGCCTATGGTGTATTAGCGTTCATTAGCAGAGGGATTGAATTCAAGAGTCGTGAAGTGATGTTGCAGCTGTACAGGACTTTGGTTAGGCCTCATTTGGAGTACTGTGTGCCCGTTCTGGTCGCCTCACTTTAGGAAAGATGTGGAAGCTTTGGAGAGGGTGCAGAGAAGATTTACCAGGATGTTGCCTGGAATGGAGAATAGGTCGTACGAGGATAGGTTGAGAGTTCTCGGCCTTTTCTCATTGGAACAGCGAAGGATGAGGGGTGACTTGATAGAGGTTTATAAGATGATCAGAGGAATAGATAGAGTAGACAGTCAGAAACTTTTCCCCCGGGTACAACAGAGTGTTACAAGGGGACATAAATTTAAGGTGAAGGGTGGAGGGTATAGGGGAGATGTCAGGGGTGGGTTCTTTACCCAGAGAGTGGTGGGGGCATGGAATGCGCTGCCCGTGGGAGTGGTAGAGTCAGAATCATTGGCGACCTTTAAGCGGCAATTGGATAGGTACATGGATGGGTGCTTAATCTATGATAGATGTTCGGCACAACATCGTGGGCCGAAGGGCCTGTTCTGTGCTGTATTGTTCTATGTTCTATGTTCTATGTTCTAATACCTGATCGGCATGGACAGGTTGGACTGAAGGGTCTGTTTCCATGCTGTACATCTCTTTGACTCTATCACTCTAAATCCAAAAAGAAGTGCCCAAGAAGGGGCCTAGCAATGTCTCAGACCCAAAGACAAAAGACACTTATTTCCAACATGGACTAAAAGAGCTGTCACTCTTTGGATGCCAGACCACAAGAAGAAGCAGCAAAGCTTGAGGGAACCAAAGTAGGATACACCTGAGCCCTGAAACATTGTGGAGACAGAAGCAGCTGTTACATTCCAATTACAAAGCAAAGGGACAAACACAAAACAGCTACCGGGAAGCCAGGAGCAGCTATCCCTGAGAAGGGGAACTGACGGGAGGGTTTTTACAAATGGGGTAATCCAAATCCTGCCTGCTCTGTGAATCCATCAAAGCCATCCATCATGGACAGTTCCAACAGGATAGATGAGGTTGGTTTCCTTAAACAATCACAAGTGAAAAAATTTATAATCATGACTAGGGATGAAATAGCAGATGTAAGAACAGGAGCTTTCAAAGACAATGATGAGGTGAAGTGATAAAAATTTTTAAGATGAGCTATATGATTAATGTGGATATATTCCATTAATGTGGGCAGTGTTAACTCTTGCTGTGCAAGGTGTTTCAACTTTGGATTCCTGACCAAGGTCAAAGCTGGTCTGCTTTTTCTGCTGGAGCATGTGACACTGTACCTCAGCCTTTCAGGCAGTGGTGATGATAGTCATCCCATGAGCCATTAATCTGGTTGGAAAGGAAAGGTTCACATTCCTCTCATCAGGGTGTCCTGCTGCAGGGAGGCAACGTCACCATCTCCAATGTTAAGGAGGTGATGGACAGGGACATTGTCTTGGTAGATGTTATACTGAACAAGGTTCTGCTCTAGTTAGTGAACATGTATGGCCCGGTTCAAATCCCAAACATTCTTCAGCATTGTCCTGTGTATTGACAGTCAGATCCACTGGCATCAAGCTGGTGCTCCTCTCTGACCACCACTTCCTATTGACCAATTCTGACCTTCAGGAAGACCAGAGGGTAGCAGGGGTACACGGAGTCTCTTGATGCCAGGAAATATTGAGGAACTCTAAAGGAATTTCATGGGTTGGTGAAAAGTGAAGGTCCCCTTTGAGTTTCCAAGAGTCTAGTAGGGAGTAATCAAGGTGAACGATAAGAGATTCTTCATTCTCAAAGGTGTTCAGAAGGTGAGAGACAAATAGAAGGGACTCCAGAAAAGCATGCAAAAGCAATGTCAAAAGTAATCTCTTAGAGGTGAGGTGCAAGCTTACATGGACCTCTTTGCCATGAGGTCTCTAAGATCACCTTCCAATACAGAATTCACAATGAAGACTAGGATTGAGACAAGAAAATGCTGCTTCTTCCAGAAGGTATAGATATTAAACTGTGTGATCAGTAGCCTGAAGGAAGAACATTTTTTGGTAAAATTAGTGCAGTCTCACCTCTTGAGGAAGAACGAATGATCTTATATGAGACTGCATGATCTGAAGCTGAAAGATAGCATGACAGTCATTCCTGTCCCCTTCTTGAACAACAGCAGACGGGAAAATCAGGACAAACTGCTAAATCTGGATGAGCTGACTAAGGGTTTCAAGTCCATTGAGAAGAGTGAAGTCCCCAGAAGTGGCTTACCATCCGAGTTGTATTCTTCTCTTTGGAATTTGATCAGCCATGACCTGCTAGAGGTGTGGGAGAGTATGCTTGTGGCCAGCAGTGTGTCTCAATTCATGTGAAAAGGCATCTTCATCCTCATCTATAAGCAGAAGAGGAAAAAGAAGGAAATTATGACTGATGTCATTGCAGAAGGACATCACCATTCCAGTCTTGTCTTTTTTGGAATTAGAGTTGATGATGTACACTGTCCAGACCTCTATGCTATCCAGCAGGCAGTTCTTGGAGAACTTCTCAGAAATATGATTGCCCATGTGCAGGATAGGGGGTAGTCTTTGTCAGAGTCTTATATGATAGACATACTCTTTAAAGTGGTTTTGGAAAGGCAGTCTGTAATACACTAGAAAACAACTGTATTTGTTTAAAGTTCAAGACCACACTTATAGTGGGAGCATTGTTTCAGTTAATCTCACTCCATAAAACACACACTGTACTAATTATTAGTTCCCTTTACTTATACAAACAATTCACATCCCATCAACCCTTAACTAATTTATTCATTTCCTATTCCCTCATTCCATTAGGTTTCAGGCTTTCCTTCAGACCATACTAGATGTTAACATTGGAGAAAACTGCTTGACACAAACATCAGCACCAAGTTTCAAGCGATGAATGGGAAACAGAATGTTTTCCGATCAAATCTGTAGTCATATAATCTCTTCTATCTTGTTCATGTCTGGTATAGAAAGTTTTGCTGGGGCCATTGTGGACTGTAGATTGTGAGCATCAAAAGGATGACTATCCCAGTTGTTTTAAGCATTCAAGTCAAAGCCTCACTGTACATGGACATTATCACCATCTTCTGCTTGGATCTATGGTCAGTTTGCAGAGTGGTAAGCATCTGTAACCACCTTGAACTGGCCTTGGGGCCAAGTGAAATTGAGGAAGGAGCAATGCCATGTTATTTGTAATTGGAATGATGATCCTTTGTCCCCTTTCCTTTCATGTCAGATTATCCAAAGGGGATTTAGTTCAGAGGGGCCAGGTGACAGAATAACTTAAAGGAGTTAGTCACCGTTGTCAAACAAAAGCTGAGCACTTAGGAGCTCCCTCTCTACTGTGGCCAACAATATGGTCATTGGGTCTTGTTCACTCCCACACAGTGGAAATCACCCAAAACATCTTCTTTATCAGGAGTGTAATAATGGGAAATGTTCACAAGACAGAATGTACAAACATCTAGAATTGGAAAGGCACACCCAATGTCATCTTCACCCTACTAGCTACCTTTGTGTGCAGATAAATCAAGCTGTTCATAGACCTTCAGTACATAAACATCCAGTGTCACTCCAACCATTTCCCAGTGTTAAAAAATATGGATCTGACCACACATTCTACTACTGTGTAGTTGGACTATGCTGTACCACACCATAGAGATGTTTATGAAGAAAACACCTTTGAATACACATCCATTAGGCACCAATGTCCTGAAGGCCCTGCAGGCAAAGAAGATGGTAGATCCTGTTGAAAGGTTCCCTGAACAGATGACCAAACTCACTTGGCAAAGATTGTCATCAACAGAACTTCCAAACAAACAACAAGGTGTAACTTAGTTGATGCAGAAAAGGCACCTCCCAGTCAGATCCTTCATGCATGTTGGAAGACTTACCCATTCTACATGCTGTCTCCGAGGAGGCTGTGATGCAGAAAAGATCAAAATATACCTCCTTATGGAGTGCATCATTGCAAAGAGGATCTGGAGAAAGATGCAGTGATTTTGTGAAAGTTCAGAGCTCTGTGGCGTAGGATTCTGTACTCTGTGGTCTGTTCACCACATTTCACTAAGACAAACATCAACTGCACCTGGAGGACCACTACTCAATGAAAAATGCTCTTTGATCTGCCTAAAGCCAGTTGGTCTTCAAATGCAGGGAATAGTCCTCATCTGCTTGTTGTAGAACAGCACATTACAATGCCCATGGACTACATGCTGAGGGACGCATCAAACCCTGGGGTCAATGCAGAGGCACAGTGGAAAAAGGACAATATCTAAGGTTTTTCAGTCACAATATACTGGTGAGCTGAAAATAGTAGAGCCTCTGGGGCTCTATATCTTACACAGAACATACATTGTAAAACAAGAGTGTCAAAGAGCATTGCACCATCTACAAAATATACTGAAGAAATTCACCAAGTACTCTTCAGACAGCACTTTTCAAACTCATGGCCACTTCCATCTAGAAGGATAAGGGCAGAACATACATGGGAACACCACTTCCTGCAACTTTCCTTCCAATCTACCCACTATCCTGACTTGGAAATATATTGCCACTTCTTCAGAGTCATTGGGTCAAAATCCTGGAACATGCTTCTTAACGGAACTGTGAATCAACATACAGCCTATGGTTGGCAGCAGTTCAAGATGGCAGCTCATCACCACCTTCTCAAAGGGTGGGAAATAAATGCTTGTCCAGCCAATGGCTCCACATGCCATTTTCTTTTTAATAAAAAGTATGTTTTGAGGCACATCAGTGTATAGTATGGTGCATAGTAGAAACATTTACATCTTTTGGACATCATGTAATATCCACATGTTGTTGTAAATATTTTGAAATTGGTCCCCTTACTGGCATCTTCCCTGCCAGATGACTTTGTATTGGTCCTTCATCTTTAAGAACCTGCCCCTACTGCATGGCATTTGCCTTCTGTCCATTAATTGGCTAATCTAGGCAAAATCCATTGCAAGTGACCTGCATTTGACCCTGACAGTGGAGTCTCCACCAAAACACAGTTCTGTATTATGTCTGTAATCATGTGTCTGAATCTTTGACAGCATGTCTCTGTTACTGTATATATTTATCCAGTCAGTCTATCTGACTGTGTATCATTCCAAATAATCCTCTGTACGTGCCTGTGTCTATCTACATCTTGTGGAACTGCTTGTGTTAGTCTTTTTGGGTATCTACGTGTATGAAGATAGTGGTTTGATCTGTGCAGAAATACATACTGGAGACAAGGTTTGAAGGTTAATAATAGTCTGTCCAAAGTGTGCTGCTATTACTGCTCATTTGTTATTTTTACCAACTGAACATTTGTGCAGTGAATAAATTTACATTTATCTTCATGTGGAAGTTTGCAATTGTTATAAAATGGAACCATGTGTTGAGAAAGTGCAAAAGGGAGCTGAGTAACATTACTACACATTAAAAAGGGCAATTTATTCATTTAATGGGTGTCCTTTGATTTAAATTCCTTCCAGCTCTTCTTTAGGAGTGAAACCATAGATGAGCAAGAGAGAATCAGCAGATTTCTATCTCCTCAATGCCAACGGATGGCTCTCTGTACCTTTCCATTTCTTGCACAGTCTTCCTCTTTCTCACTTTACAAAGTGTCTACTCTATCGACATTTATGGTCACAAGTTCACCAGTTGACGATGCGCCCGACATCTGGGAATGAGAATGTCAATACAAAGTGAGATTCACATACATGCTGCACATTCTGTTGTTTTTGACAAGCAAGCTGTTGGGGCAGTGAAGTTTTAGAAAAAAAAGGCAAAAATAAATAAATGGTACTAAGTTTCACTGAAGTTTTTGAATTTGTCACCAGTCCAATGGTACAATATATTGAGACATATTTATACTTTATAGTGTGACTGTCCAGTCTAAAGATTGATGCAACGTTCAGCTTCTTTTGAGGATCTGCTTGGGTCAATATGTTTCAGTTGTATCTGTTATTTGGCATGCTGTGATTATAAACACAATGTCTTGAATTGCATGCATGACATTGATTTGTGAAAATATTGCCTCAAAATGTTAACTGCGTAATATCAATATTGAAAGCTTGGTTTTGAAAATGAAATAATTTCTCCACTTGAGCCTGGCAGCACCTGAAATTAACCAGCGCTGCGGGTTTGGCTATGGTCAATAAGAACATGAAGAACCCAGCAGCTGAAGGAGAAGAAGATAAGCACATTTACAGCACTGCTTGTGGACAAAGAGGAGTGAGATATCCTCCCTGCCTCCAAGCTCCCTGGTGTCAGTTCAACCCCATAGTCTTGGTATCAGGGATTGAACCTAACAACTTCAGTGGGGCAATCAGGACAGTGTTTTCCAATCAAGACTCACTGTCCCTCCTAATATTCACACTATAAAGTCTGCTTTTAAAATGTCTTGTTTTTCTGCATGATAATATGGAGCTTTATGAAATCATTGTCATGTAAAATGTCTGTTAATTGATGTCGGCGTTTTCTGTATTCCTGTAGGAATGTCATGTACTTTTCAATATCTCCTTTTGATATTGACCTATGCTTTTGATATCTGGGTGATGCCACTATTTGATGAGCAACTGTCTATTCTTTGTGAAGATCTCAAACACTTTAAATTTTTGGCAGTAGAAAGGAGAAGATCAAAGAAAAAAAATGCAAGAGCATCTGTTGGTAAGTCCTTCCCTCTTGCACTGTCTGGTTTCTCACCAATTAGCAAGTTAAGGGTTAATGTTTTAACTATACTAAGGGATATAGGGGTTCAGACTCAACTACTGTCTTGCAGGAGAAGGATTGATTTTTCTGTTCAGAGATTGCACTGAAAGTCAGAGTGTTGGTGAATGGGATGGGTGGAGAATATTTACCAGTTCCATTGTACAAAATCCAATTGAAGTGTGACATGTTGTCTGGAGTAGTGATAGTATGATTAGTGGTAGTAATAGAGGGTGGCACGGTGGCTCAGTGCACCAGGGTCCCAGGTTTGATTCCAGTCTCGGTCGACTGTCTGTGTGGAGTTTGCATATTCTCCCCGTGTCTGCGTGGGTTTCCTCCGGGTGCTCCGGCTTCCTCCCACAATCCAATGATGTGCAAGTCTGGTGAATTGGCCATGCTAAATTGCCCATAGTGCCATTCAGAGGGGAATGGGTCTGGGTGGGTTACTCTTCGGAGGGTTGGTGTGGAGTTGTTGGGCCAAAGGGCCTGTTTCCACTCTGGAGGGAATCTAATCTAATAAATTATCGTGGGCACAGTTGATTATCGCCTGGAGAATGATTTAACAGGAGTGAAAGTGATAGCTTCATGATGTAATCATAGAAAGTCCAATTGAGGTGTAAGAGACAGTACAGTTGCACGAACATGGAATCCCTACAGTGTGAAAACAGGCCATTTGGCCACATAAGTCAGCACCAACCCTCCGAAGAGTATCCCACCCAGATCCATTCCCCTACTCCTTTACTCTACATTTCCCCTGACTAAGGCACCTAACCTGCACATCCCTGTACACCATGGGCAATTTAGCATGGCCAAATCACCTAATGTGCACATCTTCGGATATGGTCTGGGTATTTTTCCAACGTGAGTAGTGACACGTGCAATGGTTAAACAAAATTCATCAACAGAGGTCATACTGATGCTAGGATAGCAGAAACTCTATTTAAGAATGAGGATTCTCTAAAAGAAGTGCCTGCCATTGTTAATTGAAGCACAGGAAACAGATCCAGAATTAAGGAAGTTAACAAAGACAGCTCACAGAGTTAACATATTAAAACCGGAGTTATGATGAGGAAATGGAAGTACCTTCACAAACCTGTGGTCAAAGAATAGACAGCTGCTCATCAAATAGTTAGATTACCCAGATATCAAAAGCATAGGTCAATATCAAAAGGAGATATTGAAAAACACATGACATTCCTACAGGAATACAGAAAATGCAGACATCAATTAACAGATATTTTACATGACCATGACTTTGTAAAGACACAGTATAATTCTGTAGAATGTGTCTACATGTCAGGTGATAGGAAAACCTCAACATGTTACCAGTTTTTGAAGAATCATTTAGTCAAGTGTTAGTTGATTGTGTGGTACCATTACTGAAAATTAAAGGACAACATCAACATATACTTATCATTATGGATATAACAACTCGATTCCCCAAAAAACTATTCCTGTAAGGGGATTTACAGTTGGAATAGTTGAGGAAAGGTTAATGCACATTTTTATTTGTTATGGACTAGAAATTGAGATACATTCCTATCAGGGTTTTAACTTAATGTCTAAAGCTTTCTGGGAAATTATTAGGAATTTGCGTATAACACAAATGAAGTCAACAGCATATCATCTGCAAACATAGGGAGCTTTGGAGAGGTACTGTCAAACTCTCAAAACCCATACCCACAGATTGGGACAAGTGATTAGACTTCTTACTATTTACTGCGATAGATTTCCCAAATGAATCGGCTGAGTTTAGTCCATTTGATTTATGGTCATGAGATTAGAAATCCATTAAAATTGATTAGGGAGACGTTTGTGAATCAGAAAGTCAGATTCGTAATGTTTGATTATATGTCCATGTTTCTGGAAGGACTTAGAAGAGCATGTAAGGTTACATTTGAAAGTTTCACAACTGAAAATGAAAGAACTGGCAGAAAAATCTTCAGCAGCTAAAATGTTTCAGGTGAAGTATTGGTATTGTTGTCTTCATAAAGTGAACCTCTGAAACTGACATTCACTGGTCCATATAAAGCAGTTAGGAGAATTAGTAAAGTAACTTATCTCAAAGATACTTCCGATCATAGGAAGAAAAACGGTTATGTCACATAAATAGGCTGAAAAGGTATTATTGTGGGGAAAAGGATTAGGAGAAACATGGTTGTCAGGTGGTAGGAGTAGTGGAAGATGACAGAGATAATGAAACTGAGGTGGGGGGAGTGGAGTAGACAGTTCTCAAAGTGAACCTCCTACAATTTAATTAACTAACACAGAAATACTAGGACAATTAGATTGTGTTCTCATTTGGAGGGATCTTGTAAGGCTACTGAAGAAGTATGAGGTAGTTTGTAGAGATACACTTGGATTTACTACATTAACTAGATGTCATGTAGATATAGGAGAATCAGGACCAATATACAGCTTCAATATTGGTTAAGCCCAGTAAAACAGAATCAGTACATGCTGAAATACCACTAGTCAACGCAGCTGCCGTTCACAGGCAGGGTTAGTTATTAAATCGTATGGATCAACTTGATTCTAGATAGATTTTCAGAAAGTAAATGCAATGATGAAGACAGATTTGTGTCCAATTCCAAGCTTAGAAGACTGTATTGATAGGATTAGCAGTGCCTCATTCCTTCTAAGGTTGATGTATTAAAGAGATCCTGACAAGTGCCATTAACATCAAGGGCTAAAGAAACATCTGCTTTTGTCATACCAAATAAATTATACCAATGTTGAGTGATTAATTTGGGTTAAATAATGCACCAGCTACATTCCAGAGACTTATGAATCATATCATATTTGATGCTTGTAGCTGTGCGATTTATTTAGCTGATATGGTATACAGTAACACATGGGAAAAACATGAGATAAATTGATGACCTTCGTAAACAATTACAGTGGGCTGGCTTAGTAATAGGTTTAGCTAAAATTAAGTTAAGAAAAGTGAGAGGAACTTACAGATGTCATATCTTCGGACAAAGGCAAGTATTGCCAAGGATATTGAAAGTGAAGGTTCAAAAAATTTACATGTTTTACTGGAAATTTGTGCATAATTTCAACAAATAGTTTTACCTTTAACAAATCTGTTAAGGAAATAAGCAAGAGTGGTAAGTCATCAGAATACCAGTCAGCCTTTGAGTAGCTGAAGGCAGTCCAAATAATTGAACCGGTCCTTGATGTCCCTGATTTTTCTAGAACTTTCAAAATGGCCATTGATGCCAGTAACTTGAGAGTACATATAGTTTAGTCATAGATGATGAGTTGAGAATAGAGAAGCTAGTGGGGTATTTCACCAAAAAAATTAAACCAGTTTCTGATGTACGCTACTGTAGAAAAGGAGACTTTGGGATTATTACTGGCTCTTCAAAACTTTGACACAGAAACAACAAAACATTAATTTACACTGATGTTAATGTACCGACCTTCATCGGAAAGTAAAAGTTTGAAATGTGAGACTATTCAGATGGAGTCTTTTGTATTGAGTATTTAATGTAAAGATTATTCATATTGATGGAAACGATAATATAATTGTGGGTGCATTGTCCCAAGTGAGGAATTTCGAAATATGTTAAAGGTTTAAGAAACACAAAGATTGTATTAGGTTGCAAAGGTAGGAGGGAGGATGAATGGATGTAAATCTTCTGTTTTGCTGTTTGTGTATCATGTATTTTGTGATGAAACACATTTTTGAAAAGGCATTTCGTTTGATAAGGGTGAAGGTATGAAAAGACTGCACCTCTTTATTTTTCTGTATTTTTGATTGTAGACTGAAATAGGGAAAGGGTTGGTTTAAAAACCAAGGATTGTTAAAGGATTTTTGCACTTTTTGAAAGCAAGTTACCTGACACTCATTGTAAGTGCTGTTATTACAACAGTGGGAAAATCCCAATTAGAGACAAGTTGGAGCCAGGGGACTGAGTGAAAATGAAGATTTGGCGAACAACAAGTAGCTAATTGGTCTGTGGACTAGTGACCAGTGATTGATGTCAAAGGCCATCTGCCTGTCAACAACTATGTGATTGACTCCCAGGTAGCTGAACAGCCTGGAGGCATGAATGTGTGGGGCAGGAGCCATTGAACCATGAGAAGGGAAGGAGCTGTCCTTTTCTCTGCAGTAAAAATGCATCTCAAACCTAAAGGAGTCCTAGCAGAAAGTGAGGACTGCAGATGCTGGAGATCACAGTCGAGACTGTAGTGCTGGAAAAGCACAGCAGGTCAGGCAGCATCTGAGGAGCAGGAGAATCAACGTTTCTGTAAGCTGTGATTTTTAATGAATAACTCACAGCCTTCTATAAATGTGAACCTGTGCCTCTTGGAAAGAAGTGGAAATACCTGGGAAAGGAAGATTGAGAGGCAGCATTCTGATCAGCAAGGGGATGACCTCAGCAAACCCTGCAGATAGAGACCAGTAAACTGCCTTACCAATCTATCCATCTGCCCATAATACTCATGTGTTTTGTGTCTCTACTTCTGTTGGTGTGTGTAGAAGGGGAGTTTATTACTGGGTTAGAATTTTAACTAGTAAAGTTAAGTGTGGTGATTCGTAATTATTTATAAGTACTAGGATCTATTTTTAATAAATAATAAATCTTGATAATTACAGAAACCTAGTCCATGCTTTCCATCAACCTGGATCTCAATTCTAAATTGGTGAATTCTGCCCATTTTTCAAAACCCTTAATTTTGTGATGCCTCCGGGAACAACAGGACTGGTTTTCCAGTGTGCTACCACCACTGTGAGGCCTAACAGACCACTTTCCAAATAAACTGATAACTAATGATTGCAAAGAACACTTGGGCCTCCTGGGAATATGAGTGGTGTTGCATAAAGAGTAATTAAAACATAATTTCTAAATTCCTTCCTGAGATCTCAAGGCTAGGAACCCTTTCCCTCTCTTAGTCTTCCCTCCAACCTTCCTTTTTCTAAAAATTTCCCAATTAATCTTACCTCACCACTCTTCCATCTACACAAGGTCAACACAGAAGGCTAGTCATCTGAATTCTTCCATTTGGGAGGTTCCAGCCTTAATTCTTAATTAACTGTTACATAGAACCTAAGAGCAGCCATTCCCCCCATTTTCCATTATTCAATGAGATTATGGCTGACCAAATTCATTTCCTGTCTGCCCTGATATATAACATTGGACTCTCCTAACTCTGTCGTTTGAGCACTTCCTGAGTTTTTGATTCTACTGTTCTGTCTGGACTTTATTCTCTTATTGCTCTTTATGTTAAAAACTTTTATTTTATATATCCATCCTAAAATGACCTGTTTTCCCATTTCAATTTAAAACTTCTACTTAAATTAATATTCCAGTCTAACTTTCCTTTCTGTTTCTTTCATAACCTTACATAAGTCTACCAGGACACCTCTCAGATATTTCTCTTTCAGGCTAAAAATAAAACTCATTGCTCCCCATTCTTTCTTGACAATTCAGACATTTGGGATCAATCTTGCGCTGCCTTCCTGTGCTGCCTCTCGTGCTCCAAGGTGTCTCCTTTCATGAGTAGGATCTTGTTTTTTTTACCTTGGTTTCTCAACAATAAAGATTAACTCCTTAGCTCAGCCCAAATTCGTGTCATTATCGACCACAAATATCCATTCAATGGAGCACTCCTAATGACGTGGTGCTGCTGCCTAACTTTGCACTGGTTAGCCTGCATTCAAAGTGAGAGTTGACTAACTGCAGTGAGCAGACTGGGTTTTGACAGCAAGTTCACAGGTTGTTTAGCGGCCTTCAGACTTGGGTTTATAGATTTATAATGAAAACATTGGGCTGTTTTAAAAGTTCCAGAAGTTTCAGAAAATGAAGTTAAGAAAATAATTCCGCACACCTGCTGTTGAGGGCTTAGGAGAAGCATGATTAATGATGGATGATTTATGATTCTAATAAATTAACATGTGATCATGGAAACTTGGAAACCATGAATATTCCACAGAGAAGCTGGTATTTTTTTGGTTAGTGCCTTCTGGGTCTGTGTGAAGATATTTGTACTGTTTAGCATCAAATATGAAACGGGCCATTTACCTAACAACATTTTCTGCACCGTTGTTTTGGGACGGCCGCAAAATGACTTGCCGGTGCTTCGCAAGAATTCCAATATTAAAAAAACACTTCTTCTAGATTTATGGGAGAGGAAGAAAAGGGAAAAGACTTGTGTCAGCAACAGATGTGGAACCAGTGCAGCTGAGATGTAAAATGGGAGTTGAATGAGATATGTAGGTGATGGAGACATAATGATGGGCATGAACTTACAGGGAGGTCAGGGCCTGGGGGAAATCAGCACAAACTTGTCAGAGTCGCAATGAAAGAAGCTGGGGTAGTCAGAGTGGAAGCTTGTAGATGAAAGATGACCAAAGGGAATTCCTAGTGGCGAGAAAGAGAAACGGAAATGGACCAACTTTTGAATTTCAACAAAATGATTTCGCTTCTGAATTGTGTCACTGTGAGTTTGCATTAAAATGGAGCTTAAAGCTCTCTTGACGTTAAAAGTTTTCCATTGTTTGATTTGACCATCTGCCTGCTATTGCTTGGCTTTTTATATTCTGAGCAGCCTGAGTGAATTGAAGACAATCGGAGGCTGAAGTTAATTCAAACTATCATTCTAAACTTTCAACAGTATTGAAATTCATGCTGCTTCTTCGTAAAGCTAATGTTTAGTTTGTCAAATATGAGTTTAAGAAATGTAATTCCTTACCTGCTGAAATATAACGGCAGCAGATGTGAAGTGCGGACGTTTTCGGGATAAATTTGGTTTAGTAATTTTAACTTGAGCAAAAGGCAAAACAAAACGGTTGGGACTAGATGGCTTGGCTCATGCTACAAGTGAACCACATCTGATCGTTTATGAATAGCATACTTCTGGCCAGGAAGCAACGGAACCCAATCATAATACTTGGATCTTCAGGACCCAGAACAATAACTCAGTCTCCAATTATGCCAGTGACACATTCATCAGTTCAACGGCCAACTTTGTAATGATTTTATGTGAAGAAAACAAGACAAACATCTCAGTGAGGAAGGATTATTTATCACAACTGGAATTCTGCACTAGCTTCACAGCTGGAATGGAATGCTCAAAGATGAAAAGATTTGGAAATCGTCTCTTAGCAACAGAAGAAAGTCATTTCCAGAGCAGGGAAGGACAAAGTATAAATCTAGAGCAAGGCATAGATTTGGCAATGTTACACAGTTTGAGAGAGTGTGAACATCCTGGTAAAGAGATGCCAACTGTTGGGTCAACATTGAAGGTGTCGTTAAGATGTATGGATCAAGCAGAATTTAATCTGTCAAAGTTCTCTAAATTTTAGAATTGTCTCCTTGGCTTGGAAGGTGGCATATATAACTCCATTGTTTAATAAAGGAGGAATAGAGAAAACAGAATTATAGTTATCTTGGCACTAGTAGTAGAGAGAATGATAGGAATCTGTCATAAGTGATGTGGTTACAGGGTGAAAAGCACAGACTAGATTTTGGACAGATTTAACACAGTGCCACCAAAGGGAAATCATTCTTGACAAAGCTATTAGTGTTTTTTTTGGTGAACATAATTAGCTGAATAATAGGGAGAACCAGCGAACGTAGTATATTCGGATATTGATAAGCAATTGATAAAGTTGCCAGGCAAGTGTTTGTTATACAAGTTTAGAATTCATGGCTGGAGATAGTATTAGCATGGACTGTTGATTGACTAACAAATGGAAAATATATTAGGGAAGAATGAGTCACTTTCAGATTAACAGGTTAAAACTAGTTGAGTGCTTTGAATATCTGTATTTGGCTGTCAATTATTTACAATCTATTAAGTGCAATGTATCCAAATTTGTTGACAATACAAAGCTAGCTGGAAAAGTAAACTGTGAAGACTAAGTAAAGAGGCTGCAATAAGATAGAAAAGTTAAGTGAGTGGGAGAAAAGTGAAAAGCAGAATATATTGATAAAGTGAGAAACTGGTAAATGTTAGCATTTGTACATGATTCACAAGTTAACATGTAGGTACAACAAGGAATTAGGAAGGCCTTGTTAGCCTTTATTGCAGGAGGTTTCCAGTATAATAGTAATTATGTCATGTGAAATTGGATGGGAGTTAGTTCTCACTCAGAATACTGTGAATGATTTTGGTCTTTTTATCAGTGGAAGGATTTACTTACTTTATAAGGGTGAAATGAAGGTTCGAGTAAAAAGTGAGGTCTACAGATGCTGGAGATCAGAGCTGAAAATGTGCTGCTGGTTAAAGCACAGCAGGTCAGGCAGCATCCAAGGAACAGGAAATTCGACATTTCGGGCCAGAGCCCTTCATCAGGAATGAGGAGAGGGTGCCAGGCAGGCTCAGATAAAAGGTAGGGGGGAGGGACTTGGGGGAGGGGCGATGGAGATGTGATAGGTGGAAGGAGTTCAAGGTGAGGGTGATAGGCCTGAGAGGGGGTGGGGGCGGAGAGGTCAGGAAGAGGATTGCAGGTTAGGAGGGTGGTGCTGAGTCCAAGGGAATCGACTGAGATAAGGTGGGGGGAGGGGAGATAAGGAAACTGGAGAAATCCGAGTTCATCCCTTGTGGCTGGAGGGTTCCCAGGCGGAAGATGAGGCGCTCTTCCTCCAACCGTCGTGTTGTTATGTTCTGGCGATGGAGGAGTTCCCTCGCCAGGTCCACACCCCCCACCAACCCAACCTCCACTCCCGGCACCTTCCCCTGCAACCGCAGGAAATGCAAAACTTGCGCCCACACCTCCTCCCTTACTTCTCTCCAAGGCCCCAAGAGATCCTTCCATATCCGCCACAAATTCACCTGCACCTCCACACACATCATCTATTGCATCCGCTACACCCGATGTGGCCTCCTCTATATTGGGGAGACAGGCCGCCTCCTTGCAGAACGCTTCAGGGAACACCTCTGGGACGCCCAAACCAACCAACCCAACCACCCCGTGGCTCAACACTTTAACTCTCCCTCCCACTCCACCGAAGACATGCAGGTCCTTGGACTCCTCCATCACCAGAACATAACAACACGACGGTTGGAGGAAGAGCGCCTCATCTTCCGCCTGGGAACCCTCCAACCACAAGGATGAACTCGGATTTCTCCAGTTTCCTCATCTCCCCTCCCCCCACCTTGTCTCAGTCGATTCCCTTGGACTCAGCACCGCCCTCCTAACCTGCAATCCTCTTCCTGACCTCTACGCCCCCACTCCCTCTCCGGCCTATCACCCTCACTTTGACCTCCAACCACCTATCACATCTCCATCGCCCCTTCCCCAAGTCCCTCCCCCCTACCTTTTATCTGAGCCTGCCTGGCACCCTCTCCTCATTCCTGATGAAGGGCTTTGGCCCGAAACGTCGAATTTTCTGTTCCTTGGATGCCGCCTAACCTGAAATGAAGGTTCACTTAGAACAATCAACATCGATAGGGAAAAGGTACTCAGCAAACTTTAAGGGTTGAGGGCAGACAAATCCCTTGGGCCTGATGGCCTACATCCTAGGGTATTGAAGGAACTGGCGGCGGAAATAGTGGATCCATTGGCTATAATATTCCAAAATTCCCTGGACATAGAAAATGTTCCAGCGGATTGGAAAAATGCTAATATCATGCCCTCATTCAAAAAGGGAGAGCAGCAAAATGTGGGAAATTACAGGTCAGTTAGTTTAACATGTGTTGCTGGGTAAGTGTTAGAATCAATTATCAGGACATTTGGAGACTCAAAACATTATCCATCAGAGTCAGCATGGTTTTATGAAGGGAAAATTATGTTTGACTAACTTGCTAGAGTTCTTCGAAGATGTAACAAACAAAGTAGACAATGAGGATCCTGTAGATGTAACATACCTGGACTTCAGGAAGGTATTTGATAAGGTGCTACACAAAAGGTTAATTCACAAGATTGGATCATATGGGATTAGAGGTAATTTATTAGCTTGGATAGACGACTGGCTGATGGACTGAAGACAGACAGTCAGGATAAACAGGTTTTTCTCTGCATGACAAGATGTAACTAGTGGGGTGCCACATGATTCAGTCCTTGGACCCCAGCTAATTACAATCTACATTAACGACTTGGATACAGGGATGGAAGGCTGTCTAGCCAAATTTGCGGACAACACAAAAATAGGTGGGATGGTAAATTTCAATGAGGAAATAAGAACCTTATGAATGGATATAGATAGAGTGGGCCAAAATGTTTAACGTGGATAAGTGCGAGATATGCATTTTGGTTGAAAAAATAGGAAGGTGACTGACTTAAATGGAGAGAGACTTTGTGGTGCTATGGTCCAGAGGGTGTCCATATTTATGAGTCACAGAAAACTAGCATGCAGGTACAGCAAATAATTTTAAAAAGCAAATGGAATGTTGGCTTTTACAGCTAAAGGAATAGAATATAAATGTAAGGAAGTGTTATTGCAGCTATACAAGGCATTGGTGAGACTGCACCAGGAGTATTGTGCACAGTTTGGTCCCCTTGTTTGAGGGAAGATGTAGTGGCATTAGAGGCAGTTCAGAGGAAGTTCACTAGATTGATCCCAGAGACGCGGGGTTTGTCATATGAAGATAGATTGAACAGTTTAGACCTATCCTCTCTGGAATTTAGAAGAATGAGAGGAGATCAAATCGAGGTATCCAAGATGATAAAAAGTGTGGATAAAATAGACACAGAGCAGATGCTTCCTCTAGTGCGGTATTCTAGCATGAGAGGTCATAGTCTTAGGGTAAGTGGTAGAAAACTTAAAACAGACAGGCAGCATACCAAGCAAGGCTCTCTATCCTGCTTACGAAGGATATTACCTATTCCCCTAAATATAGAATCCCTTACAACTACCACTTGTCTTTTTGCTCCCCCTTCCTGAACTGCCTTCTTGTAAGTTGCCCATTTTATTGCAGGAAACAATCAAGTTCATAAGACGTAGGAGCAGAATTATGCCATTCATCCCATCGGATCTGCTCCACCATTTAATCATGGCTGATATGCTCCTCACCCCCACTTCCCTGCCTTCTCTTCATATCTCTTCAACCCATTACCAATAAAAATCTGTCTAATTCCTCCTTAAATTTACCCACTGTCCCAGCATCCACCGCACTTTGGGGTAGTGAATTCCATATATCCACAACCCTTTGGGAAAAAGGTTAAAAGTCACACAACACCAGGTTATAGTCCAACAGGTTTAATTGGAAGCACTAGCTTTCAGAGCGCTGCTCCTTCATCAGGTAACCTTTTCCTTGCAGCAGCAATCTTTTGTGTGACTGACATAGATGTAAAGAAACCATTACTTTACCTTCTCGACCCCGAGGATAAGACGATAATAATTACTTTACAATTAGCAAAGTGCTTTGCTATAATGCCTCCTTCTTGTCCCATGGTCTATTCTGGAAGATGGTAGTCACAAACTGGAAAGATTTAAATTTTCCATTTATACATCAAGTATGCACATTTGTCCTGTTTTGTGTGGTTTTGGGCTCCCCATGACAGATCAAAGCCAGGGACAGAACTTTGCCTGGAGTCTAAAAGTAGCCTATAAACATTCGTGGATAGGCAGGGGTTGTGGTAAAATATTTAGAAACCAAAAGATGTGATGCAGTGATAAACATAATACAAAACCTCAATGAGACCCAATTGGAGAACAGACTGCAGTTTACAACCAGGAGACTGTCTGGATAAATACAAAGGCACAAAAACTAAAACCAGGTGTATGATCAAATTCAAGGCATGTGCAAAAACTCTTAACCTAATTAAGAGCATATGAACTTGGAACTGGAGGAGGCCATTCAGCCCCTTAAACCTACTCCAACATTCCAAATTTCTGAAAAATTTCAGTTCTGCGCTATGTCCAAATTTCTTGATTCTGAGTGAAAATGTTTTATTTAAATCTCAGTTCTAAATTATCAGCTCCTTATCCCGAGTCAGTTACTCCATGTTCTACATTCCTCACCAGGAAATTTAACCTGTAAAGTCTTCTAAGAAATTTAAACTTTTCAATGAAATCACCCTCTCATCCTCTAGCCTGCTGAGAATTCAGGCCCAGTCCACTAAATATCTTAGACCATAACACCATAAGACATTGGAGCAGAAATTAGGCCATTCAGCCCATCAACTCTGCTTGGCCATTCAATCACGACTGATAGGTTTTTCAACCCCATTTTCCTGCTTTCTCCCTGTAATCTTTGATGCTCTTTGCAATTAAGAACTTATCTATCTCTGTTTAAATATACTCAATGACCTGCCCTCCACAGCCTTCTGTGGCAATGATTTCCACAGGTTCACCAGTCCCTGGCTAAAAAGGTTTCTCCTTATCTCCATTCTAAAGAGTCTACCCTTTACTCTAATGCTGTGCCCCCGGGGTCCTTGTCTCTCCTGCCAATGGAAACGTCTTTCTAACAACCACTCTGACCAGGCAAACTCAGCACAGGTTTCATTAAGGGTAGGTCATGCCTGACAAATCTATTAGAATTCTTTGAGGGGGTAATGAGCAGGTTAGAGCATGGAGACCCAATGAATGTTATCCATCTGGACTTCCAGGAGGCGTTTGATAAAGTGCTGCACAGGAGGCGACTGAGTGAGATAAGGGCTCATGGTGCTAGAGGCCAGGTACTAGCATATATGGAAGAGTGGTTGCCTGGCAGAAGGCAGAGAGTGGGGATAAAATGGTCCTTCTCAGGATGGAAGCCAGTGACTAGTGGTGTTCCACAAGGGTCTTTTCACTTTATATGTCAATGATCTGGACGAAAGAACTGAGGGCATTCTGGCTAAGTTTGTAGATGATACAAAGATAGGTGGAGGGGCAGGTAGTATTGAGGAGGTGGGGAGGCAGCAGAAAGATGTAGACAAGTTAGGAGAGTGGGTAAAGAAGTGGCAGATGAAATACATGGTGAGAAAATGTGAGATCATGCACTTTAGTAGGAAGAATAGAGGCATGGACTATTTTTTAAATGGAAAGAAAATTCATAAATCAGTAGTGCAAAGGGAATTGGGAGTCCTAGTCCAGGTTTCTCTTAAGGTAATCTTGCAGGTTGAGTCAGTAGTTAGGAAGGTAAAAACAATGTTGCCATTTATCTCGTAAGGGCTAGAATATAGAAACAGGGATGTACTTCTGCGGCTTTATAAAGCTCTGGTCAGACCACATTTAGAATATAATGAACAATTTTTGGGCCCTCTGGAAAGATGTATTGGCCCTGGAGCGGGTCCAAAGGAGGTTCACCAGAATGATCCCAGGAATAAAAGGCTTAACATATGAGAATTTTGGGACGATACTCAATGGATTTCAGAAGGATAACAGGGGATCTGACAGAAACTTACAGAATACTGAACAGCCTGGACAGAGTGGAACATGGGAAGATATTTCCATTGGCAGAAGAGACGAGGACCTGAGGGCACAGCCTTACAGTAAAGGGAAGACCTTTAGGAATAGAGATAACAAGAAACTTCTTTTGCCAGAGAGTGGTGAACCTGTGGAATTCATTGCCACAGAAGGCTGTGGTGGCCAGGTCATTGAATATATTTAAAACAGAGATAGATAAGTTCTTAATTGCCAAGGGAATCAAAGGTTATGGGGAGAAAGTGGGAAAAAGGGTTTGAAAAACCTCCCAGCCATGATTAGATGGCGGAGCTGAGTTGATGGGCCATGTTATGGGCTAGGCCAGACTACTCAAAACATTCTTAATCAGGCAGCCCAAACCGTAACTTTGCAATTTGTTTAGGTAAGTGCACAGTGAAAATTACCCGGTGTAAGTTAGCTAAGTTGACTACCAGGTTTTAAGACAGACAAAGATTTATTCATAAAATTACGGAATGAAACATAAAGAACAGAATAATGAACACCTACAGAACTCTGTCCATCCAAACTAGACCTAATTATACTGTTTTGAATATGCACAACAGTCCCAGTAAACAAACCCCTTAAACACAGGGCAAGAAATAAACAAAGGCTTACTGGTCAAAGTTAGAAGGGCAGAAGGAGAGAGAGTTTAGCAGCCTGTTTCCACACATCTCCACAGCTAAACTCTTCACTAAAGTTCTGAACTAAACTGCTCAGCTAGAGAGCTGGCCACACCTCCTTGCCTTATCCAGGTTACTTCTAAAAACATAAAAACTTTGGCTTAAAGTCTCATCTGTTTAAGTATAAACAAAAAGGCCTCCAATACCTTTTTATCTCTGTACCAAACCCAGCCGTTTTGGAGCCCGGAATGTTTTATGACCCCTCTGATTAAAAAAACAAAGATGCAGTACCCTTGAGAAAATGAACAGCTTTTAGAAAAAAAGACCAGCTTTGTGACAGCTGAATGCCCTAATTTCTACTTTTCTGGCTTATGGTCTTGATGCCAGGATTAACCTGTTTCACCTTTTGAGCATCTGCCACGCAGTGAGGTGAATTTCTCACTGGGCAGCAGCAAATTACAAATGAAAGGAGATTACAGCTTATAAAATGCCTTGTTAATCCACAATTTTCTTTGTTAGTATGGAGCTTTGTATCTTACCAAATGTACCAAACAGATTAGACCTTGAGAACTCTTGTCAGGGAATTCAGCAGGTACCTTGTGACTTTACTGTGTCACTGGCTAAATACTGCCTCCATCTTATTCATCAAACAACATCTCAGCACATGCCCCATGGGTACCAACCATACTCACCCTTCACCCATGAACATTGGCATCCAATATTTGCTAACCCCTCAAGATCTTCATGGGAACTATCTGATCCACTTGCAGGACATTTAGAAAGTACAGAGTTGCATTGCAGGGGGCACCAGCAACCAGCTGCTGCAAGGACATTGTGCACAAGAACAAGCTGGATGGCACATCAAGATATCAGTCTAACATCAACAGCATGTACCAGCATGTATGACAAGCACGCCGCACATTTTTTCAACCAAATGGCCTCGTCTGGTAGTGGATTAGAGCTGGTCCTTCATGCAGTCAAGGTTGTTGTTGGTCAGGGGTCTCAGTACAGTCAGTCATGGGCATAGTCTGTACACATTTCGGGGGCTTGGCCACATTCAGTTGTCTACTCAGGCCAGGCACAATCAGTGGCTATGTCTGACTACAGTAGTGGAGTGGTGAATGGGTCAATTCTGTAGGGCTATTGCATGCAGTTTGAGGAATTATGTATTGTTCATCAGGAGCTACAATGGTCAGCAGATGGGTCCATTTTAGAAACTGTGAATGAATGAATAAAGTAGCTTTATTGACACATGTACTCAAATAAGTGAAAGGTTTACAAGTTACCAGTTATGGCACCATCTTAGGTACAAGGTACCTAGGTTCAGATTCTTCAGTACAAATTCTTAGGTAAAAAAATTAGAAAAATGAAGAAATAAAAAGCATTACAGATTGTAGGAATAAATTAGAAAATAAAGAAACAAAAAGTTTGGAACAACAATCTTTCCAACCCTGTCTACACCGGCATCCAGCCTCCAGTTGACATGGGCATTGACTCTAGACTGCAGGCTCTCGAGGCCAGGAAACAACTCTGGAATCACTGAAGCCACACCGGTCTGAGAGACTGCCATGCTGGGCCAGGAGACTGCCATGCTGGGTTTCTGGCTGATGTGTCCTACGCTGCCACCATCTTGGATTCCAATGGAGGAACAGAAGTAAGCCATTCAGCCCTTCAAGCATATGTCACTGTTCAATATGATCATGGCTGATCGTTTAAGTCAATGTCATATTCTCCCTTTCTTCCCAAACTCCTTGACGCCTTTAAAAACTAAAATAAACCTTCTCTTTCTTGAATATAGTTTTTTTTAGATTAGATTAGATTACTTACAGTGTGGAAACAGGCCCTTCGGCCCAACAAGTCCACACCGACCCGCCGAAGCGCAACCCACCCATACATTTTACCCCTTACCTAACACTATGGGCAATTTAGCATGGCCAATTCACCTGGCCCGCACATCTTTGGACTGTGGGAGGAAACCGGAGCACCCAGAGGAAACCCACGCTGACACAGTCAGTCACCTAAGGCGGGAATTGAACCCGGGTCTCTGGCATTGTGAGGCAGCAGTGCTAACCACTGTGCCACCGTGCCGCCCACTAATGTCAGCAACTTGCTCTCCACATCCATTTATGATAGAGAATTCCATAGGTTCACTATTCTCTGAGTGAACAAATCTTTGTTTATCTCAGTCTAAATGGTCTACCCTGTATTTTGAGACTGTCCCTTGGTCAGAGACTCCACAGCCAGGGAGAATATCGTCTCTGTATCTAGCCTGTCTCACCCTGTTAGAATTTTATATGTTTCAAGCAGATCCTCTCTCACAGTTCTGCTGACCCCAGTTTCAGTCTTGTGAACCTCTGCTACACTCCCTGTGGCAAGTACATCCTTTCCTAGGCAAAAGATTCAAAATTGCATGGAAAATCCAGGTGTGGTCTCAGAAAGGCCTTATATAAAACTGCAGTAAGTCATCCCTACTTCTGACCTCAAATCTTCTTACAATGAAGGTCAAAATCATGAGGGCATGGATAGGGCAAATAGACAAGATCTTCACCCTGGGTTGGGGGTGTGCAAAACTAGAGGCCTGAGGTTTAAGGTGAAAGGGGAAAGATTTAAAAGGGACCTAAGCAGCAAGTTTTTCATGCAGAGGGTGGAATGAGCTGTCGGAGAAAGTGGTGGAAACTGGTACAATTACAATATTTAAAAGTCATTTGGAAGGGTATATGAATAGGAAGGGTTTGGAGGGATATGGCCAAATGCTGGCAAATGGGACTAGATTTTTTTGGATATGTGGTCACCATTGACGAGATGGACTGAAGGGTCCATGCTGTATATCTCTATGACTCTAATGTACCACTTGTCTTCCCTATCGCTTGCTACATCTACCTGTGTACTTTCATTAGGGACAAAAAAAAAATTGCAGGTGCTGGAATCAAAAGTAGACAGTAGATGGGTTACAAGGTCACCCAGAACCCTTTATGCATCCACACTTGCAAAAATATCACTATTTAAGCAAGAATCTCCCCTTCACAGCCGCTGGTTACTAAAGGTGAGGGTGTCTCTAGGACCCTGGCGGACTCCCCGGAGCAGGCTGGATGACTCTGAGAGCTCTGGGCGAGGAGGAGAGGGGCACGAGCTGGTCAGAAGTGGAGCAACAGCCATCGAAGATGGCGCAGTTGAGAAGGAGGAGACTTAAATGACTCTACTTGTTAACATTTAATTGTATAGAAAGCTATTCAAGAGGGATGCTGTATGTAGTTAGAGGTGGTTTTGCTCAGATACGATGGGAAAGCACCCGTGGTGAAAATCCCTTACAAAACAGAAACTAACTCAATGCAATTGGTACCTAGCCAAAAAAAGTAAGATTCAGCCTATAATTATAAGAATTATTAAATCTCTCAATATCACTGCAACCCTGACTTTCAGTTCCTCAATTTTTGTTTTGGTTGTGGCATTGCTTTTGAATTCTCTCTCAACTCACTATCCTCTTCTGTGATTCAGTATGTGGGACTGAACTCCAGAACAGGAAGAGGCCATTCATCCCCCTCAAGTCTGCTCTGTCAGTCAGTGATATCATGGCTGATCTGTGGGCTAATTCTACACACTTGCCTTTGCCCCATACCTTTCAATCCATTTTCCTAGGATTCCAATATTTTATGTTTAGAGATTGCAGAAAACTGGAAGATATTGAACTGTTGGGTACTTGCTGGAATAAAAAGGTTTAAACCAAGGAATGAGGTTAATAGTTTAGTATGGGCTTTGATACACTTGCTCATTATGTACAGTCTTTGAAAAGTGGCTTATCAAAGCTTTTATGCTGATGAGAGATGAGGTTTATTGCCCTTAATTGATGAAAACCCTGGTTTTGGAAGAGACTGTGGGCCCTCTCTGCTGATGGTTTTCTAGAAACCTTTTCTGTACTTAGTTTCTGTTTCACAAACTTAGGGAGTCAGAAATAAGCCACAAGCCTTCCTTTCCCTTTCTTGGTTGAAGTATTTGGGACCCGATCAGATTTCCACACTTCAGTAGTTTCACTACCTGAACTGTCACTGACCTGTGGCCGCTTTCCAAATATTTCGAATCAGATGGATTTCCATCTTACCTGAAACTTGTTTGGAAGATCTTCCCTTTATAAATAAGCTGTCAACAATTAAGTTTTGTCAACAAGAAACCCAGTGAGCAATAAGAATTCATCAAATTCTCAATTTCTGAGGCCATGAGCATATCAGAGTTTCCACTTGGTAATGTTTGTAGGGACATGGGCAGTCAGGATAGAATGAAGTAGAGTTTTAATTTGCCCTTTTCAAAGATCATCTTTGCAGAAGCTTTGTTTTGTTTTGTCTTGGGATTAAAAATGATATATTTCCAATTCCCAAGTACAGTTTAGATATTAAACAGTATTGCCACTTGTTTTTTTTTTTAAAAAATCTGTCAAACTCAATATTAAAATGAACAATTGATCAAACCTCAGTTGATGTTTGAGAGTTCCAAACTCTTGCCAGTGTGTGTGCGTGTGCGTGTATAAGGGATTCCTCTTTTCTCACCTGAACAGTCTGGCTCCAATATTTAGATCATGTCCTAGTCTACACCCTTCAGCTAATGGAAATAGCTTCGCTCTTTGTATCCTCTGTATTGGTTCCCTTAGTCTTTAGGAAGCCCCAATTAAATCACTCGTTAACCTTCTAAAGTCCAAGGAGTGCAACCTTGTTTATACAATTTTCCTTGTGATGTAATCCATGGGAGTACTGGCATCATTCTGTTAATTCTCCTTTGCTCTCACTGCAAGTTCAATAGTTTTCTAAGATTTCAGACAATGTGGTATCCGAAGAGGTTCCTGCACTTCCTCTACCCAAGCCCTCCTTTATCATCACTACCAACATTGCAACCCATTCTGTGTTTAATTTGGGACTCGAGTTATTGGCTGGAACTAGATTTCTAAATATAAATGGGTACACATCAGGATAGGTGAAATTTGTAAGACAAATAAAGTCGTGTGAGTCGCATGTGAATCACCTCCATGCTTTTAGCTCAAAATTAGCATCTGTCCACATCTGGTAACATGTATTGGAGTGCATGGTTAGAAAGGAACAAAACTCAAGGATGTTTATATAAGAGAGAGTACTTACGCGTGGGGAGTGGGTGAATGTGTATCCAAGAGTGTAGTGTGTGTTTAAGGTTGTGTTTAATATTAAACTCAAGTGACTGTGTGGTCCACTTTCCTGCTAAAAGAATAAGTTGTGCCATTGAACAGCTTGATTTAACCCGTTCAAATTGGTAACGTAAGCCAACTTTCCAACTTTTGTCCCCTTTCAGAGGCTGCCTAGTTGGGAGTAAAGGTGAGGAAGCCACAGTCTAAACAATGTTAGGGCTGCACTCTCATTCGAGAAAGACGACTGGGAGTGGTTGAACCTGAGGGTCCTCGTGCCTCGGGATAAGGGGAAAGTTGAGATGGCAGGATCTTCACGGTAACCTCACTCAGCTGGTGTGCGAATTGAACCCACATTGGGAGTACGGTGTACAGACACGTCCAGGATGAGGGAATGGGGTTGGAGGTAGAAATGTGTCAGAGGAAAAGAAGTTCCTCCATCATCATCACACACAGCAGTTAGGATCCTGACAGTAGCTGACTAACCCAATGCTTCAAACCAGTCCCAGACTGCAGGAAAGCAAGTAATGTTAAGGTAGAGTTAATCACTGCACTTGGACTTTTTTCACTGAAATCATTCATTTCATTTGAAAATGGTCACTACTTACTCCCTGTGAATGTGGGATTAAAGAAGACAGAACACAAAAACAGCAGGAGGTAATTTCCCTTAAGCTTGTTCCATCGCTGGATTAGATCATGGCTGAACTTGTATGAATTCCAGCCACTTGCCTTGGTTTCCTAAGTCTTAATACAGTTGTCTCATAACAATCTATCATTCTACTAGTTCTGAAATTTTCATATGACCTCCAGCTTAAACAGCATTCTGCAGGGAGAGAGTTCCAGATTTCCACTCCCCTTTGTGTGAAAAGGTGCTCACTGATATTACCTCTAGATGGCCCTGGTTTCAAGGTTATATTCCCTGGTCTGGACTCCTCCCATCAGTGACAATTGACCCTCTCTACCAAATCAATCATTCTAAAACACCAACACTGTCCAGTCATTATAGAGCAGCACTCAATGAGTTCAAAGAATGTTGCAGTAACTTGGCAGCATAGACTGTCATACAGAAACTACACAGCTCTCTGGTCAGACCACATCTTGAGTTGTGGATAAGTCATAGGGGAAGTGCCCCTAAGTTAAGGCATAGGCTTATGGAAAGAACTGGGAGACGTTTTGCCAGGACTAGAGGACTGTGTTACGAGGATGAGATAGAAAAAACACAGGCTTTAAAGATCTGGAACAACTCCAAGACCAGTTCCAGATGATCTGATGAAGAATGATCACTTTCTACCATAATGCTCATTGCAGGGCAGCAAAATCAAGAACTCTGCAATCATTTAACAGATACAGTAACAAAATCAAGGGAAAGTTTTATGGAAGAATGGCTGAAGGAGCATCTGTTGTCATCTCCATGAGGAAGATCATCTTGCAACTTTTGACAAAGGAGTTTAATAACTTATTAGATTCCCTACAGCATGGAAACAGGCCCTTCAGCCCAAGAAGTCCACACCGAACCTCTGAAGAGTAACCCACCCAGACCCATTCCCCTACCCTATATTTACACCTAACACTATATGGGCAATTTATCATGGCCAATTCACCTTCCTACACATCTTTGGATTGTGGGAGGAAACCGGACCCAGAGGAAACCGATGTAGACGTGGGGAGAAAAGTGCAAACTCCACACAGACAGTTGGCTGACGGACTCGAATCTGAGTCTCTGGCGCTGTGAGGCAGCAGTGCTAAGCACTGAGCCACCGTGCCGACCACAGTGTTGTCCTCTAAACATTGGACTGTAACAGACATTCACACTGGACCCTTCACAGATGAGCTGCTATTCATCTAAAATCCAGAGTGGAGACCCAAGGTCAGAGAGGCAGAAATAGAAGACAAAACAAAATGGAAGTAGTTACTGAGATGGTAATTCAACCAGGCGATTCCAAAGGCATCCTGCCGTTGAACTTGGGTCTTGAAGCGTATGTTTTACAGGTGGATCACATCCTAAGATCCCAAACTGGGAACCAGGAAATGCACCAACTACTGTTAGATAGGGAAGAAGCAGCATTCTACACCCATGCCTGACGCAGTATTGACCAAAATGTCTATAATTGAGGCTTAAAGTTTGTTTGTTGTGGTTCTGTTCGCCGAGCTGGGAATTTGTGTTGCAGACATTTCGTCCCCTGTCCAGGTGACATCCTCAGTGCTTGGGAGCCTCCTGTGAAGTGTTTCTGTGATGTTTCCTCTGGCATTTATAGTGGTTTGTCTCTGCCGCTTCTGGTTGTCAGTTCCAGCTGTCCGTTGCAGTGGTCGGTATATTGGGTCCAGGTCGATGTGCTTATTGATTGAATCTGAGGATGAGTGCCATGCCTCTAGGAATTCCCTGGCTGTTCTCTGTTTGGCTTGTCCTATAATAGTAGTGTTGTCCCATGTTATGTTTGTTTCGCCTCTTTGCTGCAACATTGCCTGGTACTGAGATAGTCAGTACACGTGGCACTCAGGAAAGCTAATCATAAAGGTTATCCAAATGAAATAAAATTCTTTATTAGTAATCACTTGAATGCTATCACTGGGTAACCTGATTCTCATCCCCTCAGCCTGGTTCCTACCCTACTTTCCCACTGGCCCTTTTGATGTCTTTAACCCTTTCCCTGCTGTAGTCATAGAGTTATAGAGTTGTACAGCAAGGAAACAGATATTTCATTCATGCCAATCAGATACACTAAATTAATCTAGTCCCATTTGCCAGCATTTGACCCATATCCCTCTAAATCCTTTCTATTCCAGATGCCTTTTAAATGTTATTGTACCAGCCTCCATCACTTCCTCTGGCAGCTCATTCCATACATGTAGCAACTTCTGTGTGAAAAAGATCCTCCTTAGGTTCCTTTTGAAGGTTTCCCCCCTCACTGTTTTGGACTCCTCCACCCTGGCTGTTCACCCTCTCCATGCCCCTCGTGATTTTACAAAGTCACCTCTCAGCCTCTACTCCAGCGAAAATAGCCCAAGCCTATTCAATCTCTCCGTGTAACTCCAACACTCCAATCCTCCAACCCTTGTAACATCCTTGTAAATCTTTTCACAACATCATTCCGATAGCAGGGAGACCAGAATTACATGCAGTATTCCAATAGTGGCCTAACCAATATCTTGTGCAGCTGCAACGTGACATCCCAACTCCTACACTCCATGCACTAATCAATAAAAATGCGCATACCAAATGCTGCTTTCACTATCCTGTCCTACTTAGGACTTCACTTTAAAGGAACTATGAACCTGCACACCGAGGTCTTTTTGTTCAGCAACACTCCCCAGGACCTTACTGTTAAGTGTTTCAGCCTGCCCTGAATTGCCTTTTCAAAATGCAGCACCTCACGTTGATCTAAATTAAACTCTACCTGCCACTCCTCTGCCCATTGCCCCACCATTGCATTTTCCTTCTGTTGCACAGGCCCGATAGTAATAAGGATTCAAAGCCCAACATCTGGGACTCCTTGGACCTGTCCAGTTGTGCATGGAGGCATCTTGTGGTGCGTGGTGTTGGCTAGCACAGGGAGAGTGGACAGCAAGCTTTCACTCTAGAAAGATTGGTTCACTTACCAGAACCACAGCATTAAATTGCTGCACCAGTATAATGATCAGCTTAACTATTCATTTTAAGAAAAAGACACATTTTAAACATTTCTTACCACTGCTTCAGCATGATAAAGGGAATATATTATTGATGGAGAGACACCTGAAGGCTTGTGACTTTGAATGGCATGCACTGTTGTATTCAAATATTGTTTGATTTACTACAAGATACTCTTTATACCATATCTAGAGAAGAATAGATGTCTGGAAGTTGTTACGATTAAATAATCCCACATGGATGTTTGGATCATTTCATTAAACTTTAAAATTGAAACTTGAGCTGTTTAAAGTCTTAGACACCCCGATCCTCACCTTCCACCCTACCAACCTTCGCATAAACCGCATCATCCATCGACATTTCCATCACTCCAAATGGACCCCACATCCAGGGATATATTTCCCTCTCCACCCCTTTCTGCTTTCTGTAAAGACTGTTCCCTCTGTGACTACCTGGTCAGGTCCATACCCCCAACGAGCTACCCTCCTCTCCTGGCACCTTCCCCTGCCACTGCAGGAATTGCAAAACTTGTGCCCACACCTTCCCCCCTCACCTCCATCCAAGGACCCAAAGGAGCCTTCCACATCCATCAACGTTTCACCTGCGCCAATGTCAGTTATTGTATCTTGTTGCTCCCGATGCGGTCTCCTTTATACTGGGGAGACTGAACGCCTTCTCGCAGAGCACTTTAGGGAACATCTCCGGGACACCTGCACGAATCAACCCAACCACCCCTTGGCCCAACGTTTCAACTCCCCCTCTGCCGAGGACATGCAGGTCCTGGGCCACCTCCATTGCAGCTCCCTTACTACCCGACGCCTGGAGGAAGAACGACTCATCTTCCACCTCTGAACACTTCAACCCCAGGGCATCAATGTGGACTTCACCAGTTTCCTCATTCTCCTCCCCCACCTTACCCCAGTTCCAACCTTCCAGTTCAGCACTATCCTCATGACCTGTCTTACCTGCCAATTTTCCTTCCCACAGATCCCCCCCCACCCTCCTCTCTGACCTATCACCTTCATCCCCACCTTCATTTACCTATTGTACTCTTAGCTACCTTCTGCCCAGCCCCTTCTCCCACACCGCCTCCAATTTATCTCTCCACCTTGGAGTTTCCCTGCCTTCATTCCTGATGAAGGGCTTTTGCCCGAAACGTCGCTTTTCCTGCTCCTTGGATGCTGCTTGACCTGCTGTGCTTTTCCCGCACTAATCTTGACTCTGATCTCCAGCATCTGCAGTCCTCATTATTACCCTGTTTAAAGTCATAGTCTAAACCCGGAGAAGAGATTGCAGTTTTCATATTATTTGAGTTCACTGTGTGCATTAAAGTAACGTGAAGATAAAGGAGTGATCTATTTAGTTCTGGGATCTTTGTTCAGGGCAGTCCAGATGCTGTTGGGTTCTGTGTCCTGGCTATGATTGTCATATTGGCATCACTATTGAAAGATGAATGGCTCTCATAATCGTGGCCAGTTATTAAGTAGAAGTCCATCAAGGATTGCCAAGTAATACAATCAGTGTGCACTAAAATAGCTACCCTATAGAAAGTTGACATCACTTTGATCCGTTCAAACAGTATAGGGCTTGGGAAGCAGATGGTGAATTACCACTTCCATAGGAACATACAACTCAAAGGGAAGCTCTGTGACCCATCGTGTCTGTGCTGGCTTCTGGAAAGAGCAGTTTTGCTTTTGTCTGACATTCTGCTTTTTATCTGTAGTTCTGCAAATTATCTGACCAACTCAGTTCAAAATAATTGATGGAATCGATTTCCTGACGCTGACAATTGGGTGAAGTATTTCATCTGCTCTCTATATCTTTCCAAAGTGACTTTAAATCTATGACTTATAGCTTTTGACCAGAAATATTATTTTTTCTAAATCTACTGTTTCATTTTAAAACCTCTCAATTGGGGACATTTCTCTAACTGAGCCTGCCTCGCTGACGTAACTTCTTACTTTCACTTCTGCTGAAGTTATAAAAGGATGGAGTGGGGGGCAGCTGTAAGGAAATTCCTGGCTGGCCTGTTACTTGCAAAGCCTGGATTCAAATCAAGGCCAAACTGGAACTGGGTTGGGTTGAGGCAGAGTGTAGAGAGCACTGGAAATTTCTTTTCTTGTTATTGGCAATGTATGGCCACAATTCAGAGTGGAACTGGCCATTTTGAGGAGATTTATATCCGGTTTGTTTGGGGGTGAAGAATGGAAAGGTGAGTAGAATAGATCATTATTGACGGAGATAAGGGAAAAGTAAATAATGCTGGACCTAATGACCTAATTTTATACTTCATGTCACAGTCAGTACAGAAGCATTTTAACTCTTTTTGCTTTCTGACCCAAGGTGTCCATTATTCATTAAAGATGAATGTTTAGAGATTCTTCAACACTGCTATACTTCATCTGTGTGTATATTTTATATGTCTTAGAGAAATATATCTCAGAGACTATAATAGTTGTTACTGTGTATTGTTATTTGTTTACAGGATTCTGCACTGGAGGTGAGATCTGAGCTCCTGTGTGTAAGCTTACTCTGAGTGCATATCCAGTCTTAAGAAATCAAGCATAGTGAACATAGATTGGTTACCAGATTCTTCTAATTAAATGCAGAACAATTGGGCACCACAGTTTTGACAGGGAGACGTCAAGCCATTGATGTAATGTGGAGTTTCTTTTCAATGTATTGTCTTATACTGAAGCAAACATATGATCACAGTAAAAACCAACAGAACTACAGATGCTGTAAATCAGGAAAACGAAAACAGAAGTTGCTGGAAAAGCTCAGCAGGTTGGGCTGCATCTGTGAAGAGAAATCAAATTTAAAGTTTTGGGTGACTTTTCTTCAGAACAACCCCTAGTTTCGAGGAAGGGTCACCGGACCTGAAATGTTAACTTTGATTTCTATTTGCAGATACTACCAGACCTGCTGAGCTTTTCCAGCAACCTCTATGATGTGGTCATGGAAATAGTCCAAGGATATGGAATCAGACACTGGTTCATACTGATGTATTAATTGAAACGGTTCTAGGCTAGGTTTGCGTGCAGGCGAGACCTGACAAAAAGGAGGTGGCAATTTAGCACCTCATACCCGTTCCACTATTCCGCTGATCTGTATCTTAACTCCATATTGGAGATGGGAAAGAAAATACAGACAGTGGGCAAGAGCACAATAAATAACTTCACAGCACTCATAGGCAGTTAATTACAGCAGGAAAAGTGAAAAGCTCTGAAAATAGAACAGAAACGAGTCAAACAGTCAGGGCAGGCAGGGACAAGGTAGGATTAATAAATTAAAATGCATTTTTTTCAATGCAAGGAGCCTAACAGGAAAGGCAGATGAACTGAGGGCATGGTTAGGAACATGGGACTGGGATATCCGAGCAATTACAGAAACATGGCTCAGGGATGGGCAGGACTGGCAGCTTAATGTTCCAGGATACAAATGCTACAGGAAGGATAGAAAGGGAGGTAAGAGGGGGAGGGGGGTGGTGGTGGCATTTTTGATAAGGGATAACATTACAGCTGTGCTGAGGGAGGATATTCCTGGAAATACATCCAGGGAAGTTATTTGGGTGGAACTGAGAAATACGAAAGGGATGATCACCTTATTGGGATTGTATTATAGACCCCCTAACAGTCAGAGGGAAACTGAGAAGCAAGCTGGTAAGGAGATCTCAGCTATCTGTAAGAATAATAGGGTAGGGGATTTTAACTTTCCAAACATCAACTGGGACTGCCAAAGTGTTAAGGGTTTAGATGGAGAGGAATTAGTTAAGTGTGTACAAAACAATTTTCTGAGTCAGTATGTGGATGTACTTACGAGAGAAGGAGCAAAACTTGACCTACTCTTGGGAAATAAAGCAGGGCAGGTGACTGAGGTGTCAGTGGGGGAGCACTTTGGGGCCAGTGACCATAATTCTATTAGATTTAAAATAATGATGGGAAAAGCTAGACCAGATCCAAAAGTTGAAGTTCTAAATTGGAGAAAGGCCAATTTTGATGGTATTAGGTAAGAACTTTCAAAAGCTGATTGGAGGCAGATGTTCGCAGGTAAAGGGACGGCTGGAAAATGGAAAGCCTTCAGAAATGAGATAATGAGAATCCAGAGAAAGCATATTCCTGTCAGGGTGAAAGGGAAGGCTGGTAGGTATAGAGAATGCTGGATGACTAAAGAAATTGAGGGTTTGGTTAAGAAAAAGAAGGAAGCATATGTCAGGTATAGACAGGAGAGATCGAGTGAATCCTTAGAAGAGTATAAAGGAAGTAGAAGTATACTTAAGAGGGAAATCAGGAGGGCAAAAAGGAGACATGAGATAGCTTTAGCAAATAGAATTAAGGAGAATCCAAAGAGTTTTTACAAATACATTAAAGACAAAAGGGTAACTCAGGAGAGAATAGGACACCTCAAAGATCAACAAGGTGGCCTTTGTGTGGAGCTGCAGAAAATGGGGGAGATACTAAATGAGTATTTTGCATCAGTATTTACTGTGGAAAAGGATATGGAAGATATAGACTGTAGGGAAATAGATGATGACCTCTTGAAAAATGTCCATATTACAGAGGAGGAAGTGCTGGATGTCTTGAATTGGGTAAAGGTGGATAAATCCCCAGGACCTGATCAGGTGTGCCCTAGAACTCTGTGGGAAGCTAGAGAAGTGATAGCTGGGCCTCTTGCTGAGATATTTGTATCATCGATAGTCACAGGTGAGGTGCCAGAAGACTGGAGGTTGGCAAACGTGGTGCCACTGTTTAAGAAGGGTGAAAAGGACAAGCCAGGGAACTATAGACCGGTGAGCCTGATTTCAGTGGTGGGCAAGTTGTTGGAGGGAATCCTGAGGGACAGGATGTACATGTATTTGGAAAGACAAGGACTTATTAGGGATAGTCAGCATGGCTTTGTGCATGGGAAGTCATGTCTCACAAACTTGATTGAGTTTTTTGAAGAAGTAACAAAGAGGATTGATGAGGGTAGAGCGGTAGATGTGATCTATATGGACATCAGTAAGGTGTTCAACAAGGTTCCCCCTGGGAGACTGATTAGCAAGGTTAGATCTCACGGAATACAGGGAGAACTAGTCATTTGGATATAGAACTGGCTCAAAGATAGAAGACAGAGGGTATTGGTGGAGGGTTGTTTTTCAGACTGGAGACCTGTGACCAGTGGAGCGCCACAAGGATCGGTGCTGGATCCTCTATTTTTTGTCATTTACACAAATGATTTCGATGTGAGCATAAGAGGTACAGTTCGTAAGTTTGCAGATGACACCAAAATTGGAGGTGTAGTGGACAGCGAAGAGGGTTACATCAGATTACAATGGAATCTTGATCAGCTGGGCCAATGGGCTGAGAATTGGCAGATGGAGTTTAATTCAGATAAATGCAAGGTGCTGCATTTTGGGAAAGCAAATCTTAGCAGGACTTATACACTTAATGGTAAGGTCCTAGGGAGTGTTGCTGAACAAAGAGACCTTGGGGTGCAGGCTCATAGCTCCTTGAAAGTGGAGTCGCAGGTAGATAGGATAGTGAAGAAGATGTTTGGTATGCTTTCCTTTATTGGTCAGAGTATTGAGTACAGGAGTTGGGAGGTCATGTTGCGGCTGTACAGGACATTGGTTAGGCCACTGTTGGAATATTATGAGCAATTTTGGTCTCCTTCCTATCAGAAAGATGTGAAACTTGAAAAGATTCAGAAAAGATTTACAGGATGTTGCCAGAGTTGGAGGATTTGAGCTATTGGGAGAGGCTGAACAGGCAGGGGCTGTTTTCCCTGGAGCTTCGGAGGCTGAGGGGTGACCTTATAGAGGTTTACAAAATTGAGGTGCATGGATAGGATAAATAGGCAAAGTCTTTTCCGTGGGCTCGGGGAGTCCAGAACCAGAGGGCATAGGTTTAGGGTGAGAGGGGAAAGATATAAAAGAGACCTAAGGGGCAGCTTTGTCACACAGAGGGTGGTAAGTGTATGGAATGAGCTGCCAGAGGAAGTGGTGGAGGCTGGTACAATTTGCAACATTTAAGAGGCATTTGGATGGGTATATGAATAGGAAGGGTTTGGAGGGATATGGGCCAGGTGCAGGTAGGTGGGACGAGGTTGGGTTGGGATATCTGGTCGGCGTGGACAGGTTGGACCGAAGGGTCTGTTTCCATGCTGTACATCTCTATGTCTCTGGTAAGATCTGATTTCAGGAGTAGGTGCTTGATAGTATTATATACAATTCCCAGGTCTTGTTGGCAGTACTCTGTCTGAGCCTTGCACTTTCTCTGAAGTGGCTGGGTAGGTACACGCATGGCCTGTGGCTTAAACTACTTAGTACAGAATCACGTTGAACCATGCTCTGATCATTAATGTCTTTTCAGCAGTTGTGGGTAAGAAGGGAATAAATTAAAATGTGTACACAATCCACATTCATCGCAGGAAGCCTTCAGTTAACAGGTGATTACAAACCAGCACCAGCTGGCCTTGTCTTTTTAAAGTGAATGATTTTTTTTAAAACAGTGGAAAATAACCAAATAATCAAAACAACAAATTGGAGTGTAGACTAATAAAACAGAACTGCTGACTGTAATTGTGTGACTACGTTCCTTTTTAGTTTTATGCTTTACTTTGAATCAGACAAGTTAGTTTTCAGTCCATATGGAAGTAACCTATAGGACATGAGCTTCTCAACCAAGGTTTTAAAAGGGATGTCTCGTCGCAAGTTTCCTTTTGAAGAGGCAGTCTCGCCACTGATCAATTTTCCTGCTCCCCTTTCTGTTCATTTACTTATCTTTAATCCTGTTGGTTCATTTGTGAACATTGCAAATGGTTATATTTAAGAGAAATTTGCATTCATTTGATGCTTTTCCTTGCCTTTTGACAAAGTGCAATTTGCATTTATATATCACCTGTAACAGAGTAAAGTATCCCAAGGTATGTTACACAGGAGCATTAGCAAACCAAGTCACATAAGGGGATCTTTTACAGGCAGTCAAAAAGGTGGATTTTGTTTTTGTAAATATATTTATTAGCAAATTTTTTTAACTTTACAAACATATAAAATTATTGAAAAATACAATCTATAACAAATACCAGTATAATAAAAAGAAAAAAAACCCCACAAATTACAATACAACTACTGTCAGTACTAACTACTGGCCTACCCTATAATACAAAACAAACCCTAACACTGTGCAAAGCAACACTAATAAATAAGTAAATACCTAATAGATCAAAAAAAAAAAAAAACCACAAAAAACACAAAATACAGAACAGCTATGTTCGATGCAAAACTCTGAAACAAAGGAACGGGAGCATTGTGTGTATGTGTATATATGTTATATCCGTATTAACTCGGGAGTCCCCTCTCCAGGGCTCGACAAACCTAACCGTCCTGGTTAAACAAACTCCCTAGTTAAGATCGCTGACCAATCTATATCTAAATAACTCAAGTAGGGCTGACATGTCTTTTAAAAAAGGTCTGTTGTGTGGTGCACCATGTTTATAAAAAAAGTCCAAGAGAATGTGCTTCATAATTAATTTCTGCCATCCCAGCAAGCCCTGCGGGTTCTCAGACACCCAGTTCATCAGAATATTCTTTCATCCACAATATGCAAGAATATTAAATACTTTCTTCCTATGCCCGTCTAAAGATAGTAAATTCAGTAGACCTAAGAGGAGAGATATCGGGTTGATTTTGACATCAGTCCTCAATACCCTCCCTCTCTCTCCCGCCACAGCACTCAATAAAGACGAAGCCTGTGGCATGTCCAGAAGCAATGGGTAAAAGTACCTACATTTATTTTACTTTTGGGGCACACTGAAGGTGCCCTTTTTTAAACTTTGCCAGACGGTCTGGTGCCAGATGAACCCTGTGCAGAACTTTTAACTGCGTAGTGCATGTCCTATTACAGATTGAGATCTTTCGAGCGTTCTCCCATGTTTCAGAAGGGATCTCTACTCCCAGCTCTTGCTCCCAGACCTCACATAACCAGTTAATATCCTGCCAGGCCCTGCCACCCAGCAGGTGGTAGAGGGCACTGACCAAAAGGGTCCTTGTGGAGTGTAGCAACAACCTCTCTGTATCGGGCTTATCGGGCTTAGTGAGAAGTGTAGTCATCTTCTGGATGAAATCCCTAACCTGAAAAAAACGGAGAAGATCACTGCTGGGGCAACCTGTATTTGTTGCTCCGTTGCTCAAAAGACATCATAACCTCTCCCTCAAACAAGTCTCCTAAACTAGAAACTCCTCTTACTGCCCATAATTTGAACCCTGAGTCCATCATCCCTGGTCAGAAGCCAGACATACCAACTATAGGCAAAGGTGGCAAAGTCTTGGATAAGCAACCCTCACTCTGACACATCACCCTCCATGCGTTGACCGTACTAATGACAATGGGGTTCTGGCAGTGATCCATAACTGTCCTCATCTTATCCGTGAACAACAGGTTATTAAGAGGGCACTTTGCCTGGGAGGTCTGGATATCCAGCCATATTGAGTTCAGATTGTTACCTGTCCAGTTGCAGACAAAAGATAGCAGGGAACTCGATTGACTAGATTAGATAGATTCCCTGCAGTGTGGAAACAGGCCCTTCAGCCCAATCTTGTCTACACTGACCCTCTGAAGAGCAACCCACCCAGACCCACCTCCCACTGACTAATGCACCTAACACTATGGGCAACTTAGCATGGCCAGTTCACCTGACCTGCACATCTTTGGATACTTCCCGATGTCTGGGAAATCAACTCCTCCTCCTCCTTGAGGCAACTGCAATTGAGTAAGTTTGATGAGGGGCCTCCCACGATGCCAGACAAAGGAACCAAACCATTCCATAAGCTTCCGCAGTGTTGACCTGGGAAACATAGGGAGCATACGCATGGGATAAAGCAAACAAGGAAGAACATTCATCTTAATGAGAGATATTTGGCCCAGCCATGAAATTGGAACAGCCTCCCATCTCTGGAGGTCCCATCTAATATTGTCAAGCAAGTGAGCAAAGTCAGTCCGAAGTAACAGATCAGACTTGGTGGGTAATACAAATGCCTAGGTATTGAAACCCTGCCCGTGACCACTTAAAAGGGAACTAAGGGCCACCTTCAACTTCTGGCACATTCTTGAGGTTCCCCAAAGGTGTAGCCTCTGATTTGGCAAAGTTCATCTTTATATCCTGAAATAGCCCCAAGTGAACTGATACATTGTATCAAATGGGGTACGGAATTCATTGGGTTCGATTAAAAACAGGAGGACATCATCTGCATACGGTGTAATCTTGTGTGCCCTTGATCTCAAGTGGTTATGTGCACATTCTGACAAATAGCTTCTGCCAGCGGCTCTGTCACCAAAGTAAACAACAACGGTGAGAGGGGGCAGCCTTGCTGACTACCCCGACCAATCCTAAAGTTCCCAGACTTCACCCTGTTGGTGATGACCGCGGCCAGAGGGTGGCGATATAAAACCTCCACCCACCGAGCAAAGACCCCACCCAACCCAAACCGCTCTAAGACATAAAAGAGATAAGGCCATTCCACCCGGTCAAATGCTTTCTCTGCATCTAAGGAAATCACCAACCTCTGAATCGATTGTTGCTGACATGCTTGGACCATATTCAGCAACCTTCTAATATTATTAGAGGACCTACGGCCCCTTATAAAATCTGTCTGGTCCTCTTTAACAACATGGGGCAACACCTATTCCAATCTCAGTGCCAGGATCTTAGACAGAATCTTAAAATCTGAATTTAATAGAGAGATGGGCCTGTATGAGGCACAATCCTCAGGAATATTCCCCTTAAGAATTAAGGAAACATTAGCTTCTCTCAAAGATGTTGGTAAGCATTCATACATATAGGACTAATTGTACATCTCCAACATTAGCCCTGATAGAATCTCTATAAACTCGTTATAAAACTTAACCGGGAGCTCATCAGGGCCAGGCACTTTCCCACTCTGAAGTTGCTTAGTTGTCCCCTATATTTCCTGAACTGTCAAGGGGGCATTAAGGAGAAAGGCCTGTTCCATGGTTACCCCTGGGAGGTCCAGGTTCTTAAAAAAGCCTCCATTTTAGCCCTCCTGTCCTCGCAATCTTCAGACTGATACAATTCAGAGTGAAAGCTCTGAAAAGCCTCATTAATCTTTTTCGCATTATATGTAAAGACCCTGGCGCTGTCTCTGATTGCAGTAATGGATTGGATTGGGGAGCACGCTTTTTCCTAGTCAGATACGCTAAATACTTCCCTGGCTTATCCCCATATTTGAACAGCCTTTGTCTAGCAAAAGCAAGTTCTTTCTTTGCATGTTGTGTCAGTATTGAATTCAAGGCAGCCCGGAAGTCTGCGATCTGTTGTAGCTTAGTCACCAAAGGCCGCGCAAAATGTGCTACCTCGGCATCTTTCAACCGGGTCTCAAATAGATGCTGCTGTTCTCTCTCCTGTTGTTTCTGACTAGCCGAATAGGAAATAGCTAATCCCTTTGCAAAGGCCTAAGCGGTCTCCCATATCCTAGACGGACTACTAGCTGTGCCTGAATTGATAGTCAAGAATGCCTGAAACTCCTTCAAAAAGTATTCCACAAATTTGGAATCCTTAAGGAGAAAAGGGTCCAAACGTCAGTGCCACAAACCTAGCCCCTCACTCTTGGCCTTAACTTGCAAATATACCACCGCGTGATCAGGGATCGCTATATTCCCAATTTTGCAACCCATAATTGAATCCAGACGGGCTGAGGGAGCCAGAAAGAGATCAATCCTCATGTGACATTTATGTGGATTTGAAAAATAAGTGAAGTCCCTGCTGGTAGGTGAGGACATCTCCAAATATCCACCAGCCCCAATTCAACGCATAAGTCATCCACCTGCTTAGCCTATGAAGAAATAGTTGCCCCCCCCCAGGTATCCTGTCCATGGTCAGATCCAAAAGACAAATAATAATGTGCAGCATTCCAAAGGCACTCAGCTTAGAGAAAGCACTAATCAAAAATTTAAGGGGTTTGCTGGAGGGCAGTAGATATTTAAAATATCATATCCCTCCCCATGTATCAGGGCTTTAAGTATCACAAACCATCCCTGCTCATCTTTCACCTGCTCTAATAATGTTAACGGAATATTTTTCTGGGCAAGTACTGACACCCTCCTACTTTTAGTAGTAAAGGATGAAAAGAATACCCGGTCATAACCCCCCTGTTGTAACTTCAGGTGTTCCTCATCATCAAGAAGGGTTTCCCACAACAAAGCAATATTAACCCTTATGGCTAGAAAGCACTTTTTTCCCTTTTAACAGGCAAATTACTTTCCTTGTTCCAGGTGCACCATTTAATAAGACACTTAGCCATATCCCCTTTCTGAGACCCTTGAATCCCTGAGAGGGGGAACCCTGCTTACTAAGTGCCGAGCACAAGTAAACAAAGACTCATAGAGTTGAAGAATTATGTATACAAAAACTACTCCATCATAACTACAAACAGCTATTACTACCAAAAAACTACAAAGAAAACCAACTATAAAACCTTGACTCTTCACCCCGCCCTTAGGGGGTACTCACTCCACCCATCCCCTCCTTCACAGCTCTTTCAAACCCGGACTGGGCCCCAGCCTTAGGCCAGAGGGAAAAAAAACAAGGAGATGATTCTTAAATCAACAGAAAAAAGACCAAGTCAGGATGAGCATTCCACCCATCCCTGGCTTCATGTCACCCCGACTTGTGACTAAAAGAAAAACAGAACAAACAAAAAAAAGGGGAGACAACAAAGAAGATCCACAAAATTTCCCATTATAAAATCCAGTTATATGAAAAAAGGAACAACTTATTCCAAGTTTTATTTTCTCCCTTTCCAAAATAGACATTATTAGAAAAAAAGAAATGAATAAAAAAAAGGGAAAACATGGGGAAAGAAGGAACAGAGGATGAACATTAACCATATTCTTCAGGCCAGTCCATCTATTTTAAAGTGTCTACAAAGTTTTTAGCCTTATCCACTGAGTCAAATATATAAACCGAGTCCTCGTGGCTGAAATGAAGTACTGCAGGGTACCTCCTGGAGTACTGGATGCCCAGGTTCCTCAGCCTCTTTTTAACTTCATCGAAGGACTTCCTGTTTCAAATTAAAGCTGCCAAGAAATCCTGGAAAAATATGATATTTGACCCCTTGTACAGCAGTGCCTGCGGATCATTTCACAGTAATCTGGAGGCTTCTATGATTTTTTGCTTGTCCTTATATGAGTGGAAGTGCATTAGGACTGAGCAGGGCGTAGCACCAGCCCTGACCTGCGCACTGTAACCCGATCAACCCTTTCAATCTGAAGCCTGCTGGACTCGATGTGAAGGTCCAAAAACTTCGGCAGCCAGTTTTCAAAGAAACTGACTGGCTGTTCACCTTCAGAGAGCCCGACAATTCGGAGATTTATCCTCCGACCTCTATTTTCGAGGTTGTCGATGTGGTCTTGCAAGGCCCTCACCTCGCGCTCCAGCACCTGGATCCAACTGGATGAGGACTCCATTGCAGCTTCTGAGTCCTTAGTTCAACCTTCCACCACCTCCAGCCGCTCCCCAAGGCCCTGGATCTCCTGCTCATGCTTCTGCAGCAAGGATGCGATAGGTTGGACCTGGGCACAAATCTCCCCAATGATTTGCTGCTGTTTGTTCACTCCTTTTCCCTTTGGCATCCTCCCCACTCCCAAATATTAACAAATGTGTTCTCTAAGATTTTAAACTTATAATTCCACCACATAAGTTGGCCAGGGATGGCAAAAAACACCGATATGCCTTGGCCGTTAGGCAGAGCTGTCCACAGCAGTTATACAGAATCGCCGCCATCTTGCCGAGTCCCTGTAAACCAAAGGCCTTTTAACTAGTTCTCTCCTGTTAAGATGGTAGTAGATGCTTTGATATTAATTTTCCAAACTTACCTCAATTCAGGAAAGGTTACATCAGACTGGAAAATAGCAAATAAAATAAACCTCTTCTCTAGAGCAAGTCAGGAACAGGAAACTAAAAGTCAGTTAACTTGACATTTGTTGGTGGAAAGATATTAAAATTGTTCTTTAAAGAGATTTTCACTGCATACTGTGAAAATCTGAACTTAATCAGGATGGGTGAACATAGTTTCATCAAAGGAAATCATGTTTTACTCATTTACTGGTGATCTTTGAAGGAGTAAAGTGCTGTTAATAAAGAGGAGGCTGTGTAGATATACTATATTTGGATTTCCAGAAGCATTTGACAAGGTGCCACATCAAAGGTTATTGTGGAAAATAAAAACTCTTAGAATGAGGGTTATATATTAGCATGGTCATAAGGTTGGCTGGCAGAAAATAGAGGCAATGCATGAGTGGGTCTCTATCTAGCAGGATGTGATGAATAGAAGTCCCACTGACGTCTACATTGGAGCCTTAGCCTTTTCCAAATATAAATGTTGTTGACATGAGGAGTGAAGGCTTGGTAGCAAAATTCACAGGTGACATTAAAGTAGGGTAGGAAAGTATGTTGTGAAGAAGACATAAGCAAGTTGCAATGCAGAAGCATTAAGTTGACAATAAATGGCACATGAGTATAATATGAAGTTGTTCACTTTTTGGCAGGAAGAATTAAAAAAAATTGGTCATACTGCAGAGGTCTGAGGTGCAGGGGCATTTAGGTGTACTGGTGCATGAGTCACAAAAAGGTTTCACACAGGAACAGCTATGGATCAGGAATGTTAATGGGATCCTCTCTTTTAAATCAAAAAGCTAGGATCCAAGATCAGTGGGTAATACAGAAGGCAAATGGACTGTTGACCTTTATTTCAATGAGAATGGTACGTGAAAATTGGGAGGTCTTGCTACATCTATAAGGCATTAGTCAGACTTAAAATAGTTTGAACAGTTTTGATCTCTTATCTAAAGAAAGATACATTAGCATTGAAGTTTGGAGATCGTTCCAGAGGTTGACACCTGGGATAAAAGAAAGATAGGTGGATGGGGGTGGGTGTGGGTCTTGGCAGGGTAGATGTAGAGAGGTTTTTCACTTTGTGAAGAGTATTGGACTACAGGGTGCAATCTCCAAGTAAGGGGTCACTCATTGAAAGCAAAGACGGGGAAGAATATTTTCTGAGGGTAGTGAATTGTGGAATTCCTTTCTGCAGAGGGATGTTGATGCTGAATTATTAAGTTTGTTCATGGCTGTGAAAGGCAGTAACCCTTAGAGAATCAAGGGTTATGGAGATAAGGCAAGAAATTAAGTTGAGGATTATCAGATTAACCAGGAATGTATTGACTGGTGAAGCAGACTCAATGGGCTGAATACATAAGACTAGGAGTAAGAATGGACAATTCAGCCTCACAAATCTGCTCTGTCATTCAATTCAATCATGGCTGGTCTCATCTCTACCTCAACTCCACTTTCCTACCTGCTGTTCATAACTTTCAACTCTTTACTAACTTAAAACAAAACTGTCTTATCTCCTCCTTAAATTTACTCAACATCCTTGGATCCACTGCATTCTAGGGTAGTGAATTCCACAGATTTACAATCCCTTGAAAGAAATATTTTTCCTTATCTCAGTTTTTAATCTGCTACTCCTTATCCTATGATCTTTCATTCTCGACTACACAAGGGAACTTCCTTTCTTTGTCTTTTCAATCCCCTTTAGCATCTTATGCACCTCAATTATTTCCCTCTCATTCTTCTAAATAATGTTGATCAGCTGCTTAACCTCTCTTCACAAGACTGTTCATCTGTGGAACCTCCTCTGAACTGCCTCCAATGCAAATACATCTCTCCTCAAACAAGGTGACTAAAACTGCAGATAGTACTGTAGGTGTGGTCTTACTAATGCCTTTTACAGTTAAAGAATTCTTCCCTAATTTTATATCCTATTCTTTTAGCAATAAATGCCAAAATTCCATTTGTCCTCTGTATTATTTGCTGTACCTGCATGCTCGTTTTCAGCAATTCATGCATGAGGACTCCCAGATCCCTCTGCACTAAAGCACTCTGAAGTTTCTCTCCATTTCAGTAATAAATTGCCTGTCTTCCTACCAAAATGAATAATGTTATTGACCAGACCAGACCCCCTCAAAACATTTCAAGAAAGTAGTCTGGACCCTAACTTTGCAAGTTGTTTTAAGAAGGTGTAAGTGGATATTCCAGGAGTGATGCAGCTGGCCCAACCACTTAATTTTAAACAAAACAGAATTTATTTACAAGATTACCGAATGAAACAAACGAAAGAGAACAGAAAACTTAACCTATCCAAAAACACAACAGATTATTCCAATTTAATGATGCTGTTCCAAATATTTACAACAATCCCCACAAACACCACTTGGCACAAAAGGTAAAAACAAACACAGGGTCTTACAGGGGAGAGCGAGAGAGAGAGAGAGAGAGAGAGAGGTGGCAGCATGGAACACCCACATCCATGTAGCTGTTTCTTAGATTAGCTGTTTCAAACTGACTGCCTTCAGTGAACAGCCAGACTGACTTTAAAAAAAAACCAAACCAGAGAAAAACTGAGCTGGGAGAACTGGGCACTCCCCTTTCATTTTCTTTTTAAAGAAACTTCTTAAAGCCTTTAGTGTCAGGCAGTATCTTTCAGCTAATAATCAAATTAGCCCTAAAGCCCAGCCAAGCCAGACATTTTGGAATTGCTGCCGACCTCTGGGGGGAGAAAAGCCCAATAACTTTACACTTAGCCATGTTAAACTCCATCTGCTAAATTTTACCCCATTCACCTTACTTATTCATATTCATTTGTAAATTTATTTCTATATTACAACTTGCCCAAACACAATTTAACCTTCATATAACCACGATGATTCTGACGGATTGTATTTTGACTTGGCAAATGTCCTTTCTGCCTCCCTTTTTGAATAAGGGCATTTAGTTACTCAATTTTTCTAATCTACTAGAATCTTTCTCACATCTAGAGATTTTCAGAATATTATAACAAATTGATCCACTGACTTCATTGCCACTTCTTTTAAGACCATATCATGTCAGCTATTAAGCTGTGGGGATTTGTCTACCTTCAATTCAAATAGCTTACTCAGTACATTTTCCTTATTTATGATTGTTCTAAGTACTTCCCTCTATTTAACCACTGCATTACCTATTACTATTAGGATGGTACTAATGTCCTCCATTGTGAAAACGTAAGCAAAATATTGATGTACTGACTCTACTATATATGTGTTCCCCATTATTAATTCCCCAATCTCATCCTCCAAGGGCCAAATGTTCACTTTAACTACTTACTTCCCTTTTATACACTTGTAGAAGGTTTTGCGATTCATTTTTATAATTTGCCCTAGTTTTTTTGTAATTTGCCTTTGTTCTTTTTATTACTTCTTTTTAGTAACCCTTTGCTGATCTTTTAAAAGTTTTCCAATTTTCTAGCCTGCTGTGGGTCTTTGCAATACAGCATGCCTTTGCTTTGGATTTATTATCTTTAACTTGTTTACTTAGCCATGGATGTTTTCTCTCCCCTAACAATGTTTCTTCCTTTCTGGAATATTTTATATTTTAGTTGAAAAGCATTAAGTATTTCCTTAAACATCTGCCAGTGCTCATCAACTGTCCTACTCTTTAGCCTAAAGTAAACCAAAGAACTGCAATGCTGGAAATCCAAAACAAAAATAAATTGCTGGAGAAACTCAGCAGGTCTGGCAGCATCTGTGGAGTGAAAGCAGAGTTAATGTTTCAGATCCAATGATACTTCTTCAGAACTGATAATGGCTAGGAAAAAGTGACATAAGATGGGGGATGGGGAGTTGAGCGGATAGGCAGAGCTAAAGCCCAGAGGGGGAGAGAAACTAGGCAAACAAGTGAGTCGATAATGGGAAGCTAGGGACAAAAAAAAAGTTGAAAATGGAAACTGTGAGTAATTAAAGTGGGTTGGCTTTGCTGAAAGCCCAGGGCATAATAGGGCCTGGGGTGGAGGGATAAAGGATGTGGGTGTTATGGTTCTAAAATAATTTAACTCGATACTGAGTCTGAGCTGCACGTCTCCCAAACTGGAAATGAGATTCTTGTCAGGTAATGGATTCAAAGGGTCCTAGGAATAGATGAGAATGTGGTATTCAAAACAAAAACAGATTGTCCAGGATTTTATTGAATGGTAGAGAAGGCTTGAACAGTCTACTTCTGCTCCACTTTGCATTCATATGAATCTACAGTCAGAAGAATTGACTGACTGATTCATTTTCATCTCCCACAAATATCCTCAGCATCACAGATGCCAGTCAATTGGATTCACTCTATGTAGCAAAAACTTAATAAGCATTGTGATTTTGACACTAAATAGACAAGGTCTTTTCCTTGGAGTGGGAACTAGAGGGCATAGGTTTAGGGTGAGAGGGGAAAGATTTAAAAGGGACCTAAAGGGCAACTTTTTCCACAGAGGGTGGTGAGAGTTTGGAATGAGCTGCCAGAGGAAGTGGTGGAGGCTGGTACAATTACAACATTTAAAAGGCATCTGGATGGGTATATGGATAGGAAGGGTCTGGAGCGATACGAGCCAAGCAAATGGTACTAGATTAATTTAAGATATCTGGTCAGCATGGACGAGTTGGACTGAAGGGTCTGTTTCTGTGCTGTACATCAATATGACTTTAAGACCAATGAGACAGACCAAAAAGTCCTTTCACTCTTATAAAGCAATATATCCATACTGTAATGTTAACCATCTTCAGATTCCCTTTTACAGTGCCAGTGACACAATGCAGTGGTGCACTTGGTAAGATCATCAAGATTGTAAGAAATAGGAGTAGGCCAGCTGGTCCATTGAACCTGCTCATTCTTGATATGTGTCACTAGATAGTGCACAATAATTAGAATCCTGGCTGATTTCATTCCTGTCTTATGCATTCAAATTATCTGTAGTTTGCCCAAATGATTGGTTCATTAGCACAGACTGAAGATGGTCATAGAGAATCTCCTCCAGGTCTGTCCAGTTCAATTCCACATTTGCTAATGAACCATCACTGATGGCATGGGCGGAATTTTGACAAGATCTGTTTTATGGAGCCTTATAATGGCTGATTCACTGACTTAGCCTTGATTGCCTTCCTCACACAACTTATCCCAACAGCTTACTTGTTAACAAGTCTTCCTCTTACAACTTTCTCACGTTTTAGATATTGTCTTGACTCTCCACTCTTTTGCTTCCCACAGGACTGTCAAAATTGTTTTTATACTGCACCTTTCACGATCTCAGGATATCCTGAAGTGTGTGACAGCCAATAAAGTGTTTTGGAAGTGTAGTCAGTTGTAATGTGGCCCGTTTTGTCACAAACCTCATTAATTTCATCACTGTATTTTACACCCACATCTCTGCTATGCAGCTTGCTCTTATATCTTATTATGGCTGTATTCATACATCACAATAATTTATATCCAATAGATTTTAGTTTACAGTTATACTTCATGCATATTGGAGCTCATAAGCCCCTCTGTGTATCATTTCTCTGCTATCCCTTGGTGATATCAACTGGATTCTGGTTCGTTATGAAGTTTCCAACAGTGAATTCACAATCTCAGATGTAACTGTTGTGACATTGTAAAGTGAAACTCAAGTACTTAGGATGGGGATGAAGAGAATAGCAAATTGAATAGAAAAATTCAATTACGTGCTGAAGTGCAACTAAAATGAGAAAGCTGCTTTAATTCTACATATGTAGCTTTCAGTAAAGGCAATCAAAAACTGGGGTATTGATATGGGTTCACTGGGAGGGTGGAAAGAAATTAGCTAAAAGCAAAAATATGATATTTCCACAATATTATCAGACTGTCAAGGTTGTGAGAGCAACACCAAGATATTAGGTATTAACAACTTTCTTATACTTTATCTACTTCTGTGCATCCATTATTTCCATTTCATGGTGGTTTTCTATTTCTTGGTTATTTTGTGCACCAAAATGTTTTACAAGCACTGTACTAGAATTGTAAGGTTCTATAGATCAGGAAAGGATAAACAGCCTGGGTCACTATTCTTCACTTGAAAGAAGGCTGAGGAGGAGCTAATGGAGTTCTTGTTTTGATAGGGTAGATACAGGCAGAAAGTTTTAGCATTTGGAGAAGAGCAAAACGTCGCCAAGAAATTAACTCAGAAACTCCTATACCCAGAGAATGTGGACTGTGCTAGCCCAGAATTGTGAAGACATACATTTGAGGGGAAGCTAGATAAGCATATGAGGGATGAAAATGTGTTGCTGGAAAGCGCAGCAGGTCAGGCAGCATCCAAGGAACAGGAGAATCTTCTTCAGGAATTATCTTCGGCTTATGCCCGAAAAGTCGATTCTCCTGCTCCTTGGATGCTGCCTGAGCTGCTGCGCTTTTCCAGCAACACATTTTCAGCTCTGATCTCCAGCATCTGCAGTCCTCGCTTTCTCCCTTTTTATATGAGGGATAAGAGAATGGAAGATGATGCAGATGGATTTAGGAGGAGGAGGAGGATAGAGGGAGGCTTAAATAGAAGTGCCAGTATGGATTGCTTGGATGAAATATATACGCAGCACATTTGTGCTCTATATTTGACAAAGTTTTCAGCAAACAGCAAGTTGCATCCATACAGTGCATTTAGTGTTGAAAAGGGTCCCAGAAACATTTCACTGAAAGGCAACCAAATGTCAACACAGAGTCAATGGAGATTTCAAAAGGAATTTAACAGACCATTTATTTTTCATTTTTCTGGAACTATAAACTACAAACGGGGTGAATGAATAGGTTTTTTTGTTTCATTTGTATATGTTATGTTGGACTAATCAAGAAATGCTTTTAATGCATTGTTTTCAGAGTGGAGGTTTGTAAGCAACCACATATTTTCCATGTTTGGAATTAGAAACTGAATGAAAGTTGAACTGCAATATCTGGAAATCCAGGCAAGTTTACTAACTTGAAAATTATGTTTGTATTGCATGGCTCAACAATACATCTTACTTATTGGAAGCAGTAAGAAGAATTTGTGACGAAGCAGCACAGGACTCCCTTTTGGGTTAACAATCATCTGACTGGTTCCAATGCAGAGTGTAAAAAGTAGCAAATATCAGGAGCAGCACAGACTGGAAGAAACATCTAGAGCTTGCAGATAGTGTATGGGTGGTGATGGTGGGGTGGGGGAATAAGCAACTTAAAGAATTCACCAAGATCCAAGTTCACCTGATCAACCATTGAACTGAAGGCTGACTGTCACCTTACAGGTTCATCATTGCGAAAAACAGAAGGACTCAGAGGAAAATAACTTTTGTCATTTTCTGGACTTTTAATCTCTGGAATTTTACTTACCTTGTCCATATTCTTTTTCCACCGATAGTGCATGTTTTAATTGTAATTGTGTGTGCGCATTTGGTAGTTTGGAATGAGCATGGTTTAACTTGCATAAATTAGAAATCCATTCTTTTCATTGATCTTGTTAGTGCAGTTTACTGGTGAAAGCTGTCATGAATTGCTTTTGTCCTGAGGAGCAGCAAATCAGTAAGTTGGTCATTTTGGTGGCCTCATTGGGATTTTATACATTTTGAGAGCTTGTGGAACAGTTAGACACGATTATTGGTTTGCAGAATGTGAGTTGTGACAGAAGTGATTAAAACCTTTACATAAAAACAGGATTATGAGAGGGTCTTAGAGGGGACATGTGTGGGAAGATTAGGGCAAGAGCTTGGGTACAAATAGCAAAGACACCAATATTGGGCTAGCAGGAGAAGTCTATGGAAGAGGCCAGAGTTGCAAGGTTACAGATGAGCTATGGATCTGGATTTATAGAGACACTGAGGAGCAACATCATATCTGATTTGACAAAGATGAACATTTTAAATCTGAGGCATTATAAAACTACAGCCAACATCCATCAGCAAAGGACAACAGTGACTGACTTATGGTTTTTAGAAGAAGTGATTATTTCATTAATATAATGAGCATGTCACTGGCTGGGCCAGCATTTATGCCTGTCACTTATTGCCCTTATGGTGAATGTCCTCCTTGAACCGTTGTAGTCCATGTGCTGTATGTAGACCTGTCAAGGAGAGTTCCAGGCTTTTGACCCAATGACATCAAAAGAATGATGATGCATTTTTGAATCCAGAACTTGGGGGCATAGTCTGAATGGAGAAATTTCTCTTCACCTCAGTTCTAAATGGCCTACCCTATTCCAAAGAAACCTTTGTGTCCTTGTTCAGGACTTGCTAAAAGCTAATATGCAGATGCAGCAAGTACTTGGGAAGGCAAATAGTAAATCAGCATTCATGACAATTTTGATTGAGTACAGCCATAAATTATAGTACTTGGTGAGACCTGTGTACAGTTCTGGTCCACTATTGGAGCAAGGATAAACTTGAAACTAATGAATTTCTGTTAATCCCTGGAATGGCAGGATGTAACCTCAGAATAAGGGTTAGGTTGTTTAAGGTTGAGATGACGTGGAATTCTTCCTCAGAGAGTGATAAATCTTTGGAATTCTGTTTCCAAGAAAGGCTGTAGAAGTTCAACTATTGATTAGATTAGATTAGACTTACAGTGTGGAAACAGGCCCTTCGGCCCAACAAGTCCACACTGACCCGCCGAAACGAAACCCACCCATACCCCTACATTTACCCCTTACCTAACACTACGGGCAATTTAGCATGGCCAATTCGCCTGACCCGCACATCTTTGGAGTGTGGGAGGAAACCGGAGCACCCGGAGGAAACCCACGCAGACACGGGGAGAACATGCAAACTCCACACAGTCAGTCGCTTGAGTCGGGAATTGAACCCGGGTCTCAGGCGCTGTGAGGCAGCAGTGCTAACCGCTGTGCCACCGTGCCGCCCACATGTTGAGCATGTTCAAAACATAAATCGCAGTATATCTGGAGATTGATGACATCATGGGATATGGAGATAGAGTAGGAAAGCAGCATTAATGTAGATCTTCAGCTGTTTTAATTGAATGACAGAGCAGGCTCAATGGCCTATTCCTATGTGTTTTATTTAGTACCACAGCTTTCCCCCCCCCCCCCCCACAGTCCTCTTTATGCCACCCTTTTGCACTTTTTGCTTGGAGAAGACTTTTGGATTCATTTTATTTTAGTTGCCAGTCTCTTCTCATTCACCCTTTTATTTTCTTAGTTTGTTATTTTTTCCTCTGAATCTTCAATATTCAGCCTGGTTCTCAATTTGATATCTGCCAAATGCACCCTTTTCTGTTTCATCTTGGTCTCTCTCTATCATCCAGGGAGCTGTGGAATTGTTTCACATCATGGGAATACAAGTTGTTCTACTATAACACGCATTGGGGATACTGCTTTTAAAGCGCCTAGTTTTAAAGTGTATATTAGTTATAACACAATTCTGACCTCATTAGTTTAAACAGTGCTGATATTATGTGATTTTCTTATAACAAGGGATTGCATGATAATGGAACGACAGTTACAGTCAAGTATGCAGAACGGGTGAACCTGTTGGACTATGGCCGGGTGTGTGATTTTTAACTAACTTAACACTATCTCAACAGGTGGAGTGGGGAAGGGAGTTTAACAATGGGTTCAGAGACAGCCAATTGTTCTGAAAGCTGAGGTGAACTATGCAGGTGGCAGAGATCTGAATGATCAAGAATTTATGGAGGGTTGAGCATTAGAATAGTCTGCAACCCTAAGGTCCATATGAAGCTTCCAGTAGGAAGTGCCCGGAAGCAACTAGGAGAAAGTGAGGACTGAAGATGCTGGAGATCAGAGTCAAAGTGTGGTGCTGGAAAAGCACAGCATGTCAGGCAGCAAATGAGGAGCAGGAGAATCTATGTTTTGGGCATAAGCCCTTCTTCAGAAATGTTGGTGGTGGGGGGATGTGTGTGAGAAAGATGGGGTCTGAGAGGTAAATAGGGTGGGGTGGGGCTGGGCAAGGTAGCTGGGAAGGCGATAGGTAAATGGAAGTGAGTGAGTGATGGTGATAGATTGGAGGGGAGGGTGAGTGGATAGGTGGGAAGGAAGATGGACAGATAGGACAGTGCTAAGAGGGTGGTGCCAAGTTGGAGGGTTGGATCTGGGATGAGGTGTGGGGAGGAGAAATGAGGAAACTGTGAAATTGATGTTGATGCTGTGTGGTTGGAGGGTCCCAAGGTGGAAGCTGAGGTGTTCTTCCTCCAGGCATTGGGTGGTTTGGATTTGATGGTGGGAGAGTCCCAGGACTTGCATGTCCTTGGCAGAGTGGGAGGGGGGAGTTGAAGTAGTTGGCCACAGGGTGGTGGGGTTGTTTGGTACATGTCCCAGAGATGTTCCCTGAAATATTCCATGAGTTGGCATCCCCGATGTAGGGGAGACTACATCGAGAACAACAGACACAGTAGATGCATGTGCAGGAAAAGGATATGGAAGGATGATGTGGAAGGATCCTTTGGGGCTTTGGACAGAGGTGGGGGAGGGGGAAGGTGTGCAGCGGCAAGGGAAAGTGTGTGGGGTGGATTGGTGGGGAGGGGTGGACCTAACAAGGGAGTCGTGGAGGGAATGGTCTCTACAGAATGCTGATTGGTGGTGTCTGATTGTAGCTAGCGCAAGATAATCCATTGGAGATTAGTGGGGTGTCAAACTGCAGACCTGGGGTGTGTTCTATCCTTGTTGCAGTTGGAGGGGTAGGGTTCAAAGGGTGGAGGTGCGGGAAGTGGAGGATATGTGCTGGATGGCATTGTTGACCATATGGGAGGGGAGATTGTGGTCCTTGAAACGGGAGGCCATCTGGGATGTCCAGGAGTGAAATTGCTGCTTCTGGGAACAAATACAGTGGAGGAATTAGGAGTAAGGGATAGCATTTTCTGTGGGAGTTTGTAGGTTTGAAGTTGATGTCCATATTGAGTTGGTTGCTGGAGAGGCCCAGGAAGAAGAGGGAGTTGTCTGAGATGATCCAGGAGAACTTGAGGTCAGTGTGAAACGTGCCCTCAAGCAAGTCAGATAGTAGTAATCTTATAAAATGGAAATAAACAATCTTTCTGATAGAAGGGGTATATAAGTTGCATGTCCAGCTCAGTATTAAAGATTTCAATGAGGTTAGAAATGATCAGTAAAGGTACAATTTGTAGTTATGTCAGAGTGCCAGTCAAGACCAGCAGATAGGGTGCCGAAGCATATACAAACAATGATGCAGAAATGGGGAAGGCTAATGTCAAAGTCTGGTAGACCCAAATCAGATTAATTTACTCCCATAAATCTTTTATGCAGCATACCATACTGTTTCTGAAAGGATAACACCAAATCTCTGCATTGCAATTACTGTACAGGAACACAATCATCAGCCTACCAGAGGCCATTGTACTGTGTACTACATTTAAGTTGGAGCTGCTAAGTCTGGACTGTCCAGTTGAGGCTTCCCCCACCTTGCGTAATAAAGACAAAGTTCGTTATTGCAACTTGACTCGAGTGTTGATGTTTTATAACAGTATTTCTTGAAGGTTTTCAACTGCTTCAACCTGTTGCAGTTGGAAATGGAAGCACTCATGTTGGTATGGAATTTGTCATGAGTGCTGAAAATGATTAAACATTGGTAAAATCAAAGTTAATTGGGGAAAATTGCAGGTCATTTGGAACTGATTGCTGGACAAGCAGTCTGACAAACATGAAGTCAGTGAGTAAACCAGGAGACGTGTGAACACTGGATCTGGGAATTAAATGTGTATGTGGAAACTAACCGCATGCATTTGAATGATTTTAACAACAGGCAACATGTCAATGAAGAAAATGAGAGAATCATGGCTATGCACATGGAAGCTAATCACATCCCTTAGTAATAAATTACAACCACTAGAAACCTGATGGAGTTCAACTGCAGTTAAGCGATGAGGTCAAATTTCAACATGATAAATTCATGACAACAATTAGTTTGCGAAGAGTCAAGTTGCAATAACGAACTGTTGTTTACCGGTTACTAGTAGTGTGCCACAAGGAACTATTTTGGGATCATTAGTGTTTATCATCTTTATAAATGACTTAGACGCAAGCATAGGTAGATGGATTAGTAAATTTGCAGACGACACTAAAGTCGGTGGAGTAGTGGACAGTGTGGAAGAATGTTACAGGTTGCAGGGGGACTTGGATCAACTGCAGAATTGGGCTGAGAGGTGACAAATGGAGTTCAATGCAGCTAAATGTGAGGTGATGCACTTTGAGAAGAATAACAGGAAGGCAGAGTACTGGGTCAACGGAAAGACTCTTGGTAGTGTGGATATGCAGAGGGATCTTGGAGTCCACGTACATAGATCCCAGAAAGTTGTCATCCAGGTGCATAGTGCTGTTAAGAGAAAGTGTCTTCAATTAAGAAACATTGTGTGCGTTAGGTTTCATTTGTAGAGGGATTGAGTTCCGGAGCTGCAATATCATGCTGCAACTATACAAAACACTGGTGCAGCCACACTTGGAACATTGTATACAGTTCTGGTCCCCATATTTTGGGAAGGTTGTGTAAGAATTGGAAAAGGTGCAGAGGAGATTTACCAGAATGTTGCCAGGTCTGGAGGGAAGGTCTTATGAGGAAAGGCTGAGAGACTTGAACCTGTTCTCATTGGCAAGAAGAAGGCTAAGAGGGGATTAGATAGAGACATACAAGATGATCAAAGGATTAGATGGAGTAGACAGTGAAAGTCTTTTTCCAAGGATGATGACGTCAGTGTGTACGAGGGGGCATAACTACAAATTGAGGGGTGATAGATTTAAGACAGATGTCAGAAGCAGATTCTTTACACAGAGCGTGGAAGCACTACCTGCTAATGTAGTCAACTCAGCCACATTCGGGAGATTTAAAAAATCCTTAGATAAGCACTGGGATAGTGTAGGGGGATGAGCTGAGAATAGTTCACAGGTCGGCGCAACATCGAAGGCCAAAGGGCCTGTTGTGCGCTGTATTGTTCTATGTTCTAAAAGCTTGCAATGGTAAGGCTTCATTAATTACATTTCCAATTTTCAAATTAATATCTGAACTATATTCTGAATGTAGCAGCCATTTAATAATGTTTCTTAATTGAAGATACCTTCTCTTGATTTTACTACCCCTTCACGTTTCAGTTCAATTGGGAATTAACAACAGAGCTTCAAAAATTCACCAAGGAATGAAGACACACCTTTAAATGTAATGTTGTAATTAGTTTTATTTACACCACAATAGCAAGTTGTCATAATGTGGTACAAAATACTGGACTCCTAATAAAGTCAAAAATGAAGTCTGTACTGTCAAGGAGATACACCGTTGGTCAGTCTGAGAGTCTGACCCATTTCAACAGGCAAATGAAGACCATCAAAAGCTACCACAATAAGGCTATCACCAATAAAGTAGGTCCATACAATAATTGATTGTGGCTAAAATACAGAAAATCAGTCCACTGGTACTGATAACAATGGTGGTGTCATTTTGAATGTGGATAGGTACAAAGAAGGTTAAAATATAATTACAACTTCCATTACTACATACCTGAAATAAAAGTTTTTGGGTGATCAAACTTTAAAATCCATCTCACTCATTTTTCATCCCCTCAAACTGGAAAAGAAAACAAAAGGCGCCTCCACTATGGAGCACAAAATGTAATACACCGTAACGTGATACTTTGCAGTCAATATCAAAACACGGAGGAAAGTGAGGCTGACAGGTAGCCATCGCTCCTGCTTCATAACTACAATACCGCCCCCAAAAAACCTCTCTTAGTAAATATTCATCCACATCGATCACAATACACAACTGCTAAGTGGATTACTGCTACACAATTTATGGTGGCAGAGATAAAGAACAGCTGCGTTGAAAGGTTAACTGTTTATGATCTTAAATACTTAGTCCAGAAAAAAAATGCTAGTCTCAAAAGGGTTGGCCCCAAGAAGACACAGGCAGTTAACAGTTTCACCATTTTTTTGCTGTGTGTTCTTCAAATTTTATATGCAGGTTATGCAATATTCTACTGGTAATGACACAAGTGCTAGATTATTTTTTGTCAAATTTAAGTATCATGTTATAACAGTATTAAAGAGACTGATACTTGAAGATATTTCAATAAGACAGAGGCATCTCTTTCTGAGGTCTACTACTATATTCATCAGAAAAAAAGTCAAAACCTCATCTTCAGATGCCATGAAGAAAGAAAGCGAAACTCGGTAAGCTGCCCTGGAAATAACTTCGCAAATTGCGTGCATACCTGTACAGAACAAATGGTATCTCTGCTTGTGGCACATGCAAGCTCACTATCTTCCATATGAAAAAAACAGTTCAATGCCCCTTAAAAGAAAACAAACAATGGGCCCTCTTAAAACAATGTTTAAATTCACCTTATCAAAAGAAGGAATGAATACATAACTCCCACTTATTTAAAGGAATGTTTAACATCAAGAGTAGATGCAAACAGTTTCTTAAAAGTCACAGAATTGATGTGTTAATTGCTTTGCAATCAAACATACATAATCCTATAGAAAGTGTGGAACACTGTCTTAAAGATTACAGCTGGTTATATTTTATGTTGTGTAAATCTGTTTTAAAACAAAAATACAGTAGTGCCCTTATTCAGTGTTGCCAAACATCTCACACACACACACATGCTCCACATACTCCTCACAGCGCTAAATTCATTAAGCTTCAAGCAACCATTACAAAAGGAGGAATGAAAACCATTTACTCAGAGAAAAAAGTTACTAGTTAATGACCTCCAATGTCAGTTGTCCCATAAATTCCAGAGTGAGCGTGCTTGTGTACATTAACAGATGGCAGGACAGTGCATCTTCCACACTGTAGAGATAATGCTGTTTCACAGCCAAGGCTTCAATCAGCATTAGTCACATTCTGGGGCCAACCCAATCACCTGCAGAATGGAATCAAACATGGGCCCAGGACCAAGCACTTTCCACCCCTGTCAATAGCTGATAAACACAGCTCACAGAACATACTGTAAAAACAGTCAGTCTTTGGAGAAAATCCAAATAACAACCATCCTTCCTTGGTTTCAGAGTGGAGCAACTGAAAACCTTAATGCTAACTTCCCCCTTAGCAAACGGTAGCCTTCTGCAGTGCAACCAGTTACAAATATCAAATATAGTATCACTGTAGTATTACTCATATTTAAATGGGTATGATATCACCTTGCAATACTATTCTTACAAGACTTCATTTATAAATCTACTTAGAACAGATCATATAGTAATATACACCAACTGGAATCATTACACAAAGTTTGAACAAGATCCCTCACTCAAATTACTTTCTCCTGAAAATCTCCAGTACACTCTTTAAGCCGTCAGAAAGCTACATTCCATGTAGGAAAAAAAAAGGAAAATTAAAATTAGACTGGAACCAAGGTCTAATCACAAGTCATGAAGAGAACAGAAGAATTTCAGAAGTGGGAAAGGTAACAGGAATTCTTACCAAAAAAGTAATTTAAAAAAACAAGTTATTAGGTCTTATGAAACATGGTTTAAAAACTTGTAAGGATTTCTTTATATAAAAGTAGATATTATTTTGTTAAATGGTTTACCAGGAGTAAAAATAAACACAAATTAAAAAAAAACAATGATTAAGGTAGTTGCCAAGTGACTCAAACATGTTGGCCGACCACAAACATTCATCGTGAGGTACTCCTCTACGTATCCACAATCCATCGTTTTCCTGTAAGTGCCTATCTAATAAAACCAAACTTGATCTAAGAAAACATTTGTACATGATTATCTCCTGTACTATTAACAAATTACCTGGTCTTATCATCAAAAAGCCTCTTGTTGTCTAATGGATAACAGATTATTATTGGTTTATGTTTTCAGTTTCTATTAGAAATGAGGACCACCGAAGTGGAAGTTTGGAAAAAAATCCTGCATCATGCTTTTGAGCAACATTCCAATCTTTAAACGTTTATCTGTTGCAATTCAACCTAACACATGCTTTGTTATTGGTTGATTCCCTATACTACTCTGTTATATAACCCAGCATAAGAATTAAAGCAGGTTTTAATGATAACCTGACAATTTCCAACAGTATATCTGCCACTCTGGGCTGGCAACTACCTTAAAATAGGTTAGGATTTGTTTGGAAAAACAGCAAAAATGGTACTCCAATAGGGTATGAAAATCCAGGCAAAGACTGAATCTCAGATTTGTTTTTTTTGCACGCATGCCAGGAAACACAAGGTTTCTTCACCACCATTTTTCCACATAACAATGGAGGAATCATTTCCACACTTTTAAGGCATTGTTCCTCAATTCAAAATCAGCAACCATCTGTTGATAAAAAGGCACAAACGCTTATGTCTTCATAGAGATTCTTAGAAAACACCCTCTTGGTTCTCTTCCATTCTGGTATAGTCTTTCTTCCCACACTGTAAATGTTCTCTGAATAATTACTGTATGTCACATGATTTTGTTGAGATTACAATCAACGCATCCGGACTTGTAGGTGGCATTAAATCCTTTGCTAAAGGACAAGAACATTAGAAACAGTGGTTGACTGCCTGAGACAGGAGAACTTTTAAGTAGGTAAACTCAGAGCAGAGCTTTGAGATTACAGCTCCTTGGTGACTCTGCCAAAGTAAATGCTGGCTGTCCCAAAGCCTATTTCAGGAATGGACAGAGAGGTAAAAAAATCTTTTACTTTTTTTATTGCCAGCATTTTGCCCAGTTGTCCTTGGATTCTGGAAGAACACCACAGCAGGACACAGGAGATACAGAATGAAATCTTGGCAGAGTTAGAGAAATAAAGATAATGTGTGCAAAAGACAGGACTCCAGCTGGTAACTACATCGGTGGCTCTTCCTCCATGGGCTCATCATCTGGCCTGCAGGAAAGGAAAAGAAAATATGCTAGTAACTTACAAACAGAAAAAAAAACAAAGGTTTCTTAGTCATGTTTCTGAAAAAGTCCATACACCAGCAAGTTTGTCATAACAAGTGCTGTTTTCCCAAGAAGTTAACAGCATCTCCCAGCTATCAACACAGAAACAAGTCTTGATGACAATGTCAAAAGTGAGATATTCCTTCCTGTCTCACCTCTTCTCAGCATTAGATCCTTGTTTAACCCCCATTGACAATGAAGCCATAGCTGTCACTGTGTCAGCTTCTTCCTTATCACACTTCTGGGCCTCTATCAGTGAATAGCCCACAGTTGAGGAAAAGCGCTGTAACGACTTCCAGTATTTACCTAACAATGTATAGAAAAGCCATTAATAAACACAAGCCATAATCATCTGCTGATACATGTCTGTTGGTAAAAAAAGACAAATTTAGAAACATTTCACTCAAGAATAAGTTGTTATTTTAATTGAGTTGACACCTCTTCAGTAGCTGATAACTAACTCTCATGCAAACAATTTCAGTTAGTGTCACCAACTGCAATTTTTAGGACTATACTTTCACAGTGGAATAATTGCATTTCCTCTGTTACTGTGGAAAAAAGTCTGATGAATAATAAATACAGGGTGAAAATGGTGAAATAATACATATTTTCCAATTAACCTGTTCAAAAATGTTAAAACACACCTCTGGAGTAGGTGGGTCTTGTACCTAGGCATCCTGGCTGAGAGGTAGGGACATTTACCACTACACTGCGAGCCCTTGCAATTAAATTATGTGGATACGAGTTACAACTAATTGCATTTTGTTTTAATACCACAATTTTCACAAGTATTTCAGGCTCTCACTAATAACCATGTTTTGTCATGATTGCACATTAAGGATGCATTTAAATGTGAAAGCCCTTTTCTTCACAAATCTATTAGAAGAGGTTTATTTCTAAAATGCTATTTACATGCAGCTGAATTGAGAACTCAAAAACTGCCCTCTAGTGGGGATATTAATTATTTGTCTTGCAATTTATATATATTAAACTAAGCTAACATTGAAAGCCCTTTTGAGACCAATTTGCAAGTACTTTGGTTGGTTTCATTTGATGAATGTGTAACATTTCCTTCCTCTACAATAAATTTTTCCATACCAGGGCAAAAAAATCTTAGATGCGCTGCCAACACCTTCTTAAATAAGCAAGTCTAATCCCAGTTTACAGCAAGAGTTATGCTATGTAAACGAATGGTGCCACAATGACATTCCTTGTTCTATCTAGTGTCAAAGTACATTAGTGCAGGTTGCTATATAAATGACATCACAATACTATTTTATCAGGTTTAGTTTTGACTGTTAGCATAGTGGCATCAAGTAGAGCAAAACTGAAAATGCAGACTCCAATTTAAAGTTTAATGCAGACAGCTCCTGAAAACTGCATCAATACACATTTAGTTGGCTAAAACAACTCAGTCCTCACTCTCACTTTTACTTGCTTGAAAACCATAAGTTTAATTTTTCTACAGGGAGAAGTATAAATATTTTTAACAAGCAATTTATTTATTTTCTTCTGCTTTCTTTAATCCTTTCTCCTACCATTGCAAATCATTCTTCTTACGCTCATCCCTGCCAACTTCACTCACTTAAGTGTGTTCAGAAATGATGAGACCAGGAGACTTGTGTGGAATGACTGTTGTTTTCACATTCTCTGCTTTCCCTCTGCAAGGAGCTGAAGAGTTTTATCTTGAACAGTCAGCTAAGTTTACAAAATCCACACATGGGAGGTTATGGGCAGAAAACAGACCTTTATGGCTCATACATTTGTAAATGTAACTCAGGTTAAATCACCATCTGGTTATAGAACTAAAGTATTGATGTATTTCCCAATTGCAGATTGCATTTGAAAAGCAAAGTGCTATTTTGTTCAGAAATATTTTAATATTTTTACTGCTTATCTGGTCAAATGCTTTGAACATATCAAATCTCAAGGCTTTAGGTCATACATAAAGAAAACTACGAATGTTTAGGTGATCACTGAGAATATTACTTGTAAAATTCTGTGCAGAGTCAAAAGGGTGAGGACTCTGTCTTGTTAGGACACTAAAGGCAACAAGGGAAGGTCTGGGGCTCATTACTCACTCTTCCCGAGTGCAGGAAGACAGAGCTCACTGCCAGATGCTTTATGTGTACCAATATTCAGTGACATTCTCTGTGTGCATTACATCATGACGTTTAATCTGATTTTTTTTCTGTCCAAAGAAAAGGAAAGCTTTGAAGTTCAACAAAAGTGCGTCTGACCTACCACTAAATCAAATATCTTAAAAGTTAGTTAATTCAATGCAGTCACTGTAACGGATACAACAGCAGAAAATTGGTATTGTTCAGTTGTCTTCTAGACTCACTTTGTATTTCGATTACATTTTCAATGGAACGAACAGCATTGGGATTTGGTCTTTGCTGCAACACTTCTTGTGTGAATGGCTCAAGCTGGAGAGAAAAAAATTCAAATCAAACAATTAATTTATTAATGAGAACTACGAAACCTTTCATTCCTTTTTCTTAATGAAGCATAGATTTTTTTTTCTCAATCTGTTGTGTAAAATTACAAATACACACTAACATGTTGAATCTCAATGGGAATCAAATTCTAACATGAAAATTGAGTGCTTCAAGTTTTTAGGGTCAACAGAGCCAGGCTGTAACCCAAACTGCTCTTTTTTTAAAAAGAGAAACCAGTCAAATGTACATCTTCACAATCCAGGTATGAGTTAATTCCTGAAAATGCAAATTCATGCATATGATTTTCAATACCTAATTTTACTCCTTGGGGATGAGTCAGGTTGCATGCAACCATTCTCAAATAGAATTGTTTTTATTCTCCTCTCTGCATTTGAAGCTTTTCTGTACTTGAAAAAAGCAATTTAAGATAATAAACTAGGAAGTACAATGCGGAGCACCTCCACTCATATCTTTCTTTTGTTGGAGTATTAATGCTCCAATGGTCAGTGCTACTTCACCAACTCCTTTTCCTGCTTTTATCCTTTTTCTCAACCATGATCTGTACATGCATTTAGGAGCAAAAAAGAACATTTTCGAAAACCATATTACCATAATCATATAAAATACAAATTCCACGCATCTAAAACTCTGAATACACTTTTATTATATTCCAAGAAATTAAAATTAGTTATACACAAGAGACGCTCAACATTTCATGAATGCAGTGTTCAATCTCAATCTTAATGAACAGAGTAGTCTAAAAATTAAACACTATTCTGTGACAGAGACAGAAACAAGACAGAAGCATACACGTTTTGGAACAAAGCTGTTTATTAATAGCCTCACAAAAATAAAGCTGCAGAATGCACTGATATAATTATAACTTCTAGGTTAATCATTTTATTTGCTGAGAAAGTAGCAGTGTAATCGTCTTATTTGTAAATTGCCAAAATATGAAATGGTTCCAGTTGTGCAGAGAACTTATACTCTCACTTTGCTTAGAAGCAATTCTACAGAGCTGATGGATGTAAGTCAGATGAATTTGAACCATCTCTCACAGTACAGATTTCTACATAGAATCCCCACAGTGTGCAAGCAGACCATTTTGCCCACTGAGTCCACACTGATCCCCAGCCTATCCTATCCCTGTAACTTTGCATTTGCCATGGCTAATCCACCTAACCTGCACATCTTTGGACTGTGGGGAGAAACTGAGGGACCCGGAGAAAACATATACAGGGAGAATGTGCAAACTCCACACAGACAGTCGCCTGAGGGTGGATTGAACCTGGGTCCCTGGTGCTGTGAGGCAGCAGTGCTAATCACTGAACCACCATGACACCCATCAAATGGCAGCTACCTATCATTTGTACAGAGGTGAAAAGACCTGGGATTATTAAAAATAACTGGAGAATCCCAGAATAGGTACTATCTGAATTTATATCAAGCTTACATGTGAATAATAAGTTTACTTGGCTGGGATAAATTCAACCAACTTTGTACTGAATGGGGAAGCTGGGGATGGGGTCAATTGATGAAAGAAGTTAGCTGTTCATTTCTATCTGTTAAGCTGCTCCTGTGTGTGCAATTTTCAGGAAAAAAAGGCATAAGAGACATGTGAAAAGTAATGTCAAATCATCCATGCCAATTTATTCTTTGGACTCTGCATGCAATAAAGTTATCCATCTAGTGCTTTGATATGTGATAAACTCCTAACTTAATGCCCAAAACCATAGCTTTCAGATGGGGCTTCTTTTTATGTAAAGATTATATAACATTAAAAGTCAACATTCCCATTGTGCCTGTTCAAACTTCTTCACAAAATGTGGATCATATCACTAATATTAATTATATTTCATTCAATTTCCTGTTCACAAATCAGAGAGAAAGGAGTCAATCAACACGAGCTTTTTGCCTTATTTGGAGCAGAAAACACTGGTAAAACCTGTCAAGAGTCTCTATAAAACATCTTATTATTTCTTTTCCAAATTAGTAATTTCATCCAAAGGCATGAAACGTATCCAAGTGCTCATCCATTGACAGTACACCCGAAGACCACAAAATAAACAAATCTACAGATTCATTTCTCTAGCTATAATAAGTACATGGTCTGGCAGTTTAACTATGTGCATGTGTGTATCAAATGTTAGTTTGGTCTGACTTACAGCAGAAATTTGCCATGTTGAATTCAAGTGAGCATTTACAGTTCTTTGAATTATCTGCTATATTCTGTGTCCCCATAATTCTGACAGAAGCCCAAAAGCATTGAGAAAGATTCCCCCCCTCCCCAGCCCAGTCTTATCTAAAACTGTCTTTTCTTCTTCCTGCCTTAAAATGAACACAGAATAACATCACAATAGAAATTCACAGCTCAGCAGCCAATCTGGAAGAATGAAATATATAAAGTTGTCCATACTTTTAAAAAGGCACATCAAAGGGTTAAGCACACAATCCTGTGATTAATTTTCCTTCTGCTGCAGGACTTTATTTCTTTTTCCACATGAAAGCCCTTATAATGCCAAAATTTCATTGTAAAGGAATTCAGAATACAAATAAGAAGCTGTATGTTCCAAAATGTTCTGCACATACTTATACTGGAGGCATGCTAACCTACTTTACTCCTGTGCCAGGAGGAAATAATGTGTGTTAATAACTATGAAAAAGATATGGTATAGCTTATAGTCCACAGCAAGGTACTCTGTAATCTAACCGTGGCATGATACTAAGCATGATTAAACACTTGACCATGGACTGTTTTGATCCTTAACCTATCTTACTTAAAATACTATATTTAATAAATCAAAGACCAATTTGTTTAATTTTTACTAAAAGAATTATTAGCACAGGATTTAGGAGCCAAGACTTACACCATCTCACTTCCAGCTGCAGAGTTAAAATGAAGAACAAATGCTTTCTGAACTATGTTTGTTTTGTGACAGAGTCTGAAGAGGAAGTGAACAAATGCTTGAGAGAACATAAACATCGTCTTGTTCAAAGATATGGTGTAGCCTACAGTCATCTTGTTCAAACACTTCATGCCAGTGCCAGTAATAGCAAGTAGTATTTGTCAGGTCAGAGTAATAATGTCTCCTCTGCGTTTCAGTTACACAAGGGCCAGGCCCCAAGTCAGGTCAAGGAAACTCCAGTTAACATTTCATCACAGTTTTTCCACATGCCAATTTGATCAATTTTCCATGGCTCCAGCTGCAGCACATATCTATACACGTGTGCTGACTTCTACTGACATTCTTCCATTTTACAAGCAGGACTAATGTTTGAAATTCCAGTGCTCTCACCACTGAGATGTGGCAGTCTGACAAATCCAAATGTCTGATTTCCCTCTTCCATACCGCCACCCTCTCCCAACTCTACTTTAGTGCTAGCAGGATATTCAAGTTTGTGAAAAACCCTTGCACAACTTACAAAATATACTCTCAAAATACCATAATGCTTCCAGGGAATAGTGCCAGATCACATGAAAGCACAAATAAGATCACTGGTTAAGTGCAAAGATGAAACACATGGAATAAACTGTGATCATAATATTGTGCATTCATATGAGAGTTGTAATTTTCTACTTGGTCCCTTACAAATTGCTATGCTGTTTCTAGTGAACTTATGTAGAGGGGGTCCCGATTTTCAAATGTCCAATTTATGAACATCTGTACTTACAAATGCGATCCCATACAGGGATGAAATTTAAAGACCTGATGTGTACTAACAAATGGCTATTTCCCATAATTTTGCATTGTGTTCTGACTTGTGAACAAAGTGATTTGCGAATGGTCTCCAGAACAGAACCCATTCACCAATCAAGTACTGCCTATCCTGTATAGTTATATTCTGTATATCAGTTCAGCAGTTGTGGTTATTCAGTCCAAACTGTGACACCGCATTGACACATTTCATGGAATGTGGCAGATACATGGGATATATGTGGCCAATTGTGCAAATTCTCTGGTCTCCTCTAGTCGTGGTCAACTTCTTAACTCTGATTAAAAGAGACAGATTTCAAGTAATTTCCAGCTGTTTTTCTTAGAATTTTTCAGCCATCATCCATGGGCAGGTGTTGGTAAATCCATCAGAGATCTCATGGAAAGGCTTGGTTAAGCTCATGATGTGTTGACAGTGCTACAGCATTGGAACTAGAATGCCTGAGAAAGACTGGTCTACTGGAAGGACGGGCAGCTAGTCTCAGAATAGGACTGGCCATTCAGAACTGAAACAAAGAGAAATGCCTTCACTCAAGAGGGTTGTGGGTCTTTAGAATTCTGTACCCTAGAAAATTAGGGATGCTCATTTCATTGAACATACTGAGGACCAAAGTTGATAAAGCAGGCATGAAGGGCTGAATGGCCTACGTCTCCTTCTTAGAATTTGATTGATATATTCTGTATTGGCAGGCTTCATTGAGACAGTTCCCTTGTATGAATGTATTCTGAACTCTTAGACTGGTTGTATGTTCAGGCTTCCAGCTGACTGGGTTCTATCTGCATTGGACTGTATTGAGCTTAATGATAATAGAATAAGTGCATTTATAGTAAGAATCTCATTGGAACAATGGTCACTAGGATGAGACTAATTATTCCTCAACATAAATACATAACTTTATCTTATCTGCTTTTGTGACATACAAATAATTCATCATTAAGTGGAACACTGAGTTTTATCAGTATAATGGTACAATGCATCATTCGCACACTCCACCACTCCCAAACACTAGTCCTGTGTAAACCTACAAAAACGTATATAGATTGTGGCATTACAATTGAAACCACATTTTTTAGGTTAGGCTGGACTAGCTATCTTTCATATCCATATGCATTAGCCAACAATATTCCTTGAAGACAGTTTTTATGAATACGGTTTACTTATATCACACACAATTGTTGGTAACATGCCAAAAATGAGATAATATTTCTTGAATTCTAAGTCTATATCCTATATCTGGAAATACAACACAGTAAAATCTTAATTATTTATAATGAAAAGGGGATGTATAACTACGTAATGCTTTGTACCAGCTTGTAATAAACTGAAGAGTGATCTAAATATCTTTATCTGAAATGTTAGGAGTTTTGTTTATGACACATTTTTTGCATTAAACCTTATCTGAATACAAGTACTTCTTTATATCCAACCACAATTACATCGTCGGAATTGTTTATAAATCATTGAAATGTCCAGCTGTGAGTGACAGCAACCAAGAAAAGCTAAAAGGAAAAACACAGCTTCTGCAATAACACTGTCAGTAAAATGAACACACACAAAAAATTTGAACTCCAAACGATAAACATCAGTAATTGGCTTAAGTGTTTGTATGCCATACGTTTCAAAGCTGACATAGAAGTAGTTGAACATCTGGCTGCCCATCTGTGTAAACCTGCTGTTAAACAGTGTGTAAGACTCAAGCTAAGAGACTAAATGTGATCCATGATATTTAAATTTACACAAATAGCCTTTTTTTAAAAAAAAAGTTATTAAGAAATCTAATTCATTATTATGGAAGTAAAAACAAGACACTTGAACAATCAAAGCACAATTCACCAGAGTCAACATGGTTTTATGAAAGGTGAATCATATTTGACTCATTTGCTAGAGTTCTTTGAAGATGTAACAAGCAAAGTGGGTAAAGTGGATCCTGTACTTGCAATATACCTGGACTTCCAGAAAGCATATGACAAGGTGCCGCACAAAAGGTTAATACACAAGGTAAGATCGCATGAGGCCAAGGGTAGATTATTAGCTTACGCAGCAAATCGGCTAACCAGCAGAAAGCAGTAAGGATAAATGGGTCTTTTCCTAGTTGGCAAGGATTTACAATCCACATTAATGACTTTGATGCAGGAATAGAAGATACTATAGCCAGATTTTCAGGTGATACTAAAATATATGGGAAAGTAATTTGCAATGCTAAAAAGAGAAACAGATTGCTTCAGTGAATGGGTTTAAATTTGGCTGATGGAATTTAATGTGCATAAGTCTGAGGTTATCAATGGAAGAATAGAAAGGCAACTTAATATCTAAATGGGAAAAAAAAATTAAGAGTGCTGTAGCACAGAGATATCTGGGTATCCTTGGACATGAATTGCAGAAAACTAGTATGCAGGTACAGCAGATAACAAAGAGGGGAAATGGAATTTCAGCATTTATTGCTAAAGGAATAGAGTGTAAGAGTCAGCAACTGTACAAGACATTAATGAGACTGCATCTGGAATACAGTGTACAGTTTTGGAAGGATGTGGTTCCATTGGAGAAGTTCAGAAGAAATTCATAAGATTAATTCCAGACAGAAATCGAACAGTTTTGGTCGATATTCTCTAGAGTTTAGAATGAGAAGGATTAATATATTGGAGGGAGATTTGCTAGAGCTGCTCAAGAGGACTTAAACTAGTAAGGTGGGGTTGGCGAGGGGTGGTTGGGACCCAGGGAGATAATGAGGAAAGAGATCAATCTGAGTTGAGAAAAGAAGCGAGTTAAACAGTCAGGACAGGCAGGGACAAAGCAAAGAACAAGATAGGACTGATAAATTCAACTGCAGTTATTTCAATGCAAGAGACCTAACAGAGAAGGCAGCTAAACTCAGGGCATGGTTAGGAACATGGGACTGGGATATCATAGCAATGACTGAAACATGGCTCAGGGATGGACAGGACTGGCAGCTTAATGTTCCAGGATACCAATGCTACAGGAAGGACTAAAAGGAGGCAAGAGAGGACAGGGAGTGGTGTTTTTAATAAGGGATAGTATTACAGCTGTACTGAGGGAGGATATTCCCGGAAATGCATCCAGGGAAGTTAATTGGGTGGAACTGAGAAATAAGAAAGGGACAATCACCTTATTGTGATTGTATTATAGACCCCCTAACAGTCAGCAGAAAATTGAGAAACAAATTTGTAAGGAGATCTCAGTTATCTGTAAGAATAATAGGATAGTTATGATAAGGGGTTTTAACTTTCCAAACATAAACTGGGACTGTCATAGTGTTAAGGGTTTAAATGGTGAGGAATTTGTTAAATCTGTACAAGAAAATCTTCTGATTCAGTATGTGAATGTACCTACTAGAGAAAGTGCAAAACTTGACTTACGCTTGGGAAATAAGACAGGGCAGGTGACTGAGGTGTCATTTGGGCCAGCGACCATATTTCTATTAGATTTAAAATAATGATGGAAAAGGATAGATCAGATTTAATGGTTGAAGTTCTAAATTGGAGAAAGACCAATTTTGACGGTATTAGGCAAGAACTTTCAAAAGCTGATTGGGGCAGATGTTCGCAGTAAAGGGACGGCTGGAAAATAGGAAGCCTTAGGAAATGAGATAATGAGAGTCCAGAGAAAGTATATTCCTGTCAGGGTGAAAGGAAAGGCTGGTAGGTGTAGGAAATGCTGGATGACTAAAGAAATTGAGGGTTTGATTAATAAAAAAAGTAAGCATATGTCAGGTATAGACAGATTGAGTGAATCCCTAGGACAGTATAAAGGAAGTAGGAGTATACTTAAGAGGGAAATCAGGAGGGCAAAATAGGGGACATGAGATATTGGCAAATAGACTTAAGGCGAATCCAAAGGGTTTTTACAAATACATTAAGGTCAAAAGGTAACTAGGGAGAGAATAGAGCCACTCAAAGGTCAGCAAGGCGACCTTTGTGTGGAGCCACAGGAGACAGGGGAGATACTAAATGAGTGTTTTGCATTAGTGTTTACTGTGGAAACGGATATGGAAGAAATAGAATGTAGGGAAATAGATGGTGACAGAGGAGGGAGTGCTGGATGTCTTGAAACGCATAAAAGTGGATAAATCCCCAAGACCTGATCAGGTGTATCCAAAAACTCTGTGGGAAGCTAGAGAAGTGGTTGCTGGGTCCCCTGCTGAGATATTTGTATTGTCGATAGTCACGGGTGAGGTGCTGGAAGACTGGAGGTTGGCTAACGTGGTGCCACGATTTAAGAAAGGTGGTAAGGACAAGCCAGGGAACTATAGACCAGTGAGCCTGACATTATTGGTGGGCAAGTTCTTTAAGGGAATCCTGAGATACAGGATTTACATGTATTTGGAAAGGCAAGGACTGATTAGGGATAGGCAACATGGGTTTGTGCGTGGAAAATCATGTCTCACAAACTTGATTGAGATTTTTGGATTAATGTAGAGGATTGATGAGGGCAGAGATGTGATCTATATGGACTTGAATAAGGTATTTGTCAAGGTTTCCTATGGGAGACTGGTTAGCAAGGTTAGATCTCACGGAATACAGGAAGAACTAGCCATTTGGATACAGAAACGGCTCAGAGGTAGAAGACAGAGGGTGGTGGTGGAGGGTTGTTTTTCAGACTGGAGACCTGTGACCAGTGGAGTGACACAAGGATTGGTGCTAGGTTCACTACTTTTCATCATTTATATAAATGTTTTGGATACGAGCATAAGAGGTATAGTTAGCAAGTTTGCAGATGACACCAAAATTGGAGGTGTAGTGGACAGCAAAGAAGGTTACCTCAGATTACAACAGGATCTTGATCAGATGGGCCAATGGGTTGAGAAGTGGCAGATGGAGTTTAATTCAAATAAATACGAGGTGCTGCATTTTCGGAAAGCAAATCTTAGCAGGACTTATATACTTAATGGTAAGGTCCGAGAGAGTGTTGCTGAACAAAGAGACCTTGGAGTACAGGTTCATAGCTCCTTGAAAGTGGAATCGCAGATAGATACAATAGCGAAAAAGGCGTTTGATATGCTTTCCTTTATTGGTCAGAGAATTGAGGAGTTGGGAGGTCATGTTGCGGCTGTACAGGACATTGGTTAGGCCACTTTTGGAATACTGCATGCAGTTCTGGTCTCCTTCCTATCAGAAGGATGTTATGAAACTTGAAAGAGTTCAGAAAAGATTTACAAGGATGTTGCCTGGGTTGGAGGATTTGAGCTACAGAGAGAGGCTGAATAGGCTGGGACTGTTTTCCCTGGAGCATCAGAGGCTGAGGACCTTATAGAAGTTTATAAAGTCATAAGGGGCATGGATAGGTTGAATGAACAAAGTCTTTTCCCTGGGTGGGGGAGTCCAGAACTAGAGGGCATAGGTTTAGGGTGAGAGGGGAAAGAAATAAAGGAGATCTAAGGGGCAACGTTTTCAAGCAGAGGGTGGTACATGTATGGAATGAGCTGAAGAGGAAGTGGTGGAGGCTGGTACAATTGGAATATTTAAAAGGCATCTGAATGGCATATGAGGGACATGGGCCGGTTGCTGGCAGGTGGGACTAGATTGGGTTGGGATATCTGGTCAGCATGGACGGGTTGGACCAAGCGGTCTGTTTCCGTGCTGTACATCTCTATGATTCTAAGAGATCTAATTGAGGTATATAAGGTGCTAAGGGGATTGAAAAAGTAAATGTGGTGAGGATGTTTCCTCATGGGGCAATCTCGAACTAGAGATCATAGTTTTAGGTCAACAGGTTGCAGATTTAAATCAGAGGAGTAACTATTTATCTCAAAGGGTCATGAATTGTGGGATTCACTGCCCCAGCATGTTGGGACGCAGAATAAATTTAAGGAGGTAGACTTTTAATTATTGATGGTTGGAGGGTTATGGAAAGCAGGCAGGAAAGTGAAATTGAGGCAAAGATTAGATCAGCCATGATCATACTGACTTGGTGGAGCAGGCACAAGAGGATGAATTGCCTACTCTGGCTCTTCTAGATCTCATATCCTATTGGGCAAAACAACCAACAATATTCGTTGTGGTCACAGGTCATGAGCACACAGAATTGCATGCCATATTTTGAAGGCATTGAAAAATGCCCTTCTAATGCAAATTAAAGACATATTTCAAAATAGAAGGTAAAAATAGTAAGTGTTACTGTAGAAACTTGAAAAAGTGAAGTTAACAAAAGATTTACAAGGATGTTGCCAGGGTGGAGTGTTTAAGCTATAGGGAAAGGCTGAATAGACTGGGGCTGTTTTCCCTGGAGCATTGGAGACTGAGGGGTGACTTTACAGAGGTTTGCAAAATCATGAGGGGCATGGATAGGGTAAATAGACAAGGTCTTTTCCCTGGGGTGGGAGTGTGCAAAACTAGAGGACATAGGTTTAAGGAGATAGGGGAAAGAATGTAAACAGGACAATTTTTTCATGCAGAGGGTGGTGTGTGTATGGAATGAGCTGTTAGAAAACTTGGTGGAGGCTGGTACAATTACAACATTTAAAAGTCACCTGGATGGGTATATGAATAGGAGGAGTTCAGAGGAATCTGGGCCAAATGAGACTAGATTTTTGAGGATATGTGGTCAGCACAGATGATTTGGACTGAAGGATCTGTTTCCATGCTGTATATCTGTATGACTCTAAATCAGCTGAGTTTACCTTTGGAAGGGAGTCTGGGCAATTAAAAATGGAAAACAAGAGATGGCAGATGAATTGAACAGGTATTCTGTGTCAATCCTCTCTGTAGACACAAGTAGTGTCCCAGAAATAGCTAAACATCTGGGTGTAGAAAGGAGGGAGGAACTCGGGAAAATTGAAATTTGAGAACTCAATCACCAGTGAAATGGTTCCTAGCAAGTTGTTGATGCTGAGGGTCCCCAGGTCCAGATGGACTTCATCCGATGTCTTAAATGAAGTGGTAATTGAGATAATTGAAGCATTACTTTTAATTTTCCAAAGTTCCCTAAATTTGGGAAACGTTCCGTGAATGTGACTCCTTTATTCAAAAAGGGGAGACAGAAAGTAGTAAAGAACAGCTTAATTAGGTTAACATTTGTCAAAGGGATAATGTCAGAAGCTATTAAAGATGTTGTAGTAGGGTACATAGAAAAATTCAAGATTATCAGGCAGAGTCACACAGTTTTATAAAAGGGAAATCATGTTTAACCAATTTATTGTTTTTTTTTGTTGAAGAAACACAACTTTTTCACACAAAGCATGATGCATGTATGGAATGAGCTGCCAGAGGAAGTGGTAGAGGCTGGTACAATTACAGAATGTAAAAGGCATCTGGATGGGGATATGAATTGGAAGAGTTTAGAGGGATATGGGTTAAGTGCTGGAAAATGAGACTAGATTAATTTAGAATATGTGGTCACGGACCAAAGGGTCTGTTTCCGTCTTGTACATCTCTTTGATCTTATGATAGCTAATAGAACGTTATCATTTATTGCAGGCGAAATGGATTACATTAGTAGGGAGGTTGTGCACAAGTAATACAGAGGACCGGTGAGACCATATCTGAAGTACTGTGTTCAGTACTGTTCATCTTATTTAAGAAAGGAAACAAATTGGAAGTAATTCAGAGCATACTTATTAGACTAATAGCTGGAAGGCATGATTTGTCTAAAGAAGAAAGGTTAGGTTGGATCCACTGCAGTTCATGAGTGTAAAGTGATTTGATTGAAACACAGGAGCTGAGGGGTCTTGGTGGGTTAGATGTTGAAGATGTAGCAGTAAAGAACAGCCTAATTAGCTGAATATTTATCAAAGGGATGATGTCAGAAGCTTTTAAAGACGTTGTAGAAGGACATATAGAAAAGTTCAAAGTAATCAGGCAGAGAGTCTTCTTGTGAGAAATCTAGAACTTTGAAAAATAAAGGGATTGCTCATTTAAAACAGGGATGAATTTTTTTTTTGCTGAGGTTCATAAAGAACACACTTGAAAAAAGATTTGGAAGCAGACTAGGCAGAGGGTGATAGATTCTTGATAAGCATGTTGAAAATTTTTCAGGGCTATGTGGGATTGTTGAGGGATCTCAGCAACTACGTGTTTATTGAATAGTAGAGCAGGTTCAAGAGCGCAAGTGGCCTACTCTTGCTCCTAATTCGTAAGCAAGATTAGTCAAGCAGAAAGAAAGAAGCACTCATTAATAACTGTGGACATGATTTGCCCCTTTATGGAGGTGGCAAGAAGGGGAAAAAGGAGAGAGTTGGCCCCAGGGAAAAACGTAGGCTCTTTGTGCCATTTCATTTAAAGGTGAAAAGGTCTATGGCTGACTTTCTCAACCTACCAGTAAGGCCACTGTGGCAGGTGAGAAAGGTGGCTAACTTCTTGACCAGGAAACCAAGTAACCTACCTACTGGGTTGGAGGAGGGGCAATGAAGTCACCCTTTGAACTCCCCTCTCCCCATGAAAAGGGCATAAATATTGCATACCTTCTTCCTGCTGGATCCCTGAGGGGTAAGCCTAGTCAGGGTTCACATGCCCTGGTTGACCAGGTGTTTCTGGTGACCTAGCTGAAAATGTGTTACTGGTTAAAGCGCAGCAGGTCAGGCAGCATCCAAGGAACAGGAAATTCGACGTTTCGGGCTAAAGCCTAAAGGGCTTTAGCCCGAAACGTCGAATTTCCTGTTCCTTGGATGCTGCCTGACCTGCTGTGCTTTAACCAGCAACACATTTTCAGCTCTGATCTCCAGCATCTGCAGACCCCACTTTTTACTTTCTGGTGACCTAGGACAGCAATGTGAAGGCCTGTGAAATGTTGATCAGCTCAATGAATGTCAGTCAGCTCGTAATGAATTTTCTTACTGGTACACAAACTTTTAATATTGCCTTTGCTGGAATACGTTACTGAAAGAGCAATGGTTTGGAATCTGATTGTAAAGGCTTCTCAGGAAAGACTACATAGTGACACATTTATTGGTATGAAGGCTGCAAGGGATTGCACAGTTAAACAGTCTGCTGAAACACATTGTCCAAGATCACTGCCATCTGAATGGACTAATATAGTCCATCACTGCCAGGTAAAGTTCATCTCAGCATGAGATGCAGAGAAAAGGCAAGGAAAGTAAACCAGAGCGAAAAAGAACAAGGCATTTGGGACATTCTAGAATGACATCTTACTAAAATGACACTCAGTGCCATAAAATGGCAACATGTCTACCCATATTGGGCTTCTTAACTTCCAATCTGCCAAGTAAACTGGTGAACCACTCAGCACTGTGATAGAAATAACTCATTATTATTAAATGCTCAGCTAATGGGGTGAATTCTCCGAGAGGGAATTCTGCTCAGGGTTCCCTCAGAAATGTTGAGTTGTATATTCATTCTGACCGTGCTCTGGTACTGCAGATCTATCAGGGAAGGCAAACCATGTCCCCTTTTTCACAGCAGTAGGCTACTGTATTCTAACATATAAAGGTCCAGACAGCTATTGTCAAAGATAAGTATCTAAAATAAATGTGATGTTAGGATCCTGGGAGAAGAGGGTGCAAGATGGTTAAGGGGAATAAGTTGCAGGTGAGTAAGAAGCTAGCTGAGAAGGGTACCAATGTGGAACGGGTTTGGGTGCCCGCTGGGTAGAGTGCCATGAAAGCAAGGTGCCATCTAGGTAGGAGGCAAAGTGCAAAGTTGGCAGGGTGTCAGAATGCGAGGCAGGGATTCAGTGGGGTGGGTGGGAAAAATCAGTTCCTGACTATTGGGATGGGGAAGGCGGAGGAGATGTCAGGTCAAGGTCTGGGGATGTATGTATTCTGAGGGAGGTGGGATGGCGGTATAAAATGCAAGTTAGGGGTCAGTTTAATAGTTACTCAACATTTAGTATTTAATAACTTTCCCTAATGGACTAATTTACTTAATTTCATCAGAACCATTTGAATTCTCCAATTTAAGTTGAGACTTTTGGAGGCATAGAGGAATTGCCCAGTGGAATATTCAATTTCCCAGACAGGTCTTTCAGAGTGTACTATGTTGGGAATTCTGCAGTGACTCCATGTGCGACTCCTATCTATTTTGGACTACTGACTAACTGGCTTGTGGAAAATCCAGACCATCATCTATGTGCAACTTACAGTGTCAAAGGGTCCTACACTAATCACCCACCTGCAAAATTATGCACTGTGTGGAATGACCCACAAGCAGCAAAAAGAAAAGCAGAAGTAGAAACAAAAAAAATTAGTAGAGCACTGGCAATAAGTTTAGGCTCCACTAAAGTTTAACTAACAGTACTCACCTCTCCTATGGGAGCATATCCATTTCACCAGCAGCAGAAATTCAGAACAAACAGAAGTTTTGTATCATGAATCCTATGTATGGGGAACTACTTAAAATGTGCAATATACTGGCATACCATCATATTGCTGAGTGGATGCTTAACTTAATTGAACTGTTGCAAAGGTTGAGCATCTCCATAGCGTTTGTGCGTGTCTGTGATAGTTGGGTGGGTGGGTTGGTGATGTGAAGAGCCAACCTCTGTACAGACAGTTTCAGGTTGACATACTGGATGCAATTGGTAGTTGGTATCGGCAGGCAAAATGTATTTTAAAAAAGGGAATCTCAACCTTACAAGGAAAAAAATGAAAGAGGGAAATGTTTAGGCTGAACTCTTGTTTAGAGAAATTAAGTGGCTTTGATATATTTTCACAGAAACTTTGAAGACTCTTCCAAATTCATTGTTGCAATTTGATATTATAAATTATTTGATCTATGTTACTGATGAACTGGTCCTGCAGAATTACGTTTTGTTTGGAAGTCTGCCTTCATCTCATTCATAATCTGTTGCAAAACCCACACCTGTGAGTTCTTGAACTTGTCAGCTTGTAATGTGCATTGATGTTTTACCTCATTTCCAAGTAAAGCAGAAACACATGCTTCTGAGGCATCACAAATGGCAGTGAGATCATGGCCCCCTTCCAGGGCTAGCACGACACGGCCTCCAGCCAGACCCATCAGCTGTTTGGTAAGGTAGCCAAAACCTGTGTCAGGAAAGAGGAAATGCAAGAGAAGTCAAAGGTCAGAAGCCTACTTTGACTCTTGGAGAATGATCAAAGTTTTCAAGTATTACATCACATCTGAAATGGCCACCAGGGATTACTGGGACTAAATGTATAATATAAGCCAGGTTTAATTTCAATAAATACAATTTACTATTTCAGCTCATGCCTTTTTGATCTTCTGTTTAATATATGCATTTTTTGTGATAAATGTTTTGAATTTCCTAAAGTGGCATGCCATCTACTTCCTCAGGGCCTCCAAAAAAATGCCCACTTCTCATTTGCTCCGAGGCAAAAGCAGCAAACGGAATATTATAAACAAATATCTCAGAAACGCTGAAGATTTCTACTCATGAAGAAAACCATTAACCATATGGTTTTAAATTCTTACTATTTCAACCCTCAAATTCTAACATATACCCTTTGTTTATGATTTTTTGAACAAAGACTTATTTTACAGCTCAGCCAGTAAACCCATGGCTCCTGTGAAGGGTTTAAAACTCCTTTTGAAGATTAGTGCTGATATGTTCCTTCCCTCCTCTCGGAGCTGGAAAACACTAATTTGGTTGTCAAAATCTTAAGGTTAAAAAAAAACTGTGCTCTACTTAAACCACCTACTTCAAATGAAACAATTTAATTTGTCATGAAAAAAAATCTTACACTTCGCGGAGACTTTGTAACCTCCAAGAGGGGCAGGGTGTCCTTCCACTGCATCAAATCCAGAGGATACAAGTACCATATCAGGGGCAAACTCATTAGCAATGGGCATCACTACTGTCCTGTAAAGAGAAATAAATACCATACTACTTAAACTGTCATTAACAATTACCCATGTTTACAGAGCTCTATTGTTTAAAATAACTGTGTGTCTAATTAAAAAGATCAACAGTGAAGGCATTATCAGATTAAGTTTATTTTTGGTTTCAATTTACACTAAAATGTAAAAATTATGAAGAAACTTATGCTGACTCTACTACTTCCATATTGAGAAAAGCCTTTTTTTAAACAAAGTGCTATCTTTATGGCTTTTAATATTAGGAAGAAACTGTTGTTGAATTTAAACTCAAATTAGGTTTATTAAACTGAAGTCACTGGACCACTGCAGTGGCACTAATAGAAGAACATGAACATTTAGCTCCTGCAGTCTGAGAGTGTAGTTAGCTCTGCTTAGATCCTGATGTGTGCTGCACAGAACAACTTAAGGATCGTCATACATCGAAGCAAAATGGCTGAATCTATATGTATTTCAGGAGACAGGTAGTTATAGTCTGGCTATGATCAGAGAACATATGGAATAAGATGAACAGTCTTTACTTTTGTTCTGGAACTGAGTTGGGGAAGATTCAAATTTGAGAACTCAACTCAGTTAGAATTTCCATCCAAAACTGAAGAACTTTGGAAATGAAAGATCCAGATCTTACAAAAGATCTCACACCAAAACATTCATATGATGTTACAGCATAATAATAGACTCTTTGGTTCACCAACTCTGCTTCATTCTACATAGGAGAAAGTGAGGACTGCAGATGCTGGAGGTCAGAGCTGAAAATGTATTGCTGGAAAAGCACAGCAGGTCAGGCAGCGTCCAAGAAGCAGGAGAATCAACATTTCGGGCACCTCCACGTGGAAGCATGAGGCAGCGCCGATACAGTCATCGATGTAGCGGAGGAAAAGGTGGGGTGTGGGGCCAGTGTAGCTGCGGAAGATGGACTGTTCCACATATCCTACGAAGAGGCAGGCATAGCTGGGGTCCATGCGGGTGCCCATGGGAGGACATAACCTGGGGTGTGCAGTGAGAGAGGGACTCACTAAAATCCTTGTAGAGGGAGGAAGAGAGCTTCTTCAAGGAAGGCATCATTGCAAGAGGATTCGAAGTAGGTTAAAATCTTCTAGGAGAAAGTGAGGACTGCAGATACTGGAGATCAGAGCTGAAGAGGAGCACCCATGAGCACCCGCATGGGCCCCAGCTATGCCTCTTCGTAGGATATATGGAACAGTCCATCTTCCGCAGCTACACTGGCACCACCACCCACCTTTTCCTCCGCTATATCGATGACTGTATCGGCGCTGCCTTGTGCTCCCACGAGGAAGTTGAACAGTTCATCCACTTTACCAACACCTTCCACCCCGACCTCAAATTTACCTGGACCATCTCAGACTCCTCCCTCCCCTTTCTAGACCTCTCCATTTCTATCTCGGGCGACCAAATCAACACGGACATTTACTATAAACCGACCGACTCCCACAGCTACCGAGACTACATCTACCCCCTGTAAAAACGCCATCCCATATTCCCAATTCCTTCGTCTCCATCGCATCTGCTCCCAGGAGGACCAGTTCCAATACCGCACAACCCTGATGCCTCCTTCTTCAAAGACTGCAATTTCCGCCCAGACGTGATCGATGATGCGCTCCACGGCATCTCCTCCACCTCCCGCTCCTCCGCCCTTGAGCCCCGCCCCTCCAATCGCACCAGGACAGGACCCCACTGGTCCTCACCTACCACCCCACCAACCTCCACATACATCGTATCATCCGTCGTCATTTCCGCCACCTCCAAACGGACCCCACCACCAGGGATATATTATCCTCCCCTCCCTTATCAGCATTCCAAAAAGACCACTCCCTCGTGAGATCCACCCAACTGAACCTCCACTCCCGGCACCTTCCCCTGCAACCGCAAGAAATGCAAAACTTGCGCCCACATCTGCCCCTTACTTCCCTTCAAGGCCCCAAGGGATCCTTCCAAATCTGCCACAAATTCACCTGTACCTCCACAATCATCATTTAGTGCATCCGCTGCACCCGATGTGGCTTCCTCTATCTTGGGGAGACGGGCCGCCTACTTGCAGAATGTTTCAGAGAACACCTCTGGGACACCCGGACCAACTAACCCAACCACCCCGTGGCTCAACACTTCAACTCCCCCTCCCACTCCACCAAGGACATGCAGGTCCTTGGGCTCTTCCATTGCCAGGCCATAGCAACACGACGGCTGGAGGAAGAGCGCCTCATCTTCTGCCTAGGAACCCTCCAACCACAAGGGATGAACTCAGATTTCTCCAGTTTCCTATTTCCACCCCCCCCCCCCACTTTGTCTCGGTCCCAACCCTCGAACTCAGCACCACCTTCCTAACCTGCAATCTTCTTCCTGACCTCTCCGCCCCCCACCCCCGCTCCGGCCTATCACCCTCACCTTAACCTCCTTCCACCTATCGCATTTCCAACGCCCCTCCCCCAAGTCCCTCCTCCCTACCTTTTATCTTAGCCTGCTTGGCACACTCTCCTCATTCCTGAAGAAGGGCTCGTGCCTGAAACGTCGATTCTCCTGCTCCTTGGATGCTGCCTGACCTGATGTGCTTTTCCAGCAACACATTTTCAGCTTAATTCTAAGCTGATCTTACTCTCCTGCTTAATGTGCATATATTTTAATTTTTTTCTAACAATTACCCTAGCCCATTTTGTCAGTGCTTAAGATCCTACTTGAATTTCTATTTAAAGAAATACTTTCTAACTAATCAATTGAATTATTTTTGTAAAGATCTTCCAGCATCACCCATCATTGCAAATCTGTTCATTATGTAATCCATATCATTCCTAGTGATGACTATTAAGCCTGTATAATATTGAAATTTTAAAATGATACAAAATATCCCTAATGCCACCCAAAGTCTTTCAGTCACAGTCATTGATCACTCCTCCTCCAATTAGTTACCATTTTGAATTAAACACAGACACACTAAATACTGATTTCAAATGATATACCATTACACCACTATTACAACAATGGGGTACTGACTGAAAAATTGCAATGTTTATAAAGACAAAGGTAATGACTAACATTACTTTCCAAATGTTGAGAGTTTGAGGATGGTTTAGGTTTTGGGTGGAGTGGCTGGCAATTATACTCTGGAAAACCATCTGAATGTTTTCATATGTGACACCTACAGATTATGGTGAAACCACTTCAAACATTCGACTGTTCCAGAAACCAATCATCTTCTATAGGCTGGACTTTTCATTAACTGTAATGAAAGAGTGACAAATTCTGACCACCCCATAACCCCATAGGTTTCCCTTCGAGTGGTGCAAGGCATAGATCTAAACCAATTCACAGCTCAACCTATTCACACAACATATTTATTGCTTTAGAAAAAAAGAGAGAATTACTGTGCATATATTAAATAGACAGCTCATTTGTTAAATGTGTACAATTAAATAGTTTAATGAGCTCATGGACTGAAAGAGTGAACTCTGTTAGCCACTTTGCTCTTAAAAGTACCAAGGATATGTTTCTCAAAGAAAAATGTAGAAGCTAACAGGGTACAGGTGAAAAGATATTAACATGGGTTGTGTGTTTTTTAAACAATAGTGCATCTATCGCCTGCCACCGTAATGGAACAGGAAGTTCTTGATGTCATCAAAACATACTTGGAACTGGAAGCTGATACTGAGTCTATCCATATGCACACATGCATTCCTCTCATGACCAAGGAAGTCTTACCATTCTCACTCCACGTATAGCTCTGCTCAGTGCTCTACTTCCCTACTCTGCTTGGCACCCTATTCGCCACTAGGTTAGTTACTTCACTGGCATCTCTGCTCTCAACCCCTCACTGTCTCCTCTGCATTCAGGGACGGTGAACAATGAGGCAGCACGGCAGTGAGCGTGACGCAGTGAGGGGTTAGAAGCTGGACAGCAAACAAATAATGATCCCAAGATTTGAATTAATTTAAAAAATTTAAAAGTTACTCATTTTATCACTCTTATTCTTTGATAGAGGTACTTTGCTGCAGTATTGCTGGCAGTGATATTAAAGACAATGCGACCTCATGGGCTGAGAGTGCACCACCAGTACATGCAATGACACAAGCAGCCGTTTTGTTTAAGATTTAGTCTTGCAGTGTTAAGAGGTTGCTTCCCAATATCATTTGCAAATCGAGATCAAACAGTCACGTTAGAAAAAATACTTTATCAAATGCAGCGTCATTAAGCTACTTGGGTCAGCCACTAACTGATCAAACACTGTGCTGAATAGGACTCAAACAGATATGCTTTAAATTGGAGATTCACAGGACTTCCAAGTAGCTTCTGTTCAAAGTTACATTTTCAATAGATTGTACATGTATTTCAATGGAAGAAAGAGCAGTTTCTGCAATGTGATATTCTTACAACAGATTGAACTATTGATCCAGGTAAGAAACAAGAAATATATTTGTGAAATCAATGCTACAATAAAGTCAATTTAATCCGACAGTAATGAGCATCAGCCTTATTTAAAAAAAATTCCTAAATTCAAGAAGTACTTCCTTCAACAGGCTATGAACCTTGGCTGAATTGTACAATTACAATCTTCTATGCAACAGCAAGTATTTGGAATGAACACCTCAGATGAAATTTTACGGCATTCAAATATAACTTGTCCATGTCGAAGCCATCACTTCAGAAAATTTAATCAATTCATGAAGATATGCTAAACCAAGCAACGAAATGACCCATCATTTAAAATGGCTTCAACAACATAATGCAATGTTTGCAAACAATTTTGTTGGAGGTTGAAGGCGTAATTACACCACCTGCACTGTAATACTAATCTGAAGCAGTTAAATTAGCAGAATCAACAAGTCTTTCTTTGTTTAGTGGCAAGTAAACAGTATGCAGACTGATTACTGATAGTGTCCAGAGGATGAACATGGCCACTGTGAAGCAGGAGCTCAATTAGTCATCCAGTTCTTCTAGTAATAGAATGAATAGAAAATAAATTTCTGGAATCAATATCTCAATATTGTGTACTAGTTGTAATTCCTTTTACCTTATCATAATTAGATCAAACAAGATTTTTCTAAATCTATGACATTTAGAAAGGCACTGTTCTCACATTTCCTAGTAAATACAGTCAAGGAGTCAGAAAGGTAGGCTTCACTTGTGTTAGTGTCACGTGAAGTGTGCCAACGGTTTGTTCTAAAATGATGTGGACCATTCTGCTCAAGTTGGGGGAAAAAACCCCAAAAAATTCAGCAAATGTGTTAAAAATTGTATCCCTTTGAAACACAGATTGCACAGAAGGAGCCAGTAATGAACTCTTTAAACAGAATACAACTTACTCGTGACTTGTCCCTTGAGTTATTTGATCAGTTTCATTTGTGGAACTTCATTTAGCACTTCTTGGACTTGATTAAACATAAAAAGCAAATGTAGAACAAGGGAGTATATGTAATGTGTTATAACGAAAACAATGTTAAGGGCAATGGGAAGACTAAAATTTTTTTTAAAAGCTTCATCTCATAGTTATTGAGACGAGGAGTAAAGCAGCAGCAAAAAGGGGGTCACAAACTTGCTCTATGTAACTTCTAGTGTGTGAAATTCACTGGATACATAAAAGAACAAATGGAGTGTGGCTCAGAAGAAAGACTATTTAGAACAAAGTTGTTAGCTGATTTGATTTTCGCTGTGAAGAATATTAAAGAAACAAAGCATTAAAAACAGAGGCATTACACAAAACCAACCTCATTGCAAGTATTTGAGTGCATTTTGAACAATTATTATAAAGGTTTCTTTTTCTGATTTGGATAGGAGCTGAGATTTCAGTGCAAAATTATATTCAAGATGACTGAAGGGATTTTTTTTTAAACACTGCTGGGTGGTGAAACTAAGATGTTAATATTATTTTGCCCAACAAGTTAACTCGCCTGCTATTCCTAATCTTGAAGTTCATGAAGAATGAATAGATAGAAAAATAGAAGATCAAGATAAAGAACATGATCTTCTTTCAGTGCAAAATACTTGCTTAGGTTAGATCTAAATGTTATTTGCTCAGCCCCACAATGTCATTAACTAAGCCACTGTCCTCTACCCACCCTGTTAGAATCTGCCAATCTGTATTTTGTTTAGGAAAAATAGTAAGCCCTAAATTCTGTGCAATTCAATGGTAAAGAAAACATAGCAATTAGTTGCTTGTTAATCAATAATTTGAGTGCTGCTGAAAAGAAAGAGACATAAGTTTGAAGCTTTTTGTCTTGCATTCATCAGAACACACACAAGAATGCCAAATTTCAAACAGCAACAATTTATATTGCATGAGAAAAGGGGTTGCAAGATGTAAAGCTTTGGCAGTATGCGTCTTATCAGACAATTTATCAATTGTGCTCAGAATGAAACATATTACTCCACTCAACCAGGTGGCAAGTAAGATAGCTGTATACTCTTCCGTTAGAAGAGTGGAAGGTAAGAAAGAGAAAATAATTTTAAAAAACATGGGTCAGCAAATTATCACAGACCATTCTTGCCCACGTTTCAATTGGTGTACATAAATCGGCTATTCATTCACCTTCATTGTAAAAAAATGTACATGGCAAAGGGAAACCTAAAGGAAGGAGCAATTAAAAATATGAGAAGCTTTAAAAATAACTTGGGTGATTTCATACACATCATTGCTGAAAGGAGTAGATTGGTCACACTAGTCACTGGTAACCTACTAGCAAGTGACATTTAACTTTTGAAATTGTGTGGCTTCAGTAACTTTGGAATAGCTTTATACCACACACCTATCTGGTCATGAAAAGGACATATGCTACGGAATGACCATCACTTTCTATTTGAATCATATGACTAATACATATTTAAGACGTTTATAAGCCTATCTGTTGCATCCAACAATCATGGAGAAAGCACTGCAAAAACAATATCATCACCGGAGTAGAGGTCTGCTCACTTTAAAAAATATTGAAAAATAAATATTGTACCATTGTGGAATTTCAATTATAAGCTTAGTCCAATCAAAATATTTATACTACAAAATTTATTTCATTGTATATGGCTTTGCATTGAAAGTATATTATTGATAACTTCATTAGCAATACAATTTCTTACCTTTCTCACCCAACATATGTAAAAAGATAATTAATTCCTGCATAGACAAGCATTAAATTGTTACCTCAGTGCAAATCTGTTCATTTACAGGACCACACTGCAATTTTAGTAGGTTGCAATCAACATTTGTCCCAAGCATAGCTGTGCAGTTTATTTTGTTTTTTTGACTAATTTAAATACTTTGGTTTGATGATAAACATCAACTTTACATGCAAGAATGAAATCCAAGTTTGATTATCTATGCAAAAAGCATGACCAGCCAATTAAGTAGCTTTTGGAAGTCCAAAAGCATCAGCAGGAAGTAGAAAAATACCTAGTTCAGTATCAGACTTTATAGATGCAAGCATTGGATTCTGAAGAAAGAGGATGAGCAAAGAATACTCATGTTTAAAATGTGGGTGTGGCAGAAGGTGCCCAGAAATCAGCTGAATGGACAGGAAAACGAGTGGGTTAGATCAAGTGTAGCAGCTCAGGATGAAAGATGACCAAATATAGACTCTGGAAAGTAAAACTTAACAGTCTTATCCTAGCAACAATTGAAGGAGAAATTGAGAATAAAAACAGAAAAGAAACAAAAGTCAATGAGTGGATAACATTGAGATGTGGACCAGTGGAGACGTAAGACAATATCATTAGCCTCACCAAGGTCATGGTGAGGATGGATGCATACAGTTGCAAAGCCAGCTCCCACCTGTAGTTAAACAAGCTTTATCCAGTCACTTAAGTTGGGTATATAAAGCAGACACTTCAATGTTCATGACATTGTTAGACCATAATATATAGGAACAGGAGTAAGCTTTTCAGCCCCTTGAGCCTACTCCGCCATTCAATAGGATCATGACTGAAAAGCCTGTCCTAATGTCCACTTTCCTGCCTTTTCCCTGTAATCCTTGATTCTGGTACTGGTCAAAAATTCATCTATCCTAACACTGTCCCGTAGCTCTCTGTGGCAAGGAGTTTTAGGGATTCATGACCCTTTCTATATCAGTCTTACATTAACACCCCTTTATTCTTCTTTTATAACTTAGTACCTCACAAAAGGATTTCTGGAAGTCCAAGCAAATCTTGTGGTTCCCTTCTATCCACTCTGAGACTTCTGTAAATAAAACTCTTAATAAATTATGCAGCACTATTTCCCTTTCAGATAGCCATTCTCGATTATTTTAAGATTTTACAAATGTGATGTTACTTCCTTAATAGCTGAATCCAATATTTTTTCAACAAATGTTATGCTTATCGGCCTACAGTTACCTGCATTTTGTCTCCCTCCCTTTTTGCATACGGGTGTTAAACTAATCCTCCAGTACTTCTCCAGAATCCAAGGATTTTTGGAAAATTACATCCAATGCATGTACTACCTCTGTAGCAACTTTGAATTTGGTATCCTAGGATGTAAGTCAACAGGGCTAGTGAGCTTATCTGCTGTTAGCTTCATTATTTTGTCTGATACAATTTCTCTGGTGACAATAATGATACTTAATCGTCTCTGTATTCTTCAGTCTTAATAGATATTTGAAGTACATTCCACCATGAAGACTAATGCAAAATATCTGTTTAACTCTACCACCATTTCCTTGTAGCCCAATAGCTATCTCCCTAGATCAATTTTCTAAGCAGCTTATGTTCACATGGTGCTGTTATTTTTGTTATCTACTTTTACTACAGATTAGAATAGTATATTTTTCCTCTCACTGGTCACCAACTCAAAAATTAAAGATGTCTCGCATAAATGATATATACTATTATTTAAGATCTAGTCATCAGAGTCTTTTTTTTGCCTTCGCCTAACTACCTGCTAACTTAGAGGTTACACACGATCTGTACTGGTCTCTGGTAAGCTGCTAGCAGCCATCACAGCAGGTCGTAGGGAGAGGGGAGGCAAAAAGCAATGTCATTGGAAGAATTTATGTCTGGAGATTAATTTGTCCTTTTCCTGTGGTGAAGTAACTGTAGCAATGCACTTATGTATGCCTTAAGTCCTTCCAGAGTGGAGGCAGAAATATCTGTAATATCTAATGATTTACCATGTACTGATGAGTACGGTCATGGAGGAGCTCTGTTCAAAAGTCCAATCATAATTTATTTCCTTTTGTCAAAAACCAGCAATGGAGTGAGCATACCTTTCAGGCACCACATGTCAGTTTAGTACTATACTGGAACCAAAATGCAATGCCAGATGTGTGAAAATAAATAAATAAGCTTGCACATCTTTGCCTGGTATCCTGGCAGGGGTCTTCTGTATCAACTGTATTGCCACAAGCAGCGCAAAACAAAATGTGCCCACTGGGAGACAAGTGCTATCTACTGCCTCTGGGCAGCAGATAACTAAATAAAATGTGAATGGAGGATACCACTGGTGTGTAATGTTATGAACTAACCACTCAAAACATTCTTAAGCAGGCAGCCCAGACAATAACTTTGCAATTTGTTTTGGTAGGTGTACAGTGAAAATTACCTGAAGTTAGCTAGGTTGACTACCAGGTTTTAAAACAGACAAGCGTTTATTCACAAAATTACACAATGAAACACAAAGAACAAAATAAAAAACCCCACCAGAACACAGTCTATCCAAACTGGACTTAATTATGAATATACACAACAATCCCAATAAGCCTATCCCCTTAAAAAAGCAGTAAAAATAGAACAAGTGCTTACAGGATGAAGTTAGAAGGACAGGGGAGGGAGGGAGAGGGAGAGAGAGAGAGAGAGGGAGAGAGGGAGAGAGAGGGAGAGAGAGAGAGAGAGAGAGAGAGAGAGAGAGAGACTCCACACAACTGAACTCCTAGCTAGTTCTGGACTGAACTGCTCAAACTTAATGTTTACCTCCAGAGCTGACAACTCCCCTTTCATTACATAGGTCACTTCTAAAACATGATCACTTTGGCCTGAAGTTTCATCTGTTTACATATAAACAAAAAGGCCTCGCAATACTCTTTAATCTCTGTACCAAACCAGTCTAATCAAAACCGGGAGCTGTTTACGACCCCTCTGAAAACAACCAAAGACACAGTATCCTTGAGAAAAGGAACAATTTTTGAAGCTTTGTGACAGTAAGAACATTAGCAGGTTTTGAGAAGATTTGTAGCTCAGGTTGAGGTTACGAATGTAGGTTTGCTCGCTGAGCCAGAAGGTTCATTTTCAGATGTTTCGTCACCATACTAGGTAATATCTTCAGTGGGCCTCAGGCAAATCACTGCTGATGATTCCTGCTTTCTATTTATATATTATACTACTCTCACTAGTATCCTTACATACAGATAAGGAAGAACATCACTTCAACTGGGACAACACATCCATCCTAGGATGAACAAAACAAAGACATGCAGACATGCACAAGAATTCCTAGAAGCGGGGCATTACAATTGGAACTTTATCAATAAATAAATTGACTTGGACTCCATTTACCACCCCCTGAGAAAAAGAACAGGAAATGACATCACTGTAGGAGATGACATCACCACAGGAAATGGCATCACAAACCCAAGGAAACTCAAACATATAAATATAAAGCAGGAAACACCAGCAGTGCTTTGTCTGGAGGCTCACTGAAGATGTTACCTAGCACGGTGATGAAATGTCTGAAAATGAACCTTCCAACTCAGCGAGCAAACCTACATCCAGGACAGTCAGAATATTTTTATTGTCTGAACTGCTCTGGAGAAGCCCTGCACAACTACTTAGAATGAATGTTAAGATTCGTCGTATTGAAATGGCAAAGATGGGTGGGTTAATGTTGACAGAAATCAATGAAAGGTGAACAACCTGAAACATTAACTGATTCTCTCTTTAAAAATCTGCATCACCTATTGAATTTGATTTTAACTTAAAAATTGTGCATTCTTGCATAATGTACAGACTTGTGCAGTATAACAACTGTTTACAATTGTTTATGATTAAACTGCTTCTTTGCAGAACAACAATTTTAAAGCTTATCCTTTTATACCATCTTCACTAAGCAAGCAAGCAAGCAATCTTGTCACGTGAATTGTGCTGTGGCATGAAGTGGAGTTTTAATTATTCCTTTGGCAACCAATTCTATTTTGGACTCATGAAAATCCTGCCTATTGCTTTGAATCCAGGAGATCAGACTGATTTTTCTCAGCATTTACTCACAGATGTACTTTTTCTGCTTAAGGAATGATGTGCTGTTGTCAAGAACCTTTTTTCATGAAGAAGTCAAGGCACACCAGTGGCACAAGCTACACATTGGTTGCTGCATTATTAAGAATTATTTTCTGACATACATAATTCTGGGTGCCTCATTTGTGTTAGTAACGTTTATGAATTATAGTGTTGGTACGATGTCAAGTACGTAGATTACATTATAGGTTGTGCAGAAGTGATTTGAAAGGATGTTGCCTGTGTTGGATTGATTGAAGATAGGCTAGGGTAGTTTTCCTCAGAGCAGAGAGATGGCTGAAGTGAAAAAAATACCGAGCAAACATTTATTTACTGAGGGCTCAATAACCAAGAGGCATTGTTTTCAGTTAAGAAGCTGGAGGTTCAGAGAAAAGTGTTTTTACGCAGAGGGCAGTGGATATGTTTATGCCTAAAAATGATGGTAGAAGTGAGAACCCTCAGGATATTTAAGAACTGTTTAGGTGAACACGTGAAATGCCATAGCGTACAAGGTTTCGAACCAAGTGCTGAAAAATGGGATTAGAATAGATGGGTGTTTGATGACCAGCACACACAAGATGGACCAAAGGACTTCTTTCTATGCTGTAAAACTGACTTTATATTTCACATGCAGAGAATTGTCCAATACAGACAGAAAAAAACATGTCTATGCATAGCACCTCTTTTCAACTAAACAAAAGCTTTAGGTGCAGCTATTCCCATGTGCATTCCCTACGGCAATGCCTTTATTAATAAGAATTGACTTGTCGGATTTGAACTTAAACAAAAGTTGGAAGTTAAATGTTCCCTGGTGCATTCTCCATGGCAAAACCTCAACCAGTCAGAATCTATTTGCCAATCAATCTGCAAATTCTCACAAAGCACAAGTTGTTGTTCTCTTTGAGATTTAGTATTCTTGGAATCCTGTCTTTATTTGTGAAGAAGAACAGCTTCACCAGCATATCTCTTTTTTCAGCAGTGTTTAATGTTCCTGGCATACTGGTAAATGGCTTTTAGTCCTTGATCATGGTGCTATATACAGAAGTATAAATTTAATAAAAGCAAACTGCTGCTACTAATCAACTTAATTTTTCATCCATTTTCATGACAATAATGTTTATATTCTGAATGTTTTCCACTCAGCACTGTAAGGGTTAAACCATGTATCTTTAAGCACCATCGAGCGTAAAGTACTTCTGATTCCCCACAAACTTCAAAGACCTTGCATTTGGCATTTCCAAGACTGGTTTGAATTAAGTTCAATTCTACACTCTACTTCCAAGTTCATGGTGAAACTGAGTGCCTTCTGGATTTCATTATGTCCAATTATCTTATCTTTTTTCATCTTAGGCTTGATCCCCAGCAAATGCAACGTGGCATTCTATAGGTCTAAATAACAAGGTGCTGCCTTGAAGGCATCTATTGTCTCTAGGGACCTGCAAACTGCTGAATATATGACCTGTTGCAATTTCTTCCTAAGCCTGTGCGTGCTATAAATTCTACACTTCAAAGCATTATTTTGCTAGAAATTGGTGAAACAACTTACAGAAAAAAATGTTAGCTGAAATATGTTAACTTCAAATCTCCAAAATACATGGCATCACCCTAGAAACTTGGCAACAGATTAAAAACTCCATTAGAATCACTTTTAGCCTACACAATTTGTAAATGAGGCTATAAAAATCTTGCATTTTTTTCACGAACAATTGCATTGACATGTTCTGAATTGTTATCTGAACACTGGCTTGGAGGTTTTCAAAGCAGATGTTTGCAAATATTCATGGACAAAGTAGTCTTTGCAAAATATCTGGTTAGTAAAACAATGCTAAACACAGTGTTAACCTAACTCAAACTAAGACAAACCATTTCCATCAGTAATTTATACACTTGGATGATTCATGTACTCCAGAAAGCTATTTATAGTGAAGACGGATATGCAATATTATTAGAGAGATGAAACAAAGCCTGAAGCTGATCTGCGTAGATGCAACAAGATTTACTGCAGCTGACCTTAGCAGCCCAAGCAACGAGTGGAAATCACTGAGGGTTGATGCTTTCATATTATTATAGTTGTGCACATTTGGATATTGAGTGAAGACAGGGTTAGGCTTGGCAGTATTGCCTCCTTGCCCATAATTTTAAAAAAATGATAGCCATTGCTAAAGGCTGTTTACACAAATATAATGACATCCACAGTGACAATGGATGACACTGTGCCCACGGAACTGCACCCCAACACTTTCAGGGATACTGAAAAATAGAAATTTGGTGGGAAGAGTTGAAAATATTTAACACACAAGAGAAGATTAAAAGGGAAAGGTGAGCTGCCAGAATGCCATGTTTGCTCAACTGGAATTGCTACCTTTTCTGGACAAACATCTATAATTCTCATTAAAACCCCAACATTACTGACAAACCTTAAATATATACTTTTAGTCACTTACTGGCTGAATAGACCCTGCTTATACTGCTCTTGGTTTTCCCCAGGTACAGCAATGTTGTTAGATAACAAAGGTGCAAGTGTTTCCATGAGCAAAGTATATTCCATTCCCTTTACTGCAAGCCATTTTGCTTGGCACTAAGACTTGGGTGCCATGAACATTTAAAGCTTATATACTATATAAACTTCTCACATTTCAAGATTTGTAAATACGAATGTAACTGTAGGCATTAACAATGTACTTCTCTAGCTAGTCCCATACCCTTAAGACAAATGTAGCTAACTTCATTTTCATTTAAATACACAAGAGGGAGGTGGAAGTTTGCATCTGTTCACCTCTTTTTCGGCTGAAAGAGAATTGACCAATTAAACAATAAATCTTGTTAATTGCAAACAAATGTTTTGATTACAATTTTGTGAAGAACTCTGGGACATTTTTATCCACAGTTAAGGTGCTATATAAGATAATAAGAACATTAAAAATAGCAGCAAGTATAGGGAATTCAGTCCTTTGAGCCTAGTCCTACACTCAGTAAGATCATTCACCTTTACTCCCTATTCCTGAGTCTCTTAAGTCCTGTCCTATCTAAACATCTGTTAATCTCTATCTTGACATTACATAACCACTCATTAGCCACTGCTTGAACCAAATACAGGTCCAAAAGCTCCCACTAATCTTTGTTCCCTAACTACACTTTCTTTCAGCCAGGAGAGATAGCCTTATAGCATTGTCTTTCTTTGTGCAGAAGAGAGAGACTGGGGAGGAATTTTGTCCTCTTTTGTGACAAGAATGCTGGGAAAATAAAGAAAGAATGAAAAAATTAGAATCTTAATTTTTGACCAAAGGTTTTGAGATTTTGCCCTTAAGCCTAAATGGTGATGTCAGAATCTTGCTATTGAGTACAGACTACCTTACTCAATACATTTGTATCTTATTAGTTAAGCCAACTCACCTTACTTATATGCCACATCTAATTCTCCTCTCTTCCCCGACTGAAACTAAATGGCACAATTTCCCAAATTGCAAGACAAAGTCGGGACCTAGTGGCTACAACTCACGATTGCTTGTCCTGGCGAATATCCAACCGTGTCTTCAGCACAATATCTCTGCATGCTCTGGGAGAAAGTGAGGACTGCAGATGCTGGAGATTAGAATTGAAAAATGCAGCATTGGAAAAGCACAGCAGCTCAGGCAGCATCTGAGGAGCAGCAGAATTGATGTTTTGGGGCATAAGCCCTTTATCGGCCCTTCCTAATGAAGGGCTTATGCCCGAAACTTCGACTCTCCTACACCTCAGATGCTGCCTGACCTGTTGTGCTATTTGACTTTGCACGCTCTGGGACACCATCCTCCTCAACTCTTCATTCATATAAGTTGCAGCAACAAAACACCAGCATCATCATATCATCATGCGTGTTCTTAGACCAACACTTGAGACCTTCAACACTACTTTGGAGATCAGAGATACCTACAACTTGTCTGCTTCTACTAAATTGCTTTGAGCACAGGGACACACTCTTTTCATGCATCTGCATAGGATGCAACTTATGGCTCTTAGATTGCTTTTTAGTGCTCACTCACTGTGTTCAATTGGAAACAGCCGTCCTCTGTCTACTTCACAGCGCTTTCTTAATGCATACTCACTGACTTTAGGACAGGCTTATGAGAGGCCAGCCTGTGTGGCTCATGAAGCTTGTCATGCTGGGAAGAACTGAACAGTCAATCCATCAGGCATTGGACTAACTGCCATATGGCACTGTGCTACCTCAACATACATGTCATAGGATGGAATCTCATAAAAGTGACACATTCTATGGCATGATTTGTGGTAGAATCGATGAAGGGTCCAACAAGGCCTGTCTTGTCACTGGGAGCAATTTGCTGCATTTTTCATGCACTTGCTGAGTGTTGAAGGGGTTTCTCATTAGGTAGTGGCAATTCACTAATTAAGGGGCATTTTAGCTTGTTGCACGCTTTATTAACTGCATGACTTGCTTCATTACTATTCATCTTCCCATCTAACCAAAGGCAGTGAACAAGCTAAAAGTAGAGAATTCTCAAATGGATACTTGGTGACTCAGCGCCAAACAGCATCTCAGGGCACCAACCATGGCCACCAGATGCTTGCACCCTCTGTTCACTGACGCTGGCACCTGACATTTGCCAACCCCTCAGATTATCGTGGCAATCCTCAGATCCACTTGCAGGATTCTCAGGAAGCACAGCCTCGCATTGTAGGACACTCAGGCAACTAGCACTGAAAGGTTGCTGCAAGGACACCTCGCATTGCAGGAACAGGCACCCAGCCAAGGTGCATCTCACGGCTGCTCACTTAGTCCCTCCCTGTTAGCTCAGAGCATTCCTGCCTTGCTGTGCTGTGCCAATTAGTGAAGTCACACATCCAGGCAACTCGCCTTGCTGCTCAGCAGTCCTCAGTCATGGGGATATACAGTGTGGTGTACGTTAGAATGTTACACCAGTCTCACACCTCCACCATGTGTCAGCAGTTCATGCAGCAAACACAGACACGTGCAGCAAGTGGGCAGTTACGTCTCAAACGTTTCAGGGGAATAGTCTTCACCATAGTCCATGAAGGCATCATTAGGGCAACCTCCCATACCAGTCCAGGGGTTGGCCATGGTCAGGCATCCAACTGGGGTGCTTGTGGTCACAAGGCCTGCGCCTCTGCAGTCCAGAGAGTGGGTAACAGTCTTGGGGTTCTATAGCAGTCAGGCAGGGTATAGGTGGTAGTGGGAGTGGGGCTACAGCTAATACAGCTCAAAAGATGTACTGCCAGTAAGGGCTAGGAGTGTTTCTTGTCCAGGGTCATCTAATTAGGTCATTGTAGGGGGTGGGCCAAAATCAGTCCATTGGATTTGTCCACGTAAGGGGGAAAAAAAAGGAAAAGGGGCACAGAGGTAGTGGCCCTGCTACAAAAAGGAGACTCAATAACTTTCTTTCAGATTGGGACTGCAGACGAAAGGGGAAGGTTTCAACTGAGAATTGTAGGCTACAATATTAGTAAAAGCGGGGGGTTTAGATATGGTAAAACAAAGAAAGATGACTACTCCGGCACTGTTACCTCATATGCTAGGGTCTGCGGGGCAAAGATGGGCCGATGCAGCTCATGTAGATGGCTTGGCGGGGACCTCCAAGAGGTCCAAAGTCCATGGGGTTCATATGAAAGTTCGCTTGGCGAGGTGGAGGGGCCTCACCAGCAGGTGGAGGTGGAGGTTGGAAGTCACTGGTTGAAGAAAAATGCTACCACCTACCATATCGTTCTGGAATTTCATGGTTCTCTAGATTTGCTTATCCGATAAGAACAGAAGACAAGAACCATGAGCAGGAGCAGGCCATCTGACCGTTTGAGCCCGCTCCACCATTCAAGAAGATCATGGCTGATCTTTCCATGGCCTCAGCTCCACTTACCTGCCCTCTCACCATAACCCTTCATTCCTTTACTGTTCAAAAATTATCTATCTTAGCTTTAAAAACATTCAGTGAGGAAGCCTCCACTATTTCACTGGGAATTCCACAGATTCACAACCCTTTGGGTGAAGAAGTTCTTCCTCAATTCAATCGTAAATCTGCTTCCCCTAATTTTAGGCTATGCCCTCCTGTTTTGGTTTCAGGGCTTTTGCCCGAAATTTTCCTGCTCCTCAGACGCTGCCTCACCTGCTGTGCTTTTCCAGCACCACTCTAATCTAAAATCTGGTTTCCACTATCTGCAGTCCTCACTTCTGCCATCAGTGGAAGCAACCACTCTTCGTCTATTTTATCTATTCCCTTCATAATTTAATATGTTTCTCTGAGATCCCCCTTCATTCTTCTAAATTCCAATGAATATAATCCCAGTCCACTCAGTCTCTCCTCATAAGCCAACCCTCTCGACTCCGGAATCAACCCAGTGAATCTCCTCTGGACCCCCTCCAGTGCCAGTACATCCTTTCTCCAGTAAGGAGACCAAAACTGCTTGCAGTACTCCAAGTGTGGCTTCACCAGCACCCTGTACTAGCTTTCATCTTAACAGGAACATAGGGTCATAGAACACACAGCATGGAAACAGACACTTCAGTCTAACCAGTCCATGCTGAACATCATCCCAAACTAGTCCCATCTGCCTATTCCTGGCCCATATCCCTCCAAACCTTTTCTATTCATGTACTTACGCAAATGGTTGTTAAACATTGTATTTGTACCCATATTCACCACTTCCTCAAAGTTCATTCCACAAACGAAACACTGTGTGTAAAGAATTTGCCTCCATGTCCTTTTTAAATCATTCATTTCCTCTCTAAAAAGAATTCCATTGCTGTGAAGTTCTTCCTACAAATGGCTGCTCCCAAACCAATTTCTGTTCCTGTCCCTATCATTTTAAAATCTGCTCACCCCAATTCATAATCTTTACTTCTAGGCCAACTTTGTCTTTTTCTATAACTTCCTCAAATCTTACTGAGTTACGATCAATATCATTAAAGTGTTCTTCCATTGATACTTATTGCAGAACCTTCTACATGCTGGCTAAAAATCTCTCCCAGATACATTTCAAGAATTCTGCACCCCCCTCCAGATTTTTCACACTTTGTCTATCTCAGTTAATATTGGGAAAGTCAAAATTCCCTATTCCTATCATTTTGATACTTCTGAGATCTGCACAATCTTTCAATTTCTGTTTGAAACAGTTTGTCAGTCTTTAGTACACGCTCAGAAATGTGATCGTCCTCTTTTAGTTTTTAAATTTGACCCATATGGTCTAAACAGTCGTGTCTTCTAATGTATCATTCCTCCTTATTGTAGTAATTGACGCCATTGATCAATACTACAACACAACTTATTATTTTACATATTCCCCCACCCTCCATCCCAATCTCACACGAGCATACTAATTCTGGAATACTGAGCTGTTTGTCCTGTCCCTCCCTGAACCACGTCGCCACGATGCAGGTTTTGGAACAAGCCTATTCCACATTCTTCAAACAAATTGTAATAAAGTCACATGGACTGATCCTTTCTTGGGGCAAGGGGGACTATGGCCAGTCAGGGTGTTGCTGCCACAGTTGCTTCTCGTCCAGGGGTTTAGCATGCTCAGTCAGGCAGTTGGTCCCCTTCGAGGCCAGGGATCCTTGAAGTCCAGTGATTGTGTCATGACCATATTCCTGCAAGTTTGGGGATTACAGTTGATCAATCAGAGTGTTGTGGTGACATCAATCCAGGGTCTGAACTGTGGTCTGTTGAGTTTGTCTTGTAAATCAGTTAGTCGGGTGGACTTCAGTCAGTCCTTGGGTTTTGCTCAACAGTGGTCAGGGGACAGTCTTTGTTGCACTGAGGTGATGGGGGCAACCTAGATGAAGGATGGGTCCTCAGTTTTCACAGTCACACTTTTCACAAGTCCCAGTCACTATGGCCTCCACTTGGGGAGGTTATAGGGCCATCATGGACATGGGAATTTCCAAAGTTGTGGGATTGGAGGGTGACGTGTGCATGTTTTTGTAAAATAAAGGGGCTCAATGGAAACAAAGGGAGACTGAGTGGTTGAAGGGGCCAAAGACATAGCAACACAAAACAAAACATGAAGAATCAAGTGAAACTATTGTAATACAGGTAAAACCTGCAAGTCATTCACAGGAAGATGAAGCTAAAACATTGCCATTTTGGTTTGAAAGTTAACAGCACAATAACTACACAAAATGGCTGATGCCACATACAAAGCAGGCAGAATAAATTTCTGTTGTTTCCTTCAGGGGTAAATTTCCTGGATTGAAAGCCTTGCTGGGGCAAGTGCATTATTGTGTCACCACTGATTCAGTAAAGTCACCCATATGGTTCCAATTTTACTTCAGCAGTAAGACATTATTTGTCCAGAAATGCACGTTCAAAATCTTAACCTCAAGCAATCAGGAGCATCACACTGTGTACATTAATTCCTTCCCTGCCATGTCAGCACAGCAACTGTAATCAGCTAAGGGCACCTAAAAGCAGAACCTGAAGTTCCTATTTACCAACACGTTCCATAGTTAGTACTGGATGACAAAGCTCCGAAGTGGTCACACTCTCAGACTGAAATGTAAGTATGCAAGTAAATGGTCTGTGAGGTGGAAGGGAGCGATTACTTTGCTTTTATTTTGGGTTTGAAGACCTGGTGTCTTAAATGGTAGCTTAGGGGCAGAATTCTACTCCTGATGTAGCACTTAAACTCTGATTGTGAATAGTACAATTCAACAATGTCACATAGTTCAGAGCTTTGTATGCAGGCATGACCATGACCTCCTTAGAAAGCATCCATACCACACTGTGTAAAGGCCTATAACAAGATACGCCATTAAAACAGATGAGAGCAGTGAGGAGCCTTGGTGAATATTGAAAGTGCATTTTCTAGATGGTACATGCTGCAGATACAGAATACCTGAGGTGCAGGTGTTTGTGGATGTGTTACCAATCAAGTGATGTGTTTTGTTCTGAATGTTGTTAAAGCTTCTGAGTGCCATTGGAGCTGCACTCATCAGGCAAACGGGGAGTATTCCAACACATGACTTGTAGGTAGTGAACAGTCGATGGGCAGAAAGGAGTTGAGTTACTCACTGCAGGATTCCTTCCCTCAGGCCTGCTCTTCTAAGTCACAGTATTTGCATAGCTCGTTCAGTTTAGTTTCTGGTCAATGATAGCCTCCATGATGCTGGTAGTGGGATGTCAGTGACAGTAATGCTATTGAATGTTAAGATGTAATGGCTAAATTCCCACTTGTTAGATATGAACATCACCTGGCACTTGTGTGATGTGAATGTTACTTGCCATTTGTCAGCCTAATTCTGAGTACTGTGCAGACCTTGTTGCATTTGCATCTGGACTGCTTCAGTATTCAAGGAGTCATGAACAGTGCTGAACATTGTGTAGTCATCAACAATCATCCCCGTTTCTGAGCTTATGATGGACAAATTTTCATTGAGTCAGCAGCTAAAGATGATTGGACCGAGAACCCGGTCCTGGGGCTGTGTCCTAGAGCTGAGACGATTGATGTCCAAAAACCACAGTCACCTCCTTTATGCCAGCTATGAATGCAACCAGTAGAGAATGTTTCTCTGATTTCCACTGATTCCAGTTTTTCCAAGGCTCCTTACTGCTGGACTAGGTCAAAAGCAGCCCTGAGTTCAAGGCCATTCAGTCTTAGCAGAGGCAATAGAGGTAGTGGGTGACCCCAGTGAGTGAAGAGGAAACGAAGAGGGCTGGAAAAGGTAATAGTTCGGGAGGGTGAGGTGGATGGGAGCCATTGAATGGAAATTACGGAACACTGCAAGTTGTAATCCATGCGCTTTGGTGAGATGAGTGCACTATGGCAGAGTTAGAATGAGATGTGGCCCTGTAAACACAAGGTAAAAAAAGATGGTGGCCTTTACTCTTGCAGAGTTCTGCATATCATTGACATTTTTCCTGCACTCCTAGGCAACCAGCTTTACCTTGAACTGTTCTGGGCTGCTATCTGGGTCCAGGTCTGGCTTTGTCTGGTGGCAGGGCCGCCTGTGGTGGTCAGCTAGAAAATGGACAGCCCTCCTCTCCACCACCTCAACCACCAGCATCTCCAGGTGTCTGCCTATAAAGCAGGGTGTGATCCTTCCTTTTTGTGCCACACGGTCGAGCTCGGTGTAAACACTGGAATGTTATAGCAGTGGCAACCACTTACACCTCTCCCTCTGTATAATTCTAAAGAAGGGCTTTGAAGAGCTCGGTTGCATAATTAATGAGGTGACGAGCAGATCACTGAATGTAGAAAGTTACTGGCACCATGAATCTCTCAAAACACATGAACTGCAAATGGGAAAACTCAGTGCACACTGTCCATATTTTTCAACTTGCACTGAAAAAGTCAAACACAACAATGCCAAAACTCAAAAATGATCACAACCATTTATAAATTGCTGTAATTTTTCCAGATTTGGTGTTCTTGCATTTGACCTGAAGAGTGCAATCAAATAACTTTGTTAAATGCCTTTCTTTTGGCTACCTTCTTAGAAATTTTGTACGTTTCAATAAAATCAACTTCAAATCTTCTAAACTCCAAAGAATATAGATTTAGATTATTTAAACAGTCTGGTGAACTTCTTTTGCACTTCTTCTAAGGCAGGTATATGTTTCCTTCGGTAATGAAATCAAAACTGTGCACAGTACTCCTGGTGTGACTCAGCAAGGAGAAAGTGAGGACTGCAGATGCTGGAGACAGAATCAATAATTGTGCTGCTGAAAAAGCACAACCAATCAGGCAGCATCCAAGGAGCAGGAGAGTCGACGTCTCGAGCATATGAAGAGCTTATGCTCAATGTTGACTCTCCTGCTCCTCAGATGCTGCCTGACCGGCTGTGCTTTATCAGCACCACACTTTGTGACACAGCAAGGTCCTATCACTGAGGCTTATTTACTCTTATACTTTAATTGCTTTGCAATAAATACGGAGAAAGTGAGGACTGCAGATGCTGGAGATCAGAGCTGAAAAATGTGTTGCTGGAAAGGCGCAGGTCAGGCAGCATCCATGGAGCAGGAGAATCAACATTTCGGGCATAAGCCCTTCTTCAGGAATGAGGAAGGTGTGCCAGGCAGGCTAAGATAAAAGGTAGGGAGGAGGGACTTGGGGAGGGGCGTTGGGAATGCGAAAGGTGGAAGGAGGTTAAGGTGAGGGTGATAGGCTGGAGAGGGGGTGGGGGCGGAGAGGTCGGGAAGAAGATTGCAGGTCAAGAAGGTGGTGCTTTTCTTTTTGCGGGTCAAAATAAATAAACACACCAACTGCTGCCTTTGTTGCTCGCTGAAGCTGCATATTCACTTCTGTGACAAGGATACTCACGTCCTCTGACTACTAACGTTTCACTGTACCTCACCATACAAATATTATTCCATTTTTTAATGTTTCCTGCCAAAGTGAAAAACATTACATTTCTCCACATATGTTTCATCTGCTAATTTCTTTACACATTTAAACTATTTGTGTTCCTTTGTAGCTTCTTTCTATCCTCATGGCCTACTTTCCCATCAAACTTGTATACCAACAAATGTAATCAGTCTTCTCAACCAAGCCTTTATTAAAGTGTAAAAAGCTGAGGCCCAGAACTGACCCTTGTGGCACCCAATTAGTTGTTGCCTGAAAGGCTAAAAATTACTTTAGTTTTACATTCTGGTTTCTATTCATTAATCATACACTACATTCACTAGTTATCTCTCATCTACTCTGCTTATTACACCTGCAAAAAAAAAAGCAGGATTTGTAAAACACAATTTCTTTTCCAGAAAGCACTGCCCACTCTGTCTAATCATTTGAACTTCTAAATGCCCTGTTTCCACATCGGTAATAATAACTCTAGCACTGCTAATGATATCAGGTTGACTAACTTGTATCTTTCAATATTTTTCTCTCTCTCCTTTCTTGAATAATTGGATTATCATAGAATTGCAACTGTGCAGGAGGAGACTGTTCGACTCATTACATGCACCAGACCTCTGAACAAACATTATGGTTCAGTCTTATTCACTAACCTTGAATTTTGTGTCTACTTTAGTTTTCATTCCCCAACACCTTCTGGAATGCCTCAATGGAACGTGCCTCCACAATATGTCCAGCCTGTGCATTTTAAACCATAGCAGGTTGCTATGCGATAAAGATTCTTTTAAATCACCTCACGTTTGCTTGTTTTTACACACTACCTTATATCTTAGCTCTCTTGTTCTCAATCCTCTTATGAGAATGAACAATTCTTCCCTATCTGTTCTGTTCAGACCCTTCATACTTTTGAAGCGTTGTACCAAAATCTCCACTTAGTTTTCTCCTCTCCAAGGGAAACAGATTGGAGAAATTGGGACTGTCTTCATAACTGAAGTTTCTCATCCATGGAATATTCTCGTAAACCTCTTCTGCACTCTTTCCAAAGTGTTCACATCCTTTCCTTATGGTGTGGTTCCCAGAACTGTATATGATACTCCAGTTGAGGTCTAACTACTCCCTCATACGAGTTCAGCATAATCCCTTTCTCCTGTACACTATTAACTCAGTTCATAAAGCCTAGTGTATCACATGCTTTAATGTACAGAGAGCAGTTAATAATGTCTGCTAACTACCAAACTGCAAGGATCTTTCTAAAATCCGAGATCTAATGAGGATTAAAACCACTGCAGCCACTACTTCTGTCACCACCTTTCTTAAAATCCTAGGATGTAGGCCATTGGGTCCAAGGAATTTTTTGACTTTAGGTCACTTTAAATTCTTCAGTTATATTTCTTCATTTGTTTCTCGCAATTTGGTTTTTGTTCTGACTTTGTCACAGACATATGCGAATCATTTATTTAATGCCTATTCTTCCTTTCCTAAATTATAAAATCTTCCCAATCTTCAGACAATATTGGCAGCTTCTACAAATCTCTTCCTCTGCCTCCTGGTGCTTATCCTTGGCCTCACCTTTTGATCCCTTTAATGAAAAAGTCATAAATCTTCATTCCCTCTAAAACCTACACAATTTTCTGTACTTAAAGTACAAAGGTGTAATCAGCAGCTAGCTAGAATAGTTACAAAGTAAAAGCCCATGGTTCCAAGCGAAAGTGGTAAACTGGACTGAAAATTGGCTTAACAGTACGAAGCAAAAATCAATAGATGCTTGTGACAGGTTGTAGTAGGGTTCTGCAATGCTCAGTATTGTCTCTTACATTTTGTCATGTATAATTGATGATTTAGACTTAAACAGAGATGCCAGGATTAAGACATTCGCAAAGCATTCAGAAATTGGCTACATGTTGATTATGTGGAAGGGAGTTGTGAACAGGCAAAACATACCAATGGAATGGTCAAATGGGCAGAAGAGAGCAAAATGGAATTCAATCCAGAGATATGAGATGTTGTGCATCTGGATAGGAGCAAAGAAAAGACAAGGGAATACACAATAAATGTTGGACACTGAGGAGAGGGACCTTGGATCACATGTCCATGGAAGCCTTAAAGAAGTAAACTAGGTAGATAAGACAGTCAAAAAACTATGTCAAAGTTTTCCTCTACTTGCTCAGAGTCATAGAGATATACAGCATGGAAACAGACACTTCAGTCCAACTCATCCATGCCGAACAGATAACCCAGACAAATCTAGTTCCATTTGCCAGTACTTGGCCCATATCCCTCTACACCATTCCTATTCGTATATACATCCAAATGCTTTTTAAATGTTGTAATTATACCAGCCTCCTCTGGCAGCTCATTCCATACATGCACCACCCTCTGCATGAAAATGTTGCCCCTTAAGTCCCTTTTAAATCTTTCCCCTCTCATCTTAAGCCTATGCCCTCTAGTTTTTGCCTCCCCAATGCTGGGGAAAAGACCTTGTCTATTTATCCTAGCCAGGTCTCTCATGATTTTATAATCCTCTATAAGATCACTCCTTAGCCTCCAAAGCTCTAGGGAAAACAGTCCCAGCCTATTCAGCCTCTGCCTATAACTGTCCAATTCTGGCAACATCCTTGTAAATCTTTTCTGAGCCCTTTCAAGTTTCACAACACCTTTCCTATAGCATGGAGACCAGAATTAGATGCAGTATTCCAAAAGTGGCCGAAGCAATGTCCTGTACAGCCACAACATAACCTCTCAATAAAGGCAAGCATACCAAATGCCTTCTTCACTGTACTATCTACTGCAACTCCACTTTCAAGGAATTATGAACCCGCACCCCACAGTCTCTTTGTTCAGCAACACTCCCTAGGACCTTACCATTAAGTGAACAGTACTAGATTTTGAAAAGAAACAGGAAGTTTCCTAGTGCGAGCATAAAAGCATGGAGGTTATGCTTAGACTACTACAGTATGTAGAAACGTTAGGTCACATTAACAGTACTGCCATATCTGATCACATATTACAGGATGGTTGCAATTACATTCGAGTATCTAGAAGGGATGCTTTATGGGATGCTATCAGGACTGGAAAGTTTTAGGTCTCTATCAGGACTGGAAATTTTTAGCTTTGAAGGAAAGCATGGATTTAAGGTGATTGATAGAAAGATTAGATGACACTGGAGGCAGAAACTCCCATTGTATTTGAATATGAGATTAGATTCCCCACAGTGTGGAAATAGGCCCTTCAGCCCAACCAGTCCACACTGACGCTCTGAAGAATAACCCACCCAGACCCATGTCCCTCTGACTAATGCATCTAACACCATGGGCAATTTAACATGGCCAATTCACCTGACCTGCACAACTGTGGGAGGAAACTGGAGCACCTGGAGGAAACCCACGCAGACACAAGGAGAATGTGCAAGCTCCACACAGACAGTCGCCCGAGCTGGAATCGAACCTGGGACACTGGTGCTGTGAGGCAGCAGTGCTAACCACTGTGACACCATGCTGCCTCAACAGGTACTAGACTTATTCTAATCTACAAAAGTAGTGGACCAAGAGTTGGAAAATAAGCTTTGGCTGGATGGTTCTTTCTGGTTGGCACAGACATGGTGGGTTGAATGGCCTCATATGCCACTCTATGATTCTACAGAATCTCTACAACCATTCTGAGATTTCTCCTTAGGTGACTGACTAACAGTAACTTTTGACTCAAGTCAGTCATAGTCAAGCTTTGTCCTAAAACAACCTAAATGAGAATGTTAGGGATGAGAATTTGAAGGAGAAAGCTAGGACTGCAGATGCTGTAGATCAGAGTTGATAGTGTGGTGCTGGAAAAGCACAGCAGGTCAGGCAGCATCCGAGGAGCAGAAGAATCGATGTTTCGGGCCCTTCATTAGGAATGAGAATTTGAAGCTAAGTCTTTTAGTTGACAGTAGATACTTCAATGCTATTGAATCTAATTACCTAGAAAGTATTTTAAAATAAAAAAAATATCACACTTAGTATTTGACTAAACACTTAATTATTGGATTTTGACTGTTCTTTAACTTCTACATGAAATATATGAAAATATTAATTATTTAAGATTCCCTTTGAATAAGTAAATCCAACTCAATAAATCAAACACAATTGACAATAATGTCATAACCTTTACTGAATATGTTGAAGTCTCACCTAAATGCAGTCAAATATTCAGCATCTCCCATTGGTGGATCCAGACCTCCAGTCCAGGCCATGTTGAGATTAAATCCAATTCCTGCACCGGTCCCAACCTGAAGCCCCAAAACCAGGAAAATGTTAAACAAAGGAAGTGCCTTTCTATTTTAAATTCAATTTTAAATGTTTAAATTATATCACTGTTCCAAACAACATTGGAAAAGAGATCATTTGCAAAATGATGTACTTTATACCTGATCTCGTCTGTTTATCATTCCTGCAAATATTTTCTTGTTCTATTATGCTACATTATGATTCAGTATAAAGAATACACACATTTGCTTTCTGAAGGAATAATATTTTTATGCAATTTAAAAATATGCTCAATCAGTACATAGTTAAAGGATGTAAAAAAAACTCATTCTAAACAAAGCCGAACTACAACTTCCTTCATAGGACAGCCAATATGATTGCATTTATAACAATTTGAAAATATATACTGTCATGTTTTCTCTATTACTCAATTATCAAGAAATTCAATTATAATGTAATGTATATGTAAAATTAAATTAATTTTTAGATTTTATGATTCATTCTTACTCTTAAAGGGCATGAATTGAGACTTCCTTTGATATAAAATATTAACTGCAATCTGAATTACTTGCCTCATCTGGGGCTCCACTACCAGGGAAGAAGTTGCCATCATCATAGCGATGCAATGAAATGTACAACACGTTGGGGTCACTGTAGAATGCCTGCTGTGTTCCATTGCCATGGTGCACGTCCTGTTGTACAATTTTAGACAGCAAATTGATGGTCAGGTTTGAGAAGTAAAATTCCAGATTTCTTTTTAAATCTGGATCAGAGTTAATTTGTGTCTAAAATATCGCTCATGCCATTGAGTGTAGGAGTTAGGATGTCATATTGTGGTTATACAGGACACTGAGGCCACATTTGGAGTACTGTCTACAGTTCTGGTTGCCCTGTTCTCGGAAGGATTTATTAAATTGCAAGGGGTTCAGAAAAGATTTACAAGAATGTAACTGGGACTGGAGGGTAAGAATGATAAAGAGAGGCTGGATAAACTGGGACTTTCTTTACTGGAGCGTCAAAGTCTGAGGGGTGACCTTATAGAGGTTTATAAAATCTTGAAGGAGCATAGATAAGGTGAATAGCATATTTCTTTTTCTTAGGTTGGGAAGTTCAACACTAGAGGGAGTAATTTTAAGGTGAGAGGAGAATGATCTAAAAAGGAGGAGAGGCAACTTTTTTCACACAGAGGATGGTTTATATGTGGGATGAACTGCCAGAGGACGTGATGCATGCAGGTGCAGTTACAACATTTAAAAGGTAGATACATGAATGGGAAAGGGTTAGAGGGATATAGCCAGACACAAGCAAATGTGACTAGATTAGTTTAGAAAACTTCCTCGACATGGACGAGTTGGGTCTATTTCCATGCTGTGTAAAATTGCTTCAACACCATTTCTTCCTGATGGCAAGCCCAACAGTTGTATTAAATAGATTATACAAAACATTTATTTGCTTCAAACATGGATCTTACTTTCTAATTATTTTCTCCAAACAATACAAACAAATGACCGTGCCTTAGTTCTCTGGTAAACCTGCTTCTGAATTATCTAGGGTAAACTTCAAACCAAAAATCCTTCTCTCTTGCAGAAATTTATACTCAATATAGCCTGAGTAAATCTAGTATTCATCATGTAGTGATGTGGACAGATCCAAGTGTTTTGCGGCTCTACAATGAAGCACTATATTAAGACAGCACAGCACTAGTACTGGCAGTCACCACAGTAATATCCAACAAGGTAAAACTTTTTTGACAAATAAAAACAATCTATTGATTTACTGGACTTGATATGACTGACGTTAGAGCACTAGTTTAATAGTTTGCATGTACTCAACCATTGTTTATTACAATTGACCAAATAGTCTAAATAATTCTATGTTTAGCATCAAATGCACATTTCACCAGTAAACTTGCCTTGATGCATATGAATTCAATTTTAAACTTGTATGAAATCACTTTAGTATTAATGAGAAATGGTATGACAATGGGAGCAAATTTCACCTGGTGGTGATCAGGTGGAGTGATTTGCCACTTGTTGAGATCTGTGTGATTAAAATTAGTGAGTTCTACAATGGGCTGTACGAGAATAACACCCTGGGAAAGTATGTGGATGTTGGAAATTGGAATTAAAAGCATAACATGCTAGAAAAGTTCAATATATCTATAAGAGAAACCATATATATTTCAGGTCAAGGTGACCTTTCATCAGAATGATGATGTGAAACATTAACTGTTTCTCTTTATAGATGCTGCCTGAAATAATTCTTTTATTACAAAGAATGAATGAATTAATAATTTATGTCTTGAAATTCATTTTGATTCTTTTAATAGAATCAGAGTTACAAAGTTGGTTACCAAGTCAAATAAGAAATTGAATACAAAAATACTAATTTTCCACTTGTGCTTCTTCTCATCTTTCCTTTATCATTCAGCCCAACTCTAATATCATCAGGCATAGCAGTTGGCCTAAGCCAGATCCATCTCTTGCTCTTGCCACATACTTTGTTTTGTATTTTCACCTTAACCCCAGGGTGTTATTCCAGTGGACCCCATTGTAGAACTCACTAATTTTAATCACACTGATCTCAACAAGTGGCAAATCACCCCACCAGATCACCACCAGGTGAAATTTGCTCCTATAAACGTTTGTGACTGGGCAATGGAACATATGGGGGAAAGCAGGCAGCAACACTTAAATATGTTCACTTCCTTTTGAAGTGAATGTACCATAGCCAAGTTTCCAGATGACACAATAGTTGGAAGGGCAAGTGATGAGACAAAGACAAAAAGGCAGAGGGATACAGACAGGTGAAGCAAGCAGGCACAAACTTGGCATACAGAATACAATATGGGATAATGTAAGGTGGAATAGAGGTGGTGAATATTATTTATTAGAAAACTACAGAAAGCAACAGAACAGATGGATTTGAGAGCCCTTGACCATAATGATAATCATGAAGCAGAAAGAGTTCAGCGGGCAATAGGAAAGGCAAATACAATGTTGACCTTTATTTCAATGGGAATGGAGTATAAGATTAGGGAGGTTATGCTAAAAGTATAGTTTATATTAAAACTAAAAGTATACTAGTCAGAACACACCTAGAATACTGTGAAGAGTTTTGGGCCCCCTATCTAAGGAAAGATTATACTGACATTGGAGGCAGTCCAGAGGAAATTCACCAGGCTGATACCAGGTATGGAGGGATGGCTTTCTGAGAATAGAATGAATGGTTTGGGCCTGTACTCATTGGAATTTAGATGAATGAGAAGTGACCTTATTGAAACAAACAAAATTCTTCAGGTACTTGACAGGGCAGGTGTGGAAAGGTTGTTTCCTCTTGTCATAGAATCTGGCATCAGAGGACATTAGCTCAGAATAAGGGGTTGCACATTTAAGTCAGGGATGAGGAGGTATTTCTTCTGTCAGGGGCAGTAAATCTTTGGAATTCTTTACCACAGGGTGTTCTTGTGGTTGGATCATTAAGTACATTTCAAGGCTGAGGTGGTCAGATTTTTAATCAGTAAGGGAATCAAGGATTATAGGGAAGGCCAGGAAGATGGAGATGAGGATTATCAGGTCAGCTATGATCTCAGTGAATGGTGGAGCAGACTTAATGGACTGAATGGCCTATTTCTGCTTCTATATCTTATGGTCTCTTATTTCTTTCCCTCATCTTTTCTCACCTCAGAAATCATAGTTCTTCACTGCTCCACTATTCTGTCAAGGGAAGGCATGCTCAAATTGAAATCTGTGGCATAGTTTGCTGACTTAATTAGAATATGAACAAAAAATGATTCCGAACTCAACAGAAGATCAGCATTAATTACAAACTTAAACAGCAATTAAAATATTTTAAAAGCTGCAACTAAAATGGTCAAATGAGATCAACATACTGTAACACCAAAAGATATGCCCCGAAATAAGAATATGCTGCAGTATTGGATTTAAATTAAAGAAGGGTTGGAAAGCAGAATAAGAAATAACTTTCCCTTTATGTGTGCCTTGCTTTGGTGGTTTACTCACCCAGTCCACTATAAGGATTTTGCTGACATTCAACCTCTGCTGGAGGAGTTTAGTAGCAATGGCCACAGAATTGAAGTAGCAGAATCCCCTGGAGATAAGAGAAGTGGGAAAGAGGAGGAAAAAAAGGGAAATGGTTAATAGCAATGTTCCTGATTCTAATCATCTGCATTCTTTCACTCATTTATCATCAGAGGGAAAAGCACAGTAGGGACAAATTTTCACCAGCTTTTGTTCTGAACCTCATATGTTACCAATTACATACAAACTACTCCAGAAAAGCAGGTGACTATTTTTAAAATCTAGTTAATAGATTTGGACATTGTTGGTGAGGCCCACATTTATTGCCCATCCCTAATTGCATTTAAGGTGGTGGTGCTGAGCAAGGTTCTTGAACTATTGCAGTTCATACACTATGTATTTTCACAATGCTGTTGTGTAAGTAATAGAGTTTTGTTCTCACTGGGGAGGACTTACATTGGTGTGCTCTCTTCTGCATGGTGTCCAGGAGGCCTTACAACTGCAAATCCATTCTGCAAAACACCATCATTTATATAATTCAGTACAAGGTACAATTTGCACGGATGCACTGGTACTTTCAATCAAATCTGGCATTTAAATACAGAGCAGAACATCAAATAACAGATTTTACTACTTATATTGAGCTCTTCTAACATTTCAATAGGTCATGACAATAACTAAGAGATCAGCAAAAGAGAACAGAAATTTGCAGATTTGATCAGAGTTAAGTTAGATGCTTTTAAATGGAGGAACAGTAGGGTTGGTACACTCCACTTCAGTAAATGTCAGCCATTTGGGCAATACATTGGAGGGCAAGTGGTATGCATGTAAACCTAGCAAGTCTCTTCAGGAAAAGAGCAAGATAAGGGACGAAATAATTTGTCTCAAACATAATTACTCTCATTATTTAAATGCATAGAAGAGTTGATAAAATGCTTCAGCTTAATTATGAGAAAAAATGGTTAACTGAGGTCCAGTGCCTCAGCAAAAACAGGAGCACAATTTCCAATTAAAATGAAGATTCAGAGAAAAATGGTACAAGTTGGAGAAAAATGAGTCTATTCCAAATTAACCAAAGTTATAAAAGAAATTTCCAAATTCCTCAAATTCAGTAGTCAATTGTTAACAATTAACAATCCAGAAGTCTGGATTAATAATGCAAACACTGTGGGTTCAAATCATGGCAGGCTGACAAATCTGCATATGCTTAAAACAAAACTGACATCAATACAAGTGGAACAAAGCTTACCTGGTCAGGCCTACATATAACTTCAGTCCTACACCAATGTGGGTGACAATTTTTTATACTTCTTTGAAGTGGTTTAGCTAGCTACTTAGTTTTCAGGGAAAATTGAAGTGGGCTTTAATGTACAAAATGGGGTGCAAAATTAACTTTCATCCATTTTAGGCAACTAGCCAAGACTAATTTTCTTTATTATGTCAATGGAGCAATTCGCTAAGACTCAATAATGGTGCACAAAAACTTCAATTATAATATTAATACGCATTCAGAAAGATAAAGAAAAACAATCTTACGATCACCGCAATTTAGCTCATAGAGTAATAACATGTTTTTTTAAAAAATGGATGCACTGCAAGGTGTAGATTTCTTAGTTATAGATGGATTTCTGAAATTCCTTTCACTTAGCAACATAACCTTACTTTGTCAGAGTCAAGTTACGTTAGATAATGGTGCCAGCTGTAGGATAAGTAAACTTATTTTTTAAAAAACTTATTGCGATTCAGAAAATGTTGCATAATCCTTCTGGCTTGAAAAGAAATTCACAAAAAAAAATTATCCCTCTGACATGTTGGTGAATGACTAGAGTTCATGCATTGAAAATTACTGACAAGGATTTAGAAGACAGGACATCTTTTTTCTCTCAGATTTTTTGGGGTCTACCTGCAAAGGTGTAGATAGCTGATTCTTAAAAATAATTTGAAAATACAGTTGTATAGCTACCTGAGGATAAAGAACTTCAAAGCAGAGGTGAGCATGATTGCTCCTTCAAAGAACAAGCACAAACAGGACAGACCTGATGGGTTCCTTCTGTGCTGGATCTTTCTGTGATTCTATGTCTAAAGAGAATTTTCCATTACAGTGACTACACTTCAGAAGTATTTATTTGCTGTGAAGTACTTTGAGATGTCCTTTAGACAAAAAAGGTGCTGTATAAATTCAAGCAAAGTCAATCATTTTGCTCTTTTACAGTATATTACAGGTGGATCTGTAACAATCCTAACTTTGATTCTGATCTTGCCAAAATAAATTATGTGCATCAACAATCACAGGCCTGGTCAAGGCTATTCCATATTGCAAGCTGCATGCTTTGTTAAGTGACAGAAAGCAATGAATACATTTATATAGTACCTTTTATGAAATTACAACAACCTAAATTGCTTTATAGGTAATTATGTACAGTTACTCATGTAATGTAGAAAACACAACAGCCAATTTTCACACACTGTCCCACAAATAAAGTGATAATGATCAGAACTGGTTTTTAGGCATTTGCCAAGGGATAAACATTAGCAGTATAATGGGGGGTTGGGGGCAATTCGAGTGTTCTTTTTGAATCGTGTCATGGAATCGCTTACACCAACATGAGGGGGCAGACAGGACATTAAGTTAATGACTCACTTAAATAATCTCCAATAGGACAATGCTGCCTTGTCCTGCTCTAAGTGTTATCATGGATTATTTGCGCAAATATTTGGAGTGGGGCCTGAACTCACCAGACCCGTTACAGAATGTTACCACTAAGCCATAGTTAACACAAACATCCTAAATTATCAAGAACAAGAAAGGATGCAAAAGTAATTTGAACTGGATTATGAAAAACATTATTATTAAGAATTTGTTAATGCTTTTATTCATTGTCCTGGCTCCAATGGCATAATTTTCTTCATCCAGGTGAACTTCCCTTTACCTAGTTGACAGTTATTATTTCAACGATGAAAAAGACTTACCTTTAATTCCTTAGTCGCCACTTTGAAAACAAGTTCAATCACACATCCCACTGCTAAGCGTGCAGCACTGGATGAATGTATCTCATTCCAAATTGTATCACTGTCAACCTAACAATCAAAAAAACTCTTATTAAATGGTATTATACATAATACTGGTCCTTCTGATTTGTTTTGGACAATGCTTCCCTTAAAGTACAGTTAACAATTAATAGAATACAGTGGTTATATAAAAATAGTTAGGATATCAGAGCTGTACATAATAGTGTGCATGGTGCTCAGGTATCCAGCGTGAGGCTCCTTCCAAAAGGGTTTGAAACAAGCATTCAACACATAAAATCTAAAATTTAGTATGGTAAATGTGCAAGCCAAGATTTTAACCTAAAAACTGTAAAGCTTGTACTTACAATAACAAGGAATAATACTATTGATATTTAATTGTAAAATGCAATAATGGCAGCTCTGACTGGATAAAAGGATGTGGTTCTTCCAGACGAAGAGCTGATGCGCGAAACATCGACTCTCCTGCTCTTCGGATATTGCCTGACCAGCTGTGCTTTTCCAGCACCACATTCTTCAACTTTGACTGGATAGCAAGATAATTTTGTTCCCGCACCTCTTCAATAATAAGTGATTATAAAGTAATTGAATAATTTGGCGTTGAGAAATTAAATGAAACTTCAACCTATGCTAAAGTAGTACTGAAATCCATTAGCAAATATCTTTTGTGTAGAACGCATATATGGTACATCAAATGAAAAATCAATTATCCTAGGGAAAAAGGTTGCATATGCACGCAAACAGAAATATCCTGTAATGGGGGAAACTTGCTATTTATGGCAGTTAGTCTAATACCATTCATTTGTTTCAAGCCAACAACTGTTTGAATTAACATGAACGGCTTGATGGTGTAATTTCACTGTAAGGTATAGACTCAGTGGGTTGAATAGCCTTCTTTTGTGCAATAATGATATAATACATTGCAATTTTATTTTCCAAAGTAACTTTAAGAATTTGATTACAATGACTTAAACTCAGGCTTCAGTTTGCACCATAGAGAAACATAAGAAATTAAAACTAGGAGCAGGAGTCAGCAATTCAGGCCCTCAAATCTGCTCGACCATACGTTGCACCTTGGCTTTAATCCACTTTTCTGACCACTCCTCATAATCCGTTAACTACTTACTAATTAAAAATTTTTCTATCATCTCCTTCAATTTATTCAGTGTCCTGGCCTCCATTGCACTCTGGGATAGCGGTCTTCACAGATTCACAGCACTTTTAAAGTAGTAATTCCTCCTCATCTCTGTTTTCAATCTGTCATCCTTTAGCCTATACCCCTCATTCTAGGTTGCCCAGAAAGGGAACTACACACTCCACATTTACTTTATCAATCCACTTTAGCATCTTATACATCTCAATTAGATTCCCTATTATTCTTCTATACTTCTACCAAGTACAGGCTTAAATTACTTAATCTCTCCTCAAAAGACAAGTCTTTCATCTCCGAACTACCTCCAATGCAATGGTATCCTTTCTCAAGTAAGGGAACCAAAACAGTACATAGTACTCTTGATGTAATCTCACAGTACAGTTGCAACAATACTTCCTTACTTGTTTACTCCATTCCTTTAGCATTAAATGCCAAAATTCCATTTGCCTTCCTTATTATTTATTGTCGAGAGTGTGGTGCTGGACAAGCACAGCAGGTCAGGCAGCATCCGAAGAGCAGGAGAATCAACGTTTCGGGCATAATCCCTTCATCAGCCTCCTGATGAAGGGCTTATGTCCGTAATGATGATCCGCCTGCTCCATGGATGCTGCCTGACCTGCTGTGCTTTTCCAGCACCACACTCTCGACTCTGATCTTCAGCATTTGCAGTCCTCACGTGCTCCTTATTATTTACTATACTTGCACTTAATTTTCTGTGATTAATATAAGGACAGCTAGAACTGTTGGCACTGGAGCATTCTGAAATTTCTCTCCATTTAAATAATAAGTTGCCTTTCTATTCTTCCAATTAAAATGGATAACCTCACACTTATCCATTTTAAACGCTATCTGCCAAATTTTGGTCCATTCATCTCATCTTCCACATCCATTTGTAAATTTCTTATTTCTTCATTATAACTTACTTTTCCAGCTAGTGGGAGCACCTTAAGGGAGGAAAGAGAGATAGAGAGTCTGAGCCGTTCAGGAGGATTTTTCAGAGCTCAGGGTGGATAGACCATGGGAAGGGGCAGATTTCAAAGTAAGGAGATGAATTTTAAAGATGAAGCAAGGCCAAATGGGTGTCAAAATAGTCAAGTGAGCACTCAGACAATAGGTGAACAGACCTTGCTGTTAATTAGGGAGTGGCCAACTGAAGTTTTGTATGAGTTTAAATGATCAAAGGGTGGAAAATGGAAGGCTAGTTTGGAGAGCCTCTGCAGATGTTCTAACAACATAACTGGAGTGTGTAACTATTGCTGTCAGTAAGCATGAATTGGTTTAGTAAATGAGGAGCTATTTTGTAAGTGTCGTCTTGTTTCGTAAGTTCTCAATTTTCACCATTTTACTGACACAACTTGCTAAATTAAGAAAAGAAGAAAATAACTTGTAATGAATATTCAGACTTTGGATGAGGGTCAGAGGCTGGCAGAGATGTTATTTGGCTGTGGTCTGCCTCAACAATTCAGCTGACAGCATTTATTTTTGCAGCTACAAAACTAGAATGGAGCATAAGTAAGGAAGATGGAGAGAATGGAGAGGCCAAGAGAAAACAGGTCAACAGGACCAACATGAGAGAGAGATCAGGGCAGCAGAATTGCAGGTTTGTCAACAGAACCGTAAAACCCAGTCATAAATATGTTGACAAGTACACGTGTTCTTACCGTATAACTGCAAAATAATGCAAAATAAAAAGAAAACTTGAAACTATTTGCTCCATTTCTATTAAATATTTGGACATGTCTGTACTTCATCAAGAGTACTGCGCCTTGTGCCTTAAATAAAAAAAACAAAAGCTCTGAAAAAATGTCAAGAACTATTTGTCATGTAGATAACAAGGATCTAGTGTTAAGTGAAACCACAATGTAGCTGTATGCGAGTAAACTATTCAACATAAAAACACATGTTGGATCCACTTCCATTCACACGCACACTGAGTCCAGTGCTATTTGTATGGTCTTTGTGCTTCCTTCAATTCTTTTGTTTATTAAGCAGATTAACAGAACTCAAACGCTAGCTCTGGGAAACTCACACTGTTGCAACAAATTGACATTGTACCGCTATTCTGTTCTTTCATTCACAATTCAAAAAGAAATTACCTCTGAGTCACTTGCCCTACAAAACAACCCAGTGTGTCAAATACTGGTTACAAACACTATTTGTTGAAGCAAAATTAAGAAACTTTTTTTAAAAAATGGAAACTTGAAAAACAGCACTAGGTTTTGATAACTGTTGGTAGCATTCTAAGTACATTCAACCAAACAGATAAACTATCATGGGACAAAAACAACACTGATCTCAACCAGTCTAAACAACACATTGCATTAAAACATTTGGTATCCAAAATTATTGCTGTAACAATTCTAATCAATTAGGGAAGGGAGCATGAGTGCCACATACATTTGTTAAATATTTTGACCAACACATTCAGCATAAAGCAAAATTGTTGCACTATAATCAGAATCTTAGAACAAGCCAAAGTTCTCAAGTGCTCACGGAGAATTTAGAAAACTGTAGCACATTCTCACACTGAACAGAGCTACATGGAGACCAATTAACTATTGAATTTGTCAGTTTTATTTTATGTTAAGACACAATATAGCTTCTGTAATTGCATAACGTAAAACACCCATGAAATATCTGGGCTATACATAATCACACAAATGATCCCTGATCGGTGTTAACTTATATTTACTCAGCTGAGGCAATAATATACATGTTATATGGTGTCAGCAGCTTTTATTTGGGAAAGAGAAAATCGGGACATATACAGGGGATTTTAAATCAGCAATCATTTTGCAAAGTGTGTATTTGTTGATGCTGGTGCTGACAATGCATTATCAACTGTGCTATTTCCAACAGTCAAACAGACTGCTGATACAGTCAAAGATAAATATTGTAATGGTTAATCAATGAAATACTGAGGATGAATCTGAACTGTATCCAATTTAGCAGGAAAAAACTAATTTCTTTTATTTCCTTATATTGCCAAACATCGTCTGTGGCTAAGGGAGGTTTGAAAACAACGGTGTCCATGTAGCTAGTTTGGTTGATCTACACTGGCTGCAAAATGACAGGACAAATTTTGTGCCACCATAAGGCTGGCAAAACAATTTTCCACATTGACGAAGTGAATCAAGCTGTGTGGTGGAATCAAGGATTTATGGAGTGAGTACATATCCCACCAGCTCTGTGCAACTTTGCAAGTACCTGCTCTAAGGAGTACTACTTCAGCCATCATTCAATTTCCCTGAATCTGTTCCCTGAACAATGTCACACATATTTCAATTGTGGTTTAGCCAACACTCTTAGTACAGCAAACCTTGAATTCCTGTTTATTGGGGGACATCTGTTCTCAATTATGTGCTGAGTAGAAGTCAAAGCAACAATTTATGTTGCTGCTGAAATTGAAAGAACAAATAAGACGTTATTTACACATTTTAAAAAGGTAAAAAAACAACTTACTCCAAGACCGCCACAAGGAAGCATAACAAACATTGGAGTGACGGAACCTGCAGAATGATATTTAAAAAGAGCATTTAGTTAATAGTACCAAGATAAATTATAATGTTTGCAGAAATGTTGTAATCACAACTCAATGATGGGAATTACAAATACAAATGAATTTCTGCAAGGTGTATTCCTCCTAATGCTGTGTTAATCCCCTTTACTGGCCTCTTGGGCCCTTGCAAAACCTTTATCGCTGAAATAGTTCGTCACAGTTTATTCACTGTGCTAGTGTTTTTGAAATCATTTTCCTTTCTCACAGTTTATTTTATTGATTACTGGAAACAATTGGTTCACAGCCTACATACAGTTCAAATCAAGATAGAAACTTTAAAAAAAATTGTTATGTAACAGATGTTTGAACATTCCAGGAGATTCTGGATTCAAACCTAAACACATTTATTTCAAAAGCAACAAAGAACAAAGCGTTTTACTGCCTACCACAACAAAAAAAACCTAATTTCCTGAAAAACTATAATGCATGATTCCTTAATGTAGACTTATAAGTAAGCCATATAGGATGCTATCATGAATACCTGAAATGAACATGTTTCCACCTCACACTGATGGAGTGCATTCTGGACCCTAACTACTTATATCACATTAGTATTTCGTTGCAAATTACTTTATATCTGGTGATATCCTTATATCTTGTTCTTGAACCTTTTATGAAGGGTAACAATTTCACCCGATTTACTCTGTCCAAGCCTTTTGTGGTTTTGAAAACTTTGATCAAATCTCTTTTTAGCCTTTGCTTTTCCAAGGAAAACAGGACCAACTTCTCCAATCTACCTTCATAACTGAAGTTTCTCATCCATGGATTCATTCCTGTAAACCCTTCTAAACTTTCTCCAATGCACTCATATTCTGCCTAAAGTGAGCCACTCTGAACTGTGCACAATACTCCAGCTAAGGTCTAAGTAGTGTATCACCTGCAATGGCTTTTCTTCCAACTTCTGCAGTGTTAAATTTAGTGAAGATCTATCCTTGATCCCTTCTTACATGAAGATGAGCACTGGGGGTTGCTGACTCATTAATTCCTAGTTTAGCAAACGTTGATTTAAAAATTCTAATCCTTGTTCTTAAAGTCCCTCTCTAGTCTCATCCCGATTTTGCTAGTCATATGAAATACTTCCACAGGTTTAATTCTGACCTCTTCAACATTCCAAATTTTCATTGCCACACTAATGCTTGTGCCTTCAGCTGTTTAAAATCCTAAACTGTACAACTCCGACCTAAAGCCTCTTCACCTTTCTTTTCTCCTTAAAACCAACTTCTTCAGGTAGAGTTTTTAATTGTTTGCCCTATTATCACAAATATTGCTTCATGCACTCTTACGAACCACCTTGAAACAACGTATTAATGGGCGTACATAAGTGAAAGTTGTGGCTGTTGTGTGGCAGCTATTCCCTGAAGTACTCAACAACTTATGCATACAATATATGTTATATTGTGTCCAAATTTGTTTTAAATCATTGAAATTCAAATAAATAATTCAATAAAAGATCTTTTTGATTGAGAAGTCCCATATTTTAATGATATCTAAGTTAGGAAAAAAGGTTGCTGCTTAATACCTTACAACACCTTAGATGAATTAAATCATCTGGGTGCACACAACTTCTGAAGACACGAACGCTTTTACTCACCTGATAATAATCCTTTAGGCTTGTCAAGCTTTACATACAGTTTGTTTCTGATTGGCGGAAAGGCTAACTTTTAGGCCTGTTTTTACAGCTTGTCAAACAGCAACTACACTTCTTGCAACTTCTAAGAACATAAGAAATAGGAACAGGAGTAGACCATCAGGCTCGTCGTGCCTGTTCTACTATACAATAAGATCATGGTTGATCTTTTTGTGGACTCAGGTCAACTTACCTGTCCTCTCACCATAACCCTTAATTACTGTTCAAAGACCTATCTTTGCCTTGAAAATATTCAATGAGATAACCTCAATTACTTCATTGGGCAGAGAATTCCACAGATTCACAACCCTTTGAGTGAAGAAGTTTCTCACCAACTCAGTCTTAAATCAGCTCTCCCTATTTTGAGGCTATGGCCCCTTGTCCTACTTTCACCAACTAATGGAAACAAGCTTCTTGCTTCTACCATATTTATTCCCTTCATAATTTTATATGTTTCTATAAGATCCCCTCCCATTCTTATAAATTCCAGTGAGTATAGTCCCAGTCTACACAATATCTCCTCATTAGCCAACCCTCTCAACTCTGGAATCAACCTAGTGAACCTCCTCTGTAATTATGCCAACTGTCAAAATAGAGCTGGATTGTAACAGGCCTGAAGTACTTTTAAAGTTTTTGAAGAGAAAATAAAATGAAAAGTGAAATACTTAAAAAATCTGAGTGTCACAAGAAAACTGAAATGGAAAGAAAGATATGGGAAAATGACAATAGTATTCAGAGTTTGTAAGATCCTAGCTAAAATTATAATTTTAAATTTAGAAACAATTGTTAAATAACACAAAAACATACAACCTTGCTTTATTACTGCAAGTTTAATTATTATTTCAGAAACAATGTATGGACTGAGATTTCCCAACCCAGTGAGAAGGCTCGTTTTTCAACTTGCTAACTGCTTAAAGTGTTAAACTTCCCCACCGGGAGATCATACTCCTCCATGCAACCCAGCTGGATTACATTTAAACGAAGAAAGGACAATGTGACATGCATAACAAGAACATCTATTAAGTGCAGGTAGCTCCTCAAAAACCCTTTAAAACAAACAGGCAAATTTGAGAACTTAATACTTTTAAACAGAATGCTGTTGTTACTGGTTAAGTGTTGAAACTATTGTGACGGAAGGATGAAAAAATGTTTTTGGAATTCATCTCTTATTTCAGTATTTACAGTTGTTATATCACTACCAAACTAATAACTGGGATATAATTATTATTCCTGCAAGGCTGCATCAAAAGGTAAAGAGGAGTGAACTGCGCTGTACCTAGCAGTTTCTTACTGTCAAGCTTCTGTCTGTTCAGTGGGTTTGTGCCATAAAGTAATGCATGCTGCTCCGAATGGACGACCTGTAGTTCCTCCAGAGATGCTTTTCTTCCTCTGATACACTACAGAAAAATAACATTTACAATATAAGCACAGTACATAAAACTATAAAGTGAAGGCAAAGATTAGTCAGTTTAACTTAAGTCAACAAAACTATTTTCAGCAGTTATGTTAACATTATGAAGTTTATAGAATATGTTTAAGGATATTATCATATGGTTAAAGATTATAATATTTTGGGGTTGTACATTTCAATCAAAAATGTATTAAGGGGGCCATGTTATATCCTCTGAAGTCTGCCTGATAATAACCATGAGGAAGACTCAGATTGTTTTACTGAGCAGAAAGTGTGATGTATTAATGCTCAGGGACAATGACTACAGACTGAGATCTTTCAAAGTCGCTAAAAGGTCTTATTGGTATTGAGCTGTGAACAGCGGTGCTACAAACTATCCATCCATTTTTAAGATGAAAAGGAACTGGGATTGAAGTTGGCCAAATAGTTTTACTTAAATACAAAGCTAATGTGTCTTCTGTTGCCATGGGATAGAGGGAGTCATTTTTGATATGAGGTCACAAGCTTCTCTATAAATCCATGAATGTTACAAAGTTAAAAGTCACACAACATCAAGTTACAGTCCAACAGGTTTATTTGGAAGCACTAGCTTTCGGAGCACTGCGAAAGCTCGTGCTTCCAAATAAACCTGTTGGACTGTAACCTGGTGCTGTGTGATTTTTGTTTAACTTTGTACACCCCAGTCCAACACCAATACCTCCAAATCATGAATACTACAAGCAGGCAATAGTTTACAGTTTTTGTTTAGCGCTGTCTCTATTCATCTGAGAAGTGGAGAGGAAGAGACAGACAATCAGAGAAAATGCTGATTCTATTATTCACCTTGCAGAACATGGGTTCACCTTACTGAACTCATGTCCAGATTGAAGCTCGATTTTTGGAGGATTTAAAGGAGGCTGTTAGACTCACCAGCTTCTAAAAACTAGAAGGAAAGAGTCCACAGCATACCTCTCGCACTGAAAGTCAGTTAAGGGATTGTAAGATACTCAACTGGGCAATTAAAAAAAGAAAACAGTCACCAGGAGCTGAGAATAATTTAGACTTGTTTATTGAAGTGTCCACTTAAGGCAGAGTGTAACATAACTGATGGGAGCTTTTCAGCTGTGTTAAAGTGAAATGCGGGATCTCTTTTGTAGCTTAAAGTCTAATTTCTTTGGGTTATTTGTTTCAGTAAAAGTTTTAAAATGTGAAGTCTTGGCGTGTCATTTACTGTTAGCTGGAAGTTAAAATTTCCCTTCAAATTTGTGGGCGACACGGTGGCACAGTGGTTAGCACTGCTGTCTCACAGCGCCAGAGACCCTGGTCAATTCCTGACTTAGGCGACTGACTGTGTGGAGTTTGCACATTCTCCCCGTGTCTGCGTGGGTTTCCTCCGGGTGCTCCGGTTTCCTCCCACAGTCCAAAGATGTGCGGGTCAGGTGAATTGGCCATGCTAAATTGCCCGCAGTGTTAGGTAAAGGGGTAAATGTAGGGGAATGGGTGGGTTGCGCTTCAGCGGGTCGGTGTGGACTTGTTGGGCAGAAGGGCCTGTTTCCACACTGTAAGTAATCTAATCCAAAATGTATTAATCTTTATGGAGTTCATTAACAATTTTTACTTTTATTGCTATCTTTTAATCTCTGTCATCCATCATTCTGTAACTGCTAAATGAATCATTATCTACCAAGGGAGAAGCAAAAAAAAATTGACAATGATGAAAATAATGAAAGCTTGATATGTTACATAAAACCAGCCAGTAACTGTAGTGAAGTGCAAAGCTATAATTTAGTTAATTGATTCAGATGCTATCATATTGTAAAAGCATAGCTAAATTAGTTTACTAATCCAAGATTATTCCCATATAACAATAGTGTCACAGCCAAAAATTGCACCTGAGCTGTGGAGGACCACAACAAAGTCCATTATTGACAGAATGGCACACATAAGCCATCAGGGGTTGTTTCCAAATGAATGCTTAGGATGCTCACACCAAATATCTCTCTCCACAATTTTAATTGGAGTGTTAACTTGCTTGTTATAAATGGATTAACATCTCTGCTAAAAGTGGACAGAATTTATAATAAACATACTGCTTATTTACTACTATCTGAGAGACAAAGTTTTAGTTTGTAGCTTTTACATTCACTTAGGAGGTAAAGACATTCGCTATCACATTGAACATTGACATATTGTTTGCATCAGCAATTTTTATTGGGTGGCAGACACACTATAATTATACTGAATGTTATCAAGAGAAAGCTGGGCTACATGTACATGATTTAATTGTGGCTTAACTTATAAAATATACTGCTATACTGTTGACAACATTCCAAAACCTGACTGATATGGTTCCAAACAATTAAATGAAGTATGTCAGAAATGTGTAATTGGACAAATGGAAGCAAAAGTACTGCAAATATTTGTGGTAAAGTTAATAAATGTGTTGAAGGGCAAGAACATATTCAGTGGGTCTTTTCTGAAAAAAAAACATATTTGGCTCTAATAAGCTATTTATAATATTTTAAGGCAGTATGGATCACCAAATTTCCAAAGAAATAAACATCATAAGTGAACTGTTTCTGCTTTTAAATGTATTTTAGCTTTTGAAACAGGTAACAATCATTTCAGGAATTCAAAACTGGAAATATACCCACTCTTTTAAAAGAATACCTTCACATATCAAAAAACATAGCTCATCAATTTTAGTGATCCTCTGATTTTGTCATTAACAATCCTGCTGCCCCCTGCTGTTACTGGATTTCTTGCGAGCTATGAAACAAATCTTGCTGTTAACCAGAGGTGCAAACAGCAGGGGGCCTAAGTGGTTTTACTTAAATATGCAGAGTGGAATTTATTCAGGAAAAAGTGCTGAAATAAGTGCAAAACTGAATGCATAAGAATCTTCTATAATAAACATCACAATATAGACATAACTTAAAAAACAACTTTTCACCTATGACATCAGATTGCACAACATGTATTAATTGAAGCTTTTCATCTTGCCCTCATTACTCACCATGAATACTATTCATTTGCAACATAGCCGCATTATAAATTAAACAGAAATGGTTTGGTAGCACAATTGAGGATGTCGGTAAACATGTCAGAAATCTCTCTGAACATGAGTTTGCTCTTGTAAACAACAACAAAGTGCTGAAGAAACTCAGCAGGTCTGGCAGCATCTTTGGAAGAAAACAGAGTTAATATTTCAAGTCCAGCAATCCTCCTTCAGAACAAGACTCAGGCTTTGAAACAGTAACTCTGCTTTCTCTCCACAAAAGGGCAGCATGGTGGCTCAGTGGTTAGCACTGCTGCCTCACAGCTCCAGGGTCCCAGGTTCAATCCCAGCTTCGGGTGACTGTCTATGTGGAGTTTGCACACGTGTTTGCATGTGTTTCCTCCGGGTGCTCTGGTTTCCTCCCACAGTCCAAAGATGTGCAGGTCAGGTGAATTGGCCATGCTAAATTTTCCGTAGTGTTAGGTGCATTAGTTAGAGGGAATGGGTTACACTTTGGAGGGTCGGTGTGGACTGGTTGGGCCGAAGGGCCTGTTCCCACACTGTGGGGAATGTAATCTAATCTAATAAAAGCATCCAAACCTGCTGAGAATCTTCAGTAATTTTTGTTTTTGATTGTTTCAAAGTTCCAGCATCTGCATTTCTTTGTTTTATTTTAATTTGCACAAGGGTTCAATGTTGTGGTGCCCTTATGCTGCATTAAACAGGAAGAGGTTTTCACTGAGTTCAAGCTCTTTCATTAAATGTGACTGTGCTATTGGAAATAATTTATTAAATAATCCAGACTGTGCTCAAAGCTACACCAGAAACTAATTTAAGATCATTGCTGAGCTCACATTGTAATGCATTTGTGTGTGCTAGAAGCTAGCTAAAAATCCCAAGATTCTGTTTGATGTAAAGCAAGCTTATACACACAGGTAGTTCTCCTATAATGCCAGCGAAACCTTGCTTAAGAGAGAATCACTTTAATATAAATAATGCAGCCTGTGCAAAAAATTGGGTTAGGAGCAGACCGGTAAAAATATAATTCACGATCACTCAAAAGTCTAATGCAAAGTATAGCACAGCCTGAATGAAAATTAAAATCATATTTATTAACAAAAGTAAATTAAACACAGTACATTTTTAAAAATGTAAGAAAACTGTTCTCTGTACAGTACCTCTTACAGAAAGCTGCTTTGTCAACAGCTGACATTGGCACATGCGCAGGACAACAGGAAGACTGGTGTTAACATTGTCCATGCAGAAATTACTGCATGTGCACATTGGTGTACCTGGAGAACAGCTCGAAACCAGCACAGATGTTGCACATGTGCGGACACTAGTGCATGTGCTGAATGGGAAGAACATTTCCCCAATAGTCAGCAGCAAAGTGAGAAACAAATTTGTAAGGAGATCGCAGTTATCTGTAAGAATAATATGGTGCTTATGGTAGGGGATCATTAGATTAGATTACTTACAGTGTGGAAACAGGCCCTTCGGCCCCACAAGTCCACACCGACCCGCCGAAGCGCAACCCACCCATACCCCTACATTTACCCCTAACCTAACACTACGGGCAATTTAGCATGGCCAATTCACCTGACCCACACATCTTTGTGACTGTGGGAGGGAACCGGAGCACCCAGAGGAAACCCACGCAGATACGGGGAGAACGTGCAAACTCCACACAGTCAGTCGCCTGAGTCGGGAATTGAACCCGGGTCTCAGGCGCTGTGAGGCAGCAGTGCTAACCACTGTGCCACCGTGCCGCCCGGATCATAGACTGGGACTGCCAGAGTGTTAAGGATGGAGATGGAAAGGAATTTGTTAAGTGTGCAAAAGAAAATTTTCTGATTCAGTATGTGGATTAACCTACTAGAGAAGGTGCAAAACTCGACCTACTCTTGGGAAATAAGGCAGGGCAGATGACTGAGGTGTCAGTGGAGAGACACTTTGGGGACAGCGACTATAATTCTATTAGTTTTAAAATAGTGATGGATAAGGATAGACTGGATCTAAAAGTTGAAGTTCTAAACTGGAAGAAGGCTAATTTTGACAGCATTAGGCAAGAATTTTCAGAAGTTAATTGGGGACAGATGTTCGCAGGTAAAGGGATGGCTGGAAAATGGGAAGCCTTCAAAAATGAGATAACAAGAGACCAGAGACAGTATATTCCCGTTAAGGTGAAAGGCAAGGCTGGTAGGTGCAGGGAATGCTAGATGACCAGAGCAATTGAGGTTTTGGTTAAGAAAAAGGAAGCATATGTCAGGTATAGACAGGATAGATTAAGTGAATCCTTAGAAAGGCAGGAGTATACTTAAGAGGGAAATCAGGAGGACAAAAAGGGGACATGAGACAGTTTTGGCAAATAAGGTTAGGGAGAATCCAAAGGGATTTTATAAATACATTAAGGACAAAAGGGTAACTAGGGACACAATAGGGCCCCTCAAAGATCAGCAAGGCAGCCTATGTGTGGAACTGCAGGAGATGAGGGAGATACTAAACAAGTACTTTGCATCAATATTTACTGGGGAGAAGGACATGGAAGGTATAGAATGTGGGGAAATAGATGGTGACATCTTGAAAAATGTCCATATTACAGAGGAGGAAGTGCTGGATATCTTGAAATGCATAAAAGTGGATATATCCCCAGGACGTGATCAGGTGTACCCTAAAACTCTGTGGGAAGCTAGGGAAGTGATTGCGGGACCCCTTGCTGAGATATTTGTATCATCAATAGTCACAGATGAGGTGTCCGAAGACTCGAGATTGGCTAACATGGTGCCATTACTTCAGAAAGATAGTAAAGAAAATCCAAGGAACTATAGACTGGTGAGCCTAACAGCAGTGGTAGACAAGTTGTTGGAGAGAACCCTGAGGGACAGGATTTGTATGTATTTGGAATGGCAAGGATAATCAGCATGGATTTGTGCATGGGAAATCATGTCCTACTAACTTCACTGAGTTTTCTGAAGAAGTAATGAACAGGATTGATGAGGGCAGAGCAGTGGACGTGATCTGTATGGACTTCAGTAAGGTGTTCGACAAGGTTCCTCATGGTAGACTGGTTAGCATGGTTAGATAACATGGAGTACAGGAAGAACTAGCCATTTGGATACAGAACTGGCTTGAAGGTCCAAGACAGAGAGTGGTGGTCGAATGATGCCTTTTAGACTGGAAGCCTGCGACCAGTAGTGTGCCAAAAAGGTCAGTACTGCTTTTGGTCATTTATGTAAGTGATTTGGATATGAACATAGGAGGCACAGTTAGTAAGTTTGCAGACGACACCAAAATTGTAACGGACAGCGAAGAAGTTTATCTCAGAATACAACAGGATGTTGATCAGATGGGTCAATGAGCTGAGTAGTGGCAGATGGAGTTTAATTCAGATAAATGTGAGGTGCAGTGTTTTGGAATCGCAAATCAGAGCATGACTTACACACTTAATGGTAAGTTCCTGGGGAATGTTGCTGAACAAAGAGACCTTGGAGTGCCGGTTCATAGCTCCTTGAAACTATAGGTGCAGGTAGATAGGAAAGTGAAGAATGAGTTTGGTATGCTTTCCATTATTGGTCAGAGCATTAAGTATACGAGTTGAGAAATCATGTTGTGGCTGTACAAGACACTGCTTAGGCCACTTTTGGAATATTGTCTGCAATTCTGATCTCTTGCTTGTCGGAAGGATGTTGTGAAACTTGAAAGCGTTCAGAAAAAATTTAGAAGGATGTTGCCAGGATTGGAGGATTTGATCTACAGGGTGAGGCTGAATAGGCTGGGGCTGTTTTCCCTGGAGCTTCGGAGGCTGAAGGGTGACCTTAAAGAGGTTTATAAAATCATGAGGGGCATGGATACAGTAAAGAGACAAAGTCTTTTCCCTGTGGTGGGGGAGTCCTAGGGTTTAAGGTGAAAGGGAAAATTTTAAAAGGTACCCCAGGGGTAACGTTTTCATGCAGTGGGTGGTGTGTGTATGGGATGAACTGCCAGAGGAAGTGGTCAAGGTGGTACAATTCCAACATTTATAAGGCATCTAGATGAGTCTATAAATAAGAAGGGCTGAGAGGGATACGGGCCAAGTGCTAGCAAACGGGACTAGATTAGGTTAGCAGATCTGGTTGGCATTGATGAGTTGAACTGAAGGGTTTGTTTCCAGGCTGTATATCTCTGTGACTCTACATGCATAACCTCGAGGAGATTTCGGTGCACACGTCTGCGCATGTGCAGAATGAAGTAGTATGCAAACCAATCCCTGCTGGAATTGTGCTATTGCCGATAGAGGTAAGTGTTCTCCAAAATATCGTTCCCCAATTCTTCAGCAACGTTTAGCCAAATTGTGCTGCTGGAACGCACGTTATCCCAGAACTAAGTGTGTGTCTCATCGCAATGCCCTGACCAATCAGAATCAATCTGCGTGGTCTGAGAATCAAGATTGACAGTTAACTATTCTTGATGATCCTCCATCCTATTTATGGCCCAACCAATCAGCATCCCTTTCTCATGCTGCATAAAATGGTGTTTTTTTTTCCCAAATCAGTTGCTTGTCTCCTCATTGTGGCAAGTGCAAGACTAAGAGTTTCAACTTCTAGTCTCCTTTTAACATTGTTTAAGTTTTATACTGTCAAGCACTTATTTAATTCCATTCCTTTATATCTTTTACAGGATACAGATTTTCAATGCATTTTCATTATTTGTAGTTTTTTTAATACTTAACTTGGTTTAAGTTACACATGGTCCAGTATCTTGTAATCCACCTTATAATTAGATGAAATCTTTTGATCAGCATAACAGAGAAAAGCTGTTCAGTATTCTGTTCAATGTATTTGGTGTTCCACTCTATTATATAACCTAGTCCAAGCTATTGTATCCTATTTTATGCAGAACTAACCACGACTGGGTAGACTGCTGCCATCAATCAGCCAATCTACACTCTTAAAGGGATTAACCACTAGTGAACCTTAACAACAAGATGTAGTGTGTTGCATGACAGTATTAATTTTAAGTTACATTGGCTACTTAGACATAATTACAAAGATTATCAGAAGCTAGGGCAAGACATGGCCGACTTCACTGGAATGTCACATTGAGACTCTTCCCTGACTTAAGAATGCATGACATAATCAGATTTGGTGGAGCCTAATGCAGTCCCCAACATTAATACTTTCAGAATTATTATAAACATATTCAAGCCATCTAGCTATCTTAGCAGATGCAATTCTAATATTTCTAATGTGCATATTTATACAGTAATAACAACAGCAGTTTAATAGTAATGAAATAAAATTTAGTTGCTCAGAAAATATTATGTTCGGGTAAGAAATTTTAATGAACAAGCTAATTTATATTTAAGAGTCGAAAGGATGGTGCTGGAAAATCACAACCAGCCTGGCAGCATCCAAGAAACAGAAGAGTTGACATTCTGGGCGTAAGAAGGGCTTCAGGGTTGTGCTTTTCTATCACCACTCTTCTCAACTCTGACTTCTTCAGCTTCTGCAGTCCTTGTTTTCTCCTAATTTATATTTACACATTTCAAACCCTTTTCATGCTACAGCTCAGATATTCATTAAATCAGTAAATCAATCAACTTTGAGCCTATAAGTACATGTTGGATTACAATACTGAGATTTCCATACTATATAGCAATGCTGGTGACATTCATTTATGAGTGGCTCTTTAAAAAGAAAGATGAAAAGAAATAAAGAAACATGTGGATGGGGGGTTTGTGACAATTGGAGTTACAGTAATAGGCGATTTGGGAATCTGGAATTCATTGTGCTTGAATGAAATCTGCAGTTCTTAGAGTTAAGCGTAGATATAGTCATTTCTGGTAAGCATTTGTCTGATCTGTGACACATTGCAACATCTAGGAAGCTTGTACAACCTTAAACCTGAACACTTAGTCAACCTATGCTAATCTTAATCAGCTGCCTAGTACCTTTAAATCAAACTTTATTTCTACAAGAAGAAATTGATTGGCACATTGAAATTATTTGAAAATAGTTTCATACTTTAGTTTTTCTCAGCTACACTTTATTTCTTAATACTTTTTTTAAAGAAACGGAGTAAGAAACTGCAGAGATAGTCCACCTTTGTCAAAAATAACTTTATTAATATTGCAGTCAAAAGGATTAATCTATAGCTCTATGAAGAAAACCACACACTGACAATATAAAAGTCAGACTTTTGATTCTGGATATATGATATTCAAACTGAAGGGCAATTAACCATTTCAAATTTTCAGTGTTACACCTTATAGTTTCATCTCAGTAGAAAAATACTTCAGTATGTAATAAATGGTATGAATTTTATCCCAATAACAACTTCTGAGTAATACCACAGGAGGTCTGCTTGTACAGAAATGTTAACTAGGTTGAATTGTACTGAACTATTGTGCCAGTTTGAGAGGCTGAGGTTATTCAACAGAATGGGAATTAGACTTGTAAAATAGGAAGCTAATGTGTCAATCATATATTCATTTTAATAAGTGAGACAAGTTGCACCAGAAACTTTCAATGGAACCATCGCTCTGGGGCAAACTATTATCAGGCCAGTTATATCTTCAAGGTAGAGGGAAGAACACATCTCATGTCATAGATTTACACACATTGGTAACATTCATACAGTTGTATGGTGTGCCTTTGCTGAAAGTTATTGCCTTAAAATATTCACTTTAAACATTTTGGGGTCTCTTCCTCTCCTGAATTTCTGTTTAAAACATATTTTCTAAGTTAAATCTTTTGTCTGAGCTCAAGCAGCATCCTGATTTTCCCAGGCAAAATTTTAACCACTTTGTTTTGAAATGTTTGTTCTTTTTGCAATTGCATATATTAATATATAACAATAATATGCTCCTCCCATCCAGGTTGAATCACTTGGACACCCCTCACCCACTGTTAACATTAATTGCACATCTGCTTTTCTCCTGTTCAAGCTGACAAGTCCCCCTCTGTTTCAGGTGATTCTCACAACTCTGAATGAGACCTGCTGCTTTCCTAGTGTTCCATGTCATAGTAACAGAATATGCCCTGCTGTAAATTGTTGTTCTGTTTTGAATCTGTGGCCTTGAACTGGATCCTTCACTGTACACTCTATCACTGGAGTGTTCTTGTATGGAGGGTTGACCCCCCGCCCCTGCATCCATCTCAGCATGTAATTGCTCATACATAGTCTCTGACTCCAAATGATGCTAGGCAAGTAATCACCAGTTTCTCAATAGCCTTTTCCATTACCCCAAGAAAAATTATTTCCACTGAGTTTCTGATTTGTCATTAGAATAGCATTGGTCCCAGTCAGGATGTCACATGGTCACCTAACCATTTGCAATTAATTTGTTTCCTCCTCTGTCAGCAAAGTTTTAAAGAAGATTTTATCTCTACTTTATAAACATCTTGATTTTCCTCCAGCGCCCAATGCCCTGGATTTGTCCTGGATCTTAACTGCGGTCTCTTGGTTCTCTCCTGCACTTTGAAAAAATATTCATGGGATTAGGGCATCGCTAGCTAAGCCATCATTAATTGCCCATGCCTAACTAAGTTAAGAGTCAACTACATTGCTGTGGGTCTGGAGTCACATGTAGGCCAGATCAGTCAGGATGACAGATTTCCTTCCCGACAGGACATTAATGAACTTGATCAACCTCTTCCAAATATTCTTCTACAAATAATTTTCATGCTATTTCAACTTAGCAATTTGTAGATTTTTATTAATTTACTTGTCTATAGCAAATAACTCTTGTATTTTAATCATGATTTGAAAAGAAATCCCAAAATGTTCAATTTTTGTTGAGAATTATGCATGTTAAAGCATGGCTATTGTGATTAATTTCATGGTGAAATGGTTATCAATCTGCCGTGCTAACACTTTTCTTTTTAGGCTTTAATCAACTCCGACTTAGCAGCTTTTCAAATAATCATGGAAGCCAAGAAGATAAATTTCCAATCTATGTCGAACATTCTGTTTAGACAGGAGACTGTAAGTGTGTTTGCATTTCACAAGAGTCATAGGGAGTAGATACATGTGCCAAGTGACTGATAGCAAAATCATAAACCAGAATAGAAGGACTGAATGACAGACTAGTAGGAAAGAAAGGAGTTAGTGTAAAGGTAAAGGGAAAAGTGCAGAGTTGGAAATGGCACTGCTGAGGGCTATTTTTCACACACATCTCACCCCAAAAGCAACCGGCAGCTATTATTAGTTTATTTCACTGCCGTACCATCTACTTACCCCATTTAAAATGAAACGTGATAGATAGCAAGAAAAGGAGAAGCAAAATAAGAAATTAAGAAAGAAAGAGCAAACTTCTGGAGGTCAGAGAGAAGAACAGCAATATGAATACAATAGAGACAGTTTGGAAAGAGGCTGAACTCTCTGATATACTGGGTGCAACTAAGGAAATCAACTAACTTGGAAGGAAATATTAATTCATTTGAATTGCAATCCTCAAAATGATGATCCTTTAGCTTCAAATGTCAAATATCAGATAGAATATATTTGCATAAATTATTTTTAGATTTGCCACATATTATTCAAAACTGTTTATAAGAAGTCAAATTAGACAGCGCAAACTTTGCAATGATGCCTATAAGCTGTAGTGAAGACAACATATCAACATTGCTAAAGCTCCCACAGTTTTCCTTTCAGACACATCAACACATATCAGTATGTTGTGATAGAATTCATTATTTCTCCTTGTACATAATTTGTGCAATAAACCAGTATACTGTGAACATCGTAACATTCAGTGCACACACAGTTCCATGGGATTCTAAGGGCCTGTCATGTGATAGGAGGTGGGATTGTTGCAAGGTTTTTAACAGGTCACTCAAAGCTGTTCCAGGGTCACTCAGGGCAGTTCAGATATTATAGGCAGATGGGGTGGGGAGAGACAGGAAGGCAGTGTGTGTAGGAGAGAAACACAGAGGCCAGCTCCAAGCAGGAGCAGTGCTCTTTTAGCTGTGCTGCTGAAAACTTTGCTACCTTGAGATTGCTAGTCAGGCAGTTTGTCAGAAACAGGCGAAGATGGTGGTGAGACCAAAGCATCTTAGTGGACCTGAAAGGAAACTGCCTGTCATGAGTTGGTAGTTGGATAAAGAAATGTCTGACAGTAGGGATATTCTGTTGAGAGCAGCCAAAGAGCTTGAAATGTGTTGGTAATTAAATGCTGGGGTGCAGCCTTGTTAATCCAGTTGGATGCAATCTCAGGAGATGGGATTGAGAAACTGGGAAGTGAGCAGACATTGCAGAATTCAGTGTCTTTTACAAGAATTTCAAAGCTAGATCTTCAAAGGAAAGAAACTGGAACTTCTTGTAAAGTTTGAAATTTGATGACCCACAGTGTCAATAGTGTCTCAGGGTTTTGCAGAAAAACTCCATGACTGCATTTGTTGTTCTGTGAGTGTGTTCAATCATTGTTTGTCTGTTATCCAGATTTACCTTTATTCTGAATGTTGGAAACATGTTGTACTGTTCTAATTCTGTATATTAATGTTTATTGTTGTTTGTTCAAAACATTGATACTGAATGAATGTAAAATACTGTGGATGCTAGAAATCTGAAATAAAAATAGAGAATGTTGGAGAAACTCAGGAGATTCAATTGAAATATGAACTGATTTTTCTCTCACCAGATGTTGCCAGTCTTGTCTATTTTATTTTGGAATCTTGTGGTGTTTTTTCTTTATTTAAGCTCCTGAGATCTCACATTTTGTTGACTTTTTTAAAAAAACAAGGTTATGAGTCCTTAGCCAGATTGTAATTTCAAATTTGGAGATCTGGCGTGGGATTGTAATCATATTAAGTCAAAAGTAATATTTCACTTCTGAAACTCTATCTCAAAGTGTGAAAAACTATGTCTACTGTACATATTGATAAACTAAGTTTCCTGGTCAAGAGTTCACCTGTTGAAAATATCCTCATATTACACAATGAGGGAAGACTGATACAGAACTCAGCAAGGTAAACAGGATAGTAAGGTAACTTCTACAAAATTCACTGAAAGAAATACAGAGCAGTCTGCACAGAGGTATACTTAACATGTTCTGACTATTAGTTGATGTGCCATTACATTCAATGGCGGGTGTAACATGATCACCATATCTCTAGGTTTATGTTAACTGTATAGGTTTTCATATAATTCAATACATGATAATGGAAATAATACATTCCAAATCTGACCAAAGGTTTTATGCTTCTATTTATAATCCTTCCATATGGAAACAATGTTCAATGTAGTCATGTACCAGTGTAAATGCTTTGTAGGTAAAAGTTCAGATGGAATGTTGCCAGTGTCATGCTGAACTTCAGGTCTTTGAAATCACAATATGTTTGCATTTAGCAATATGTTTCAGTGTAAAACCAACCACGTGATGGTCTCACCTGATATATCTCATAGGTCTTACTAAAAATGGGAGAATATTGTTTTATAAACTGATTCAACTGAAATACCTCAGGGGATCAAAATTCTTTTACTTGGGGTTTAACTTATCACTATTAAAATGCCATAAAAGTACAAGAATGGTTATTGCACAATCAACGTTTTTTTGGAAAAAAGAATAGGTAGGACAAATACCTTAAATAACAGGAGTTTTCTTTTGAGACTTGATGTAGGATTGGGATTGATAATTTTCATTTCTACAGTTATGATTACATTCTAATAACAAATTAACCATACTCCTTTTTGATAGACAAATTAAATGTATCACCACTGCAGGGGGTGATGGTTAGATGCTTATTACTGAAGATGGTCACTACTTGGCATGTGTGGTGCAAATATCATTCGCTACCTGTTGGCTAACACATTGACATTGTACAAGTCTTATTACATTTGAACATGGATGGCTTCAGTATTTGAGGAGTTGGGAAAGATATTGAACATTGTGCAATTACCAGTGAACATACCTGCTTCTGACCTTATGATGGAGCATTCATTGGTGAAGCAGCTGAAGATGGTTGGGTCAGGACACTATTCTAAGGAACTCCTGCAGAGCTGTCCCAGAGCTGAGATGACTAATCTCTAACTAGCACAATCATCTTCCTTCATGACTCAAACCTGCAGAATGCTTCCTCTTTGATTTGTTAGGACTCTTTGATACCATACTGGGTCAAATGCAACCTTTGTATCAAGAATAGTCACTCTCATCTAACCTCTAAAATTCATCTCCTTTGTCCATTGTTGAATCAAGGCTGCAATAAGGTCAAGAGTTGAGTGGCCATGGCCACAGTTTCAGTGAGCAGATTATTGCTGAGCAGGTGCTGCATGATAACACTTTTGGTGACACTTTCCATCACTTTACTAATAGTTTGGGGAGAGACAAGTTATGGAGCACCTGTTTCAGTACTACCTCAGAATGTTGTCAGGTTCAATACTTTTTGTAGTATCCATGCCTCCAACTGTTTGTTATCAGATGGAGGATTCCAAGAGGCTGAAGACTGGCACCTGTTAACCTCTGGAAGAGGCAAAGATGGATCATCCACTCGGGACTTGTAAAGTCCTTCAGTCACATCTTTTGTACCAATGTGCTGGGGTCCCCCATTACTGAGGATGTGGATATTTGTGGACATTCCTCCACTAATGAGTTGCTTAATTGTCCACCATCATTCATGGATGTGACAGGATTGCAGAGCTTAGGTCTGATCAGCTGGTTGTGGAATCACTCAGCTTATGCTGCTTGGCATTCTGTTCTATTTTGTAGCTTCATCAGATTGATGCCTCATTTTTAGGTACACGTGGTACGTACCTCCTGTGCTGGTTATTGAACCACGGTTGATTCCCTGGCTTGATGGTGATGGTGGAGTAAGGGATAAGCCAGGCTATGACATTACAGATTGATTTGGAGTACAATTCTGCTGCTACTTGATGGCCTATAGTGCCTCATAGATGTCCAGTATTGAGCTGCCAGATCTGTTCAAAGTCTATTCCATTCAGCACGCTAATAGTGCCACACAATACAATGCAAGAATATCCTCAATGTGAAGACTGGACTTTGACTCTACAAGGACTGTGCAGTGGTCACTCTGACTGAAGTCTTCATAGACAGACACATTTGTAGCAGGCACATTGGTGAAGTTGAGGTCTCTGTGGTTGATCTTCTCACCACCTGCTGTAGACATGGGAAAGCAGCTGTGTGTTTTAATGTTCAAATAGTTCAGTCAGTAGTGGTGCTGCTCAGCCACTCAACAGTGGATACTGAGGTATCCCATCCAGAGAGCATTATGTGTTCTCGGGTGCAGGTTTGCTCGCTGAGCTGTAGGTTTGATATCCAGACGTTTCATTACCTGGCTAGGTAACACCATCAGTGGCGACCTCCAAGTGAAGCAAAGCTGTTGTCTCCTATTTTCTATTTATATCTTTCTCCTGGATGGAGTTCCTGGGGTTTGTGGTGATGACATTTCCTGTTCGTTTTCTGAGGGGTTGATAGATGGGATCTAGACCTATGTGTTTGTTTATGGCGTTGTGGTTGGAGTGCCAGGCCTTCAGGAATTCTCTGGCATGTCTTTACTTAGTCTGTCCCAGGATAGATGTGTTGTCCCAGTCGAAATGGTGGTTTTTTTGTCATCCGTGTGTCGGGCTACGAGGGAGAGAGGGTCGTGTCTTTTTGTGGCTAGCTGGTGTTCGTGTATCCTGGTGGCTAACTTTCTTCCTGTTTGTCCTACGTAGTGTTTGTGGCAGTCCTTGCATGGAATTTTGTAGATGACGTTGACTTTGTTCATGGGTTTTTTTTTAGATTAGACTTACAGTGTGGAAACAGGCCCTTCGGCCCAACAAGTCCACACCGACCCGCCGAAGCGAAACCCACCCATACCCCTACATTACCCCTTACCTAACACTACGGGCAATTTAGCATGGCCAATTCACCTCACCCGCACATCTTTGGACTGTGGGAGGAAACCGGAGCACCCGGAGGAAACCCACGCAGACACGGGGAGAACGTGCAAACTCCACACAGTCAGTCGCCTGAGTCGGGAATTGAACCCGGGTCTTCAGGCGCTGTGAGGCAGCAGTGCTAACCACTGTGCCACCGTGCCGCCCACTGGTTGTGCTGGTTGTACTGGGTCTTTTAAGTTGGTTAGTTTTTGTTTGAGTGTGTTGGTGGGTTTGGTGCTACTAGGATTCCGAGGGGTGTTAGTAGTCTGGCTGTCATTTCTGAAACTTCTTTGATGTATGGTAAGGTGGTTAGGGTTTCTGGCTGTGTTTGGCCTGCTTGTTGTGGTTTGTTCTTGAGGAATCTGCGCACTGTATTTTTGGAGTATCCGTTCTTCTTGAATATGTTGTATAGGTGGTTCTCCTCTGTTTTCCGTAGTTTGTCTGTGCTGCAGTGTATGGTGGCTCATTGGAATAGTGTTCTGATACAGCTTTGTTTGTGTGTGTTGGGATAGTTGCTGGTGTAGTTAAGTATTTGGTCAGTGTTTGTCGGTTTTCCGTATACGCAGGTTTGTAGTTCTCCGTTGTCCTTTCTTTCGACTGTGACGTCCAGGAATATGAGTTTGTGCCGGTTTCTTCCTCCTTGGTGAACCTTATGCCTGTGAGAGTGTTGTTGATGATGTTAAATGTCTCTTTTATGTTGTTTCGTTTTGTGATGACAAAGGTGTCATCTACGTAGTGGACCCAGATTTTTGGTTTGTTAGGGCTGTTTGTTCTAGTCTTTGCATTACTGCTTCTGCTATGAATCCTGATAGCGGAGATCCCATGGTGTGCCATTGGTTTGTTCGTAGATTATGTTGTTGAAAGTGAAGTGGGTGGTGAGGCACAGGTCCACTAGCTTCATGATGTTTTTGTTGGTGATCTGATTGATGGTCGTTGGGGTGTGTCTGATGGTCTCTTCTAGAAGTGTGGTAAGTGTTTCCTTTGCCAGGTCCATGTTGATGGAGGTGAAAGTGCTGTTACGTTGAATGAGATCATTGCTTCGTCTTCCTCTATTTTGGTATTTTGATGATTTTTAGGAATTCCTGGGTGAAATGGATGGAGTGCTGTAACTCTTCCACTAGGTATTTCAGTCTTGTGTGTAGTTCTTTGGCCAGTCTGTAAGTTGGTGTTCCGGGTAGTGAGACTATAGGTCTGGGGGGGCTCCTGGTTTATGGATTTTTGATAGTCCATAGAATCGTGGGGTGTTGGTCCCGTCAGGCTTCATTTAATTGTCCAGAATTGTGTTATTTTGTTAGGAGATATGTACAGACTCCGAAAATACAACCAGGAAATTGCACGCCAAAAACCGTTATTCAAACAAGCCACAAATCAAGAATGGATAGATGCGGTAGAACGAGCCATAAACACCAAACAATGACAAACCCAGATAAAGAAAAATCGGGACCTGAAGAAAAAACTTGACAAACTCACAAAAAAAGACAAAACCGATAACACAGGGGCATGGATAAAGAACTTATCAGACTGGACCCCATCAGACACAGAAAAAGCGGTACTAGTAAAAGGATTAAATTTCAATTACCGAGACGCTGACAAGAAGGATTTCCTAGTGGCATTAGAAACCACATTGAAGGACAACAATCTCACGGAAGAAACACAACAAACAATCAGACAGACAGTTGCACCTACTCTGAGCCGAAAAAGGGAAGGAAACAAACTGAACACACAAGAAAAGAAAGCCCTAGAAAACCTCAAAAAAGACAAAAACATCGTTATATTACCTGCAGACAAAGGTCGGCTCACAGTCATCCCGAACAGAAGGGACTACATAGAGAAAGCCAATGCACTACTCGCAGACACCAACACTTACCAACAGGTGGCGGTAGACCGGACCCCACAATTAGGAAACAAACTTACATATCTCTTAAGAAAATTACACAATTCTGGACAATTAAACAAGACGGAATTCCAGAAAATGAAACCCGACGGGACGAACACCCCACGATTCTACGGACTACCAAAAATCTATAAACCAGGAGCCCCCCCCAGACCTATAGTCTCACTACCTGGAACACCAACTTACAGACTGGCCAAAGAACTACACACAAGACTGAAATACCTAGTGGAAGAGTCACAGCACTCCATCCATTTCACCCAGGAATTCCTAAAAATCATCAAAAACACCAAAATAGAGGAAGACGAAGCAATGATCTCATTCGACGTAACAGCACTGTTCACCTCCATCAACATCGACCCGGTAAAGGTCCACTTACCACACTTCTAGAAGAGACCATCAGACACACCCCAACGACCATCAATCAGATCACCAACAAAAACATCATGAAGCTAGTGGACCTGTGCCTCACCACCCACTTCACTTTTAACAACATAGTCTACGAACAAACCAATGGCACACCATGGGATCTCCGCTATCAGGATTCATAGCAGAAGCAGTAATGCAAAGACTAGAACAAACAGCCCTACCAAACCAAAAATCTGGGTCCGCTATGTAGATAACACCTTTGTCATCACAAAATGAAACAACATAAAAGAGACATTTAACATCATCAACAACACTCTCACAGGCATAAGGTTCACCAAGGAGGAAGAAACCGACAACAAACTCGCATTCCTGGACGTCACAGTCGAAAGAAAGGACAACGGAGAACTACAAACCTGCGTATACGGAAAACCGACAAACACTGACCAAATACTTAACTACACCAGCAACTATCCCAACACACACAAACAAAGCTGTATCAGAACACTATTCCAACGAGCCACCACATACTGCAGCACAGACAAACTACGGAAAACAGAGGAGAACCACCTATACAACGTATTCAAGAAGAACGGATACTCCAAAAATACAGTGCGCAGATTCCTCAAGAACAAACCACAACAAGCAGACCAAACACAGCCAGAAACCCTAACCACCTTACCATACATCAAAGAAGTTTCAGAAATGACAGCCAGACTACTAACACCCCTCGGAATCCTAGTAGCACCAAACCCACCAACACTCTCAAACAAAAACTAACCAACTTAAAAGACCCAGTACAACCCACGGACAAAGCCAACGTCATCTACAAAATTCCATGCAAGGACTGCCACAAACACTACGTAGGACAAACAGGAAAAAAATTTGCCATCAAAATACGCGAACACCAGCTAGCCACAAACAGACACGACCCTCTCTCCCTCGTAGCCCTACACACGGATGAAAAAAACCACCATTTCAACTGGGACAACACATCTATCCTGGGACAGACGAAGCAAAGACATGCCAGAGAATTCCTGGAGGCCTGGCACTCCAACCACAACGCCATAAACAAACACATAGATCTAGATTTCATCTATCAGCCCCTCAGAAAACGAACAGGAAATGACATCACCGCAAACCCTAGGAACCCCATCCAGGAGAAAGATTATAAATAGAAAGCAGGAGACAACAGCTTCGCTTCACTTGGAGGTCGCCACTGATGATGTTAGCTAGCCAGGTAATGAAACGTCTGGATATCAAACCTACAGCTCAGTGAGCAAACTGACACCCTAGAACACATAAAGCACTCTGGATGATCTACAAACATTCACAAACCTGGAAATTATGTGTTCTTGTCATCCTCAGTGTTTCCTTATCTAAGAATCCTACTCATTGACTACAGTTCAGCCTTCAACACCATTATCCCCTCGAGACTGATTACTAAACTTAGTGATCTCAGGCTAAGGCCCACTCTGCAACTGAATCCTCAGTTTCCTGACCCACAGGCCACAATCAGTGAAGATTGGGGACAATATTTCATCCTCACTAACACACAAAACTGGAGCCCCCCAGGGGTGTGTACTCAGCCCCCCAGTGTACTCACTGCATACCCATGACTGCATCACCAAATACCAGACTACAAGTTCATTGATGACACTACCATAGTTGGTCGAATCGCAGATGGCGATAAAACAGATGGAAGGTGGAAGACCTGGAAAAATGATGCGCTCTCAATGCCGGCAAAATCAAGGAACTCATTACTGACTTTTGGCGGGATGTTACTCATGCCCCCCTACACATTAACAGCACAGAGTTGGAACAAGTGGGAGTGGTCATCAACAACAAAATTTCTTGGACTCTTCATGTGGGCACATTGGTTACAAAGCCCAAACAACATCTCTTCTTCCTCAGGCAGCTGAGAAAATTTGGCATGACGGCGAATACCGTTGCCAACTTTTAAAGATGCGCCATCGAGAGCATTCTGACTGAAGGTATCACTACCTGGTATGATAACTGTGCCATTCAAGATCGGAGATGGTTACAGAGAGTGGTGAAATCAGCCCGGACAATCACAAAGGCCAACCTCCCATCTACAGAATCCATCTACCAGGCCCGGTGTCAAGGAAAGGCCGCCAGCATTATCAAAGATCAGGCCCACCATGGCAATGCTTTTCTACAATCTGTACCATCGGGGAGAAGTTACAGAAGCCTGAACACACGCACCAGCTGGTTTCGAAAGTTTCTACTCTACTGTTGTTAGAATACTGAATGGACTCACAAACTGTTAGCATTCGCCTGCACCTGTGTCTTTATTTTTGCCGCTGTTTATCTATTATTTACTTATCTATGATCTTTAACCATGTGATTTGCCTGCATCGCTTGCAAGACAAAGCTTTTCACTGTGCCTCGGTACATGTGACAATAAATTAAATTCAAATTCCTCCACAGTTCTAAACAGAGGTGTATTAATGCAACAGCTGAGAGGATGCACGTGACAATAAATTAAATTCAAATTCCTCCATAGATCTAAACAGAGGAGTATAAATGCAACAGCTGAGAGGGTGCAGCATATTGTATTCAGCAGGAGGTTTCTTGCCCATGTTGGACTGATGCCATTAGACTTCGTGGGGTCTGGAATAAATGTTGAGGTTTCCCAGGGCAACTCCCTCCCAACTGTACAGGTCATTCTGATATAACGCGTGGTTTGTCAACTCAAATTCGTTGGATGCAATTGATTAATTAGGGACACTGTTTTTATAATGTGAACTTTTAAAACAGGTTTTAATGAAACTACCTGAAAATCTTGTCTAGTTGGTTTGCATGATCATTCAGTATGAGCAGTGTTCTCTGGGAGACTGTTGAACTGATGGTGAGGAGAAGAGCTAATATGTTGAACATCCCATTCCCTTCATGTCTTAAAAGGATTCATTAGTGTACTGTGGACTGTTGTCAGGCCTCACCTTCAGTTTTTCTCAGCGCAGTACCTCTTCAGTCAATCAGCTATGTGTTTGTACAATAACATCAGTAAGCACAGAGCCAGACTGTGTCTAAGTTTGTGATATTGGAGCTGTATAAATAGTTATTGCTGTTAACAATCTATCCAAGATGTCTATAAGACATCTATCCAAACAAGAATTTAATTGTTTTTGGTATTTGTCACACAGACTAACATGTATAAAAAACAAAGTGTATCACTATCTACTCTATTCAGAGCCTTCATGATTTTGAGTACTTCTACCAAATCTTCTCTTAAAAGAAACAGCCCCACCTTGGCTAACCTAATCTCTGATTCCTGGACTAACTCTCTGAATTTTTTTCTTTCTCACCACTCTTTCTAAATATTCTCAAACCTTGTCTGAAGTGCAGTGTCCAGAACTGGATACATTATATTTCAAATGAGGTCAAATCAGCATTTTATAAAGATACACTGCATCTTCCTTGCTTTTGAGCTCATTGCCACTATTTATGAAGTTTAGGAATCTGCATGTATTATTAACTGCTTTCTCATCGTGCCCTCCTACTTCCAATAATTTGTACCTTCAAATATTTCCAGATCTGTCTGCTCCTGCTCCCCCTTTGGACTTGTATCCTTTAATATCCACTGTCTATCCTATTTCTTCTGAATAAATGGAATATTCTCTGCAATAAATTTAATTTTCCATATGTCTATCTATTCTACCAGCCTGTCTAGAGCTGCAAGTTTATTACCATCCTCCTTACAGCTTGCAATACTTCTAAATTTTGTCACAGTTATAACTGCAAAATTAAGATGTTATTAGTTTAGATATAATTATTTTGATCCCTAACATTATTGACAATTCTGTAATGTAAAGCATGTTGAAACATTCCCAATGGTGATAGAAATTCACACAAAGAGCTGAAACAAATTATATAAAGTACATCAAGTTCCGTAAAATTGTCAACACTGAAATGCCGTACCCAGAGGTGATGAGTACTATATGTCTAGTCCCATGACTGTTCCTAACGAAAATTATTCACATTTGAAATTGATAATTATGAAATACACAATCACTCCAGGTTCACAAACTCAGCAGCTCAAAGAAGGCCACTAAGCCCCCAAATGCTCTTCAGCATAAAATACTCTGGTACTTGATGAACAGAAATGGAAAAGCAGGATGGGAGAAATTATAATTCCTACACTTAATCTATGATTTTTGAAAAAACGTCTTTGCATTATGAATAAAACTTGAACTTAGGTAAATTTACCTAAACCACCATTAACAGATTTCCCACAATGCATCCAACCAAATATATTCTTCCAATTTAGATCACATTAACAGACATTTATTCCATGATATGTCTAACAGGTGAGTTAATCTAAGTCTTCTCTGTGCAAGCTGCATAAAGCTTTATAACAGGTCACAGGTAATTTAGCTATGGTAATTAACTTTTGCTTCTGCATCTGCTCAAGGTTGTATGTACTTAAATGTTTTCTAATAATAACCATCTTGTTCTACTCAATAGAGATAACAACAGTTTGTTTTCTGTCTCTGGAAATTACCTCACATTTGCTGCGCAGGCCTGTCTCTTGGAGCCGAGACCAGATACTCTGGATTCTGCCAGCATGTTCTGGATGGCTGTTTGTATTTCCACAGGTACAATGATGTTTTAGCATCAGTGTATCATATACAAGACCTGTTACAAGAATTAAAAGAAAGCATTCAAGAAACAATATACCAGAAACAGGAGCAAAAGAAAGTGTCAAATGAGTAACTAAAACAAAACTAAATCCTCCTACTGGGCTCAGGACTGCAACAGAAGATAGTGATTTATTGAAATCCTTGACTTGTTCAAGAACCATGCTCACAGACTCTCAACATGTTTTCTTCTGTTCACTCATTTCAAGTGTAAATGATTATTAATTAAAGAAGATACACTGCTAATGACAGAGCTGTCTGTCCGCTACCTTGCTAGGAGCCAACTACAGAAAATAGCAATTCTGTCTGGTGTACTAGAGAAGAACCCTCAGGAAGTAGAAAATCCCTTCTTAGAACATGCGGATATTAAACCTAGGCATACATATACTGGTCATACCCAGTTAACTTATGAACTCCAATAATCCTCATGTAAATAAAACATCTAGTCAGTGTTTAATACAACATAGCATAATCTGAGTCATTTTTCTTATCCACTACACTAATGTATGAAAATCAATTTTCAATTGATACTGGTGCCGTTTAAGCTTGAGAATTTGTCTCGTGTTTTCTAAACTGTCAGAAAACATTCTCAACCTATTGGAGAATCCCTGCAATGTTGAGGCCAGAGTAAATAAATAAAATTCTGAATTTGCATTTCAGAAATTGCTTGCACAAGGAGCCATGGATGTCTACAAGAATTCAAACTTTGATAATTTAGTTGAAAAGCTATGCACAGCAAGGCATAACACACACGATCTTACAATCATATCAAGTTTAGCAGAAACTTCACCATAACCTAGAACCAGAACTTGTACCACACAAACCTTCCATCTTCCTGAGGAATGACAATGGAATTACGTCATTGGGGAAACTGAGCTCTTACTTCAAGAGCATCATTCATTAACTGTTGCAGGATTACAGCCCACAGCCAAGGAGCTATCATGCCCAATTTTAGCTTGTTGTAAGTAATGGATTTTGAGTAAATTACAATCTCACCAATCATTTTAGAGAAATGATTGCTTCAGGAATGGACTAGAGGATATAGTGGAAAAAAATCTAAAGCACCTGAAAATCCAAGAACATTTCTACAGGTCATTCACCTATCATGCCACAATTGCGTTCTAACAAAATCTCACTTAATAGAAAGTCACTTAATATAAATAATGTGGGCCTATGGGAAAAGTGGGATTGGGACAGATCAGCAAAAATATCACATGATCACTCAAAAGTCACTGAAGTGTAACACAAAGTATAGCACAGCCTGAATGAAGGTTGAAATCATATTTATTAACAAAGCAAAAGTAAATTTATGACATCAGTGCATGCGCAGTACGGCATGAACAACGGCACTGACACTGCACATGCGCAGAATGGCACGGAGTCTTTGGCATGGACATTGGTACATGTGCAGAACAGTGCGGACATTGGCGCATGTGCAGAATGAAGTGCACGAACTGATCCGCTCTGGAATCGCGCTGTTGTGAACAGAGGTCAGCGTTCTTGAAAATACCTTTTGCTAATTCTTCAGTGACATTATAGCCAAATTGCACTGCTGGAATGCATGTTTTCCAAGAACTACCTACACATAAGTGTGAGGAGCTAAGTCTTTCCAGGCAGGTGGTGCCTTTTCAGCATTAGAACAGTTTTCACCACTAGATTCAAGGTCCAGGAAATGAGTATAGCAAATGACCAAAACAAAGATGTGATTCTATTGCTGACTCTATCTCCACAATGATTTACAACAGTAGTCTTCTGTTCTGACCTTAATTGATGAGAACACTGGATAAGTCAGATCCCAAAGTAAACCAAAGTGGCTCGATAGACCATAGGTTTTGATTTTGGTAATTTGTTAACTGTGGTGGATAGTACTTGTGAATATGTTCATATACTTTTCACAATAGTTAATCAAAGTTTTTCACAGACAAAAGGGGAAAAAAACTTTTCTGCATTACAGCAATCATTTGAAATGATGTTATTACAAATATCAGAAATAAAGATTCAAACCTTTACTCTACAGATACTAAACCCCAGTAAGGGGGTCATGATGTTTCCACCTAAGAGTTCATTGTTCAGTGGATACAGATATAATTTATTTTGTTTCAACATATTTCTGCATTACTTGATGCTATTTCTTTAGTTAATGTCTCTTTATGAGACTCAAACAAATTGCTAATGCAACTCTTCCACAGCATTCTATTTCTGGAACTTATCCATCACTGACAGTAAGCCACTTGAGACTTCTCGTCTTCAGCCCTGACAATTTTGGAGACTTTTGAAACTGCACAGCTGATCCGACAGGCCTTTTCTGTCTGAAAAGCCTGTCTGTCTCTCACAGATCCCTGAAAATCACTAATCTTATGGATAGTTCTGTGTTCCTTTCCAAAAAGAAAACCATTTCTATCTCCATGTCTGCATGTTGTAGAGCACCTTGTTGCTAGGCAACAGCTCAATTCTCTCTTTCTTGAGCTATCTCACCTCAAAATTTCTTTATTTTAAAAGCCTTATTTAAATGCATGTAAACAAATTTCCAGACAACCTACACCCTACATTCAGAACTCAAAGTAAATGTGAACAAAATCTATGTTTTATTCTTCTTAACACAATATAAGAAAACAAATAAATTTAAAGCTACAATTGGTTCTGTCCACTTTAAAAACCCAGGTTTCATAATAATAATAATAAAAACAGCAACAATATATCATGAACCTTCATTACACATCTTAGCAATATTGATGAGCTGGACATGGCAAAAATAGATAAGATCCTCCATTTCACAGTCCTTCCCCCTACTGTCAAGGAAACAATGCACTGAGATTTTTAAGAGCATTTCTATCTAGTCTGGGGGTTTAAGCAGTTGCTAATGATGGTGACAGGAGAATATACAAGATGCTGCTGTCAGAGGGATGGAGAATTTAGGGATTATTAAGAATGTAATTGTGCTTTGGCAATACAATTCTGAAGAAATCAAGTTTAGTTTGGCGCTGGGAATGTAAAACCTTGGTCCTTTGAAAACATTAAAAAAGTGTGTCAGAGAAATTCATACATCAAATTCCACATCAATTAATTTCATAATGATCAAGAAATCCTCACTTTTTTTAGCTCAAGGATTGTTATATCCCTTATTCTGAAGAAGTATTCAAGGTAACAAATTTAGCAGCATGCTATGTTGGTGTTCTTCTCAGCTTTGTATTAAGTTGTAGCTTTGACCTTTAAATATGCATATTTTAATAATGCTTTCCTAAGAACTAAAACTATGTATATAAGATTTGCCATGCATTTCAAATTCAAGGCCCTCAGTAGTCATGAACCCTTTTTCTTCATCAGCCTATGGTTCTGCCTGTATCTAAAATAATTGTTTGTCATAACTTTGAAGGTAGAGTCCTAAGCAGCACTAATCCACCAAAATAGCTTAATTTCTTCGGAACTGAAGGAATATGTTAGCTAATACTCTTAATATTCTGAATAATCAGTTAATATTCTTGCTATTTTCCTGTCACTGTCATTAGCGATTGTGCCATTAGCTGTCTAAACTTTTGCCCTTCATCAAAGAGAGGTTTCCAAGGCAGACCTACACAGTTGAAAGTACAGCTACAGATGGTTGGGTAAAGGGATGGTAGGTATTCAAGTAATATGATGCCAAAGTTGGGGAATGTTCTAGACATATGGAGAGGAAAGGCCTTAAAGGAACTTAAACAAGTTGCCCAGGCTAATGTTCTGAGGTCATGAGTTTAAATCCCACCATGACTGCTGAAGCAATTTAAATTCAATGAATAAATCTGAAATTGAAAGCCAGTCTTTGCAATGGTAACCACAAACTATCATCAACTGTTGCAAAAGCCCATTTAATATCAAAGAAAGGTTGGATAGGCTGGGACTTTTTTCTCTGGAGTGTAGGAGTTCGAAAGATGCCCTTACAGAGGTTTATAAAATCAAGTGACGTATAGATAGGGTTAATGGTAAGTGTCTTTTCCCTCGGTTGGGGCTTTCAAGGTGAGAGGAGCGATTTATAAAAGATATGAGTGGAAAGTTTTTCACACAGTGGACGGTTTGTGTGTAGAATGAAATTCCGGAGGAACTCATGGATGCAGGCACAGTTACAACATTTAAAAGGTAAGTACATGAATAGGAAAGGTTTGGAAGGATATGGGCCAGAGCAGACAGGAGGGACTAGTTTAGTTTGGAATTATGTTTGGCAATGGATTGGTTGGACTAAAGGGTCTATTTCCGTGCTGCATGACTCTAAAGTTTCTGTTAGGGAAGAAAATCTGCCATTATTAACTGGTCTGACCTGCACATGACTCCAGACCTGGAGTGATGTAGTTGACCCTCAACTACCCTGAGATGCCCCTGCAAGCAACTCAGTCCAAGGACAACTAAGAATGCACAAGAAATGCTCACCATGTCAGCAATGCCAACATCCCATAGATGAATTTTTAAAAAATTGAAATCTGAGGCACGGGGAATCAGAAGGTCAATTAAGGCAACATTCATTATTAAGCAGAATTTGGTCTAAGATGGGATACAAAGAAATTGATGAAGATTGGGATGCTGGTCAACAGAATGTTATCATACTGAATCAAGAAGTGATAAAGAATAGGATGAGACTTCAGTTTAGTTTATTTGAGACAAAAGCAGATAATGTACAGAAGGTGCAAGTGGACAGTATTTGTGTGCGCATGGAATCACAGTTCAGTTTGTGCTTGAATAGGCCAAAGCTTCACAGCAATCTGATTCAATCAGAGACAATGCTTGAGGTTGAGAGTAGAGGAGGATATGGGATTTGACATAGGGATTGAAAATAATGGCTTTGATAATCCAAATATTTAAACTGTAGCAAGGAGCATCTCCTCCAGCATCTGAAGTCGAACAAATAATGCAATAACACAGAGGCAAAGAAGATGGTGTTAAGGTTTTAATTTTGCATTAAAATATATTATTCCATATATTTTGCTAAATAATAAGCACATTAAGCATAAACTTAACTAATACATTATAAACAGAATCCAAAATCGTTTGTATGAGGAGGAATGATAAAGACCAGGATGTGTAAATTTCACCACTAGGAAGAATTCAGATTTTTAGATTTATAAGTGCTTACCTGTAGTGAACTGAGGTTTACTGGGTGGTTCTTGAACAGAGATAGGAAAGGTGGCAGAAGCAGGTGATGATTGCGCTCGGGAGAGTGGACGGTGCCCGCTGTATGATACTGGGATCCCTGCAGCTTCCATGGATGCTTGGTAATTGCGAAGCTGATGAATGCGTTGCTGTTCCAGAAGAAGTGCTTGCTGTACCATAAAAAAAATCCAGTTAAATGTTCAAATAAATTAAACAAGACCTTTCATTACTGTATTTTTTTAAATTACTCTCATAGGTGAGTCATACTTTCTTATGACCATGGTAGCATCTTCATTAATCATGGTATCTAAATAAGCTTTTGTTAATACGATCCAGGACAACATATAGGGGAACAAGTATTATCAGAGATCTTCACGGAATCTTCTCCCATCCATTGAAAGGTGCAAGAGAATTACACAATTTAACCTTGTTTCAGATTTTGACTCTCATTGACAATTCATTTAACAATGGACAAGTGAACCAAGGCACAAAGGCTAGGTTTTACGATTCAGCGCTTCCCATCCATAGATACCAGTGAGCACAAGACACTAACCCATCAGTTTTATGACAGGATGTAATGAAGCAACCAGAAATCTAAAACTGGATCAATACTTTTCTTTTGTCACAGGAACTGCCGCATTACTAGAATTGTTCTTGTCATGAAAATGTGGACAGGAATGTGAAAAACAGCAAAACAAAATTTTGAAACAAATACTACTGCTATCTCAATGAGTTGGTTTATGCTAAAGGAAAGTCAATTAACCATGCTCCCCTTCCCAATGTACATCTCATCTATATACTGCCCTTCAGTGGTAACATCGAGATACGGCATTAGTTTTTATATGTATGCTGACAATGTCCAGCTTAATACACCACTATCTCTTAATTCCTCCATTGCTAGTAAATTATCAGGTTGCTTATCCAAGATCCAATATCAGATGTGCAGAAATGTCCTCCAGTTAATCATTGAAAGGTCTGAAGCTATTTTCTTTAGTACTTGCCACAACTCCATTCCTTAACTACTGATTTCTTGGAATACTTCATTATGATACATTCAATACCTTGAAGGTCCCACCTTCTCAACCTTGCCTGAGGTACGGTGACCATCAGATTAAATCACCACCAGTCATCTCTCTCTAATGAGACAGCACCCCTACAGTCCTCTGAGACATGGCAACTTTACCTTACATTCACTATAGAGACATAATTTATTGTTACTGTGATTTCTAAAAAAATCATGTTATGCTTATTACCATGAAGCTCCCATCTTCTCAACTTCATCTGAACTTCAACTGAAACCAGAAAAACTGGACTGAACGTTTGCCTGTGAAGAATCACCAGTGTTAACGGACGTGGAGACATATTCTGATGTGGCTTCACTTTGTTTAAATGCATCATTTAATGTGATGCAGACTCACACATTAAGAATGCATCTGCTTTGATTCATGGTAACTGTTTAATTTGCTGTTCCCAGTTACTGCCGTAGCAGAACAGTATAATTGCCCTCATTATCACCAGGTTAGAGAGGAAGGGGAAAAATGTGCCTAGGCCTATTTGCTACTTAGTCATTCACTAGAATGCACATCTAACAATTTAGAATTAGATTTTATTGTCACATGTACTCAAGTAAACAGAAACAGGACAAAGGTGAAAAGTATACAATGTTGCCATTCCTGGCTCCACCTTAGGTACAAAGGTACCTACATACAAAACCTTAGGTACAAAGGAGGAAAATAATGAAATATAGTTAAAAGTTCAACATAAGAGTTCTTCTTAGTATAAAGTAGAAAAATAAAGAAATAAAGTTAGAAGTACAACATTGCAGTTTTGCTTAAGTGCTTAGCCATACTGGGCTCATGCTCCCCCTAAGGGTTCAAACTTGTCCGTGCTGGAGTTGATTCCCTCTGTGTTGGGCCTGATTTCCTTGTGCTCAATGCCACTGCAGATGTTGGGAGACATTGGGCCGCCTGCTCTTGTTGCTGAGAGATCTATAACGCCACTGCACTGGGCTCGATTTCTCCTGCGCTGGGCTCACTCTCTCACTGTTCCCCATGCTGGCTCGCTCTCCCTCTCACTGGCTTGATTTCTCCACAGAAGGTAAGTAGATGTCAAATGAGGAGAATGTTTGAATTTGGCAGCAATAATCCACACCATGAGGTAATGGCCTGGCATGTTAACTGTTTAGACTCATATATCAAGAACAATCATTTGATTAGAATCATACAGCATGGAAACACACTCTTTGATCCAATCAATCCATCATGACCAAGTTTCCCAAACTAAACTAGTCCCACCGGTCTGCGCGTTGCTATATCCCTCTAAACTTTTCCTATTCATGTACTTGTCCAAACGTCTTTTAAATGTTACAACTGGATACTTATCTACCACTTCCTCTGGCAGTTCATTCCATACAAGAAACAGCCTTTGTGTGAAAAAGTTGCCTCCCCTGAGTCCCTTTCAAATCTTTCTCCTCTCACCTTAAAAATATGCCCCCTGGTTTTGAACTTCCCTGCCCTACGGAAAACGCCTTTGCTATTCATCTTACTTATATCCCTCATGATTGTATAAATCTACATGAAGTCATCCCTCAAGCTCCTGCAATTCTGTGAAAAAAGTCAATAAGCCTCTCCTGAAAACTAAAACCCTCTAGTCCCAGAAATATCCAAGTAAAAATTTTCTGAACCCTCTCAAATTTAATAATATCCTTACTTTACTACTTTTTTTAAAATCACAAGGAAAACAGGGTGGAGTATTAAAACTGCGAAATAAATGTAATAGACCATAATAACGGTTGAATGACATCACATGGTATGGCACACACCACAAAGACTTGATCCTGGGTTCAACCTTTGGCCTACATTGAATTAGTTGCTTTCAGTTGGCACAGAGTGGCTGTGGGACAAAATGCCATGATTCTCATTCTAAATCATACTGAGTGACCCTTTTGGAAACTGCTATTTTGTGTGAGGATAAATTCAGACTCATCAGATTCCTTCCCCCTCATTGCTTCCACGAACAACCCCCAAAACACACTGAATAGTTTGACAACATTCTTTCACACAACCACCTAGGTGAGACATTAGAAAATGGATTGTACTGATGAAATAATTCTTTACCATGATAGGACAAGAAAGGATCAAATTGAAGCTACACCACATTAGGTATCTGCTGAGAAAGATGGGAAATTCAATTAAAATATAAATGAGATATTAAAAACATTGGAAACCTCCTGCTGATTACAATGTGCTTCACCCTCATGGACACGTGTATATGTGTGGATATGTGTTTGCTGAATTTGACATGTCGAAACCATGATGCTGATCCATCAATACAGTGAATTACAAATGCATAAATCCTCAGGTAATTCAATTATTATAAGTAGTTAATGTGGAATTGTACTTATGTGCTTATTCTGTCAGATTCATTTGTGCACTGTTGGTATTACTATGTGGATGAAGGTGAATCAATCTTGCATTATATTTGAACTGTCCTGTAGGGGGCAGGATTGGGACAATATCAAGCAATGCTCAATCTTTTTATCTTCTTGTTTATGACAAGTTTGAAAAAAATTGATGGGAAGCCTGAATAAACCTTTATATAAAATTTAATAAACACTGCAACATAACCAAGACAAGGGATCTGAGCAAATTTGTATCTGTAACTATGTGCTCAGAGAACACAACAATGAACATTCAGTCCTTCAAGCTATATATCTTCTTTGCAGTATTGCACCATTGATAATCAATTTTCAAGAGCTAACAAAATTTTGGAATTGAAAAATATCAATTTAGTGTTTACCTTCCCTCATTAAGATTGTAAGGATCTGCCTGTAATGTGATCGTGAGGAGTTCCTCAGTCATAGTCCTAACGAGAAAATTTTAAATATATTTTTTTAAAGCACATCATTAATTTATTCTTTGCACCACATTAGTTCTTAAATAGCTAAGTATACAAACTCAATTACTTTTCTCTCTTCTTCATAATCTAATTCAAGGTAAATATACATTTTTAAAAAATCTGTCTTCACTTTAAATGCTTCGAGCACTGCCTGTAGATCCGTGCTGAGAGCCTACAGAAAACACCTGCTGAGCCTTTGAAGTAGACAGATTAATGATCGTCTCTTGCATGCTTTGAACTGTGTATGGAGCAATTTGTAATCTAGCTGAACAGTGCTGCTCATTAGAGATAAAACAGACCCTTTCATTCCAGAGGTGAAGTCATGCTTTAGCTCGTTGCAGTTTAAAAAGTCTTGCCTTAACCAACATTCAGAAACAATTAAATAGCCCTAGAACTATACTGATTTTCTATTACTCAAGAATAGTAACCAAGATCTTATATCTTTAAAACTCAAGACTTAAATTTTGGGAAATTTATTCTAATATAAGTGGGATAACAACATTTTAGTTTATTTTAGAAATGAAACATGCACATTAATTCACTCCACTTCCAACTCATTGATAAATCTTCATTTTCAAAAGCCCTTTGAATAAAACTGTTGAAGTTTCCAGAGTCATTTTTACTTTATAATTTATAATGCAAAAGAAAGGTAATGCTATAAGGAAAGACGGGGGTGACAGTTTCTCCATATAGCAACAGGCAGATGTGGAGCGAAGTATTTAACAGTAACTGAATTCCAAAACATTGCAACTTTGACTTAATATTTTCAATGTACTGTCAGCTAATTAAATCAAAGATAATAAAATTGTAGAAGATTAATTTCAACAATTTAAAATCTCCATCTAAAAACCTTTGAAGTTCTTTCTTACTTTTCCTAAAATGAAGCGACCAGCAGTAGCAAAATAATATGCTCTGCATTAAATTCAATCTTGACCTACAAGAACAGTCCTTCTAATTTAAACATACGTTTCATTCCTTTCTTTGGCATTCTGAAATTCTATTCTTTTCCCTCTTACTCTCATAAAAGCTGCTTTTTGATTTCTTTGTACCTCAGGAAAAGGACTTGACAGATCAATCAAAGCTTCAAGACTTCTATCAGGAAACAATTCTGTTTTCTGTTCAAATTAATGACATCACCAACAAAGCAGCCACAAGAGTTCTTTCCTCCTAGATGTTATCACTGGGATGGGATAAAGTTTAAAATTAACTTTTTCAACTGTAATATAAGCACATCCCTATTGGTAAATCTAATCTACAAAATTCCACTGGTGTCAATTCTGCTAAACTGAGAATTGGCGAAAAATATTACAAAGACATCAGAAACCACCTAGGTCTCAGGAAAGTTCATCAGAGCCCTTTCAGATAACCATGAAGCACTGCCTATCTGTCAGGTTAGTACTGATGTTCCAAATGTTTTCATGCAGCTGTATTTCCATGCATCGGCACATTTAGACTAGGTTAGCCCCTTGTGGAATTTACATCCAGTATGATACCGTGTACTTTCCTTATTGGCTACATGCATAAGCTTTTAGTGCTGACACGTCACTAGAATTGCAATGTTCCTATGAATATGCTTACAGACAGACGTCCTGGCTAGCTATCTCTCATGGGCATGCAACAGAAAACAAGGTGCCACAAGAGAGCTAATTTGAAAGGAATACTATTCCTCCATACAAACATAATCTGAAATCCCTGCAGAATCCAATTGCAAAAGACTGTTCTGGTACCTTCTGTGACTATTTAGCTGGTATCAACAAAAATGCACAACATTAGTCTCAAGGTACCATACTTAATTTTAGAAAAAAAACTGACTAGCAGAATTCAGGATCTGGATATGTTAAAGACTATAACATACACAAACTTTAGACATCACAGGTGAGACATAATTCTTCAGATTATACAGTCTTAAGGAGAATGGTTCTGTCTGTGAGTGGCCCAGAATATCACTGTCAGAGTTCTTCACGGTGATGTCACTGGTCCATCCATTTTCTGCTTTTTACTGATGACCTTCCCTCAATCATAAAGTTAGAAGTGGGGATGTTAGTTTTTGATGGTGTTTAATCCCATTCAGTTTCTGAGATTGTGAAGTACTCTGTGCCTGCATGTAGCAAGATGTGTACAATATTAGTTTTGATCTGGTAACTGACAAGTACTTTTCCATTATGAAAATACTGAGCAATGAGCGTCTCCAAAAATCCAAAAAATCAAACTGCAACGATTGACCAGAAACTTAACTGGATCACTTACATAAATACTATCGCTCAAAAAAAGACAGAGGCTAGGAAGTCTGCGGCAGTAACTGACCACCTGACTCCACAAATCCTGTCCACCATTTACAAGGTACAAGATAAGATTATAATGAGATACTGCTCATTTAATTGGAGAGGTGCAGGTCTTTAAACACAAGAGGCTTGATACAATTCAGGACTAAGCAGCCACTTGATTGGCAGCCCATCTACTATCCTGGACATACAGTGCTTTCACAAGTGAGTACAGTAACTGCAATATATAATATCCACAAGATATACTGCAACAACATGACAAGGTTCCTACATCAATACCTTCCAAATGTGCGACATCTACTACCTTCAAGAACACTACCATCACCTTCAAGTTTTTCTTCTATTCTTAAATCATTCTGACTCAGGAATATACCATTCTTCCTTTACTGTTGAATCATCTATATCCTTTGACTCCTTTTCTTACATCACTGGAGTGTACTTACATTACAAGGACTGAAAGTAGTTCATGAAAGTGGCCCACCACTGCATTCTCAAGGGTAATTATGAATTGGCAATCAATTCTGGCCTTGCTGGTGATTGCCACATCTCACAAATGAATAAGTCTTAACGCTATACATTCTACTACAGCATATGCTGTAGCAAACACTTTCGTGTAGAGCTTGACATATTGCATTAGTCACTCAGCTATGATCATATTTGACTGTTCAAAACATTGGGGATGAATGCAACAAAACTGCCTTACATATTCATCTGCAGGCACTGATAATTCTACTGAAGTAACAAAGGCACCAAGTTTTTGAAAGGAATTTACACCTATAATCCAGACTCTCATATTAAATGTCTGCACATTTCAATAGTAACAATTAGTCTCCAAACAGGTCAATTTCCCTCTGCAGCAAAGAGGGGTTTTTCAAGTCAACATCATATGCTCTTGTAGTGGATCCATGCCACATTTTATAATATAAACTAGTTATTACAGATGCAATATTTAAATGGTATACCAGGACAACATAGTACAGTAGCTGTGACTTACTGGGCGTTGCAGTCCTTGGAGGCAAAGATATTTAAGAGATTTAGTACAGTTTACAAGATGATAAGATTATCTAAAAGAGATTAGCTAAAAGAGTATCAAACACAGATTGAGGTTTTGTGCAACAGATGCAAAGGGGATGTGAGGAAGAGCTTTTTTGTTAGTGAGTGAGAATGAACTGAAACTTACTACCTCTAAGAATAGTAGAAGTGAAGACGGAGAATAATTACAAAAAGAAACAAGATGAACAGTTGAAGAAAAGGACCTTGCATTGCTACAGGAATGGGTCAGATTAGGTTGCTCTACAAAGAGCAAGCATGGACTCGATGAGTTCAATGGCATCTTTCATGATATTATGACATGGACCTACCAGAATCACTAAAGAACAACCAAGACCAGGCGCAGACAAGGAATTAAAACGTGAAGTTTCAAATCTGAATAGTTTGTGCTCCACAACACCAGGATAAACCTTTATTCCTTCAGACATTAGCAGTCAGGAGCACTTCAACGTATTGTTATTAAGTAACAGAGGAGAAATAGTAAAAAATATTTTGTGCAGGATTCGGAGAAATTAACTTCCCAAAATTGTTAATTCTACTGAAAACGCTTATGTAGAATACAAAATCCAGAGTTGCAGCATCTTTAAGATTATGTGACAGTGCATTTTTTTCATTCACTGTATCTCCTTTCGAACCCTTCCTGACTTCTATATCTCATGGGAATCACAGGAGCAAATATTTTGATGCAAATAAACCATCTTACAAAATCTTAAAACCATCTCAACAAAATCTTACTGCAGATTCAAAACAATTACATTTTAAAACTGCATCTTTAGTTGGAGAATAGCATTAATGTGCTCAATTTAGACAATCTATTATGATAACTAGATAAAGCAAAAATAGAGGTGAAGAGATTTAAGCTTTTAAGAGATTTAATAAATATCTGGATATATTGATGTCTTACAGTGATTTGAAGTCATCACCTATGACTCTGTCATACATATCAGAATGCTCAGAATAAACTGTTGAAAGTGCTGCATTCATGTATCTGGATGTAAATTTACAAAGAATTATGCGGCAATGAAATCACATTGCAGCTTTAAACAATAAATAATGATGAGGATTATATTATTCAACATATTACAAAATTGTACATGGCAAACACTGCAGCTATTGAGTGGCGGTAGCGGAGGGAGTGAATGTTGGTGGATGTGGTGTTGATGTGCTTTGTCTTGGATTATTTCAAGACACTTGAATGCTGTTGGAGCTGAAATCATTTAGCTAAGTGGGGAGTCAAGAGTTTACTAATTGCAGGATTCCTAGCCTCTGACCTGCTCTTGTAAACACTGGACTCACACTAGTTCAATATTTTGCCAATGGTAAATTCTAGAATGTTGATAGCGAGGGATTTAGAGATTGTAATGCCACTGAATATCAAAGGGTGATGGTTAAATTATCTCCTGTTGGAGATAGTCACTTTGTCAGCCAAAGCGTGGATATTATCCAAGTTTACTGCATTTGAACATGGACTGCTTCAGTATTTGGAGTTGTGAATAGTGCAGAACATGTTACAATCATCGGTGAACATCCCTACTTCTGACCTTATGATGGAAGAAAGGTAATTGATGAAGTGTTTGAATTTGGTTGGGCAGAAGACATTGCCCTGAAGAAAACTGCAGAGATATCCTGGAGCTGAGATGACTGACCCTCAATAACCACAATCGTCTTCTTTTGGGGTCAAGTTTGTCTCTAACCAGTGGAGAATTTCCTCCAATTCCCAAGACTCCAGTTCCTCTCCTTGATTCCACACTTGGACAAATGCGGTCTTGATGACAAGAACAGCCATCCTCACATCTCACCAATTCTAGCTTTGAAATCTGGCAGTGGCAGACGTGGGAATCAGTCTGAAATAACATCCATTCAGAATATTTAATCCTTTACTTGATGATTTTCAATGGCAACAATAGAGAGATCAGATGAAAAGTTCCATGAACTATTGCTGGACTCACTATCAGGTAAGTATCATACATCAGCTCAGACTTTCTGAACCTGAATCACAAAACAATCAATTATCACTTGGAACAGGATTCTCTGGGTTATTCAGAAGGCAGTTAGACATTATAAAAAGGAAATAGCAGACTTTTCTGGAATGATAAACTCAATGGTCTGAGTAGCCTTCTTCATCATTACTTGGCAAACAACACTATTTTAAATTCCAAAGTTATCAGGTTTCTAAAAATATTTAACAATTTTCTTCAGCACAACAGAGGATAGTTTACATCAGAAGTTAAAACCAGTCAGGTCTATAACCTGGACAACAAAATGGAATAATCTTATGGAGCCTCAAAACAAAGTTTGCAGTGTTACTAACACAAAAAATATCATTGTCTTTAGATTTCTATGCAACATGATATTTTTCAAATGGAATCATAATGTGAGAATAATTAAGTTTAAATATTTCTAAAATACGACAGAAATAAACTTAATCCATCTTTCGACTAATGACATTTTATTTGTTGTTTGCTTATGAATATTTCTATTAAAATTTAACAATTCTAGCAACACAGCTTTCCATTGACCAAGATTACTGCTTTCAGTCTGACACTGATTCTTCTGTTCTATGTCCTGGCCAAAGACTGGAGTTAGATTTTACTCTTGGGTACCAAGGTTCTGTTTGTGTGAACTGCAGCCAACCCGTGACAACCAGCTGAAATAAAGAAACACATGAGGCCAAGATGTGTTTACCTTTGGCAAAGACCACACACAATTCATGGTCCACAGTATTTATTTGTTCTTTTGAATACAAATGAAAAGTATATTACATGGCTGCCCATAGACAGAGGAAGGAAGTAATATTCTTCCAATTTACATTTAAAAAACCTAGCAAGACAGCAGAAAAAGAAATCAAACAAGTCAGTAACTAACATTACACTCGTATGTTGTATTTGTGCAATTATATTGTAATATTAAAATTACAATAAAAATCTGAAGAATGTTGCAATAAATATGGATTTTAACTTTTAGTGGGAAACCAGCAAAGTAAATGGCGTTTCTAACCAGCAACTTAAGTCAAAAGCTGGCAGGTTGAACCCATCCTACATTCAGGCTGAACTTGAACATCAATGACTGCATCGGTGCAGCGCCCTGCACCCAGGCTGAACTGGAGCAGTTCTTCGAATTCACCCACAACTTCCACCCTCCCCTTAAATTCACTTGGTCCATCTCCCTCCCCTTTCTTGACCACACCATTTCCATTTCTGGCGACAGTCTCTAGACAGATGTTTATTACAAACCCACAGACTTCCAGAAATACCTGGACTAAGTCTCCTCCACCTAGTATCCTGCAAGAACTCCATCCCATTCTCCCAATTCCTCAGCTTCTGCCGCATTTGCTCAGACGAAGAAACATTCCACTCACGCGTACCCCAGATGTCCACGTATTTCGAACAACATGCTTTTCCTCCCTGTCATCCAGACAGCCCTCCACCACACCACCTCCATTCCACGTTCCACTTCTCTAAACCACAGCCCCCCAAAGCAATATAGACAGAGACCCCTTGTTCACCCACCAGTCTCTGCATCCAATGCATCATCCTTAAACATCCTTAATTCTCGTCAACTCCAACTAGACCCCACCACCAAGAACATCTTCCCTTCCCCACCCCTCTCTGACTTTTGCAAGGACCATTCCCTTTGACAGTCCTTGGCTTGCGCCACTCTCCCCACTAACCACACCCCGTGAACACCCAGGTTCCTTCCCCTGCAATCAGAAAAGATGCAAAAGCTGTTGGCATACCATCCCCTTCACTCCTTCGAGGGCTCCAAACAGTCCTTCCAGGTGAGACAGAGGTTCACCTGCCTCTCTTCCAACCTAGTTTACTGAATCAGGTGCTCCTGATATGGTCTTCTGATATGGGGAGACCGAACATTAACTTAGGGAACAGTTCACTGAGTATTGCAGCCGGGCCCCCATGAACCAACCAGACCTCCCAGTAACCGTCCATTTTAATTCCTCTTCCTACTCCCTTTCTGACATGACATCTGTGGCATTCTCCATTGCTGCAATGAAGCACACCGCAAACTAGAGGAATAACACTTCATCTTCCGTCTGGGCAACCTACAGCCCAGAGGACTCAAACTTGTGTTCTCCAATTTCAAATAACCTCCCTTCCCATCCCCTGACTCCCTTCCCAGCCCCTCTCCTTCCCTGCCACCAACTGGATTTATTCCTCTCAGAGTAATCAGTCATACCCTCTACCTGTCTTCACCTACCACCACTTCACTACCTAGCCCCTGCCACCCCCTTTATCTGCAGCTTGTTATACCCAAACTGTCGACTTCTCCACCTCCTGATGCTGCTTCGCTTGCTGTGTTCTTCCACCCTCCTGTCTTTTTTTTGTCTCTAACCAGGTTTAACAGCGTGACATGCACAGTTAAACTCAGAAATCATCAAGCTGTTGCACAAGGTCTGCTATTCTTAGTATGTCATCGATGTAGTTGGAATTCAAACACATAAAGGACAAGTTATGGTACTTACCCATTAAGTAAAATTCAGAACACACCAGAAAGTATTAGTAATTATTCACTGTAACTTTTAAGCATAATGCTCATTTTTATTAAATGCCAAGTCTTCCTTGAAAATGAAGTTTTAACAGTGTGAAATCTAATTCCTTCAGACTTTAATTATTGTCACAAACTTAAAATAATCTTTCAGTTTTTAAAAAAATCTTAGTCCCATCTCTATTTCCTTACAGGATCGTATACAGAATTGAGTATTCTAATGAAAGAGTACCATGTTATTGTGCTACAAAATGTAGTGCACATGTCCAAAGAATGTAGAACTGCAATAAATAAGCAGCATCTTTTATTCACTGCTGATGCAAAATCTGCACCCTTCATTTGCGGATAAACAAACGACATTAACCTGAAAAGATGATCTGTTGGAAGTTCTATAATGGGTTTAATTTAAAGTTACCTTGGGAGTTATCTACTTATGCACTCTTGTGCATTTCCACATGACTCAGCATGGTCAGCTAAATTTGTACCAAGTCACTGATATAATACAAATATTTACAATTACTAAAACACACAAATACCTGTCTGAAGAGTAGTTCCTGCTGCTGCTCTGCCTGCCTCTTCCTTTGCTCCAGCTGTTCTCGCTGCTCGTCCTCTTCCTCATCACTTTCAATTGGCTCTTGTTTGACCTGTACCACCTTGTTCATAATTGTAGACTCACTCTGATTGACACTTCTGTCTGAGTATGGTTCTTCTGGCATGGCCTGATGTTCTCGGAGCTCCTCTTCAGTTTCTTCAGGGTGACTTTCATGTTGCCTGGGCTGCTCGCTAGGCTTTGGCATCAACTGTTAAATAATGGGCGGAGGGAAAAAGCTGTTAAATAATTAATTAAATCAATGGTCATAGCTAACTTTATTGCAACTGTATACTTCTATTTTAGAGTCTGTCTTTAAATTTTTCAGGTTTGAAAAATGTTACTTTATATTGTGTCAATAATTCCATAATATGTGAAATGTTATCTTCTTTGAAGAACTACAGGTTATTTTATAATAAATTTGCAGTGACATGTAATAATTATTAAACTTTAGTTGTCACATCATACTTTTTCCATACATTATGAAGCAATTTTATTCTTTTATACCAAACAATAACTCAACTCAAAAATATTGGAGAAACTCAGCAGGTCTAGTGGCACCTGTGGAGAGAGAAATAGAGTTAACATTTTGAGTCGGATTTGATTCTTCTTTCAGGAGATCATCTTTCAGATTTGATGTTAAATCAAGTAAGTGAGTAACAATTTCACAACTACTATTTCACATAACAGCAACTTATTCATTCCTAAACCAACATCACAAAAATATCACAATGCTGTTTGTAAGCAAAAATTGCCTGCTATGTTCCCTGCGTTGCAATGGTGACTATATTTCAAAGGTAACTAATTGGCTGTGAGGTATTTCATAATGCCCGGTGGTCATGAAAAGCACTACGTAAATGCAAATCTTTATTTTCTTTATCACTGGGGTGAAAATGAGGATTTTATACACTATATATGTAGATATGTAAATTATAAGCAAGTTAAGTAGACACATAAAAACTGTGCAAGTTAAATAAGCAAATGAACGAAAGAGACAACTAAATTATGAATAAATTCAAAGTTTACAATGGAATAGAATGGAAGGAGGTCTGGCAGTGACAATATTTGCTAGAATAGCTCAAAGGAGAGAATAAAAATGTAAAATGTGTGCAGATAAATATGGTTGTGATAAATATGAAAATGAGGCTAAGGTGGGTAAATGAAGTTGAGGTACAGATCAGCCATCAAGTAAAGGTCAGAGCCGGCCTGAGGGGGCTGAATGGCCTTTTCTATTCAGACATTTAAAAGTTGCACATGTCATTAAAAAGTTCCTCCTGTAAGACATTTAACCACATTAAGTGCAACTAAGTAGAGTTCTAAACAAGGGGATTTATATTTAACAGAGAGTGGATCTACATCCCAACCTGTGCAGAGCTTGTCAGAGAAAACTTCTCCAGTGAAGATGACAGGCTGGAAAATGTTTGATTGGTGAAACTGCAGAGGCACAGCTATGGCCAGGTGAGGTTGCTTTTCTGAGAAAACTTGATGGGTGACTTCAACGTGGAAAATGTTTATGAAGTTCTACCTTGAAATGTGAATGACGAGCCAGTGAAACACCTATACCATGTGCCTTTTCCTCAGCCATAATGTTACTCCACATGGGGAGGGGGTGGAATGGACAGGGATCCAACTTCAAGGGATTAAGATCCTCAACACATGTAGAGAGTGAGTTCTCTTGATATGTCCAAGGAGGCTCATGTTTTCAAGGTGTGTTGTTGCTGAAATATGGAGCAAGCCTCTTTTTAAAGAGACCAAAGTAAACATTGGGCACCAAGGTGTCTATCAGTAGTGTGCTACCTTTCTCCAGGCTTTTTCACAAGATGATGTACCCTTTTGTCCTGGATGGAGAGGAGGGAGCAGGTTATAAGTGTTAGTAATGGTTTGTCAAATGGAAAAAAGGACAACACTTGTGAGGCAAAGGTGTGAGCAATAGGATTGGGCAGATTCTGAGTGTTGGCTGCTCAAAATGGGAATATGCGGAGCCTGGAGTGAGTGGAATCAGTGGAGCTGTAAAGTGTGTTGCTCGGAGAATGCCAGAAAAATGAGTGTGGGCTTGGCACCTGTAATTCCTACATCACTAATTTTCCCCACCCTCTCAATGCACTGCAACCAGGCCAGGACTACAATACTTCTGCTGACTTGCCTAGTGATATCCATCCATGCCTACTCTGTTGCTGAGGTGGCTCACCTCTGTCTGTTCTTAGGAGAGCTCACTGCGGTCTCAAAATTCCATGTTGAACTATTCTTGCTGAGGCCACGATCCTTTCAATTAGAATTTTTTAAAAAAGGATCAATGAATCTTCCTGCCTGCCTTCTTTTTCTTGCTGACTAACCTGGAGGCATAATGCTAATGCTTCAGCTTGCTGGAGAGTTCATGGTTATAAGTTTGCTAATGGTTCTGCTGTTTCAGGGAACCATCAGTTGAAATTTGCACATCAATTGTTTGGCTCACTGTAGCACTTTAACAGGCATTGTTACAGTGCTTTTGTTATAATTATTACAATATTTTAAACTCTAAATTACAAAAGTAACTACAACATGAAGTAAAACAATGAATTCTGCAAATGCATGTGCCCTACTTCCTTCTACTGTTTTTCCTGTTTATTATTCTACATACTGAAATAACTTCAGAGAGATCAGTATCGCATCACCAATTCACCCTATACTTACATTCGGAAAGGCCTTGACACTGGTCCAGCTCCTTCACATCCAGCTCTCAAGAGTGAACAGGGATGTCGGACAGTTAACTCGTCAGTTATTTTGGAGTCTGGTAGCATTGGACTGACTAAACTCATGCATAATGCTGTTAGGATTTAACAGATTTTTTTCACTTTAGTAGCATCTATTATTTAGGCACTCAAGTTTTCTGGCTTTTATAATCGTAGTAATAATCTCTGCTCTCTGAGCTTGGGATTTAACAGCAATTGGCAGAAATCCAGGGCAGAAGAGCTGAGGTTAGTGCTGCAAGTACACAAAGTGCATATCCCTGAAAATGTCCTCAGCCTGCACTGAAATATCTTGACAATGAGCAAAGAGAAACATATACTAGGGACAACTGCAGCTTTGAACTGGAAAACCTTGGGATCTACAATTGTCACTAATTTGTAAAGAGTTGTCAAAAATATTATTTCATTAAAAGAGGGTTTAATTTTGTTCTCCTCAAACAAAACAAATGCATGTCATTACTGTACCTATTATTTCCAATGTAATTTTAGTAAAAGGGAAAATAACTGGGTCATGTGGTGCACATTGGTCAAACAAAATATGTTTTCATTACATGTTTGGCTGCTTAATGGCAATTCTTCTCAGACCAAGATCTGTATCTTATCTGAACACTCTTGAAAACTTCATTTCCGCTAATAACACATTGTATATTGTTCAGCCTTGGTCTTAGAAATGAAGACATGAGCATTCAAATCTTGTCTTCTCTGAAGGCTGGCCATGTCTGTGAGCAGTCAGGTTCAGGAAATTAAACTGTATAATTTATGGGAAAAGAGATACTATGTAAGTCATTGGGATACAACGCATCTCCTTACGTCCACAAATCTATAGCAAATGTTAAATGACAAGGCTAAGAGTCACAAGAGGAGTTTAATGTGCTATTTTTTAAAAATTCAAGCATTTAACTTGACACACATGAAAATGTAGTTTAGACAGATGTGTGCTACTATCATCTCCAATGCACTTGACTCTTCACAATCAAGTGATAAAACACTCTTTCCCACTCCTTCAATTTCAAATGCCATTGTCATGAGTCTAAATTTAGTACCAAAAGTATCACTCAGTGGGCAATTGTATAAGATCCTAAAGCAATTGCAACTTCTGGACCAAGAAAAAAATACTATACTGTCACAGTACAATAAAAAACAATAATGTAAAATTTAGATACAGAGTTATAATTTTTAATTGAGGAACAATTAGCTCCTGGTTAAATAAAAACTCAATTTTAAAAATTTCAACCTCGTTTTCAAATCCCTCCATTGCCTTGCAACTTCCTATTTATTCCATAATCTTCCAAGACATTTGTGTTCCTATAATTCTGATATTGGCCATCTCAATTTCAATTGGTCCACCAATATTTGCTGTGCCTTCAGCTGCCTGGGCCACAGGCTCCAGAATTCTCTTCTAAAATTCTCTATTACTCTACCTCACTATTTTTCTTTAAGATATTTCTTCAAACTTAACTCCATGATGAAGCTTTTGGTCATTTGCCTTTATGTCTCCTCATGTGGCTTGATCCTGTATTTTGTTTTATAAGGCACTGGCCAAATCATCGTGGAGTGGTTTATCACATGAATCGGCCCACTACCGGCAGCTCTGCTTTTGGTTGTCAACACCTTAAAACATTGGAATTTTCTTGAAATCTTGCCACCTCATTGAATGCTTCCCTTTCCATCTTTGATGCCACTGTCCTCAGGAAAATATCTGCAGGTCACCTTTGATCTTTGAAGTCCAAGGGACATAAGCTTTAGCACAAACTGTGTAACTACCAACTATCAGATTTGGCATACACCAAGACAAATGGGACATAGCTTTCCAAGTTTATCCCAGATAAGGAGTGGTTTTGACAGACAGCAAACATTATTCCCTTACTTCCTTCCACTACCATACGTCTCCTTACATGTACCTCCAACAGAAAGTGCAAAGAGATTGCGGATTTCTGTCAGTAGTGTTCTGACCGTTAATTCAATTGTTTCTGCCTGACCCCACCTACATTCTGTCTTCCTCTTAAGATATCTCTGAACTTATCCATATATCACATACACCTCCTATCATCTCAATCGAGGTCACTTTTGCAACCCTGATTTCCCTCACTCCAATGCCTTCACGGCAGTCATGAGAAGTGACTGAGGAAGTTTCTGGGAGAAGTTGGCTTGCTAACCACACTTGAGTCGGAGATCATGGAGGACCTGGTGTCAAAGAACGGTGAAGCCCCAAACATTCCGTTACTGTAGCTCCCTTCCTTCTTCTCGAGCCACTCCTCTAGGACAGTTACAGAATTTTTTCTAAAACCTTTCTGCCTCTCCCTCTTTAAGACCCTCTTTAAAATCTACTTCTTTGATTAAACTTTTAGTCATTCGTCCTAATTTCTTTTACTTCAGTCAACTTTGTTGATTTTACATCTGAGAGATGCCTTGGAATGTTTCCTTGTGTAAATAATATTACGTAATTACAAGTTGCGATTGGTGGTTGCACAGCTAAGTGGGGTGGAGGTGGAGTTGGTTCAGCAAGGATAGGAGTGATGGACAAGAATGCAAAGGTCAAAAGGCCAACAAAAAGTTTTGAGAAAATTAATGGTATTGGTGATGGTACAGATATCATTTCAATGAAAAGAGGCAGAAGTGGCAATGGGTGAAGTTGGAAAGTATATTGTTGGTAAGTACTTACTTCAAAGATGTTAATCATACTTCATTTGCCAAACTGAAGCAGACTGTATTAATGGATTCAATATATAGTGTCATGCATATCTAGTCAAACATAGGATCGAGGAACATGGTTTATTTAACTAAATTGCTAGACTCAACAAGTTCATGAATCAGAAGTCCCATTATTTTCCTAGATGTTGGCAAGTCACCGATGTAATGTGACTTCTATAATTATATTATCCACAAAACAAAATTGAAATACTTAACTGCAATTCATGGTTTTATTAAAACCAAAATTAACTTAAAAGATGTTCTAAGATCCAGGCATCAAGATGTTCATTAACTTATAAATAAAACCATTTTTAATTCATTCATAGGATGTGGTTGTCACTGGCCGGGTCAGCATTTACTGTCTGTCCCTAGTTGCCCATGAGAAAGTGGTGGTGAGCTGCTGTGATTATAACACACTCATAGATAATCAGGCTTATCTTCTGCACTGAATATGTTAATCATTTAATGGTTACACATACAACCTCTTTTAGTTACATCAAATGAGTCAATTCAACAATTCCAAGAATGTTAAGTGCAAGAGGGTCAATTTGCCAATATGACCAAAATCCTGTGGTTGAATCACTGACAACCTCGCTGCCAGATATTCTTGCATATTTCTGTGACAATAAATGAAGATTTTTAAAGAATCAATACACCACTTAAGCTGACTGTAACAGGAAGATTCAGAAGATCACTCTTTTCCTTTATCTACTTCCCCATCCCCAAATCAAACACTAGTGTCTCCAATTACTTATAACTTCTTAAAGAAAAGTAAACACTACACTAGTTAATGCATGGATTAAAACTTCGAAGAAATGATAACACTTTAAAATCACAATCCAATTTGAAGGTACATCAGGCTACATCTTGCTATTCTTGTTGAGTCTTGCTACTCACAACATTAACAGTGTAATGCAATTCTTTGAAATCCACAAGAGCAATTATAAACTATGTCACAATAGATGCAATGTAAAGGCTACAGAGTTGCCTTGACAACAATGATAATAGACCACATGAATACTCTCATTTGATGTGGTCAATAGTAGACATACGCAGAATATAGTGGCAGATCGCCAAAAGTACAGCATTGACGTCAGAAGATTGTGCAACTGTCTCATCTTGGCTCGATAAACCTACAAACAATGAACAAGCATTGGACAGTCTTGCAATGGCGTTAATATAGTGTTTGCAAAACATAGTCCTGAAATTAAATAGATGTAATGATATCTGGATGAAGAAATTCAAAAGAGGTCAATAATACTTTTCCTCTGCAAAGTTGCTTTCCAATCCCTTTTCCTCCAACTCCAGTTAAGACCACATACACTATATTAATTCAGCAAACATCTGAAAAGATGTCTGAAGTGTAAATAAACAGCTTTGCTTTAACATTAAAAAATTTATATAAAATCCACAAATTTGCTTATTAAACAAATCATTTATTTAAGTGTGCAGATGTGCAGAGCCAAATGATTGCAAAACACAGCACAGACACAATAAGCCAACTAGCACTGTTCTGTGTTGAACATTTTTGATTTTAAACTTTAATAAATTTCGTACTGGTAACTTAGTCTTCACACATACTATTGCAATGTATTACAACATGAATCTTTAAACTATATCATGCTCATGATTAAAATATTTCAGCTACCCAAAAATCCTCTATACAAGCTTGGCATTTTTAATTAGGATTTTGTGAAATGTTATATCCACATTAGTCAGTTTTTCTTTCACTTACAAAAGTCCCTATAGTAATTTACGATTTCACTATTTGAAGCTAAAGAATCGGTTAACCACATTTTGCCATGAGTGTGACAACATGAGTACTGAGTATCACACTTGGCAAACTTTTACCTTTGGCCCACAGCTTTGGATCCAGCTGTGAGTAAATGCAATGAAAAAGTCTGCTTTCTATGCTAGCTGTACATTTGTTGTAAGAGGTTTGCGCAGTTTCAACCCAATGACAGAATAAATCAGAATTCTGTAGTATAACCCATACAATAAATAACCTGACCTGAGAGCACTTGTGCTCACAGTGGATGTTAAAAAGTGGAAATGTGCCATTAACCAGCTCAAAGAGGTTCAAGAGAACAAACCCATGCAACTGCACATAATTTAGAGAAGTGTACAATATTTCAGATAGATTCTTTCCATGGATTATTCCAAACTCAAAATCCAAAGATTTGTAATAATGAATCACAATCATGTACACAGATGTTTATCATAGTTAGATATGAAAATTACTCTTAAAGTTCCTAAGCAATTCTACCCAACTGCTCATAAAATCAAAATTTTCCAAATGATTGGTCTTCCTTAGTCCAGCTATAAAATCAAACGTACAATCAGACTATTCAGCTAGTTTGTCAGCCCAATGCTGTAAATCAATAAATCTTCAATTGAAAATATGCAATTAATATAGTACAACTCAACAGAGGAAGCAATCAGCATCATTGTTTGTTTGCTCAAGCTTATGTCAGTTTGAAATTAAAATGGTATTCACTGTGATGACAACTCTCACATTTACATTAGTTCAGCAGTGTGCAGAGATACCAAATGCACTTGGAATTGATTTGCTGATCCAAACTACACTTTAGTGCCTGCAACGTATTTCAATACACTTGACACAAACTCGCCCTCTCCCCCCAAAAAAAGCATGAAGTGCACTTTCAAACAGCAGCTAAACATTTTGTTTGCTTTGTAAAATGGTGGAGAAAACATAACACTAGCTAATTTCATCGAATAGTTCAGCACGCAAATAACAATTATATACAATATATATTAACCAAAAATGTAGAAATAATCAAATACCTATTTCACTTTAACTAGAAAGCAGTCATGTGTAATACGCTCCTCCCCACCTAGCTTGGAACACCTGTGGTGTCATCAGTTCAGAACACAAAACCACTCCACTCACATTTGAACTGAGTTAAGGACAGTATTTATAAAACCTCATTTCTCATTTACTTAGTGGAGGAACTTTTCAAGTGAACAACAAGACTATGATTCATTAGAAGCATCAGAAGAATATCACACCTTGTTTAACACAAAAAGCTCGTTAAGTCATATCAGGTTTTTAAATTAATACCCATGACGTCGGATTGAATAGATAATTCAGCAGGAATAAACTTTATCCCATTTCCCCAGGGTACAAAAGATAAGGGGTAATAGGTTTAAAGGGATTTAAGGAAAATTTGTTTCACCCAGTGAGTGGTGGGTATTTGGAACTCATGGCCTAAAACCCGGTACAGGATGAGAACTATTAAAAAATTTTAGAAATATTTAGAGGAGTGCTTGAAACAGCACAGTACACAAGACTGTGGGTCAAGATTGCTGTGGAAAAGCACAGCAGAAGAGGCAGCATCCAAGGAGCAGGAAAATTGATGTTTCGGGCAAAAGCCCTTCATCAGGAATGAGGCAGGAAGCCTTCGGGGTGGAAAGATAAATGGAAGAGGAGGGGGTGCTGGGGAGAAGGTAGCTAAGAGTACAATAGGTGAACGGAGGTGGGGATGAAGGTGATAGGTTGGAGAGGAGGATGGAGTGGATAGGTAGGAAGGGAGATTGGCAGGTAGGACAGGTCATGAGGATGGTGCTGAGCTGGAAGGTTGGAACTGGGAAAGGTGTGGGGAGGGGAAATGAGGAAACTGGTGAAGTCCACATTGATGCCCTGGGGTTGAAGTGTTCCGAGATGGAAGATGAGGCACTCTTCCTCCAGGCGTTGGGTGGCAAGGGAATGGTGGTGGAAGAGGCTCAGGTTCTCATGTCCTCGACAGAGTGGGAGGGGAATCTGAAATGTTCAGCCACGCAGTAGTGAGGTTGACTGGCGTGGGTGTCCTGTAGGTGCTCCCTAACGCGCTCTGCGCGAAGGCGTCCCATCTCTCCAGAGAAAAGAATTCTGCATCGGGAGCAACAGATACAATAAATGACATTGGTGGATGTGCAGGTGAAACTTTGATGGATGTGGAAGGCTCCTCTGGGGCCTTGGATGGAGGTGGGGGGTGGGAGGGGGCAGTGGGGTGGGTGGGAGGTGGTGTGGGCACAGGTTTTGCAATTCCTGCAGTTGCAGGGGAAGGTGCCAGGACGGTAGGGTGGGTTGTTGGAGGGAGTGAACCTGACCAAGTAGTCACGGAGGGAACAGTCTTTGTGGAAAGTGGAAAGGGGTGGAGGGGGAAATATATCCCTGGTGATGCGGTCCAATTTGTTGGTGGCAGTAATGTCGTCGGATGATGCGGTTATGAGGAGGTTGGTGGGTGGAAGGCGAGGACCGGGGGGAGGGTTCTGTCCTTGTTACACCTGGAGGGGTGGGGTTTGAGGGCGGAGGTGTGGGACATGTATGAAATGTGTTGGAGGGTATCTTCAACCATGTGGGAAGGGAAATTTCTTTAAAGAAGGAGGCTATCTGGTGTGGTCTGTAGTGGAACTGGGTGGTTAGCACTGCGGCCTCACAGTGCCAGGGACCCGGGTTCAATTCCCACCTCAGGCAATTACCCGTGTCTGTACGGGTGCTCTGGTTTCCCCCCACAGTCCAAAAATGTGCAGGTCAGGTGAATTGGCCATGCTAAATTGCGCGTAGTGTTAGGTGAAAGGGTCAATGTAGGGGAATGGGTGTGTTGCTGTTCGGAGGGTCAGTGTGGACTTGTTGAGCTGAAGGGCCTGTTTCCACACTGTAAGTAATCTAATCGGGTCCTCCTGGGAGCGGATACAGCGGAGGATTTGGGAATAGGGGATAACGTTTTTGCAGGAGGTAGGGTGGGAAGAGGTGTAATTCAGGTAGTTGTGGGACTCGGTGCATTTGAAAATGTAACTGTTATCATTAGCTTGCTAATTAATTTACATGGACTAAATGTTGGGAAGAGAAGATATGCCCTCGATGACTGGCAGAGCCTCGATGGGTCAAAGGTCGTTTTTTTCATGCTGTAATACTCTGCCATGAAATTACCCCACTAAGCACTGCCATTGTAATATCCTACAACTCCTTTCATTTTATTTCTTAACAGTTTCCCATTTTCAAGCTTACAACAACCTTACTAAAACAAATACCTAATAATTATCTTACACTGGTTAGAAATTGAGTTCTTAATTATAAATTAATTAGCGAACTAATGATAACAGTTACATTTTCAAATACTGAACCGTAACAATAGTTTTTCATTTACATACTAAACTATTGAAGTTTATCCAATTCAACTGCCATTTATGGAGCTCTTTTGCTTCAATTTTGAATTTTCAGAAAACATTTGATAATGTGAGATTTGTCTAAAAAATGCAGGTGTATAGAACTGGCAGGAATTGGTTGCTATATAGGAGATAAAGTGTAGGATTAGTGGTTTTGCTGAGGTCTTCAAACGTCAGTGAAGGTGATTTATTCTTGAGATGGAAATGATTTAGCTTTGGGAAGTACCATGTTGATATTTGTTATCATTACTAAAACAAAGTTTTTTTAGAAAATGAAGAAAATCTGTGAGGGTTAGTTTAATTGAAGAGACAGTTAAGAGCTAGGTGTAATTTAAAATGAAGAGATGTATGGTAAAACAGTTTTGGCAGGAAAAGGAATTTCTGTTCTCTGGGACAATGTTACAGTATATAGGTGAACAGACTAAGAAACTAGTCAATTCCCGTTCCACAAAATGAAAATAAAACTTGTGAATTGATAGTCTGTTTCTCACTGCATCCAACTTTGTTTCTCAACTACTGGTTTAGACCATTTTCAGCACTTTTAATAGAACATAGAACATTACAGTGCAGTACAGGCCCTTCGGTTCTCGATGTTGCGCCGACCAGTCATATCAATCTGAAGCCCATCTAACCTACACTATTCCATGTACATCCATATGTTTGTCCAGTGTCGACTTGAATGCACTGAAAGTTGGCGAATCTACTACCGTTGCAGGCAAAGCACTCCATACCCTTACTACTCTCTGAGTAAAGAAACTACCTCAGACATCTGTCCTATATCTATCACCCCTCAATTTAAAGCTATGGCCCCTCATGCTCGCTGTCACCATACTTGGAAAAAGGCTCTCCCTGTCCCCCCAACTAACCCTCTGATTATCTATTAAGTCACCTCTCAACCTTCTTCTCTCCAATGAAAACAGCCTCAAGTCCCTCAGCCTTTTCTCGTAAGACCTTCCCTCCATACTAGGCAACATCCTAGTAAATCTCCTCTGCACCCTTTCCAAAGTTTCCACTTCCTTCTTATAATGTAGTGACCAGAATTGTACACAATACTCCAAGTGCGGCCGCACCAGAGTTTTGTACAGCTGCAGCATAACCTCATGGTTCCGGAACTCGATCCCTCTATTAATAAAAGCTAAAACACTGTATGCCTTCTTAACAACCCTGTCAACCTGGGTGGCAACTTTCAAGGATCTGTGTACAAGGACACAGAGATCTCTCTGCTCATCTACACTACCAAGAATCTTACCATTAGCCCAGTACTTTGCATTCCAGTTACTCCGACCAAAGTGAATCACCTCACACTTGTCCGCATTAAATTCCATTTGCCACCTCTCAGCCCAGCTCTGCAGCTTATCAATGTCTCTCTGTAACCTACAACATCTTTCGTCACTATCCACAATTCCACCGACCTTAGAGTCGTCTGCGAATTTACTAACCCACCCTTCTACGCCCTCATCCAGGTCATTTATAAAAATGACGAACAGCAATGGACCCAACACCGACCCTTGCGGTACACCACTAGTAACTGGATTTCCAGGATGAATATTTCCCATCAACCACCGCCCTCTGTCTTCTTTCAGCTAGCCAATTACTGATCCAAACTGCTATATCTCCCATTCCTCCCCATTTTGTACAATAGCCTACTGTGGGGAACCTTATTGAATGCTTTGCTGAAATCCATATACACCAAATCAACCGGTTTATTCTCATCTACCTGTTTGGTCACCTTCTCAAAGAACTCAGTAAGGTTTGTGAGGCATGACCTACCCTTCACAAAACCGTGCTGACTATCCCTAATTAAATTATCCTTTTCTAGATTATTATAAATCCTATCTCCTATAACTTTTTCCAACACTTTACCAACAACTGAAGTAAGGCTCACTGGTCTATAATTACCAGGGTTGTCTCTACTCCCCTTTTTGAACAGAGGAACCACATTTGCTATCTTCCAGTCTTCTGGCACTATTTCTGTAGACAATGATGATTCAATGTCAAAGGCTCGGCAATCTCCTCCCTGGCTTTCCAGAGAATCCTAGGATAAATCCCATCCGGCTCAGGAGACTTATCTATTTTCACACTCTGCAGGATTTCTAATACCTCTTCCTTGTGACCCTCAATCCCACCTAGTCTAGTAACCTGTATCTCAGTATTCTCCTCGACAACATTGTTGTTTTCTAGAGTGAATACTGTCGAAAAATATTCATTTAGTGCCTCCACACACAACTTCCCACTATTATCCTTGATTGGCCCTAATCTTACTCTTGTCATTCTTTTATTCCTTAAATACCTATAGAAAGCCTTAGGGTTTACCCTGATCCTATCCACCAACAACTTCTCATGCCTCCTCCTGGCTCTTCTGAGCTCTCTCTTTAGGTTGAAAACAGCTTTATATCTTGAAAATAGAAGTACAAATAAATAAAGCCATATATAAAAAGGATAACAGCATTTTGGGTGCCTAAACAGAGTACACTTGCATAAAAAGAAATGCTAGAAAGAGGAATCCATTTATATAGTGCCAATCAAGGATCATTGGATCTTCTAAAGAGGTATATAGTAAATGGAGCACTTTTGAAATATAGTTACATAATGTAATAAATGAGGCAGCCAATTTACAAACAGTATTCTCCAACAAACAGCAGTATGATAATGATGAGGTAAGTTGTTTTTGTGATGGTGATGCTGCAAGTACTTTTTGTAATGTTGATGCTGCAAGTAATAAATCACCTGGTTCTTCTTCAAAACAAACCCATGTAATTTTTACAATCACCCAAGAGGGCAGTCATAGTCTAATGTTTCATCCAAGAGAAGGCACTTCCAATAGCGCAGTACTTTTTCATTACTGCACTAACATTTGAACCCACAACATTCTGGTCAGAGGTGAGAATGTGACCAAATAAGCCATGGCTGACAATAATGCCTTTCCGCAAAATGTTTAGATGTAGTCACAGCTAATGTATTTCCGATGCATATTCACAAAGCTGGTGTACCAGGCAGTTACTTCCTTTCTGTCTACATATCTCAGATTTAAATGCAATAATTGAAACAATGTTAATTACAAATTAAGCCATTACGTTATTCCCCTTATAACTCCTGAACAAATGCAGCCATTTGTAAGCAATGCATTTCCTCAGGTTTTACGAATTCCTGACACCTTTTCATACTTCCAGGCGAAATACGGCACATATAAAAGGACTGGAAATCCACCATATCTCACAAACCTCCGGATACAACAGTGCGTATCAGCAGAAAGATACAGCCTCCATACTGAAGAAATATTAAAATGTAAATAGACCCAAGTATAGATTTACTATGTTCGGAGGGTCAAAGTAATTCAAGTAGATAAATTATGAACTTTGTACCAATACCACCCATTTCATATATCTGTTTACAACCCTGGCTTCAGACCCATACCTCTTTGATCGCGAAGACTGCCTACTTCCAACACTCTAATGTCACCTGTCTTCCTCTCCTCCTTCAGCCATTCTGCTGCAAAACCATCAAGCCATGTTCATGTCACCTCCAAGACTCAAGTATTCTAAAGTTTCTCCTGATGGACTTCAAATCAGCCATCTTCCATGAAATTCAATCTGGACAAAACTATGTGTGTCCATATTCTAACCTGCTCTTGTTTTGTTCACCCATCACATCGATGCTCACAGGCCTATAGTGAGACCCAGTCCTCCGATAATACTGGTTGTGTTTCAAATCCCGCATGGAAATTCCTCAGGCTACCCCGGTAACATTTTCAGGCACTACAACATTCTAAGAACGCACTATGAATTGGCAGTGCTAACCACTAAGCCACCATCCTGTTGTAACAGTTTTTGTTTCCTCATGCTTCCTGTGAAATTTCTTGAAAACCTTGGCATTTTCCTACATTAAGATTAGATTACTTACAGTGTGGAAACAGGCCCATCGGCCCAACAAGTCCACACCAACCCGCCGAAGCGCAACCCACCCAGACCCATTCCCCTACATTTGCCCCATTCACCTAACACTATGGGCAATTTAGCATGGCCAATTCACCTAACCTGCACATTTTTGGATTGTGGGAGAAAACTGGAGCACCCGGAGGAAACCCACGCAGACACGGGGAGAATGTGCAAACTCCACACAGACGATCACCTGAGGCGGGAACTGAACCCGGGTCTCTGATGATGTGAGGCAGCAGTGCTAACCACTGGGCTACCGTGCCGCCCATAAGGATGATATATAAATAGAACTGGTTGCTTTCAAGGTCAATATGTAGAATTAATTTTAAATCAGAATGTGCAAATTGTTGTTCAACCAGCAATGTAACTTTATTTACTCTTTCGTAGTTCTTTAACCACCAATTATAATACCTTGGTTTTTGTATAAAGACCCACTTTTGCCACCTATATGCTTGTTTACAGGTAGATGTTTCATTATAATGTGTGCTGAAAAAATATGTAACACCCATCAATGAGCAAGGAAAGTTAATCCAAGAAGACCATTTCATCAATTGTGTTCATCTTCTGGTATTCCACTACACACCAGCTTGTGTAAAAATACATTTTGAACATCCACTTTTGATTTCATTTCCTTTCTAGTTTTAACAAATGTTCATCATCTGACCAAAACTGTTTTCTTAGGCTAGAGTGGTTTAGATCACTTAAAGTCCATGTCGATTAGGAAATTGCAAACAAACAGGAAATCGTTGAATAGCTTTGAGAGTTCTTTATGACCCCACTTTTGATTAAACTATACTGTCTCACACATTTGGCAGAAATAACCTAGATTTTGTTCTAAACAATATTGACATGTTAACATCAGAAAAGAAACAAGTATGAACTCCTGCCAATAAGATGTCCATGCATTAGGTCCTACTTGAGTGTTAGTTTTACCATTTCATTTAGACTTGCCTGCTTCTTCTAGATGTAGTGTGCATAATAGCAAGCAATATATAGAGAACAACGTCATGAGTTTACATATGTAGTAAGTTGCTGTAGTGAGGTAATGGCTATGAATTATCTCAAGATTCTGATTTAATTTGCAACCTAAACATCTACTAACTTAAAGCAAGATGTTTTATTGTTGTCAATCAGTTCCACACATCAAAAATTTATTTTAAAAAATGCAATCAGGGATTATAGTTTGTTCCTATCAAAATTCTCCCATGAACATTAAATAACAAGTTAATAAAATATGGAAGTTTAAACAAACAATCTTCACAATTGAAAGAGAGCGCGAGACAGAGAGCGAATGAGTGTGTGTGTGTGTGTGTGTGTGTGTGTGTGTGTGTTTGTTTGTTTTGCAGTGGTGTCACTTGTCGTGTGACATGAATCCAAGGTCCCGGTTGAAGCTATCCCTGAACTTGGCTATCAGCCTCTGCTCAACCACTTTTGAGTTGTTGCCTGTCCCAAAGTCTGCCTTGGTGGACGGTCACCCGAAAGTCTGAGGTCGAATGTCCCGGACCGCTGAAGTGTTCTCTGACTGGGAGGGAACACTCCTGTCAGTTGATTGTTCTGCGGTATCCATTCATCTGTAGCCTCTGCTTAGTCTCGCCAATGTACCATGCCTCAGGGCATCCTTGCCTGCGGCGTATAAGATGGATAATGTTGGTCGAGTCACAGGAGTACCTGCTGCGTACAAGGGAGGTGGTGTCCCCACGTGTAATGGTGGTATCCGTGTTGACACTGACATGTCTTGCAGCCTCTGCCGTGACAGGGTTGTATGATGTTGTCCTGAAAGCTCGACAGTTTGCTGCAAGCAATGATCTGTTTTGAGATTTGGTGGTGACAAGTGAAGGTGTGGGGAAGGTCTTGGTGAGGTGCTAATCCTCAATGATAACGTGTTGCAGGCTGCAAAGAAAATGGTATAGTTTTTCAGTTCCTGAGAAATACTGGACAATGAAGGGTACCCTATCGTGCAGGTCTTGTCTATCTCCTGAGGAGGTCATCATGGTTTCTCGTTGTGGCACATCGGAACTGGCAGTTGATGAGTTGACCATCGTATCCTGTTCTTATGAGGGCCTCCTTGAATACTTCCAAGTGCCCATCACATCCCTCCTCATCTGAACAGATCCGGTGTATGTGTAGGGCTTGTCCGTAGGGGATCGCTATTTTGATATGTTTTGGTTGGAAGCTGGAGAAATGTAGCATCGTGAGGTTATCTGTGGATTTGCGTTAGAGTGAGGTGCCCATCCTTGATGGAGATGCATATGTCCAAGAATGAGACAGATACTAAAGAGTTGTCCATGGTGAGTTTGATGGTGGGATGAAACTCGTTGATATCACTGTGTAGTTGTTTCAGTGACTCCTTGCCATGGGTCCAGAGGAAGAAAATGTTGTCAATGTACCTGGTGTATAGTGTTGGTTGGAGGTCCTGTGTAGAGAAGAAATCTTGTCTGAACCTGTGCATGAAAATGTTGGCATATTGGGGTGCAAAGTTGGTCCCCATGGCTGTTCTGTGTGTCTGGAAGAAGAACTAGTTGTCAAGAAAAAACATTATGGCTTGAGGATAAAGCGGATGAGTTATGGGGTGGTCCTCAGAGATTGGCAATTGTTGGTCCTGGATTCATGTCACATTACAGTTGACCCCACTGCACCATACACACTCTCTCACACACACAATCCTACAGACCCATATACTCACGCAGACCCTCTTTCATACACTTACACATACACACTCCCCCACACGCTCACCCACACATGCAACCTCTCGCATACTTATACCTGTTCACATTCATACTCACACATATGCACATAAGTTTGTGGGGTGAATTTGTACTTGCAGAATTATATTTTATTTCATTTTGTTCAAAAACTGCATAAATCCCTTTTTTAGAAATAGAATCAGTCTGAATACTGGGGCACAGACAGCTTCACACAGGACACCGCACCTTCAATGCATTATCTGAGACGACATGGCACCTATTGTTAAAGCTCACTTGAGAATGTAACTTTAAAAACGTTCTGGGATTTACACATGAAAGAACTGAAAACCAACATAGTCATTCTAAAAGATAAGAGACTTAACAAAACTCCAGGTCTTTTTCAGTATATAATTTCAGTTGCATCACACTGTAAACTTTTGCTATAAATTCTGTGTCTTACAATCTTATACTTCACAACCACTTGATGAAGGAGCAGCGCTCTGAAAGCTAGTGGTTCCAAATAAATCTGTTGAAATATAACCTGGTGTTGTGTGATTTTTAACTTTATAATAAAGTATGGTGATCTGCACATCGAATCGTCGGGTTCATTTGGTATTTAATTGCTACTTCAGTACCGACCTTGTTAATGTGAATCTGTTGTTGCTGGAACTGCTGTTTGTGTTTCTCCAGGAACTGCTGATGTTGCTGCTGTATGACCAGCTGTTGTAAGGCCTGTGCATTCTGTGGCAACGGTGCTGACTGAGTCCTCCCTAATGGACGGTGCTGTCTAAGCTTGTGTATGGAAGGCGAAACTCTGTCAGGGCCAACAAGTGATTGCGGGTGAATGGGTAACGCTCCCAATCCTGAAAGATACCAGAAAGATATAATGCAGAAAACAGCAGAAGAAAACTCTAGACATAAGGGAAAAAAAGAAAGGAAGGAAAATGGCTGTTGAGTAACTCTGGTAACAAAAGGCTATTGCAACCAGCCATTTTCCACTGCAAATACTCTGCTAGTAGTACTTTAATTTCAGGAAAAAAAAACTTCAAAACAATCAGAAGCTTCAACATTAGAGTGTTCCAAAAAATAAACCCCCAAACTGCAAGAAGCATTCCAACTGATTATGCAGCATAAAAGCTTTTGGAGAGCTAGCTTAAAAAAAAGTGTTATGCATGTAAAGGCTGACAAAATTCAAATAAAGTATGATTTAAACCTGCTGCCAAAACAAAACTGGATAACAGACAACAATGTTTTTTTGTTTGGTTTACAATTGTCACATGTACCAAGATACAGCGAAAACTGTTGTTTTACATGCTATATAGGCAGATACCATACAGAGTGCACCAGGGTAGTAGAAGAGAATGCAGCTTACAGTGTTACAGCTGCAGTAAAGGTGCAGAGAGAGAGCTCAAAATTAACATTTGAGAGATCGGTTCAAAAGTTTGATAACAGTGGGGAAGAAGCTGTTCTTGAACCTGTCTGTATGTGTATTCAAACTTCTAGGTCTTCTGCTTTTTAATCATCCAGATAAAAAGTGAAAAAACTGCGGATGTTGTAAATCAGAAACAAAAACAGAAGTTGCTGGAAAAGCTCAGCAGGTCTGGCAGCATCTGTGAAGAGAAATCAAAATTAACGAGGATGAAAGAGAATTAAACCAGGGTGGAAGGGTGTTTGATTATGTTAGTCGCTTTCCTGAGGCAGCAGGAAATATAGATGGAGTCAATGGATGGAAGGCTGGATGCTTGAAGAACTGTGCCGTGTTTATGACTCTGTGTGGGTTTTGCACTTGGGAAGAGCAATTGCTATACCACACTGTGATACATCCAGATACGATGCTTTCTATAGCGCATCTATAAAATTGGTAAGAGCTTTTGTGGATATGTCGAATTTCCTTAGCTTTCTGAGGAAGTAGAGTCGTAGAATTATAGAATCCCTACAGTCCTGAAAGGGGCCAATTGAACATCAGGTATGCACCAACCCTTCAGAGAGCATCCCACCCAGACCCAGCCCACCCACCCTATCCCTGTAACTCCACATTTACAATGGCTAACTCACCTAGTCAGCACATCCCTAAACACTACAGATAATTTAGCATGACTATCCATCTAATCTGCACATCTTTGGACTGTGGAAGGAAACTCGAGTGTCCCGAGGAATCCAACGCAGACAGGAGCAGAATGTGTATACTCCACAGAGACAGTCACCCAAGGCTGGAATTGAATCTGGGTCCCCAGTGCTATGAGACAGCAGTGCTAACCACTGAGCCACCATGCCACCCACAACACTGTTGTGCTTTTCTGACCATTGCATCGACGTGGGTGGATCAGGACAGATTGTTGGTGATCATCACTCCCAAAATCTTGACACTCTTGACTGTCTCCACCTCAGCACCATTGATGCAGACAAGGGCATGCACTCCGCTCCACTTCCTGAAGTCAATGACCAGTACCTTTGTTTTGTTGACATTGATGGAGAGTATGTCTTGACACCATGCTGCTAAGCACTCAATCTCTTTCCTCAATTCTGCCTCATCATTGTTTGATATTTGACCTGCAATGGTGGTATCATCAACAAACTTATAAAATGGAGCTGTGGCACAATTTGGTTACACAGTCATTAGTGGATGAAGTGTCTAGTAGGGGGCTGAGTACGAAGCTTTGTTGGGCACTGGTGCTGAGAGTTATACCTATGCTTACTGATTGTGGCCTATGGGTCAGGAAGCCGAGGATCTATTTACACAGAGGGAAGCTGAGACTTAGGTCTCGGAGCATGTAGATGAGTTTGTTTGAAATTATGATTTTGCAAGACAGAGCTGTAGTCAATAAGAATATCAGTTGTCACAATATATTTAGTATGTATCTCTTATTAAAATGCACTGAATGATTAAAAACAAAAACAGAAGTTGCTGGAAAAGCTCAGTATTTGTGAAGAGAAATCAGAGTTAACATTTAAGATTTGGTAACCCTTCCCCAGTTCTCAAGGGTTAACTTCAGAAATGTTAATTTTGATTTCTCTTCACAGATGCTGCCAGACCTGCTGAGCTTTTCCAGCAACTTCTGTTTTTGTTTCTGATTTACAACATCCGCAGTTTTTTCACTTTTTATCTGGATGATTAAAATGCTGGTTTTCCATCATGCAACCTATGACTTTCAGTTGAAGTCTACATGTTGAAACCAGACATATTCTTATCTATTAGGCAACTGCAATTCAAAACAGGAATGAAAGCACATTAGAAAAGTGAACCCATCTTTCCTTCAATAATTTTCCCTTTTTGCATGATAGTATTTGACTCAATGTTGACATATGATTCCAAAAGTAGCAATTCCATTAATGCATCCAATTACCCAGTAACATGAACCACTTCAATGAACATGGGCAGGATTTCAATCCTAGGAATGGGGCTCACACTTCAGTCTGATTCTGTCCTCCCTTGATTTTCAGCTGGAATCACTAGATCAGTGCGCATTATTCTGCCGTCAGGATTTTAGCTTTAAAAAGTAAATATCATTATGATCTGCTCTTCCCGCCATCTCTGTGCTTTTCAAAAATCTGTTCAATCTCTTAGCTTTTTGTCAGAACTGGAAAAATAATTCAACCTGTGAGAAATATCAGAAGCTATTATTAAGGTAATAATAAATTCAAGGTAACCAGGCAGAATCATATTGGTTTTGTAACAGGGAAATCATTTTGAACCAATTGATTGGAATTGTTCGAGGAAGCAATAGGTGTTGTGGATAAAGGTGACTGTATTGTAATTGAATTCCCAGATGACATTTGATGCCATATCAAAGTTATCGGAGAAGATACAGGCTCAGGATGTTGGGGTTAATGCAGCATCGTGGATAGAAGACAGGCTGGCTAATAGGGAAAATTGTAAAGGTATATTTCCTCAAAAGGCAAAGGTAGAACAAATCCAGAGCTCCCAGGATGACAAAGGAGATAGAACTTAAGTTCACAAAGAAATTGTGCCCATCTGTCATGTGTCAGCTAGCTAATCCAATTGAGAACCAAGCTGAATACAAAAGGTTCAAAAAAGAGCCGAAAAGCAAATTTAAGAAGCAAACGGATCATTAAAAAAAAAGACTGGCAGCGATTAGAAAGGAAAATCTCAAAGTTTTCTATAAGCACAACAATAGTAAACAACATGATTGAGACATTAAATGAATAATTTGCATCTGTGTTCAAATAGGAGACAAATCATGCCCAAGTCATGGCGACAACTTAATCAATGGAAGGTTTAAAATTGGTAAATTGGTGGAGGCAATGGTAAAGCCATCTGTACTCAAAATTACAAGGCAATGGGACCAGATGAGTTGCATTCAAGGATATTGAAAGAAGAAAGAATGGAAATTGTAAAGATTTTAGCAATAACCTTTCAATCTTCCTTGGATTTGTCCTAATAGTCACATGGAAAAGTATGGTTGCTTCAAAAGACTTCGAAAATATGGATTTGTTAGGGGTAAATTGCATCTAACAAACTTGCTGGATTTTTTTTTGAAGTATTGGCAGAGTTAATGAGGGCAAGGCCTCATATGGTGTCTGTGAACATTTACTCGATATAGTGCCACACAATAGATGTGTGAGGAAAGTTACAGATTAAAAGGGACTGTAGCAATGTAGATATAAAATTGGCTGAGGTATAAGAGAGTGATGGTTAATAGGTAGTTTTTTTTGAGCTGGAAGAAAGTCTGTGATGGAGCTCCCCAGATTCTTGCTTTTCTGATATACATAAATTATCTAGATCTTAGCATGCAGGGGACAATTCCAAAGTCTGTGGATGATACAAAACTTGAGGAGGGCAGTATAGAACTTAAAAAAGACATTGACAAATTGGTGGTGAGTGGATGCGTGGCAGATAAAACAAAAACCATGAAGAGTTAGTACTAAATGAAAGATACTATTCTAAAGGGGTAAGTCATTAAAGATGATAGGAAAGTACAGAAACCTGTTAATGAGGCATTTAGTATTCTGAGCTTCATTAATAGGGCATAGAGTACAACAATATGGAGTTTATGATAAACATATATAAGACATTGATTAGACCTCAGCTGGTACAATCTTAGGCGCCACACTACAGGATGAATGTGAATGCACTGAACAGAGTGCAGAACAGGTTTATGGGAATGGTTCCAGGGATGAGATAATTCAATCATGAGGGAAGATTGGATAAGTTAGAATCGTTTGTCTTGGAAAGAAGGTGATGGGAAGATTTGATAGAAGTTTTAAAAATCATGAAGCATCTGGAAAGAGTAGACAGAGAGAAACTCGTAAAAGAATCAAGAACTGGAAAGTACAGTTTTGAAGCATTCTGCAAGAGAAGCAAAATAAGTTAAGAACTTTTCTTCCCCCAGTGTGAGCGGTCAGGGTCTGGAAGTGTGATGGAAGCAGATTCAAATGAGGTATTCAAGATCGCATTAGATACTTAAAAATAATGTACAGCCTACAGGGAAATGGCAGAAGTTTAGTACAAAGTTAAAATGCTCAGAGAGCTGGTGCAGACGCAAATTGCACCACAAAAATTATGTGATTCTGATTAAAAGAAAAATAAATTCAAATTGAAATAGTAACATTTTGAAAGTACACAAAAATTTCTTCTCTTTGGTCTTGGGAAAAGAAAACAAGCAATAAAACCAAATTAATTCTGATAAAAAGAAAACTGAAAATGAACATATCTATTTGGATTTTTGAAATTGCTGTCCATATCATAGTGAAGAACTAGGTTTGCAAGTACCGGAAAATACAATATCTTTCCATTCTGGATACCAAAACTATTGTCTACTACTTCATTACACCCAGCATGGCATTTCAAGAAGTTCAGCAATCTCAGCTAATCAGTAAAATTCATCAAAGTCAGAAAAGCTAGGAATATAGACATTGAAAATCACAGTGCCTGTCAGGACCAAACACAAGTTCAAGTCAGGTCACGTGCAATAAAGCTTCCCTCTGTTCTGCCCTATATTTAAAAGCCATTACTGTTAAAAGCTTTGTAGAAATTTTGATATCATCGGTCACTTCAATGAGAGATCAATAACTGTTAATTTGCTTTTGGTGGAAACAATGTTGCCCAAGACACCATTTTGCAGCCAAGAATTTTGATTCTTTTATATCCAGTGGAACCTCTGAAACAGCCAGCAAATTTACATCCACAAGAAGACTGAGTGTTCAGTTTCAATTTCAGGACACCATTTCATACAGCATACCAAGGTAACACTTCAATTTTGACCAAATCTAACAATGTAGAACCAAAGTGTGGTGACATAGATGAAATATCACACTGAGAAACTCACAGGAACTACAACATGTGATACTAACAACTCTCAGAAACAGTAGATACCTGATCAGTCGGAGCTGGGTTCAAACCTAGCACCTTAAGCAAAGAAGCAATGTTTCAATCATCTGTGTAACTCATTGTCCAATTTCCTTGTTTCGTTGAACTGAATAATGTCAGATTCAGGGAAAAAGAACAATGCATTGAAACACATGTTCGTACACAAATAGGATGTATTTTAGTTAGGAACAAAACCCAACAAAATTTGGTCATATGCACCAAAGCGAGAATTACTAAACAAAAGAAAAATCAAGTCTAAAATTTCTTTTTCTCTTCTTGACTCCTTCCAAGTATTAACGCTGGAACAAACAAGCAGACAAGCAACCTGTTCTTTGGCCTTTGCCACAGATGTTAAGCCAGTTGCTCATGGCTATATTAGAGTGACTTGGGGTGTCTCAACCTTATATTTCAAATAAACAAGCTGAGGCTCTTATAATGATTCTTAGTTTATGAATGTTCATTACATACAGAGAAAATTCATTGGAATTTCAGTGGCATTATTATGTTCCATTACATGGTCTATTAAATAATAGGCAAAGAAATTTCCTGCAAACATTCTGTCTTCTACTCCAATCTTTACATTGTGCAATTTCAAAGGCACAGAAATCAAGTTCCCTTTTATTATTAATATACATATCACATACTCTTTTCATACTGTTCATTCCCTCGTTTTCCTGATAGTGTATTAGAAAAGTTGAATCATTCAACGCTATTTTATACATTTACCTACCAGTTATGAGTGGACTCTGTGGTGTAGATTGATCCAATAAGACCATATGCTGCAAGAGAGGTGTATGCCCGCTACTGCCATCTTTATCCAACGTGGCAATGTAATGTGGCAGATGAGTACCAGCAATAAATGGAGTGTTCAATGGGAGTCCTTGCATGCCCACTCTTTCACCTTCTGCTTGCCCAGAGGCTCCCTGGATGCAAATACAAAACACTTTGAACAATTTCATATCTGTTTTGTGTGAATAATCACACAAAACATTTTAATAGCAATAATCATAAATATCATTATATTTCACAGTTGGAATTTCTTCTGTATCCAATTTACAGCTGATCCAATTGCAGAATAATCCCATCTGAACTGTGGTAGAATTGTAAGAGTCCAATCTGAAATGTTTGCTAGTGTCATTAGCCAGGATTGAGTGCATTACTGGACTCCACTTCTTTCTCAGTGCCAATGTCTGGATCACTTCACCAAAAATTGAGAAACAGATGAATACAGATGGAGGTAGCAAAGTCTACTGAATCAGAAAATTTTCTTGTACACACTTAACAAATTCCTCTGTATCTAAACCCTTAACACTATGGCAGTCCCAGTCTATGTTTTAAAGTTAAAATCCCTTACCATAATCACCCTATTATTCTTACAGATAGCTGAGATCTCCTTACAGGTGTGTTTCTCAATCTCCCTCTGACTTCTAGGGGGTCTATAATACAATCCCAAATCATCCCTTTCTTATTTCTCCGGTTCCATCTAAATAACTTCCCTGGATGTATTTCTGGGAATATCCTCCCTCAGTACAGCTGTAATGCTATCCCTTATCAAAAATGCTACTCCCCCTCCTCTCTTGCCTCCATTCCTATTCTTCCTGTAGCATTTGTATCCTGGAACATTAAGCTGCCAGTCCTGCCCATCCCTGAGCCATGTTTCTGTAATTGCTATGATAGACCAGTCTCATATTCCTAACCATGCCCTGAGTTCATCTGCCTTCCCTGTTAGGTCCCTTGGATTGAAATAAATGCACAGTTTAATTTATTCGTCCTACCTTGTCCCTGCCTGCCCTGACTGTTTGACTAGCTTCTGTTCTCAACAGATTGATCTCTTTCCTCACTATCTCCCTGGGTTCCATCCACCCACCCAGCGTCCACCAACCTTACTAGTTTAAATCCTCCCAAGCAGCTCTAGCAAATCTTATCATCACTGGGTAAAAATACCATGACTAGGACAATTGTTGGAAGAGTATTATTACATAAACTGTAGCAGTTTAAGGAGAATGTTAATCACTTCATGATAACAAATGAGGCCTTGCCAGCTTTGTCCACAATCCAAGATTTCTTTTTACAACTATTTTGTTTCCCTTCAGGCAGATTAATGAATTGGGCAAATCAGTATTGCATAATGTACAAGGGATCACTGCTAATTTTTCACTCTGCAATTAGTATAAAGGTGGAGTGCTCAGACAAAAGCAATTACAACTTGAACAACTTCCTCCCTTGAATTGCACAAAACTTAAATCAATTTCAAGATTGGGCATCAGAATATATGGTTGTGTCTTGGGTTCTATTCAGCATTGACAGTATATTGAAAATTCATAAGTAAGGCCAACTCATAAATTTTCCCAAGATAGCACTCTCTGATTTTCTATTCAATAGTCATATTATCTGTTTTTAGACTACTACTAAAATGAATGCCTGCAAGATTGGGAGGGGTGGAGTAGTACTGCTTTACAATCCAGCTCAACCTTTACCTGGGGCCTCAAATAACTTAACCAAGATCAGGAATTTGCTACTTCGTGAATCATAGGTGTGAACCAGTGCTTCAAAACTGAGAACTAATGGACATTGAAATATTCAGAAAACCATCCTAAATTGCCACTTCACCATATCCATTTACACAACGGAAGTGGGGTGAGGAACAACTAAGGCAATGCCTACAGTTCTCTCAGCTAAAGAATGGTGAATTGTTTAACACAATTGCAAGGATCTGCTCACCGTTCCTTAACCACCAGTGAACTTTCCACCAGAACAGCTAATGAATGATAAAGAAATAAATGATATGGAATGCAGCCACTAGCAGATTTAATCAATGTCGACTAGATATTTCCACTATAATTTGTCATATACAGTACATGAGCAATATTAGGTGGTTCAGTACTTACACTGGAGGGACCAGTAGCTGGCAGACCTAGAGTTATGTTGGGCAAAGATGGTGAAGTATACAGAGGCAATTGGGTCACTGAACCATCTCGAGTAACCAGTTTGTGAGGCATCGTGGACTGAAACAGGAAAGGGATGACATAAGAATATCAACAATAAAAAGCATTTCATCAAATTGCTATTCAGTTGACATTTATTGAATTTTCCATGACTTTATAAAACTAAAATTTTAGAATCAGCTCACCAAAAGAACAGCAAGAGACTCGGATTATCACTAAAGTTTCCATTTGACAGTAAACTATTGAGGTTTTATTGCATTTACAAGAATACAGATTAGATTTAGTGTTGCTGATAATTGTTTGTTAAACCATGTGGCAATGTTAGTCATAGATTCCAAAAACCAAAGTGAAATCTACTTGCTGTTACCCCATCAATTGCATCTTTTGCTTCTAAAGCTAATTCTAAATATATAAAAAAAAGTGCAGTTAAAAAAAAATGCTTTTCCAAGCTCATTATGTAAAAACATTAGAAAAGGTGGGATCACAGAGCTAATGAGGACACTGTGTATTCAAACAAAATGCTTTAATAAGTATTTTGCTTCCATATTTACAAAGGTGAAAGTGGAGCAAGATGGACAACTTCAGAACAATGTCAAAAGGATTTTTGGAGATAAATATTCTTAAAAAAACTATCTTTATAAAGTTGAGGAGGCTAAATATAGGCAGGTATCAAGTCCCAGAAGATATGCACATCAGACTAGTAAAGGGATTGGGGAGCAATCAGCAGAAGTAAGTATCTTCAGAAACTAGAATTACATCAAAGTACTAGATGGTGGCAAATATTATACATTGTTCAATTAATGGGAAAGGGTGAGCCAGGAAAGGAATACTCATTTAGTTTCATTCAGGTTATGGATAAAAGCTCCATAACATTATGGAATCAAATTAACATTTTGAAAGGAAGGAGCAATTTGCGATCTGTAACATACATACCAAGTTCATCTGATTGAACTGTCTGTGACATCAAATTGTATAGATAAAGAGATTGCAACTGAAGCTGCACACATAAACTTTCAGAAAACATTGCCAAGGTACAAAAATAAATACATGGTACATCATATTAAAAGGTATACAATCATGAGTAGAGACTGCAAGGGAACACGATGCAAACAGTAATGATAAATGGATGGAGGAGTAAAGATTTATGGGCACACAGATCTTCAAAATTGGCAGTACAAGTAGAAAAGATCATAAAAAGACAAATCTAATTCTGGATTTTTGCACATGGGACATTGAAACCAAATGACAGGAATTTGTTGTTCAATTTCTACAGTACAGTGGACAATATATCTTGATGTAATAAAGATTCACGGCCAGGAATGAGAAGTGGCTTTATAAAAAGGAATTTCTCCCCTAGTAAGGAACTGAAAAAGTAAAGTGAGATCAAAGACACTTTAAAATTGCAACACTTTAAGAGGTTAAATATAGAAAGATTATTTCAGCTAATATTAAATCAGCAACACAGAGGCATAAATATAATATTATTAGAGGAAGTCTGATGGGTGTTCAAAAATTTTGCCCTCTCCAGCAAGGGCCATTAGAATATGGAACATTCCACTAGAAGGAGGATATTGAGGTAGGGATTAAAAGTACTTCTTACAAGGAAACTGGGTACTTATTTAAAACCAAGACCATTAAATAATACTGTGATGGGCAGAGCAATGAGCTTAGAATAAATTGTTGCAATGAAATGTAAGCAACGGCACCAAGGTCATGACCTGAATCATCTCCCTGTTTTTGTCATCTCTGACTGTAAAGTGATTCACCTGGATGTAAGGACATCTCCCATTATTATAGATATCCTCTCTCTCAGTTTCTACATTCTTCTGCAAACCTCTCTCCAAAACTGAGCTTAGGGCTTCAGCAGCTACAGGCATGACATCACATGGTAAAATAATCAAGATCACAGAAGCTGCAGGGTAGAACAGGATGGCTGTAGAGCTAGAAGAGATTATAAAGATAGGAATACAGAGTTCTTAAGATGGATTTGAGGATAAGGATGAGAAATGAGAGAGAGAAGCTTTGTTTAACTGGGAACTAATGTCGATTGGCAGGTCAGAAGGTATGGTAAATACCTGACAAGAAGTGGGGTTAGGAGAAATGGAGTAAGTAGCACTGTGTGTGTGCATGCATGTATATGAGCCTGTGTGTGTACATATGTCTCATTCCTTACTACTTGAAAGGGGGAGAAAAATGTTCTTCATAAAATGTTGAATGAGCCAAAACAAAAAACAAAGTGGAATAGAGACAGATCTGCTTGGAGATAGCATGAAGAAGTGCTGATAGAGAGAGCGAGAGGTCAAATGCGTTCATGTAGTGGCATGTGGCACTGAATGTTGTCTGAGGAGTGTTGTACATCACAGAGCTACTTGGATGATCCTGAATGGAGTTAAAAAAAAAACAAAGCGTGAAACTTGAATTCAAACACGTGGTAAATCTATGTACTGAAGGCAATGAGATGTGGCTATGAAAGTGAGTTTTGGCAAATATCTTGTCCAATACTAGGAGGGAAAATAAAAAGCAATGATGGTGAACAAGAAGAAAATTTCAAATAAAAATTCTGCCAGGGTGCCAAAGAACGTCTTCAAGGTGGGCATAACTGGAAAAGATGTGACAGTGAATTAAACACTAAACTAAAACAAAGAACTGCAGATGCTGGAGATTTGAAACAAGAACAGACAGAGCTGGAGAAACTCAGCAGGTCTAGAAGCATCTGTAGATAGAAAAATAGAGTTAACATTTCAAGTCCAGTGACCTTCCCTTGTCAATGTTTGCAGGTACCATTCCCTCTGGGATACCCTGGTCCACAAGTCCACACCAACATCTTCCTATAATCCCATAGCACCTTCCCAAGCAATTGTAGAAAGTGTAATACTTGCCTGTTTACCTACCCCCTTCTCACTATCCAAGATCCAAAATACACCTTCCAGGATAAGCAGCGATTTACCCGCACTTCAATTAATCTAGTCTACGAGACAGTATTTGTTGTCACAATATAGTTTCCTCCAAATTGAAAAATAAACACATTGCTTTGTTGAACAAATTGATTGCTTGTTGGAACACCTCCACTTCATAAAAATGGCCCTGAGCTTCCACTTGCCTGTCATTTCAACACACCACTATGTTCCCATGCCAACATTTCTGTTTTTCAGGCCTGCTGCAGTTCTCAAGCAAAGCTCAATATAAGCTACAGCAACAACATAGCATCTTCTGACTAGGTACCTTACCAGCAGATTCAACACTGAGTTTAACAATTTCAGAAAGTGAACATCCTCCTCCAATTCATTACCAACCCCATTACTTCCAGGTCCTGTTGCAGCCAGCACAACCAACCCATTTTCCACTATTCATATTCCCTGTTAAGACAAATTCAGCATTCATCTCTCTCCTGGTTTATCATCAGCAATCTCTCCCTCTTTATCATCAGCATAAATATCACCATTTGGCAGTTGCTTTCAGTTCTGATGAAGGGTCACTAGATTCAAAATGTTACCTCTATTCTTCTCCCCAAAGATTCTGTCAAACCTGCTGTGCTTCTCCAGATCTTTCTGTTCTTATTTCAGACCTCTAGCATTCACAATACTTTGTTTGTCTTTGTTTTATTTAGTCCTTAGTGGTGGGGAATTTATTAGAACGAATTCTGAGGAACAGGACATATCTACACGTGGACAGACAAGGATTAATCAGATCAAAACTGCTTGATTAGATCAAGATGTCCACGCTTGACAAATTTGATTGAATATTTTGAGAAAATAGCAAGCATTGTTGTTGAGGAAAATGCATTTGGCATCATTGACATGGACTTGAGCAAGCTTTTGATAAAGTCGTTCATGGCAGACAAGTCAAGAAAGTAAGAGACAATGGAATCCAAGGCAAAGTGATATCGTGGATCTAAAATTGGCTGAGAGGCAGGAAGTATAAGGTGAGGGTAAAGAAATGATTTGGAGGCGTCGGTGTTGGACTGGGGTGTACAAAGTTAAAAATCACACAACACCAGGTCATAGTCCAACAGGTTTATTTGGAAGTACTAGCTTTTGGAGCGCAGCTCCTTCATCAGGTTGACAACCACCTGGTGAAGGAACAGTGCTCTGAAAGCTAGTGCTTCAAATAAACCTGTCAGACTATAACCTGGTGTTGTGTGATTTTTAACAGGGGAAAGGAATGTTTGCACAACTGATGGTCTGTTTCCAATGTGGTTCTGCAGGGCTTGAGGCTGGGGCTCCTGCTGTTTCTGGTGTTCATGAGCGATTTCAACTTAAATGTACAGGATATGATCAGAAAGTACACTGACGACATGAAAATTGATAGGGCAGTAAATAAGCTGATAGCCCAAAACTTAAAGAGGATTTCAACAGCCTGGTCAGGCAAGCAGAACACTGAATTTAATTTGGAGAAGTGTGGGGCAAAATACTTGGGGAAGGATAACAAGGCAAGTGATTACATGATGAATAGTAGGAATGTAGAAAGCACGCCGGAAAGACAGGGTGGATAGGAAGACACTTTTTCCATTAGTAGAGGAGCCAATAATAGGGTATAGAGGGGTACAGATTTCAGGTAAGTAGAAGAAAGCTAGGAGGAGAATTGAGAAGAATTGTTGTTCAGTTAAAGGATGTTGGAAGTCTAAAGGTGGTTGAGTCAGAAACTGTAAGCGATGTTTAGATAAACATTTGCTTTGCCAATAGCCTGGAGGAATATGGGCCAAAAGGCGGAAAATGGGATTATTGCAGCCAGATCTTTGTTGACGGGTATGGACCCAATAGACCAAATGGCCTTTCACTGTGCTGTCAATGTCTATGAATATTCGTGGGTCATATGAGTTTTTCATGACAAGCCTGTATTAATGATCTTGGTAATCTCACATAAACTGTGGACAAAAAAAAATGTTGAAGCAGAATTGAATTTCTTTTAAATGCACATTTGTGGGAGCGACATTTGCCATAAAAAGATTACCTCGGTTGGCATGTTGGTTGCCGATCCTGCAATCCCATTTTCTGTAGTGATGTTGTTGGAGCTATTATTGGGGGAGCTTGGGCCAGATCCAGGGGCACTGTTACAAGCTGAATCTAAACAAACAAGAAAAATAGAACAAATTCTCAAGCTACTTCTGCTAAGTCATAAGTTAATACCAGTAATAATCATTTACTGCTGATTACAATGTTACGAATTAGCCACACCAGCTAAACCTGATCCCCATGAGGCAGAAACAGAATATGTTATAATAGGGAATGAGAAAGCGACAGAGACAATGAACAAATATTGTTCGTCTTCACTGGAAGACTCAAATTTCACATTAGAAATAGACTCCAACATAATGTCTAATAAGAGTGATAAAATTAAGAAAATGAACACCAGCAGAAAAGCAATAGAGAAACTTAAGGGACTGAAGTCCAACAAATCCATTGCTGGGTTTTTAAAGACACACACGTTGCTGTGCAGTCCACTCACAGGGTGTCCCTTTAAGATGATGCATATGTGCAGCCATGCACTATAATTTTTTTTAAAGAGCTGCACTTGTAAACAAATAGACCACATGCCCAAAATAAATTAGACCAGACTTTTGCAGCTACATTTTAAGTAAAACTTTCTCTGTTCAGAGAAATGGATTACTTCTTTAGTATTACACTTTCCTTCCATCTTTCTGCATAGTCTATTTGGTGAAAATATGACCAAGAGCTTATAAAATGAAAACTTATTCCACTATGGCTACTGCAATATTTTAAGGTTTTAAGGATTAGTGCTAACACAGTTTCTCCATTGTGGGAGAATGTAGAACAAAGAGTCTGAGTTTAAAAACAACGATCCTTCCATTGAAGACTAAGATGAGGATGAATTTTCTCTCCCAAAGATTTTAGGCTTTGGAATTCTCTTCCCTAGAGAGCAGGGTCATCAAATATGCTGTATCCAAGGCTGGGTTTGACAGAAGTTTGATCTAGTGATACTGGGGAATTGTAAAGTCTTCCCAACAGGAGGCAGTTCCTCCCCCTGATTTAAACTGGGAGCTCAGCCCCTTTTCATACTTTTCAAAACAAAATGTGTAGCAATGATGAATGAGTTTTCAAAGTCTGCGCAAGGACTGAATGTCCCACTCTCAGACACCGTTTTGTAAAATCACAGTGTAAGAGGATGTGGAACATTTCTAAGAACTGCAGAGTAATACTTCTGTTTTAGTCAAGGGCTGGGGGCAAATTTGAAATGTTAAGGTAAAACTGCTGTTTGAAGTCAGTCTATCTCTCAGTGTTGTCTCTGAACATTACAGCTGAGAGAGAGAGAGAGAGAGAGAGAGCGCGCGCAAAAGAGAGAGCCAGAGAGAAAAAGGTTCATGGATGGAGAGAGATGTGTGTTCAGTTTAACAGGAAGCTTGTTTTAGTCTCTGGGAGATCAGTGCAGGCTCTGAGACTGAGCTCAATGTTTTGAAGGTGTAGAAACCGCAGGCTGTGATTCTGCAACCTGATATTCAGGCAGAGATTAATCCCTTAGTCAAGGAATACCATGTGGGACCTGACTGCGCATCATTTCAGAGGCACTCTCAGCATTACAGCAGGCACTGAAACTGCAAAAAATGAATGATTTCTTCATCCCACAGCCTCTGCCTGCTGGCCATCGCTCTCAGTGTGGAACTGGTTTGTGAAAAGCCTCATTCTCCCCAAAGTCTTTACTGTGGTAGGGGGGGGGGGGGGGGGAGAAACAGAGTGGGGTGAAATTTGACAGTTCAGGGAAACTTTCTGCAGAAATTTCAAACCATTCAGTTGAAGATCTGAAGGTTCCATGGATACAAAAGTGGCTTGACAGTAGGAGAAAGGACTGTTTTTCAGACTGAAGGCCTGTGACTAGCATTGCTCCACAAGGATCCACTTTTGTTTGCCTGTATATAAATGATTTGAATGAGAATTTAGGAGGCATGGTTAGGAAGTTTGCAGACACACCAAAATTGGTGGTATAAATGGACAGTGAAGAAGGTTATCTAAGAAAGGGATCTTGATCAATTGGGCCAATGGGGTAACGAGTGGCAGCTGGTTAATGGTAGGGTCTGGGTAGTATTGTTGAACAGAGAGATCTATGGGTTCAGGTACATAGTTCTTTGAAAGTTGCATCACAGGTAGACACTTGCCTTCATTGCTCAGACCATTGAGTATAGGAGTTGGGCTGTCATGTTGAGGTTGTACAGGACGTCGGTAAGGCCACTTTTGGAGTACTGTGTACAGTTCTTGTCGCCCTGTTATAGGAAGGATATTATTAAATTGGAGAGGGTACAGAAAAGATTTATCAGGATGTTGCCAGGATTGGATGGTTTGAATTATAAGGATAGACTGGGAGTTTTTCCACTGCAGCACAGAAGGTTGAGGGGTGACCTTAGAGGTTTATAACATCATGAGGGGCATAGATATGGTAAAGGGCAAAGGTCGTTTCCCTAGGCTACATACGTTCAAAACCAGGGGACATATTTTTAAGGTGCAAGGAGTAAACGAGTTTTGAGAAGATTTGTAGCTCAGGTTGAGGTTCTGGATGTAGGTTTGCTTGCTGCACTAGAAGGTTTGTTTTCAGACATTTCCTCACCATACTAGGTAACATCTTCAGTGAGCCTCCAGATGAAGCACTGGTGGTGCAACCAGCTTTCTATTTGGATGTTAGGTTTCCTTGGGTTGATGTCATTTCCTGTGATGTCATTTCCTGTTCTTTTTCTCGCTGGGGGGGGGGGGGTTAAATAGAATCCAGGTCTATGTGTTTGTTGATAGAAACTTCTATCAACAAAAACATTGATCCCATTTACCATCCTCTGATAAAAAGGAATGGCAATGACATCACCTCAGGAAATGACATCACCAACCCAAGGAAACCCAAACACAAATAGAAAGAGGGCTACACCACCAGTGCTTCATTCTGAGGCTCACTGAAAATGTTACCTAGTATGACGATGAAACATCTGAAAACAAAACTTTTAGCTCAGCAAGCAAACCGATGTCCTGAGAGGAGTAAAATTTAAAAGTGACCTAATTGGCAACATTTTCAAACAATACATGGTTTGTACATGGAATAAGCTGCCAGAGAAAGTGGTAGACGCATGTACAATTACAACATTCAAAAGACAATTGGATAATTACATGAAATCAAATTTAGAGGGATATGGACCAAATGCAGGCAACTGGGACTAGTTTAGTTTGGGAAACTTCGTTGGCATGGACACATTGAACCAAAAGGTCTGTTTCCAGGTTGTATGAGTCTATGAGTTAAACGCTATAGGAAGCAGGCAGGTACCTGGGGTTGGAACCACAATCAAATCAGCCATGATCTGACTGAATACGCAGCACACTATAGGAGTCAAATGACTTAGTCTTATTCCTATTTCTTATGATCTTAGGAGAGAAAACTGTCATCAGTAAAAATAAATCATTTTGAGAATGGCAAGGTGCCCCATGAATTCTTTGTTCTTCACACAATGTTGATTGAGAGTATTCTGTCATCAAACAAATAGAACATATACATTACACTTGATTTTCCTTAGTTATGGAAGGCAACACATTACAGTGTCTCAAAATGAACTCTTTTAAAATAAAAAATTTTGAACGACTGGTGAACAAACACAGACCACCTTTAGGAAGCTAGTGCCCCATGAAGTAAATGGGATCTGGGCTTGAAATGGAAAGTTAATTCCAGTTCCCAGCCAGAGTTGAATGCCGATCCATTGATGTGCCAGGAGGTTCCCCTATTATTTGCTTCAGCTAAGGTCCCTATTGAGTGAATGGAGCAGAAATACAGTGCAGATCTTTAGGTATCTGAAGAAGGAATATTCTCACAATACGTTTAAACATCTGTGATGGTAAGAAACAACCAACCTCTGAATAGCTAACAAATCAAATCATGATTATTGAAAGCACCCTTAAGATGATGGTTTATTTCTGAAAAGAATGCTGAATATGACATTACATAAATATTACAAATGAAAAGAAAATCAAACTCAGCAACATCAGGCAAAACAAATATTGACACAAGGTAAAACGCTGACTCCCAATATGTTCCAAAACCTGCTTGATACCTGACCAGGTAAAGAACAGAAGAACCTCAATTTATCAGAACAACATGGGAGGGAAGTATTTTGTTATTGAATGTTTGGATAATCAAATGCCAGATAACACAGTTTAGTCAAGCATCGGGACTTTGTGATCTTGTCCGGATAATCCGGAATTCGGAAAACTGACGTTCGGATAATCGAGGATCAGCTGTGGTCACTATTTAAAAAACATTTGGTTACTCCCAACTAAAGTCAAATGCCAAGTGGAACACAATTCCTTTTAATTTAGATATAAAATACATAGCTCTATGAATCAGAATTCTGGATACACAATCTGAAAAGTGAATGGAGTTGGAGCTTGAACGTTTTCTTCATTTTCAAATGAATGAATACAGTTTAAACAATGTCCGTGTCCACTGAATTGCAGATAGTAAATTGGCATGGACTGAGGAATTAGAAAATCGAAATATAATCAAAGTCGATATGGTTTTGGGAAAAACTTACTTGACAAATTTGTTAGCATTTATTGAGAATGTAACATGCAAGGGAGGTTAAAAAGACCAATTGATGTAATTACTTGAATTTTCAGCACAATTATTTGGATTTACAATTAAAAAGAAAGCTCACGATTTTGGGGAGATTACTGTCATGTTAGGATATGTTGATGATTAAAAGAAAGCAAAACAGATTTTAAGGAGATATGAAGAGTCTTCAAAGGGTCAAAGATGGTTTAAGTAAGTTGGAAAGAATTTGGCAAATGGAGTACATGTGAAAAGGTGAGACTGACTGCTTTGGCAGGAAGAATAAACAAAAAGAATATTATTTAGATGGAGAGATTTCAGAATGGTGTGGCACAGGAACACCCGGGTGTCATTGCATGTCTTATCTGAACTTAAATGACATAGCCAACTCAATTTATTAAAACTATTTTGAAAGAGTACAGTTTGTGCTTAATAGCTCCATCCAAGTCTTGAATATTAATGAAGAGGATACTGAACAAAACTGATGGATGATCCATCTTTCTCCATTACAACTTCCATCATAGAGTCATAGAGATGTACAGCATGGAAACAGACCCTTCAGTCCAACCTGTCCATGCTGACCAGATATCCCAATCCAATCTAGTCCCACTTGCCAGCACCCAGCCCATATTCTTCCAAACCCCTCCTATCATACACCCATCCAAATGCCTCTTAAATGTTGCAATTGTACCAGCCTCCACCACTTCTCTGACAGCTCATTCCATACACGTACCACTCTGTGTGAAAACGTTGCCCGTGAGGTCTCTTTTATATCTTTCCCCTCTCACCCTAAACCTATGCCCTCTAGTTCTGGACTCCCCGACCCCAGGGAAAAGACTTTGCCTATTTATCCTATCCATGTCCCTCATAATTTTGTAAACCTCAATACGGTCACCCCTCAGCCTCCGACCTCCAGAGAAAACAGCCCAAGCCTGTTCAGCCTCTCCCTATACCTCAAATCCTCCAACCTGGCAACAACTTTGTAAATCTTTTCTGAACCCTTTCAAGTTTCACAACATCTTTCTGATAGGAAGGAGACCAGAACTGCCCGCAATATTCCAACAGTGGCCTAACCAATGTCCTGTATAGCCGCAACATGACCTCCCAACTCCTGTCTCAATACTCTGACCAATAAAGGAAAGCATTCCAAACACCTTCTTCACTATCCTATCTACCTGTGACTCCACTTTCAAGGAGCTATGAATCTGCACTCCAAGGTCTCTTTTTTCAGCAACACTCCCTAGGACCTTACCATTAAGTGTATAAGTCCTGCTAAGTTTGGCTTTCCCAAAATGCAGCACCTCGCATTTATCTGAATTAAACTCCATCTGCCACTTCTTAGCTCATTGGCCCATCTGGTCCAGATCCTGTTGTAATCTGAGGTAACCCTCTTTGCTGTCCACTACATCTCCAATTTTGGTGTCATCTGCAAATTATTAACTGTCCCTCTTATGCTCACAACCAAATCATTTATGTAAATGACAAAAAGTAGAGGACCCAGCACCAATCCCTGTGACCTCCACTGGTCACATGCCTTTAGTCTGAAAAACAACCCTCCACTACCACCCTCTGTCTTCTACCTTTGAGCCAGTTCTGTATCCAAATGGCTAGTTCTCCATGTATTCCATGAGATCTAACTTTGCTAATCAGTCTCCCATGGGGAACTTTGTCAAACGCCTTACTGAAGTCCATATAGATCACATCTACTACTCTGCCCTCATCAATCTTCTTTGTTACTTAATCAAAAAACTCAATCAAGTTTGTGAGACTTGATTTCCCAAGCACAAAGCCATGCTGACTATACCTAATCATTCCTTGCCTTTCCAAATACATATACATTCTGTCCCTCAGGATTCCCTCCAACAACCTGCCCACAACGGAGGTCAGGCTCACCAGCCTATAGTTCCCTGGCTTGTCTTTACTGCCCTTTTTAAACAATGGCACCACGTTTGCCAACCTCCAGTCTTCTGGCACCTCACCTGTGACTACTGATGATACAAATATCTCACCAAGAGGCCCAGCTATCACTTCTCTAGCTTCCCACAGAGTTCTCGGGTACACCTGATCAGGTCCTGGGGATTTATTCACCTTTAACCGTTTCAAGAAATCCAGGACTTCCTCTTCGGTAATCTGGACATTTCACAAGATGTCACCATCTATTTCCCCACAGTTTATCTTTCATATCCTTTTCCACAGTAAATACTGATACAAAATATTCATTTAATATCTCCCCCATTTTCTGCGGATCCACACAAAGGCCACCTTGCTGATCTTTGAGGGGCCCTGTTCTCTCCCTAGTTACCCTTTTGTCTTTAATATATTTGTAAAAACTCTTTGGATTCTGTTGTGGTTCTGTTCACCGAGCTGGGAATTTGTGTTGCAGATGTTTTGTCCCCTGTCTAGGTGACATCCTCAGTGCTTGGGAGCCTCCTGTGATCTTTCCTCCAGTGGTTTGAATCTGCCGCTTCCGGTTGTCAGTTCCAGCTGTCCGCTGCAGTGGTCGGTATATTGGGTCCAGGTCGATGTGCTTATTGATTGAGTCTGTGGATGAGTGCCATGCCTCTAGGAATTCCCTGGCTGTTCTCTGTTTGGCTTGTCCTATAATAGTAGTGTTGTCCCAGTCGAATTCATGTTGCTTGTCATCTGCGTGTAGCTACTAAGGATAGCTGGTCATGTCGTTTTGTGGGTAGTTGGTGTTCATGGACGCGGATCGTTAGCTGTCTTCCTGTTTGTCCGATGTAGTGTTTTGTGCAGTCCTTGCATGAGATTTTGTGCACTACATTGGTTTTGCTCATGCTGGGTATCGGGTCCTTCGTTCTGGTGAGTTGTTATCTGAGAGTGGCTGTTGGTTTGTGTTGACTAGCCACACTACCATACAACAGGAGCATTTCCGAACTGACAGCCAGACTACTGTGACCACTAGGACTCATAACAGTGCACAAACCAACAGCCATTCCCAGACAACTCACCAGAACGAAGGACCCAATACCCAGCATGAGCAAAACCAATGTAGTGTACAAAATCCCATGCAAGGACTGCACAGAACACTACATAGGACAAACAGGAAGACAGCTAACAATCCGCATCCATGAACACCAACTAGCCACGAAGCGACATGACCAGCAATCCTTAGTAGCCACACACGCAGATGACAAGCAACATGAATTCGACTGGGACAACACTACTATTATAGGACAAACCAAACAGAGAACAGCCAGGGAATTCCTAGAGGCATGGCACTCATCCACAGATTCAATCAATAAGCACATCGACCTGGACCCAATATACTGACCACTGCAGCGGACAGCTGGAACCGACAACCGGAAGCGGCAGATACAAATCACTATAAATGCCGGAGGAAAGATCACAGAAGCACTTCACAGGAGGCTCCCAAGCACTGAGGATGTCACCTAGACAGGGAACAAAACGTCTGCAACACAAATTCCCAGCTCGGTGAACAGATCCACAACAACGAGCACCCAAGCTACAAATCTTCGCACAAACTTTGGATTCTCCTTAATTCTATCTGCTAAAGCTATCTCATGTCCCCTTTTTGCCCTCCTGATTTCTCTCTTAAGTATACTCCTTTTTCCTTTATACTCTTCTAAGGATTCACTCAGTCTATCCTGTCTATATCTGATATATGCTTCCTTCTTTTTCTTAGCCAAACCCTCAATTTCTTTAGTCATCCAGCATTCCCTATACCTACCAGACTTTCCTTTCACCCTGACAGGAATATACTTTCTCTGGACTCTTGTTATCTCATTTCTGAAGGTTTCCCATTTTCCAGCCGTCCCTTTACCTGCGAACATCTGCCTCCAATCAGCTTTCGGAAATTCTTGCCTCTTACCATCAAAATTGGCCTTTCTCCAATTTAGAACTTCAACTTTTAGATCTGGTCTATCCTTTTCCATCACTATTTTAAAACAAATAGAATCATCTTTTTCTATTAGTACTATAATAATAATCTTCTTCAGACTATTTTCATTTTACTCATTCTAAGTTCCAAATACTCAATTCTTTCACTCATTCCAAAACCTACATCTTCAATACAGAAACGATAATGTTCCAGGGCAATTAAGGATGGACAATAAATGCTGGATCAGTCAATGAATGTATTTTAACTCATTTTTACCACAATTCCAAGGCCTTGACTCCATCCTGGCTTTTCACCAGACAATCCCTACTTTCTGATTTGAGCTATTTAAAAAAATATTTCTTCTGCAGCCAATCTTTTGGTGATGCCCTTCTGTGCAGGACTTCACTTTGGTTACTTCTATAGAAAAAAGAAAGAGGAATATGGCTTTCACGGACAGTATCTCATGCTTTTCCACCAAATGAGACAGCATTCTACTTGGTGTAAAGCAGTGATGTTCTAATCTATTACTGTAATGCACACTAGTACCAGAGTATTATGATTTTTTGAGGGCAACTTTGTGGAATGGAAGTTGGTAGAGAAACAAAGGCCAAATGGTGAGTTGTCTCTTTCCTTTCCAGATCCTGGAGCAAAGTTTCCTTTGGTCTGAAAGGTCATCAGCTTTGTTTTGTGAAGCATTGAGTGAATTGGGTACCATATATGGCAGCCTATAGTCATCTGGTATGATTCTCATAATGTTTGATGCTTCTAAAAATAGACGAGGCCACCTTTGACTTGCTTTCAGAGTCTTTTCTATAGGAAAGGGAAATACATGAATCTCTCATTGAAGGACTATAGAAAAGCTTCACACTCTTGGCAATGCGTATCTGCATAACATAAAAAAAATCTCCTAAATTCTAAACTCCATGCCACGGGCATTCAACAAAAACCAAAGAAGTTAAACTTTCTCGGGGTATTCATTATTCAGAACTTCAGCACATGTGGCAGTGGCGTTGAGAATGTGCAGCTGAGGTCTCCTGGACAGCGAGGTCAGCAGAGGATTTATCAAAGACGTTGAACTCTTAACTTTATTCCTTTATTTTTCTATTATATATTAAGAAGGACTTTCATATTGACCATTACCTTTTTTTTGTATTTTTCTACTTATTCCTTAAGGTAAGGCTCAAATTTTTAAAACCTTATTTCTTTTATTACTTTGTACCTACGTTTTGTTTTACCTTTGTACTGAAGATGGCACTGTGTGGGGTGACATTATATACTTTTCACATTAATCCTGTACTTCTGTACTGGAATACACATGACAATAAAACCTAAATCACATGTTCGAATAGTTTATTTTCCTATAGATTCTATCCAATGCATCCATTCATTCCATTCTGTATAATTAATCTTTCTTGTGGGAAAAGATGCATATTGCTCTTTCCTCCCAAATAAAAACCTTTTTGGAGTTTTATCACTATCCCACATTTACAGAAAAAAGGAAAAATTAACTTGATTGCATTTGAACTTTAATTAATTTGATATATTTTAAATCAGAACTCGGTCTCTCTATTCTTCCACACACTGCAAACAATCTACAAATCATATGGTGAAACAGCACAATTACTTTTTGATTTAAAGTACACAAGGGACAAATTTCTCTTATTCTAGCAATCCTACTTCAGAAATGTGAAACTAGAAGTACAGAAACCGACAGAATATGCAGATAAGTTGCATAAATTATACCTGCTTGGAATTGTGGTGATTGTAACGAGGTCAGCCAGCTGGACTTCATAAAATACAAGTTCCCTGAGTAGGGCTGTCAATCCGGTCCAATCAGGGAGCCCTGGCTGACATAAAAGGGTGAATGTCAGGGATTTTGAACCCTGAATGCCTGATTCAATGCGAGGTAGTGCTATTATCAAAAACGATACGTCTGTGAATAAAGGGTGATTGGTGATGAGATGCCAGCCTTTGAAGAGGCATTTCAGTGGTGACGAGAGTAAAGCACAATCCTGAAGAAACTCTTTCACCAGCAGTTGTTTTGAAGTTAGTGTAAGCATTTTTTTTTAAACCTCTGGGCAGCTTGATTCAGTCAACCCTGCCATTGAGGACTGGAAAGAATGTGTTTTTTTCAGGCAAATGATATGTGGCAGATGAAAAAAAGAGAGTAATGCTCCTGATAGCCTGTGAAACTGCAGTTTTCTTTGTCATTAGGAGCCTAATGTTTCCCGAGATATCACTAAAATCTTTCAAGAACAGACTGACATAGTTAAGGAATATTATGACCGTAAGCTTCCTTTAATTCTGAGAAACTATCACTTTTACTTGGCAATTTGAGAACAAGGGGAACCCTTGGGGTTTTTGACTATGTTAAGATAACTGGCAAGAACATGTGAATTTAGTTTAACCCTTAATGAGATTCTTTGAGACTGTGTCTAGTATGTAGGATTAATGATATGACTATGCAAAAACACCTACTGGGTGAAACTCAACTAGACTTCAAATGTGCTACAATTGGCTTTATCATTGGAAATTGCTGTAAGTTGACACCCCCGCCAGTCCTCCTAAGCTTGGGGAACTCCACTTGAGTGCAGGCAATTCAAATCCTGATGACGGGCTTATCGGATGCTGCCTGACCTGCAGCACTACACTCTTGACTTTGAATTCCAGCATCTGCAGTCCTCACTCCTCCCTGCATCTGGTTTGGAACAGATAAATTGCTTAGCAACATCAACATTAGAAACAATCAAGGTAAACATCTGGTTAAGTGGCCATTTGGTTTAAATGGAGTTTGATACTGGTATAGTCTTACCAGCGATCGCAGAACCAGTTTGTAATAAAATTCATTTTGGACTGCAACCCCGAAATTCTGTGTAAAACCTCAACTAGGCTGAGAACCTATACCTGGGAACCTCTGCAGATTAAGGGTACAAACTCTGTACTGGTTAAATTACCAGTGATTGTAGTAGAAGGTTCGGGCCCAAGTTTGAAAGGATGAAATTTGTTGGAAGAGATTCACTTGGATTCGCTCAACATTTCTCAATTACAGAATGGTTACCTGAGTGAAGTCCTAATTAAATAGTCAGTACTTTTCTGGGAAGGTCTAGAGACGATCAGAAGATCCAAAGCAACTTCGCATGTTGACCAAGAAGCAATGCTGCGATTCTACAAGGGCCGTCCAGTGTTTTTTGCCTTATGGGCAAAAGTAAACGCAAAACTTAGAAGACTGGAAAGTGAAGTAATCGTCAAACTACCCTAATTCGCGGAAGGAGCAGCATTGGCCATATTGATTTTGAAGTCCGGTGGGTCAGTTCGCCTTTGTGGGAATTTTAATCAAACAGTAAACTGCTTTTCACAGCTGGTTACATACAAATCCTCTATCCGATGCAATGGGTATGTAAAGCTAGCAGGAGGTTTGTCCTTCATAAAACTTGGCATGAGCCTTGTTTACTTGCAACTGGATTTAGACCAAGATTCTCTGAAATACGCTACAATTAAGACGCATAAGCGGCTGTCTCAATATACAAGACTGCCAGTTGACTTATTGTCAGCCTGTTTAATTTGTTAGGGGATGATGGAGAACATCTTGCCATTTACCTAGATAACATTCTGATAGCAGGGAAAGCTAATAAGGAACACTCAGAACTTGAATATAGTCCTAAGGCATTTCTTAGAGACATGCATATGCTTAAGAAGTGGAAATGTGTGCTCCAGGTCCCCCAAGTGACTTAATTGGGCTATAGAGTCAATAAGACTGCATTACTTCTGTTGGACGACAGTGTGGGTGATCAAAGGTGCCCTGGCCCCCATGTCTGTACTGGAACTGAGGCCATTTCTAGGTCTAGTAAATTATTATGGCAAGTTCATAATATGGCATCCATCTTGGCACCATTACATTAACTTCTACAAAAGGGTCTTAGCTTTAGCAGAAGTCAAGAAACAACTATCTCCTCTAAGGTGTTGGAGCACTATGATCCAAAGCTAGATCTGGTTATTGACATGCAATGCCTCCTCGGATTGCATCAGGGTGATATTAGATCATAGATGGCCCACTGAAGAGAAATGCCTAATAGTTTATTCATCCCTCCAGGACTTCGGTTAATGCAGAGCATAAATACGCCCAAATAGATAAAAAAGGGTTGATGGTCATATTTGGAATCAGAAAGTTCCATGCATACCTTTATGGGCGAAAACTTGTGATAATCATGGCCACAAACACCTACTTGGTCAGCTTTAAAAGGTCAAATCAGTGCCTCCCCTAGTTTCGGGCCCCAGTCAGCAGTGGACTTTAATATTGAAGTGCTTATAATCACAATGAGAAACTATCTGGTAGGCCAAGTAGCAAATACAGATGCATTAAGTCACTTTCCATTAGCAGATATACCACCTGTAGTATCCCCAGTGGAAGAGTCGGTCATGACTTTGAATTTTCTGGACATGCTACCAGTCACAGCCAGCAACATCAGACTCTGGACACGGAAGGATGTAGTCCTTACCAAACTGAAACAATTGGTATTAATGGGGGAAACCAAAGGGCATCGTAGCTAGAATTAAAACCTCTTTGGACCTGGAGGGACCAGTTCATTTAAAAGGAGGGCATAGTGTTAGGGAGAACGAGAGTGATTGTTCTGAGCCAAGGTTGCCATCAAGAATTGGCTGAAGACAGAGCACTTCACGGGTATCCAAAATGATGATGTTTGCAAGAGTTATGTCTGGTGGCCACACCTTGGACGCAGACATAGTCGGTGTGGGACAGTGCCCAAACTGTCAACAAGGTCAAAATTTACCATCAGCAGCTTCCCCAAATCCGTGTGAATGGCCAGGTAAATATTGGACTCGGTTACATGTCGACAATGGAGGTCCTTTCATGGGATCAATGCTTATAGTCATTGCAGATACGTAGTCAAAGTAGTAGGATGTACAGTCGATTCATCAAGCACTGGTGCGATGATAGAAAAATTGCACACATCTTCTGCGACACAGTCACGAAGGTATTGGTCACAGATAGTGGGCCTTTGTTTACCAGCAGGGACTTTAGCCAAAGTTGAATGAGATTCAACATAATAGAACAGTTCTATATCACCTACCATCAATGGCCTGGCAGAAAGAGCAGTCCAGACTTTGAAGGCTAGACTGAAGAAACAGCCTATAGCCTCAAGAGATAACAAACATTCATAGTTCTTGTTTGATTCTATGACTATCCCACATGCAACTATAGGGATGGCACTGTCAAAATTGCTAATGGGGAGTGAAATCGCAGCAGGAACTCCAATGCCATACCCAAGACTCCACCAAGCGGAACGGACAATTTGGTGCAAGAATCATGGAAGTGGCCTCTTTTGGTTGAATAGCAAGATCAAGACCAGTGACATCTAAAGTTCATGTAGCTGCGACTGCCCTGAAAGAAGGACCTCTTGAAAGCTGCAAATTTGCAGACTGTGAGTGCAAAATCTGCCCTGCCTCTCTGAGCCATCAGAAATACTTCAGGAATCTGCTGATTCATCCTCTCCATCTAACATTGTTGAATCCTCTGAATCAGAGATGGACATGATGGAAGTACCCGAGAACTCGGTGGGAAACTAGAAAAGTGATTGCTGGGCCTCTTGCTGAGATATTTGTATCTTCGATAGTCACAGGTGAGGTGCCGGAAGACTGGAGGTTGGCAAACTTGGTACCACTGTTTAAAAAGGGTGGTAAGGACAAGGCAGGGAACTATAGACCAGTGAGTCTGACCTCGGTGATGGGCAAGTTGTTGGAGGGAATCCTGAGGGACATGTATTTGGAAAGGCAAGGATTGATTCGGGATAGTCAACATGGCTTTGTGCATGGGAAATCATGTCTCGCAAAATTAATGAAGTTTTTTGAAGTACTAACAAAGAAGATTGATGAGGGCAGAGCAGTAGATGTGATGTATATGGACTTCAATAAGGCGTTCGACAAGGTTCCCCATGGGAGACTGATTAGCAAGGTTAGATCTCATGGAATACAGGGAGAACTAGCCATTTGGGTACAGAACTGGCTCAAAGGTAGAAGACAGAGGGTGGTAGGTTATTTTTCAGACTGGAGGCCTGTGACCAGTGGAGTGCCACAAGGACTGGTGCTGGGCCCTCTACTTTTTGTCATTTACATAAATGATTTGGATGCGAGCATAAGAGGTACAGTTAGTAAGTTTGCAGATGACACCAAAATTGGAGGTGTAGTGGACAGCAAAGAGGGTAAACTCAGATTACATCAGAATCTGGGCCAATGGGTTGAGAAGTCGTAGATGGAGTTTAATTCAGATAAATGTGAGGTGCTGCATTTTGGGAAAGCAAATCATAGCAGGATATATACACTTAATGGTAAAGTCCTGGGGAGTGTTGCTGAACAAAGAGACCTTGGAGTGCAGGTTCATTGCTCCTTGAAAGTGGAATTGCAGGTAGATAGGATAGTGAAGGCAGCGTTTGGTATGCTTTCCTTTATTGATCAGAGTATTGAGTACAGGAGTTGGGACGTCACGTTGCGGCTGTACAGGACATTGGTTAGGCCACTGTTGGAATATTGTGTGCAATTCTGGTCTCCTTCCTTTTGGAGAGATGTTGTGAAACATGAAAGAGTTCAGAAAAGATTTACAAGGATGTTGCCAGGGTTGGAGGATCTGAGCTACAGGGAGAGGCTGAACAGGCTGGGGCTGTTTTCCTTGGAGCGTCAGAGGCTGAGGGGTGACCTTATAGAGGTTTACAAAATTATGAGGGGCATGGATAGGATTAATAGACAAAGTCTTTTCCCTGGGTTTGGGGAGTCCAGAACTAGAAGGCATTGGTTTAGGGTGAGAGGGGAAAGATATAAAAGAGACCTAAGAGGCAACCTTTTCATGCAGAGGGTGGTACGTGTATGGAATGAGCTGCCAGAGGATGTGATGGAGGCTTGTTCAATTACAATATTTAAGAGGCATTTGGATGGGTATATGAATAGGAATGGTTTAGAGGGATATAGGCCGGGTGCTGGCATATGGGACTAGATCGGATTGGGATATCTGGTCAGCATGGATGGGTTGGACTGAAGGGTCTGTTTCCATGCTGTACATCTCTATGACTCTATGTAGCTACCTTGCCACCTCTGCCTCTGGAAGAAGAGAATGAAAGTCTACTAAGGTGCTCCTAACGCAAGAGGCGAGCACCCGGTCATTACACACCTCCCGTGTCTGATTCTGAGTTGAAGGAATCTGACCTCAGTGTTAAAACGTCCCAGGAGGCCCTTGAAGGAATTGGACTGTCCTGTGTCTGTGGACGCAGAGGCAGAGGATTGTAGTATTGCAGCAAGGTTAACCAGCTCAAAATATCAGGTTCCTGATTAGACCAGAATAATAGGTCCAATCAGGGAGACCTGGCTGACAAAAGTGTGAATGTCAGGGTTACTGAACCCCTGAATGCCTGACTCTGAGGCAATGCTATTCTCAAAGGCTACGTATTTGTGAATAAAGGGTGATTTGTGATGGGATGTCAGCCTCTGAAAAGTTATTTCAATAACTCTTCTGGCAAGGTGTACTCTCCTAGTTGGAAATGTTCCTTACTTTACAAGATGCAAATTAGCTACTTTGCAATCATATATCAGAATGGTCAAAATGGTGTTGCACACATGAAATATATAGTCATATGCATGGTCCTCTTAAATGTACAGAAGACTATGTGAAATCCGATTACGATCTTAATATCCTTCTTGTATAAATCAAATGTACAGAGGGTGTCCTAGAAATCACTTGTCAATGTGAATCACATTTATGAAGTACTCTTTGAATTCATACAGATAGCAAAATAGTATTGTCGAAAATGGTAGCAATTCAAAATTATCTGATGCCAATTAGTAGGGTCAATTTGTTCACATCTTATGGTACTTTGTAGGTAATTGACTGTCCTCACATCAGCACTTAATGCTCTCGAAGTTAACTTGGTGGTTATTTGGAACAGTTATTAAGGAGCATATAGAGCGAGTGCACCCATTCTCACCTAGAGTGCATTATTCCAAGGAAGAAATTTCAAATAACCTTCAATCAATATCAACAAAAAGAGCTAAACAGATTTACAGATTCTTTCTTGAGCATGAACGCAGCTCTGCTCTTAGCTTTAAGAAGTATGAAACTCACATGAGGTGGTCCAAGTACTTATTTTTTGCACTTAAATGTACTTCCATTTCTTGAAACCTAGATGGCACTACGCCTCCTTCTGTACTTTTGCAGATAATGAGTGAAACAAAATCATCTTACTGATAAGATTGCTGATAACTGAATGCATTTACACCTTTTTATTGACATATAAATTTATAAGCAACAGTTTTATAAATGTAACTATCAAACAAATAGAGTTAGTTATTATTAGTGGTACAATTGATATGTAGTCAGAGGCTCAGGTTACAGTTGATTATATGACGTTAAAATAAAACAAAGAACTGTGAATGCTGGAAATCTGAAAAAAAAACAAATTGCTGGAGAAACTCAGCAGGTCTGGCAGCATCTGTAGAGAGAAAACAGTTCACATTTTGAGTCTAGTGACACTGTTAATGATGGGTTATTTTAACAGATGCCACAGATAGGAAAACTTCCTCTGCTAAGAACCTACCTCGAACTGCATGAGCAACATTTCATTTTAGAGTTGTCAGGAAACTTACATGCATTAGATGTGGACATTTTTGGGAACCTAAATAATATGGCAAGGCTCACTGTATGAAACACACCCAGCATTGACAAAGATCACCTAAGGATCAAAGAGCTGGACCACCATGCCTGTGCCAGCTCTGCAAATGAGCATCTGAGCGCCATTCTCCTGTCTTCTCTGCCTATCCCTGAACATTGTTTTGTTTCAAATAATCATCATATCCATTTTGAATACCTTGAACTTTTCTCTACAACACTTTTTGACAATGCATTCCAGAGCCTAACCACTCATGAGGATAAATTTCACACATCACGTTTGGGTCTTAATTATTTTAAACCTGTGTTCTCTTGTACTCATCATTTCATGAGTGAGAACAATTTCTCCCCATTTATTCTGTCTAGATTTATTATGACTTTGAATACCTCTGTCAGATCTCTTCTCAATCTTCAGTTCCACACGGAAAACAATTCCAATCCTCGAACAACCAATGTTCACAACTGAAATTCCTCATCCCCAAAATAATTTTCATAATCCTATTTCAAACTTTCTCCTATGCTTTCAGACCCTTTCAAAAATGTGGCATCTGAACGTCTTACAATCGTTCCAGCTGAGGCTAAACTAGCATCATATCCAAGTTCAACATAACCTCTTTGCTATCATACTTTGTGCCCCAATTAATAAAGCCTAGAATCTGCACACTTTACTAAATGCTCCCTCAGCCTTTCTTGCCACTTTTTAAATGATTTATGCTTCTTCAGTTCCTTCACCTATTTTAGTATTTATTTTCTACTGTTTTTCTACTGTTTTTCCATGTTCTTCCTACTAAAACGTAATACGCCACACTTCTCCGAATGGTCCAGAATTATTATTTACAGATGTTTCCTCACCACTGAAATCTAACTGACTGATTTGTAGTTGCTTAGATTATTCTTTATACTCTTTTTGGAATAAAGGTAATGTCTGCAATTCTAATTCCCTTATACCACCCCAAAAATAATTGCCTGTACCTCCACAATGTTCACTCTCCCTTCCCTCAGCATTCTTAGATGCTTGGCGAAAGTGAGGACCGCAGGTGCTCGAGATCAGAGTCAAGATTAGAGTGGTGCTGGAAAGGCACAGCAAGTCAAACATCATCTGAGGAGCAGGAAAATCGATGTTTCGGGAAGGAGCCCTTCCTGATGAAGGGCTCCTGTCTGAAACATCGATTTTCCTGCTCCTTGGATGCTTCCTCTCCTGCTGTGCTTTTCCAGCACCACTCTAATCCTAAGATGCTTGTCAACTGCAAGTAAAAAATGGCCTATCCAATCAAACCTCTTCATCAATTTTAAACGTTTAAAATGATTTAATTTTTCCTCTTTCACCATGGTCTAGGGTGACATCAAAGACTCAGCGAATACTTTAGTTATCCATTCTCAATGGAACCAATGAAAACAATTATTTTATTACAAATTGAAAGAAACAAAAACTGTTAAGTTAGAATATGGAATGTATTTGAACAGTAAAGCACAGGCACCATCAGGAAACCAGTGCCCATTGCCATTTATTTCAACATTATAACACGTCACTGAGCCTACTTCAATTTTGGCCTCAGAAGATGGTCTTAACTAGCAGAAGCGTACCTGAATGAATCAACAAAGAACTGATTCATTACCAGGACATTTCTTTCAAGATCTGACTCAGATTTTTGATATCATAGTGACACTCTAGGGAAACTCAAAATTGCACTGGGGACGCCATGGTGGCTCAGTGGTTAGCACTACTGCCTCACAGCACCAGGGACCCAGGTTTGATTCCAGCTTCGGTTGACTGCCTGTGTGGAGTTTGCACATTTTCCCCGTGTCTGCGTGGGTTTCCTCCGGGTACTTCGCTCTCCTTCCTTAGTCCAAAGATGTGCAGGTTAGATGAATTAGCCAATAAATTGCCCACAGTGTTCAGGGATGTGTAGGTTAGATGCATTAGTCAGGGGAAATGTAGAGTGATAGATTTGGGGAATTGGTCTGAGTGTGATACTCTTCAGAGGGTCGGTGTGGACTTGTTGGGCAAAATGGCCTGTTTCTACACTGTAGGGATTCTATGAGTAGTTGAATGAAGGCAATATCAGTGAAATGTCAATTAATCTAAATTTAATTAAAACATTGTACAGTGATGTCAGATAGGGTTACATTTTGATTTAAAAATTTATGTTGAATGAAGAAAGGTAAAACTGAATTTCCACTACAAACATATTGAAATAAATGAAATGATGATTTCAGTTAAATAATTTACTTTTTTGTTAAAATACAAGATTTTTAACATCACCTTTTGTACTTTCTCAGTGGACAGTATAATTACTATCCTGATGAACATGTGAAAATTGAGTAAGGCCACAGATGTGGGGGAACAAACTGGTGACTTTCACTTTTTAAATTTATATAAAAAAGCATACTCTAGGCAAGGAGTCGACAATTATCATGAAATATTATGGAAAGACAGAGACACCAAGCTTAGTCTATTTTAATAGAATGATATTTTTATGGATTAGGTTTAGAATACAACATTATATCTTGCCTGCTAGTTTAAAGATTCTCAATCAGCACCTTTCAAATTTCCAACCACCACTATCTAGAAGGACAAAAACAGTAAATACATGGGAATACCACCACCTGCTAATTTCCCTCCAAGCCACTCATTATCCTGACTTAGAAATACATCAATGTTCTTCAGTGTCGCTAGGTCAAAATTCTGGAATTCATTCTGTAATGGTATTGCAGGCCTACCAGTAGCACATGGACTGCAGTGGTATTGCAAAAGGAGCTTTGAATATTTTAAAGGCAAAAGTAGATTGATTCTTGACAGGTGAAGGCTATCCCGGATAAATGTGAATGTGGAGTAATCAGATCTGTCATGATCTGTCTGAATGATACAGCAGGTTTGAACCTCTCTCAGAAACAGTTAAAATGGCTCATATCAGCACAGCAAAAAATATCTATCAGGAATTGGCATCTCTGTGTAAGCAAGAGGACATTAAAGAATGCCGTTCACTTACAGCCACTATTGTCCTACCTGGAACATCCATGGGTCTCTTTTTAAGTGTGGTTATGGCGCTGCCATCTTTTCTTCGAAGTAAAGGGCTACTTCTTCTCTCTGCCACTTTCTGTTTTAATCTGGAGCGTACCTTTAAGTTTGGCTCAGATGCTGTTAGATCAAACACCAGAAATTACATTTTGTGACAACAATACTGACCCTTTTGGTACAAAAGTACAGTTCACTGTGCAGCAGGTTGCTCCATTTCAAAGACTCAAGTAGTGTAAAGGATAATTCTGTCTGGCATGTTCAATTTTTAATCAGGATATAAGAGGTAGCTCATTCTCAAATGTTTTCCCTCCTCTTCCCACAGTGTGGATTCTTTGTCACAGTGTTATTCTATCAATCTGCTGCCCCATCTTGTACGAACTGTCAGCTATCCGATAAAACACGCCCAAGTGCTGGCTGTCGTCACACAGCATTGCACCTGAACATAACCTTGCCTGATATCTGTACATGTTGACTTTCTGCTAAACCAGGGTACTTAGGGTACATTTGCTCTATTCCTTATCAATGGGTGAAACTGGCAAGTCATTAAAGGGCTGCAACCAGTGTTCAGAGGATTAATGTAATGGGTTATAACGCTACAAGTAACTAGCTATGCAAAATTTTCTTAGAACAGTAAATGCTGAAAATACTCCAAGTCTGGCAGAACCTGTGAAGAAAGAAACAGGGTTAATGTTTTAGGTAGTGACCCAGTATCTTCTCCTTATATTTCACATTTTGGGCACTGACAGTACTTTTTTTGCCTATGGAAAAAGTTTGTCTCTGCTAAGGCAAGCAGTCCATTAATAACAAATATATTCAATGACACATCACTATGATGCGCTTTCAGCAGCTAGGAATGACTCACTGATCACAATATGTGAAATCTGTGTGTGTAACCAGCTAACAAAATGCATGTTACAACTTATGCTAAAGTTCTTACGCATGGAGATAGGGGGATAAAAAAAGGAATTAAGAGCACAAAGAGGATCAACAAATGCATCACTTTTAAAATGCAAACCTGACTACCACATTTCATACCTTGCAGCAAGGTTGAAGGCTTCCTACAAAAAACAGTGTTATGCTGCCTCATAACAAAGTGTAATTTATCATCTTAGAGCTTTTCTTAAAAACAAATTTTCCCCATTTTTTAAAAAAGATAAAAAATCTTCATGAAACGTTCAGAAAGGCTTCTCATGAAAGGAGTTACAATGAGCCACGCTGTGTTCTGAATTTTTATGCCTCTTCATTAAGCATATTTCATGCTTAAAAGCACTTTTAGACATTTTCAATAAACGCTGGGTTACAATTTAATTTCTTTGCAATTCTATATTCGGATCACCCACATTTTACAGTCTATTTGCAAATTCAGAAAGGAATTAGAATTATGTTTTGGTTCTTTAAAGGTGATTTGGTTAATTATTAGATACTAAACTTATTGAGAAGGACTACTTATTATTAATGCCAATTCACACAAGAACCTTTTGTTTAATTTCAGTTTTAATTTTTCATCCTCAAGCTTTGAATTAAAATTTTCTGTAAATCTAATTGTTTAACTTGTTTCTTCTATTTAATTTTGAGCTTGAAAATTAACTATGTTTTAAATGTAAAGCATGAAGCATGAAGATTTTACAAAGTGTACCTACATGAAATTTGCAACTATAAGTATAGTTGAGTTTTTAGAATTTTCTTGGCTATCATCCACAGTAATTTCCAGCTCCATCTCAATTTACTATGATCTCTCTCCCAGTTGGTTTTAACCATACACTACTGCCAGAGAAAAGGATGAAATCAGTAACTAGGAAACAGTATGGAACAGCTGCCAAAATAATGGGTTACATCTTAACAGTAGTTAATAGGAGGATGTTTCTTCTGATCCAGTACTGAATGCTGCATTAGCAGTCTGATAATTTAGCAACAGAGAATGAGGCAAGAGTAGTGAGGCAGATCAGAGCATAACCAGCACACTGATAACTATTTATGTGCTTTTGGATGATGTTACCCAAGATAGCATGTAAAAGAGATGGTCCTTGGGAGCACAAGAGGTGGCATCACGTTGTCAAAGATTGGGGGAGACCAGTCAAACGTTTATTGGAATAGACAAGTCCAGAGGTAACAAAGACGTGATCAAAATAGTCAACAAAGAGTTGTCACAGGTGTCAAATGATGATATGCAAGTAGAAATAGATAGCTTAGTGACAGCATGAAATGCGATCAGCAGCTCACCTTTTGGGCAAATATCCCTCGCTAAACCTCTATACCTCACCTTCCTTCATAAAAGCTACTTTTTGACCAAACCTTTGGTCATCTTACATAACATTTCCTTCTGTGATTTGGCATTTTATTTCTTTATTCTCTTGTGAAGAGTCTTGGAATGTTTTACGGAGTTGAAAGTGCTTTATAAGCTGTTAGAATTGGTATAGTTAAAAAGAATCCATATGCCCATCTTTTCAGAATTTTGTCAATATAATTGTTATCTAGTCAGTGATAATTATCTAAGTTCAGACAAGGTGGCAACAAGTCTACAATTGACACTGACAACCCTCAGGGAATAAAAACAGAGGTTTGTATTCCTTGTTCTAATCAGTAACCTCTCCAAGTTCAGCCTAACAGGATCAGTATGCAGGTGTTAGGTAACCTGTGACACTCAGTGCCAAGGTGGTCATGGTCTTCAGCAAGTTGTCACAGAGTACCAGGCACTCTCAGACTGATTAGCAATGCTTTCAAAAAAGGGGTTTGTGAGGATAGAATAAGCTGGAATAAAGGTTCAGTAAATTTTCCAATATATTGCTTTATACAGAAATAGGACTTGTTTAGTAATGCAGAGAATCACATACCCAAGGTAAGGTCTTTAAAAATAAGACAGGGACAAAACATAGTCACTTTACACTGAACCCAGATGCTGGAAATACCACTTAGCTCCAGGAGTGGTAGTAGTATTGGCAATGTTTGCACTACCCATAGTTCCTTGCTTCTGTTCAACACTTTTCCACAACAACAATGAATTGTGATTTAGTTACACTATGGGCACAAACTGTAGCTTGCCCTTCACTGCCATAGGCGCTCCAGCATGCTATTCTTATAATCAAGCAACCAAAAGAAAAAAGTTTTATATCACCAAGTTTCTACACTTAGTCATGTATAAAATTATGTTGCTCCGAGAATACCGTAGGGGTTGTGAAAATGACAGTGACTGAACAGTTAAAGGAATAAATGATACAACATTAGTCTATCTATATCACTTTCTTAAACTATTTTTCCAAATCCAATACCAGGTAAGGTTTTAGAAATGTATTTATGCAGACCCCCATCTACACTGTGTATGAAATTTGATGTTTAAAGAAAATAAATTATTGTATTTTCCTTTGACATTTGTCTAACAAGGAAAGAATGTGCTTGCCCACCTGTTTGCATCACTTCCCACTGAGGTAGTCAGATTCATTGCTTTCATGATGAGCAATTCTTTGACATTTAAAAACCATGTCATCAAATTAAGATGCATTTTTGATTTTACACATCATACTTAATTTACATAATTTAGATTTACCTCTAAAATTGTACTTACCCCACCCCCAGAGGTCAAACAACAAAAACACTCTTCTAAATGTTCAATAAGTATCTGAATAACTTCCTTTGTAATGTAGGAATGAAAATGACTCTCTCTCATTTCAAACTCCAATTCTAAATAAGAATCTAAACCCAGAATTCCTTGTTCACCATTGTTCACTCAGTATTTCAAAAGTATAGCTGTTTACCTAAAATAGGGACAGTAACATTTTTGCTCACTGTTGCACTAATTGTCTGAGATGATTAGTTAACATAGTGATGTTCTAGGTATAATGCCAACATTCTCATACCATAACTTGCTCAGCAGAAAAATACTTTATAGACAATTGATCAATGGTATGTGATGTTTTTTAAATAATTCATTCATGGGATGTGGGTGTCTCTAACTAAGTCAGCATTTATTGCCCATCCCTAATTGTCCAGAGCCAAGCATATTGCTGTGGGTCTGCAGTCACATGTAGTGCAGCCCAGGTAAGGATGACAGTTTCCTTCCCTAACGAACATTAGTGAATCAGATGGGTTTTTCTGATAATTGACAATGGATTTGTGGTCATCATTAGACTTTTAATTCCGATGTTTATTCCACTCAAATTCCAACATTTGCCATGGCATGATTTGAACCTGGGTCCCTCGGACATTTTCTGGGACTACAGATTAACAGTCCAGTGATAATACTAGTATGCCATCGCCTTGTCAATAACACTTGCTTTATCTTCATCAGAGTGGCATTTGTGAAATGTGTTGACATTATTCTGAACTTTAAACATTGAAGAGGATACTTTATTTTGTACTGTCGAACTTTGTTGCTCATGCAACAAAAGTGTCAGATTAATTCATCAAATTCCTGTGTTCATGTGTTATCCTGCAAATATTAGGTAACTGTGAATGAATAGTTACATTTAAGTAGTATCAGTCTGCCTGACTTTGATATCAAAGGAATCTTCATCAATTTCAAATGATAATATCTCAAGAGCTCATCATCAAAGAAACTTGTGCAAATTCAAAACAGGAAAAACACAGCTGAAAAGCAAACTAGTTCCCTTTGGAAATCTTTTTAAGGAACTTGTAACTCGATTCTCTATTTAGAAATAATTGAACTTTTAACAGAAAATCATCTGTGCCACTCTGAATTTTCAGCTAAATGTACTTGAAATGAAGTCAGAATAAAAGCATTTTCTTCAACCAAAAACTGTAATATCATGGCTCAGCATATCTTCCATGCTACTATTACCACCACGCTAGAAGATCAACCCTCATCAATGATGCCGTGGTGTGGAGATCCTTGTGTTGGACTGGGGTGAACAGAGTCAGAAGTCTCATGACACCAGGTTACAGTACAACAGGTTTATCTAAAATCACCAACTTTCAGAGCACTGCTCCTTTGTCAGGTGAAGTCAGGAGTGATCAATAATTAAACAACCAGCAGGAGGTGGAGATTTCACAAAATTCCCAACCTCAATAATAGTGGAGTCCAGTACATCAGGATAAAAGGTAAGGCTGAAGCATTTGCATTCATTTTCAGCAATAAGTGCATGACTCCACAGATACTGAAGTGCTGTTATGATCTCAGTTGATGTTACTATAGGCAGGTCAGATCCCACAAGAAAATCTGGGCTGAGAGACCACATTTTTGTAAAATTTAATGCATAGTTTTTCATTTACAAAAGGTGTTCAATAGATTGCCACATAAAAGATTACTGCACAAGATAGGAGTTCAGTGTCTTGGGCATAATTCCTGGACTGAGGATTATTTAATATACAGATACAATGAGTTGAGATTAACGGGTCTCTCTTAGGTTGGACAGACATAACGAGTGGAGTGCCATGAGAAGCAGACCTACATCTTCAATTAACTGTCTGTATTCAGGATTTGGATGAGGGAACAGTATAATGTATCCAGAAATAGGTGGAAGGGCATGCTGTGAACGGGATACAAGAAGCCTATAAAGTGTGTAGGTAGGTTGAGTGAATGGTCAAAAATCTCACAAATGGAGTTTAAGGTATGGAAGCTGTGAGGTCATGCACTTTGGTAGGAAGAATCAAAGGTTGAGTATTATTTAAAGAGAGAGACACCACTGGAAAATGCAGCACAAGAGGAATCTTTATTTTGTACTGTCGAACTTTGTTGCTCATGCAACAAAAGTGTCAGATTCATTCATGAAGCACAAAACATGGTCATGCAGGTTCAGCAAGTAATTAAGAAGGCAAAGGGAATTTTGGCATTGATTGCTCCGGATTTGGAGTTTAAAAAGAGGGTATTCTTGTTACAAGTACATGGAGTATTGGTGAGGCTACACTTGGAGAACTGTGTCCAGTTTGGTCCCTGTATTTAAAAAAGGATTAATTGGTACTGGAGGCAGATCAAAAGAGATTCACTTGATGATTCCAAAGATGAAGGGGTTCACTTATCAAGAACAGCTAAACAGGTTATGCATTTATACAGAGTCGAAAAGAAGGAGGGGTGAATCGTACAAGATTCTGAAGGAGCTTTACAGGGGCGATATTGAGAAGATGTTTCCACAATTGGGGGTACCTCAAACTAGGTAACATACTGTACTTACAAAATAAAGGGATACCCATTTCAAACTGAGATGAAAGGAATTTCTTCCCTTACAGGGAAGTACATGTCTAGGATTCTCACTCTGGAGAGTGTGGAGGCTAGATTACTAGAAGTATTTAAAGAGGCAACAGGTAGATACTTGAACTATTGAGGAGTTGAGGTCTGGGACAGATCAACCAACATCTTATAGAATGGCTTGGCAGACGAGAGGGACTGAATGGTCTACCCTTGGTCCTACCTCTTAGATTTCAGTGAAACACGAGCACACAGTCTGCAGATTTGGTTTTAACAATAAAGCAGATATATAATATAGAAAAAACAAGCTAGATGTAACAGTTTTAAAGATTTCAAAATGTGGCAAAAACACTTTTCAGGAAAAATGGCCAACATCCATATACCACTGGTTTATATATATGGCATATATATACATCAAACTGTCCATATGCAGAAAGACCAGAACAATACGCAAAGTGATACTGATCAATGGCAAGCAGCATGAGCACAATATAAGTACCAAACAGGAAATAATTTGTCATGATGTTCAAGGACATTACCATTGCTATCAAATCTGGGGCGTTACCATGGATGAAAAGTAAACTGAACTAGCCACTTAAACACTGCGACCAAAAGAGCAGGCCAGAGTCTAGAAATTCTGTAGTGAGTAATTCCCCTCCTAACTCCCCAAAGCCTGTCCACCATTTACAAAGCACAAGTCAGGAGTGTAATGGAACACTCTCAATTTTCCTGGATGTTTGCAACTCTAACAATACTCAAGATGCTCAACATCATCCAGGACAAAGCTGTCTGCTTCACTGGTAGCACATCCATCTCCTTCAACATCCACTCTCTCCACTATGGATGCACAGTAGCAGCAACTGCAATATGCCAGTGTCTTTCAAACCCATAACCACTACCACTGAGAAGATAAGGGCAGATCCATGGGAACAGCACCAGCTGCAAGTACCACTCAAGTCACACAATCCTGACTAGGAACTATATCACTGTTCCTTCACTTAGCCGATTCAAAATTCAGGATCTCCCTTCCAAATAGCACTCTATGTATCTCTAATCTCCAAGGAGTACAACAGTTCAAAAATATAGCTCCCTAGCACCTTCTCGAGGGCTTTAGATGAGATGGCAACAAATGTTGTCCATGTTGACAATGCGTATATTCTAAAAAAGAATCACATTTGAGAAACAGACTGAAATTTGGTTCATAGGAACAAGGGCAGCCATTCAGGCCATCAAGACTGCTCCGTCATTTAATACTATCATGGCTGATCAAACACTTCAGTGTCTTTTATCCACATTATCCCTTTACACCAGTGATCATCAAAATTTTATCCATCTCTACTATAAACATATTTAGATAACCAAGTTTCCACAGCCTGTTGGGGTAGCGAATTCCAAAGATTCACCATCCCCTAAGTAAAATAATTTACCCTTATCTCCAACCCAAGTGCCATTGACCTTATTTTACAAATTGTACCCCTAGTTCTAGATTCCTCAATCAGGAGAAACAGCTTACTTGCGTCTGCCTATTCCTTTATTTTGTAATTTGTAAGTTTCAATGAAATCGTCTCTTGTTCTTTGACACTCCAGAGAATATGGGCCGATTTTGCCCAATCTCTCTCTTTGGATAGTCTTACCAATCTTGGAATAAACCTGGTGAACCTTTGTCACATTCTCTTTCAGGAAATAATATCTTTCCTGAGGTAAGGAGACTAAAAACGCATGCAGTACATCAGGTGTGCTTGAATCAAACTCCCATACAACTGAAGCAAAGAGTTCATTACTCCTGTACTCAAATTTTCATGTGATAAAGACTAACATTCCATTAACCTTCTTAATAAGCTTGTTACACTTGCACATTAACCTTCAGTGACTTATTGACGAGGACTGCCAGGTCCCTTTGCACAACTACTTTTCAACCTCTTGCCTTTTAAGAAATACTCCGCAAATCCGTTCTTTGGACCAAATTGGACAATCTCACATTTTCCACGTTATAGTCTATCTACCATGTTCTAACCCAATTATTAAGCTTTTCCAAGTCATCCAGAAATATTTAAAACCTTCCTCAAAGCACATGTTGCCGCTTAGCTTTGTATCAACTTCAACATTAAGCAATTAAATCTCAAAATGCTTAAAGTGTATGTAAATACTATTTGATTAAAATTTCATTGGCTTGAATTGCTAACTGTTTTTCTTTCCAGAGGGACTGCTATATCTGCTCCGATTTCAAAATCTTCTGTTTTTATTTCAGATTTTCAACATATCCAATAAACCCAGTTCTGATTCAAGAACAATCACTTCTGCAGAACAGTGTGATTAAAAAAATGCATCTATGTAATTATTAATCCTACACAACATAATCTAAACAATTTAAGAACAGTTGTCGTCCCTTGGCTTGAAGATAAAATTGTGTGCACATTCCCTCAAGTGTTGGCCCAGAGAAGCTCTTGTTCACCACAGCAAATTACTTGTCGATTACAAGGCCCATTGGGTCAGTATGCATTCAGTTTTAATGACAAGTTGTAAGAATATTCCGTTTGACTGTGCGTGGGCGCTGGACAATGAAAGCGCAGACAGAACGGGAGTGATTGGTCTGCTGTTTGACAGGAAATATATGTGGGCAGATGTCAAAGATCACCTCTTCAACTCAAGAGACAGAACATTTAATGCTAAGCTCAACAAAGCAGCTACACAAATTACAGGCTTCTTCGTATCAACCCACTCATGCAGTTTCAGCTTCCTTTGAATTACAGTACTCTCAATGGTAGAAGCTTTGTTGTTCTTAAATAGTGGTGACCTATGCAAAAAGCCTTTAATTTATCTACTCACAACTGGGATTCTTTTGTTCATTTTCATCTGAATTTAATTGGTATTACCTCCTTGAAATACTGTACTTCTCTAAAAATGAGCATTAAACACAATTTAACAGCTCTCATCATGCAAACTGAATCATAACCTACAAATTGAATGAAAATATGGCACCATGACTATGCTACAACATTAATACAAAAGTATATTGCTCCTTTCACTCATAAAAATGCCAGTTTTAAACTAGCCATTCATTCAAGTTTCAAGAACTGTATAGCAAGTAGCTTTAATAGCATGATAAAAGGATTGGCCCAAATGTATCCCTTTTAAACCAAAAAAACCCTTTAATAACAACAAACAAAATTGCAAAATGCGATCTTCAATATCAATTCATTTCCTGAATAAATTAATATTTGGAGTAAATTATATGCCTGAATATTATGAACAAGTGTTTAGACTGTAAAGAATTATACTGACCAGGATTATTAGTCAACTCAGCATTGATAATACAACCAAAACTAAGTCAGCGGATCTTAATGACTTTACTCCTTTTAACTAACTCAAAAAAAAAGCAGAGACTAACAAATCAAATTTTCCTACTTAATAGAATCATAGCACAAAAGAGACCATTCATCCCATTATGCCTGCAGGAATTCTCCAAATAAGCAAATCATCTACTGCCATTTTCTTGCTTCCTCCAATAACCCTGTGCATTCTCTCTTTTCAGATACCAGTCTAACTCCTTTTGGAATACTTCAATTGAATCTACTTTCACTACATGCTCAGGCAGTGCACTTCAGACCTTAACCACTCATTGCTTGTCATTTTTTCTTTGTTACCAATTATCGAGTCATACAGCACAACAGATCTTTCGGTCGAACCAGTCCATGACGAACATAATCGCATACTAAACTAGTCCCGCCTGGATGCTCCTGGCCGATATCCCTCCAAACCCTTCCTATGCACATATCTATCCAAACATCTTTCGAATGTTGCAATTGTATCCACATCAATCGCTTTCTCAGGAAGTTCATTTCACAAACTTGACTGAATTTTTTGAAGAAGTAATGAAGAGGATTGATGAGGGCAGAGCAGTGGACATGATTTATATGGACTTCAGTAAGGCATTCGATAAGGTTTCCCATGGAGGACAGGTTAGCAAGGTTAAATCTCATGGAATAAAAGGAGAACTTGCTCAAACGTAGTAGACAGAGGGTGGTAGTGGAGGATTCTTTTTCAGACTGGAGACCTGTGACAAGTGGAGTGCCACAAGGATTCGTGCTGGGTTCACTACTTTTCGTCATTTATATAAATGATTTGGGTGTGGACATAAGAGGTATGGTTAGTAAGTTTGCAGATGACACCAAAATTGGAGGTGTAGTGGACTGTGAAGGAGGTTACATCAGATTACAACAGGATCTTAATCAGATAGGCTGTGAAGTGGCAGATGGAGTTTAATTTAGATAAATGCGAGCTGCTGCATTTTGGGAAAGCCAATCTTAGCAGGACTTATACACTTGATAGTAAGATCCTAGGGAATGTTGCTGAACAAAGAGACCTTGGAGTGCAGGTTCATAGCTCCTTGAAAGTGAAGTTGCAGGTAGATTGGATAGTGAAGGTGGCGTTTGGTATGCTTTCCTTTATTGGTCAGAGTATTGAGTACAGGAGTTGGGAGGTCATGTTGCAGGTGTACAGGACATTGGTTAGGCCACTTTTGGAATACTGCATGCAATTTGGTCTTCTCCCTATTGGAAAGATGCTGTGAAACTTGAAAGGGTTCAGAAAAGATTTACAAGGATGTTGCCAGGGTTGGAGGATTTGAGCTATAGGGAGAGATTGAATAGGCTGGGACTGTTTTCCCTGGAGCATCAGAGGCTGAGAGGTGACCTTATAGAGGTTTATAAAATGAGGGGCATGGATAGGATAAATAGACAAAGTCTCTTCCCTGGGGTGGGGGAGTCCAGAACTAGAGGGCATAGGTTTAGAGGGATATAGAAGAGATCTCAGGGGCAACTTTTTCACACAGAGGATGGTACGTGTATGGAACGAGCTGCCAGAGGAAGTAGTGGAGGCTAGTACAATTGCAACAATTAAAAGGCATCTGGATGAGTATATGAATAGGAAGGGTTTGGAGGGATATGGGCCAGGTGCTGGCAGGTGGGACTAGGTTGGGTTGGGATATCGGCATGGATAAGTTGGACCGAAGGGTCTGTTTCCATGCTCTACATCTCTATGACTTTGTGACTTTGACATGTGAACCAACTTCAGTGCAAAATATTTGTCTCATGTTTTTTTTAAATCTCCCTCACATTAAAAATATGCTCCCTTGTCTTGAAATCCCCCATCCTAGGGAAAAGACAACTACAATTAATTCTATCTTTGCCTCTCATTATTTTATAAATGTCTATCAGATTTGTTAAATCTGCATCCTCTTGCCCTTAGTCCTTGCAAGAAGAGAAAGCTTTCTCCTGATCAACATTGTCTAGATCCCTCATGATTGTTAATAGCCCCATCAAATTTCTTCTCAGCCTTCTTTTCTCCAAAGACTGCTCTAGACTAGACCAATAAGTGAAAGTTGTGGAGAACAGAAAGAAAATCATTTGACCCTTGGAGAGGTTTGAGTTCATTAGTGACAGGCGACACTGATTGTGAAAAAACAAGTTGTGAATGACCAATCTAACAAGTTTTTGATAAAGTAACAGAAGTTTAATGAAAGAAATGCAGTCAATGTTGACTATATGAATTTTTTAAAAAGTGATAAAGTATCAGATAAGAGTGGCTAAAAAGAAGCTGCTATGATAAAGGGTTTTCTTTTCCATATTAGAAGATAGTAGAGAGTGGTGTTCCCAAAGTTCAGTACATGGACTATTTTTTAAAATATATAATGGAAATACTTAGAAGTAAAAATGTTAACATTTTCTGATGATACCAAACATGAAGAAGTAGCAAACATTGAGTATGCTATGAATTGTTTGCAAAAGGACACCATTAGGATAGCAGAACAGGCAGACAAGTGGAAGACATATTTTAATGCAAGAAAGGATAAGCGATGCATTTTGCCAGAAGGAATAAGCACAGGCAATATAAAATTAATTGCACAGTTCTAAATAATGCATGGAATACAGTCCTGGTGCTGATTCTGCACAGATCTTTGTTAATAGCAGCATTTAACGAGTAAGTAGCTTAATAAATAGAGGCATTGAGTACAAAAGCACAGTAGTTGTGCTGAGTCTTTGCATAGCTCTCGTTAGGCGATATCAAGTGCAGTGTGTCCAGTTCTGGCCACTACATTTTAGGAAGAATGTGATGGTCCTTGAAAGGAGATTTACCAAACTGATTCCAGGAATGGGATATGCAGCTACAAGATTAGTTTGGAAAAACAGAGATTGACCTCCTTATTACAGTAAAGGAGATTTGGTACTTGTTGCCCATGAGGGTACTGAAAATAGAGACGATCAAAAGGAAACCAGATAGCTACCTGAAGGGAAAAGACTTGCAGGATTATGGGATATAGCAAGAGAACGGGGTCAACTAGCTTCAAAGAGAAAAAAATGAAAACAGTGACTCAGTAAACATGTGAATGATGCCTTTAGCTTGAATTTGTTCACATCTTACAATGGTTGACATTTTGCAGTAAAAAGCATTGAAAAATGTTGGTACATAGTCCTGGAAAAGCTCAGTAATCTTTTCGCTGCTTAGTACAATGTAGTTAGTTGTGTTGTCACTACAGTTAAAGATGTTCCTGCACGTTTGTGCCTAGGGGGCTTCAGACAGGTTAGAAGGAAGGCATTTATCAGACTTTTGCAGAGTCATTGGTCTCTTCAGAAATGTTTTGGAAGGAAATGGTTTGGAGCCAGTTCTCTCATCACAGGGTACTTTTCTTCTGCATTTGCTGGTATGACCTTATCAGTGACAAAGAGAAGAACAAGCCTATAATTGGAACAGTGAAGTTGAGTGGCAAAGGGGTGCTAGTGGTTGCAAAGAGAATCAATATGTAAACAGGTATAAAAGTTAGATGAGAAATGAGAAAATAGGTCTGCTTTGCTGAAAGCATCATTATCAATCCCCTTGATTTTTAGTCTGGGCACCTCACTATTTGTTTCACTTGCTCCTTTTCCCCCTCTGTCAATAGCATAAAAACCATCATCTTCCATCTGCTTACAGTTTTGAAGAAGAGCCATATTGGAATCAAAACATTTCTCTCTCCACAGATTTTGCTACACCTGCTGAGTTTCTCTCTTTTATTTTATATTACTGTACATTTGTTACTGGGATATATTTACAAATATTTTTGGTGAAAAGCAACTCCCATAAAGTGTTATTATCCGTTATTTTAACAAACTGTTGTAGTGGAAAGTTGACTTGAAAATAAGCCTCAGTGTGCATAATGCAAAGCCAAAGTAATTGTATTTGAAAAATCTGAATTGTATTCAAGTAAATGGTGTAATGGAAACAGCAAAAGCAACTGACACCATAACAGCACCCACAATTAGGCCATGTCTGCTACAGGTCAAATAGCTTCACGGGGTAACACAGAAGGAAGATGACTAAACATGAAAGACCAAAACATTTAGAATGAAGAACTGTATTATGAAAGGCTATGAAAAAATGCAAAACGACAGAAATAAATGCAACTAGCATAAATAAACCTCAATGAAAACTGGAACAGATGAGTTTGTTATACTGATAACTTCTCACCCAATTTTCATCATTCATGTATGATGACAAGAAATGAAATATTACCAAATCAATGAAGTATGATCTTTGTAAGGTGATTGAATTTTTTTAAAAAGGCATTCATTGATATGGGTGTTGCTGCCTCGGCCAACATTTATTACCATTCTTGGATGCTTGAGAAAGTGGTGGTTAGTTAGATAGTTTCTATAGTATGAAAACATTATTTTTGTAGTTAAGTTATATAAATGGTGTAGATGGCAAATAGATTGGCTCAACGTTCTTACTCATTTGAGTTATGGCAATAGAATCCACCACAAACTAATCAGACATTAATTTCACAAAGAAGCAAAGGAACAAAATTAATTTGGCCAAGCTCAATCTTGTTCCTTATGATGAGTGCTCACCCACTGTAGAATACTATCCTTTATAAGAATCTTTGGTGTGGATATATTGCAATGAAGGCTGCTCATTAAGTCACTAGCAAGGTTATCATTTATTAGCCACCTCAAATTGTCGTTGATGAATGGCTGCCAATTGAGCAGTATGTTTTGTCCTGGATGTGGTCAAGCTTCGCAAGTATTGCTAGAGTGGTACCTACCAAATCAAGTGGAAAATATGTCATCTTACACTAAATTGCTGTCCTGCAGATGGTCGACAGGACTTAGAGAGTCACCTGAAGAGTCATGAACAACTGAATATGTAGCTGCTGACCTGATCTTGCACAACTGATTCAGTTAAGTCTCTAGTCAATAACAGCCTTCCTTTACGTTGATAATGGGAGGTTCAGCAATGGGAATGTCATTCAATGTTAATGGTGTGGGCAAGACTCTAATGGAGATGGCCATTGTGTGCCTTTAGCATTACGAGCCACTTACCAGTCAAAGTCAGGATGCTATCCCAGTCTTGATGTACTTGGGCATAGACTGCTTCATTATCTGAGGAATTTTGAATGGAACACTGTGCAAACATTAGTACTTCCAACCTTGTGATGGAGGGAAGCTTATTGATATAGCAGGTGAAGATGATTATGACGAGGATGCTATCCTGGAAAAGAGGCTCTGGTGGCATAATGGTAATGTCCCTAGCTCTGAGCCAGAAGGCCTAGGTTCAAGTCCCACATATTCCAGAGGTGTGTAATAATATTTCTGAACAGATTGATTAGAGAATACTGGGAGTAATTATCCTTTAGCTGAGATGAATGGCCTCTGACAATCACAACCATCTTCCCCTACAATCAGTAGGTTCTAATAGAGGACAGCTTTCTTCAGAGACACAATTTTTGTGAATCACCCCAAAGCTATGCTTGATTAATTCTCGTCTTAGTGTCAAAGGTAGGCTTCTCATGTAAGCTTTGTACTTCAGCACCTTTATTCATATTTGTACCAAGGCTGGAACGAAGAGACACTGGCAGAGCCCTAAGTTGAGTAACAGTGAACAGGATATATGAGAGTGCAGGTATCACTCGAAAGCACTATCAGCAACAAAGTCCATAACTTTGCTGATATTTAGAGTTGGTTGATAAAATGATAATTGCTCATATTCGATGTGTCTTACATTTTGTGGAAAGAGGGGATACCTGGGCAATATTCAACACTGTCTTGTAGATGCCAGTTCTGCAATTAAGATAATGATTTATTTATATTGTGATTCAGACAAACAAAAACGTGCTCCTTTCTCTTATATATCAGAGATCCTGAAAATAAATTACTCTAATTTTAAAATCACATTCATGGTTTTGAAATTGCTGCGCAAGATGATAAAGGACTTGTGTCAAAAGAGAAAATGCTGGAAAAGATCAGCAGGTCTGGCAGCATCTGTAAGGAGAGGAAAGAGCTGACGTTTCGAGTCTAACTGACCCTTTGTCAAAGCCAAAAGAAAGGGGAGAAATAGGGAAGTATTTATACTAGGCTGAGAGAAGGTGAGTCATGGCTCCAGAAGCAAAGATGTGATAATGACAGTGCATAGAGAGATAGGGAGATTAGGAGCTGTGAATGACCAAGGTTGAAGCCAGTGCTAGTGACAAAATATGTGGGGGATGGGAGGGAAAGGGGTGAAGCAGAGGCAAAATGGAAAACAGGGGAGAAGGGTAGCAAAGGGGGAAGAGGAGAGAAAAAAGGTGATGAGAGAGTGGGGAGCGAGAGAAAGAGAGACAATCAAGAAATAAGAGGTACAGAAGTGAAAAAAAATATTAAAAAAATAAGTAAAATAAATGAAATAAAATTATCTGAAGTTGTTGAATTCAATATTGAGACCAGCAGGCTGTAACGTGCCTAGTTGGAAGATGCTGTTCCTCCAGTTTGCGTTGAGCTTCACTGGAACATTGCAGCAGGCCAAGGACAGACATGTGGGCATGGGAGCAGGCTTGTGTGTTGAAGTGGCAAGCCACAGCAAGGTCTGGGACCTGATTGTGTACAGACCGAAGGTGCTCAGCAAAGAGATCACCCAGTCAGTGTTTTGTCTCTCCGATACAGAGGAGACCACATTGGGAGCAACGAATGCAATAGACCAAATTGAAAGAGGTACAAGTGAAATGCTGCTTAATCTGAAATGAGTGTCTGGGGCCTTGGATGGTGAGCATGGAAGAGGTAAAGGGGCAGGTGTTGCACCTTCTGCGATTGCATGGGAAGGTGCCGTGTGTGATGAGAGAGGTATTAGGTGTAATGGAGGAGTGGACTAGGTTGTCCTGGAGGGAGCGATCTTTGCGGAATGCAGACAGGAGGAGGGAAGGGAAGATGTGTTTACTGGTGGCGTCATGGCGGAGGATTAGTCTTTGCATGTGAAGGCTGGGAGGTGAAAGGTGAGATCAAGAGGGACCCTATCCTTGTTCTGGGAGGGGAGGGAGGGGGTGAGGGTTGTGGCGCGGGAGATGGACCGCACGCTGTCGAGAGCCCTGTCAACAACTGTAGGTGGGAAGCCACGGTTGGAGAAGAAGGAGCACATATTAAGAGCACCACTTTGAAACTGGCCTCATCGGAAGAAACACGGCAGAGGTGAGGAACTGAGAGAAAGGGTTAGAGTCCTTACAGGACGTGGGTGAGAAGAGCTGTAGTCCAGATAGCTGTGGGAGTCATTGGGCTTGTAATGGATATTAGTGGATAAACTATTGCCGGAAATTAAGACAGAAAGGTGAAGGAAAGGAAGGCAAGTGTCGGAGATGGACCAGGTGAAGGTGATGGAGGGGTGGAAACTGGAAGGGAAGTTTATGAATTTTTCCAGGTCAGGACGAGAGCATGAAGCCGCAACGAAATAGTCATTGATATACCGTTAAAGCAGTTGTGGAGGGGACCCGGGTAGGCCTGGAACAAGAAGTGTTCCACATACCCCATGAAAAGGCAGGCATAGCTAGGAACCATGCGGGTACCCATTGCTACACCTTTGATTTGGAGAAAATGGGATGAGTTGAAGGAGAAGTTGTTGAGAGAGAGGACAATTCAGTCAGGTGGAGGAGAGCGGTGGTGGATGGAGATTGTTCGGGCCTCTTTGAGAAAGAAGCGAAGAGCTTTCAAGCCGTCTTGGTGTGGGATGGAGATGTAAAGAGATTGCACATCCATGGTGATAGAAGGTGGTTAGGGCCTGCGAATTGAAAGCTGTCAATGTGTCGCAAAGCATCAGAGGAATCCCGAATGTAGGTGGGGATGGAGTGAACCAGAGGAGTGAGGATGGAGTCAAGGTAGAAGGAAATAAGTTCAGTGGGACAGGAGCATGCTGACATAATGGGCCTGCAAGGACAGTCCTTCTTGTGGATTTTGGAGAGTAGGTAGAAATGGGCTGTCTGGAGTTGGGAGACTGAGGTTGGAAGCTGTGGGCCTCTCTGTGTGTGTGTTGGGGGGGGGGGGGGGGGGGGGGGAGAGGAGTGGAGAGGCATCAGGAGAAAATGAGATCAGTCACTGTTTTGGAGACAAAGGCTTGATGCTGAGTGGTGTGGTCATGCTCTAGGGGGAGGTAGGAGGAATCTGAAAGTTTGCACTCAACCTCAGCGAGGTAGAGGTCAGTGTGCCAGACGACGACAGCACCCCCCACTTTGTCAGCAGGTTTGATGACAAGGTTGGGGTTGGACCTAAGGGAGTGAAGGGCAGAAAGTTCAGATGGAGAGAGGTTGGAATGGGTAAGAGGGGCAGGGAAATTAAGGCGGCCAATGTCCAGTTGACAATTGTCAATGAAAAGATCGAGGGCAGGAAATTGTCCTGGCGGGGGTGTCCAATTAGAGGTGGAATGTTGGACGGAGGACTCTTACCCAAAGAAGTGAGCACGAAGGTGAAGGAAGAAGAGCTCAGCATCATGTCGAGCCCGGAATTCATTGAGGTTCCAGCACCCACAGTAATTTGCTTTTATTAAGGACTTGTGCCAGTTTGATACCTTGATGCTGCATTTACATAAAGTTCCAAAATAGCACTCTAATGTTTAAAAATAATTGAGATTAGACTCCCTTTTAGTTATTACAAATAGTTATTACAAAGAACTCTCTGGAGTATATGAAAGCTGAAATGCCAACATTTTAGCATTAACTGGTCACCATACTTGATTTGAAATGTTACACCTGGCCTCCTCGGGAGGTCCCCAACATCACAGCTGCCAATCTTCAGCCAATCTGATACACCCCATGTGAGGTCAAGAAACAGCTGAAGGCACTGAATAATACAACAGCTATAAGCCCTGACAACTAACTAACAATAATACAGAAGACGTGAGCTCTTGTATTGGCTGAGTATCTAGTCAAATGGTTTCCGTACAGCTACAACACCAGTATGTATCCAACAACATGGAAAATTGCCCAGTTTGGAGCTGACCACAAAGAGCAGGACAAATCCAACCTGGCCAAATTACCCTTCATCAGATTAAACTCAAACATCACAGAAGTGATGGAGGGTTTGTTAACAATGCTATCAAGCAGCACTTGTTCAGTAATTAATTGTTCAGTGATGCTCAGTTCCATCAGGACAACTCAGCTCTTCACCTCAAGACAGTTTTAGTTCAATTATGAACAAAATTGTTGAACTCCAGAGGTGGGTGACAGCAACTGCCATAAGATGGAGAAGCAGAAGTAGGCCCCTCAGCCCACTGAGTCTGCTGCGCCAATGAAATCATGACTGATCTGCAAATCCTCAACTCCATTTTACAATCTTTTCCAAATAACTCTGATTTTCTTACTGATGAAAGTCTTGGAGACACTTAATAAGCCAGTCTCAACTGTCCTCTGCAGTAAAGGATTCCACAGATTCACTATTCTCTGAGAGAAGTAATTCCTCCTCATCTCTGTTTCAAATGTGTGACCCTAATTCTGAGATCATGCCCACTAGTCTTAGACTCTCCCACATGCAAATTCACTCAGCATGATTTCCCCTTCATGAAGCCATGAACATGATGGATGAACATATTTTGTATTTCTAAGTATTATATACTTTGTAGCAGGCTCAAACATTTTTCTAATAACAGACATTAAGCTCAAAATTTGGGAGAAGACATTAAGCTAATTGGTCTATAGTAACCTGATTTTTTTGTCTCCTTTCCTTTTCAAATAAACATTGACAAGTTTTCCAATCGCCTGGTCTCAACATTTGATAAACTATAGCATTAAGGAACCCTAGCATAACTGGAGTTAATGGGAATCGGGTGCAACTTTCCTCTGGTTGGAGTCGTACCTAGCACAAAGGTGAATGTTCTTGGTTGGTGGTGGTCATTCATTTAAGTCTTAGGACATCTCTGCAGGAGTTCCTCAAATTAGTGCCCCAGGCCAAAATCTTCAGCTGCCTCATCAATTACCTTCCTCCCATCATGGTGATGGCAATGGCAAGGTAGTAATGTCACTGGACTAGAAATCCAGAACCCGAGGCTGATACTCTGGTAACATGGATTTAAACTTTACCATGGCATATACTGAAACTTGAAGACAACCTTTGCTTGTTGTAAAAACTTATCTGGTTCCTATGTCCTTTAGGCATAGCCTGTTCTTTGTAACTGCAGACTCTCAACTTGATCGACTCTTAATGGCCCTCTGAACAAATAGAGATGGGCAATAGATTCTGCCCAAGGTAACAATGGCCACATTGCAAGAACAAATGAAAAAAAAGTTATAAGTAGGGATAGTCATTGGTGATTGCATCATACATTGCACCATTTACAACTTCTTAGATACAGACGTAGTTTGGATCCTTACAGTGTAACAGCTGAAAAATAATCCAGGCTTGGGGAAGTAATGTTTGTGCCACATAACTGTCAGCCTATGACCATCTTCAACAAAGGAGAATCTAATTATTGTCTCTTTGACATTCAATGGTATTACCATTGCTGAATCTCCCATAATTAACATGCTATGGCTCACTAGCACCTCTTAGTTTTCATTAAGAGATCACAACAATTTTCAACATTCACAACATGGTCATGGTGCAATATGCTGGGGAAGCACTGACCTATAAGACCAAAAACAGATGTGTGGGAGCACCACACTTATAAATTCCTCTCCAAGTGACAACCCACCCGGACTTGGAACAACATTGCCATTCCTTCATTGTCGCTGGATGAAAATCCTGGAACTTCCTTCCGAAAAACATTCTGGGTCAAGTCACTCAGCCTGGACTGCTGTGGTTCACACAGTAAGCTCACCAATACCTTTTCAAGTACAATTAGGAATGGGCAATAAATGCTAGCCTAGCCTTCGAAACACATATTCCATGAATGAATAAAAATTTGTTTTACAATACTGGCAAAATTCATTACCAGAATATGGATCTCACATGCAAGGCATCTATTGCCTAGTTGCACTGACAAGGTGATAATATAACTCAATGGCTTGCCATATCATTTTTGGGTATAGGTAAGAATCAGTACATAATTACTATGCTACTGCACTTAACTATTCTAAGGTACAAATACATCTTATTGCAAAATTTATATGATCATGCATTGTACTTATCCTAAGAGTGAAGGAAATGCACTATATTAAAGACACACTTCCAAGCTGTAGAATTTCGCATGCAACTGAATACTGTAATCATTAGTAATAATCCCTACTTCTGACCTCATGACGAAGGCACAGTCATTAATGAAACAAAGGATACAAGAGGTCCTTTTTTCTTATTCTAAAGAGTCAAGCTGAACCAACGTAAGCAATAAAATGATTCAAAAATAAGCAACAGACAGATAGCCACAGTTTCATCTCCTCTAACCAACTGAATCTCTAAAAACGCTAATTTTCTCTTAACTTTTTAACGAAGTGTTTGCTCATGTTTGGAAACAGTGTTTAAATTGGGTTCTTTCTCTTTTAGAGGCGGTGTCGATACAAACAGGAGGTACAACAGTCTCCTCACTCTCGGGACTGGCTCTGGGCTAGCTGGTCAGAATCCATGTACAGTGCACATGCAAATAAAGGGTGACTTGGTGATTGGATACCAGCCTCTGTGCAATTTTTCAGTGGTGATGAGAGAAAACAATACTTCCCTGATTTTGCTCACAACATTCGTCTTTGAGTTGCAGTAAGCATTTCTGGCATTTTTATTTGGGAAGATTGACTTGTTCAATCAAAGACTGGGCCCAATACGTGGAAAGAATGCGTTTTTTTTCTAGACAAATAGTTTTTGGCAGATAAAAATCAATGAATAATCTTTTTAACTGCTTGTGGACCAGTAGCATTTTCAGTTATGAGGAGCCTAACTTTCCCTGAGGCACCTTTCAAGAGTTGATGGATTTAGTTAAGGAATATTACAACCCTAGCCTCCTCTAATCCTGAGACGCTATCAGTTTTATTCGGCATGTTCAGACAGCTTCATACCATCCATTGTTCAATGGTCTGGCAGAAAGTGCAATCCAAACATTGAAGGCAGCCTTAAAGAAATACCACTCAATACCAAATTGTCCCGGTTCCTATTTGATTATAGGACAACCCCTCACGCAACTACAGGGATAACTCAAGGGGAGTTGCCAATGGAAGAAACCAGGTTAAACTGGATAATCCCAGACTTGGGAGGACAAGGTGGAACAACAGCAACAGCGCCAGTACTGGCGACATACTTTCTCTATGCGAGACCGACAATTTACATCAGGGGACGAAGTTTTGTGTCGAAGCAATAGAAATGGCCTTGTATGGTTATGAGGTGAGGTCAACACAAGGTCAAGTCTGTGACATACAAAGTTTGGGTAGATGAGGCAGTCTTGAACAAACATGTGGATCATGCAAGTGGCTATGTTGCAAACAGGGCAGGAGAAAAACATACCTGACCCCTCAGAATAACCAGAAA